>NC_083700.1:101663462-102277421 GCF_033118175.1 Dama dama
TTATTATCAGACAGTGGTTGGTGACCTTAGAGAAAACTAAAGCAGAGCAAGGGAGTCAAAGTGGGGGACTCTGCATAGGTGGGGTTTGTATATCTTAGGCAAGTTGATGAGGGAAGGCTTCTGTGTAACATTTGAGCAGAGCATTGAATGAGGAGATATAGCAAGTTATGCATAGATCTGGGGGAAGAGCATCCTGAACAGGAAAGAGCAAGTGCAAAGGCCCTGAGGTAGAAGTGTGCTTGTTATGTTCAAGAAACCAAGAAAAGGCCAGGGATCCAGCAGAGTCAGGCAAGGCAGAGAGGCCTTGGTGCAGTGTTGGGTGGAGCCAGCTCAGACTGGCCCTGGAGTGCTTGTTGTTCAGTGATGCCATGTTAGAAGCTTGAAATTGGCCATGGAAGGAGAACATATATCACAGTTAGCAAATGTTGCAAATCAGGGGTCCACATCCCTGAGAGCCCATTGTCAAGCATTTACCAGCACACTGCTGCTTGTTGGTATGGTGAGAAATTTGCCCTAATTGGAATGGGAAGCCATCAGAGGGTTTTGAACTAGGAAACAACGCGATGTGGTTTCACTGAAACAAGATCAGTGTGGAGAAGAGCCCTTAGCGGTGCAAGAAGGGAAGGAGGGAAATAGATTAGGAAGAAATTGCTGTGACGAGGTGAAAAGGGGATGGGAGCTGGTCTGCAGGTCACCGGTAGGAAGCAGTTTTAATTTCTTCTTCTATTTTTCTGGTGTGATCTCCCTTAACATCCTGGTTAACCTCTGTTGATAGAGTGAATCCACTGGCTGTGAGAAACTGATTTTCCTAGAAAGACAGTGGGCTTTTGGAATCAGTGGGCTCCACTTAAATCCTAGATTCACAAATTTTTTTTTTTTTTTTTTTGGTTACACTGGGTCTTTGTTGCTATGTGTGGGCTTTCTCTAGTTGCAGAGAGCAGACTTCTCATTGCAGTGGCTTCTCTTGTTGCGAAGCACAGGCTCTTGGCGCATAGGCCTCAGTAGTTGTGGTGCACAGGCTTTACTTGCTCCACAGCATGTGGAATTTTCCTGGACCAGGGGTAGAACCTGTGTCCCCTGCATTGGTAGGTGGATTCTTATTCACTGTATCACCAGGGAAGTCCCTTAGATCCACTTTTTAATAGCATCCCTCAGGGAAATTATTTAACGAGAGTCAAGATGCCTTGTGTGAAGAACTGACATAACACCTGAAAGGGTGGCTAGGATGAGTAATGAGGCACAGAGTGTGAAATTCCTGTTTACCCTTCTTTCTGGCGCACAGCGCCCTGACCCTCTGTCCCCCAGGGTCTTCCCTCTGTAGGGCCCAGGACTGAAGCAAGAAGAGTGAAACTACTTTTCACCCAGGTCCCCAGGCTGTTTCCCAGGTGGGCTGCCAGCGCCACCTAGTGTCCAGTCTGGTTCCTGCAGGCCTGCCTTTCCTGGGTGGTGTCTTGATTGTGAATCAAGTCACCTCAAGGTTAAAGACTCCTTTGCCAGATGGAGCCAACAGCACATTAAGTGTCCTGACATTAATTGTCTGACCGGCCAACAAAGCCTTCTCTTTGTTATCTCTGAATCCCTCCTGGCATGACAATCCTGCCTCCATATTCAGATTGTAGAAAGCAGGACCTAGGTCTTCAGAATCCATTCCTCTTTCTTGAGCAATTACTTTGTGCCAGGCACTCTGCTTTAATCCTTAAGGCAATTACACCCTTATTCTTTATCTGAAGAACCTGAGGCCAAGACGTTAAAGGTGACTTAAACGTAAATTCACAGGGTAAACAATCAGGGTAAGATTTGATTCCAGGACCTCTCTTTGCAAGAGCAAATGTTTTCCACAAAAGCATCCAGCACACAAGATGCTCAGGGGGGTCATTTTACTTATTAGGCTCTTTTAAAGTACTGAAGCAGAGGGAACACTGAACAGGAGTCCGGAGACCCACACGTGGGCTCTAGATCTGCCATGAAAAGTTTGTCAAGTCGCCTTGGGCAGATGAGTGCCCCTCTGTGGTCTTTGGTATCCCCATAATTAAAGACAAGGATAAGACGACATGGTCCCAAAGCCTCCCTCAAGTCCTAATGTTCAACAGTTGCCAAGCTGAGAGGGCTCTAGGTGAGGGCTAACATTCTAGGCTCTGAAGTCACTGTACTGGTGAGTCCTAGCTCTGCCACACAATAGCCGTGGGGTCTCGGGTGAGCCACTTGCCCTGGCCCCCATTTCTGTGTCTGTAAAGCGAAGATAAAGAGACTGCTCACCTCCCGACCTCGAAGTGTTATTATTTGTTAGGCTCTCTCAAAACACTGCTTAGTACAGGATACTTAATATTATCCTGTTTTTTTAAAACCACTATCCATTCTATCCACTACCTAATTATTTTTTGCTAAACCATTAAACCAGATCACATGACAGTCTTGTGCATCACAAACAAGATTTTCCATTGTTTAGTTCCTGCGAGCTCCAGGACACAATCATACATGCGGCCACCATTCAGACAATACTAATGGTCATTTGTCTCACACACTGGTTTCTAGTAGGATTGTGTGGGCTACAACTTAAAATCTGAACTGCTTCAAACGAACTGAGGCCCAAAGACCGTTATTATACCATAAGTTCCATCATTCCAGATAGCCTGGGTCCTAAACTGGGCTACTCTGGACTTGTTTCCTTGTGAGGGAATGGTGGTGGGGATAGACTAGCTGATCATATACAAAGTTACAAGTCAGGTGCTGCAATATGTTTTCCTGTAGCTAAATCAGAAAACAGCAGTATTGCTGCAACTAAAGATACCATATGCCACAACTAAGATCCAGCACTGAAAAATAAATAAATCATTATTTTTAAAAAAGAAAATAGCATGTATTGACAGAGGGACCAAGGACCCTATCCTTTCCCACTAGGTCACTGTGAGGCAGGAACCAGGGCTGGGCAATGGAATGGTGTGTCCTCTCCATCATCTTCTCAGGGAGCTCCTGAACAGACTGGTGGGGAGGCTCGAGAGCTTGCTGTGTGACAGATCAGGATAATTTCCCTTCCCCTGTCAGAATCCCAGGGCGCTGGAGCACCATGGCCCAAAGAACTTCCTGAGATAATGGAAGGATTTGACATCTGTGCTAGCCAACAGGGTGACCACTTTATCAGTAGCTTTTGGGCCCTTGATGTGTGCCTAGTACAACTGAGGTGCTGAATTTTAAATCACATTTCATTTAAATGAATTAAAGCTTAAATAGTGTCTTGTGGCTAGTGGCTACCATATTGGGTAGAGCAGCTCGACAGCTGCAAGGCTTGATGGGTGTCCTTCTGGCAAAATGAGGAGGTGATTGAGACACTGAGACTAAATGATCCCTGCCTAAAGGCATCCAGTGACTCTGTGGAGGGCTGAAACCAGAACCTAAATCCTTCTTATTCTAGACCGTTTCCCCCCCGAGTCATGCTTGGTAAGTTCTGCCATGCTCTTCAATGGCCCCATGCTTCCTTCAGGTTAGGTGGCTCTTGACTGCCATGCTCTTCTACTCCACATTCACCCCCTCTGCTTGGTAAACTTCTACATATACTTCAAGACCCTACTCAGATGTCGTGAGCTTCTGTCCATCCCCGACAGTTCCTTGTTACTTCCCCATCTTCCTGTAGCATTCTGTCTTCTTAGCTACCAGAGCGCTTACGATGCAGTTATCTATTTATTTGTCTCCCCACTTGACTAGGATCTCCTTGGAAGCACAGACAGTGTTTTCTTCTTCTTCCCATCTCCAGAATCCACGACAGGAGACGAGTCAACAAAGGTGTGTGGAATCAACGTACTGAATGTACAATGATCTGAATGTTTTAATTGAAAAGGACTGCCCCAGAAGACAAGGGGCTGTAACTAGTGATCAGGATGCCTGGGTTCTATCTGTGGACTCATGCTCAGCTGCTCTGTGACTATGGGTAAATTGTATGCCCTCTCTGGGCCTGAGGGGGTTGGAGGGGCCTGGAGCAGGCCCCAGCCTCCTCAGGACTCTCTCTCTTTTTTTAAAATTATTTTTTAATTGAAGGATAATTGCTTTACAGAATTTTGTTGTTTTCTATCAAACCTCAACATGAATCAGCCATAGGTATGTCATACATATGTCCCCTCTCTCTTGAACCTCTCTCCTATCTCCCTCCCCATCCTACCCCTCTAAACTGATACAGAGCCCCTATCTGAGTTCCCTGAGACATACAGCACACTCCCGTTGGCTATCTATTTTACACATGGTAATGTAAGTTTCCATGTTACTCACTCCGTATATCCCACCCTCTCCTCCCCTCTCTCTCCGTGCCCAGAAGTCTGTTCTCTATGTCCGTTTTCTCCATTGCTGCCCTGCAAATAAATTCTTCAGTACTATCTTTCTAGATTCTGAATATCTGCATTAGTATATGATATTTATCTTTCTCTTTCTGACTTACTTCACTCTATATAATAGGATCTAGGTTCATCTACCTCATTAGAACTGACTCAAAGGTGTTCGATTTTATGGCTGAGTAATATTCCATTGTGTGTATGTACCACAACTCCTTTAGACTCTTGGCTAAGCAACTCGGGCAGGGTTGGAGGGGGCTGCAGGGAATGGTGGTTGGAGTTGGCCACAGACCCATGGCTGGAGCAGCTGAATCTGAGGCCTGAGGTCGCTGAGGCTGAGGGGCTGCTGGGAGATGCAGTCGTGTCAGCAGCTACTGCTTGGCCAGCAGGAAAGGAGCGTCGACAGTGGAGGGAGGTCTGGGAGAGCAACAGAGGCAGAAACCAAGCAGGGGATAGAACCAACCAAAGGAGAAAGTTGGGAAAACACAACAAAATACTGACTGCAGAAGATCCATTTCTGGTTAGACTCTCATTCATTCATTCATTCATCCACACGTTCACTCAAAAACACTTATTCATAGACTTCCTGAGCTCCGGGGCTGTTAGATCACTAGACAAGGCAACCGAGGACCTGAGTGGGGAAGTTACTTATCCGAGGTCACACGGGGGAAAGAGTCCAGGTGCCCACCTTCTCCACTCTATGAAATCCAGGCATGTGCCCTGCTGCTGTGCCCAGCACTCACTTTGAGTGGTCAAGGCCTCGGGCTGGGCAGGCCAGTCCTGCCAGGAACAGCAGCCACTTCCAGATAGCAAAGGGAGTCTTGTGGTAACCTTGGCCTCCCCAGAGACTCACTCCTGGCAGAGTGGCTTAATAGCTCCTGGATTCAGAGTTTGAAGTTCTGGATTCAAGTCTCCAGAAACATCTGTGTATATATTTTTTTAATGGGTGAATTTGGAAACTCACTCACTTTTTGGTTTTCTTACCTATAAAATGGAGATCGTTATCCCTCACAGGATTATAAGGTTTCAATGAGATAGTATTGTGACTGTGCCTAAAAGACAACAGTAAATGTTTTGTGAATAAATAAAGTCAACAGCAGCCCTGGGAACTGTCAGCTAGCCTGGCCATTACAGCTAGACTGCGTGTCCTCCTACAAACATAAAATTCATAGAACACCAACACCAGATGAGGTCGCCATAATAGTGATGTAGTGAGACAAAAAGTACACCACCACCTTCGAATATAAGCAAAAACAGAATCATAAAAGCGACTGACATCCCCCTCTCCCCGGGCAACATGAGTGACGAGTCTCTGCACCAATCACAGCCTTTGCCCTTGGCCGGGCCCTCTCTCAGATTGAAAGTGAAGATACCCAATCAGCCCATTGCCTCTGCTGTCTGACAGCACCTAACCCAGAGCAAACTCCTGTTTATAACAAGCTCCCCTCCTGCTGGCCTCTTTCTGAGACACCGTGGGCTTCCACAAGGAGGGCCATGGCCTTGGTGCAGCAAGTAATAAACCCAGCTCTGTTGACTACGGGTATGTTCCTGGCGGTCTTCTGCTGTGGTGCATTGACCAAGATTTAAATAGTACAAAATTTCAGCCCCATGATAGACAGAATGAATAACAGAAGAATGCACATGTATGTATGTATGTATATGTACATGCATTTACATCATTACATATTAATTTTTGTCTGAAGCATCTTTCCCTCAATTATATAGTATGAGTGACTTACTATTCTGCTTATGAACAAAACTGGCCCTTTGGTCTAACTGGGCTCAAGAAAAATTTGAGAAATTAATGTCACGGGCAAGGAAGAAATGGAGAAAGGATGAATGTTTACAGACATCTAACCACGTGCCAGACTTCACCTCATTTAATCCTCACCACCATTCTGTGGGGTAAAGGTAACATTATTCCCCCCAGCTGACAGGTAGGGTAAATGTCTGGGCCAGTATTTGAAGTAGTGACTCCAAAGCCCATGCTCCTTCCACCAGTCCATGAGCTCTGTACTCTCCCAGGAAAGAAGGGATGAACAGAGCTGGGCCTGCTCTCGGCCCTCCATCCTTGCATGCCTTAGCAACCTGGCCACCTGAATTCATCATGTCTAGCCCCAGCATTCCAGGTAAGGCCTAATAACTGAGTCACGAGTAAAGCATAATCCATCAGAGACCAGAAACGCTTCATGAGTTGTCAGTTTCTAAGTGGGGAAACTGAGGGCCCCGGAGGCAAGTCCCCTCTCCTCTCTGGGCCTCCTCCAGTGATTGCTGCAGCGGGCTCCTCCCATTTTGCGAGGGTCAACGGTGTGTATCTCCAGCGTGGTGTATCTCCTCCCAGTTCAGGGTCCAGTGCTGCCAGTTTGGTCCTTGCGATCGGCCACAGCGTAAATATTTACACCACAGATATTGGCAAATGCTATAAATCAGGGATTTTTGTGTGTGTTGGATTTAAATTTTTCCCCAGAGAGCTAGTGGTTAAGACATTTACCAGCACACCACGGGCTTCCCCTCTGCTGTAAGGAAATTATAAACATTAGTGGGGTGATGATCAGGACCAGCTCCCATCAGAGTCCAGGCGAACAGACCCTCTGGCTTAGCTGCGATTTTATCATCGAGGTCCATGTGCTCTGTGATGTGTCTGTGTCAGCACCAGGGAGGATCTTGTTGAAGATATTTCCTGGGCCCCACTGAATCAGAATCCCTGGAGGCAGGACCGTAGAATCTGCATTTTACCAAGTCGCAGATTCTTTTGGTTCCTGAGCATTACTGCTCTGCATCCTCATCACCACAAAAGGACTCCAGACAGAGAGGGCCAAATTTAGGTCTTTTTTTTTTTTTTTTCAAATTTAGGTCTTTATAGAAAATGCTCTGAGTGCTCACTGGGTGTGGGTGACAGGCCTGGGCGTGCTTCTGTTCTCCTTCTCCATCCCTGAGGCCGTGGTAGAAAGCTCACTACTCTATCAACATTGGAATCAGACAGAATTCTACCATGTCACCTCCCAGAGAGTTCTAGGGAAGTCCCCCCACTAGACATCCCAGTGGAATATAGTAACACACAGGAAATGTATGTGTGTGTGTATGCTCAGGCCTGTCTGACTCTTTGAGACCCTATAGACTGTGGCCTGCCAGGTTCCTCTGTCCATGGAATTCTCCAGACAAGAATACTGGAGTGGGTCACCATTTCATCTTCCAGGGGAACTTCCCAGCCCTGGGATTGAGCCAAACTTGAGTCTCTGAGTTTCCTGCAGGGCAGACGGGAATCTTTACGGCTGAGCCACGAGGGAGGCCCAGGAAATGTGTAGTTAATGCTTAATTATCCAAACGATTTGAAGTCAGAAGAACTGGGTTAGAGTCCTGAGTCTGACCCGTATTATGTATGTGACCTAAGGCAAGTCCTTTAACTTCTCTGGGGTTCAGTTGCCTCCTCTGTAAAATCGGCACCTACCCTAGAGGTTTACAAGACTCAAATGAGATGACACTGGGAAAGCAAATTCATTTATACAGTGCTAGATGCACATTTATTTCCTGAGCTCTCTACCCCTCCCCCAACCCCCTTGCAGGTGGACCCTCCTCAGCTCTAGAACCATGGACTGTTCTCCCTAACCAGGCTGTGGGCAACTCAGAGCAAACCCTGGACTTACCCATCTCTGTGTGTGCTTCATACATAATAAGTATTTCCTGAAGGTCTGTGATTGAAAATGAATGTATGATTGACAGGTAGGTAAAACCACCCACACATAAATACACATAGATATTGGTATGGGATTACTCACAGACAGGTGGCATGCAGTTGTGAATAGATCACAGGGCCTGAGGTCAGGAGTTTTAAGCATTAAGAATGGGAAACTGTATCTAGTGCTGCACAGTAAATTACTACAAATTTAGAGGCTGAAAACAACACATATTTATTATCCCATGGACTCTATGGGTCAGGAACCCAAGCCCAGCTTAGCTAGGTCCTCTGCCTAGAGTTCCACAAAATTGCAGTCAAAGTGTTGGCCGGGGCTGGAGTCCTATCTGAGGTTCAATTGGGAAAGGATGTTTCCACACTCACTCAGGTTGTTAGCAGAATTCAGTTCCTTGCAGTTCTAAGACTGTCACTTTCTTGCTGCCTGTCAGCTGTCAAAAGTTGCCTGCAGTTCCTTTTGTCATGTGGGCCCCCCAAGATAGGCATCCCCCATCAGGGCAGCTTACTTCTTCAAAGCCAATCAGGGAGTAAGAGAGAGACTCCAGGAAGATGGGTGCTATCATTTTGTCATGTGTAACTATGTAATCACTTATGAAATAACATGCCTCCATCCATCTGATCATCTTTGATATATTCTGTTGGTTAGAAGCAAGTCACAGGCCCTGCCCACAGTAAAGTGGAGAGAGCTACATGAAGCCATGAATACCAGCAGGATGATAGGTGGCCTCAAGCGTCTGTCCACCACAGGACCTGATTTGAACTTTGTGAAGGAGTTTCCTTGTGAAACTGGCTGACAGACTCATAGAATAGTAGAGCTCTGAAAAATCTTCTAGCCATTTTACTTAATATATGAGAAAACTGAAGCCCAGAGAGACTGAGTCACCAGTAAGAATACAGCAGAATCAGACTAGATTCCAAGTCCTCTGACTCCTAATTTTCACCATACTCGACTTCTGCTTTCCTGCTTATTGTCAGAACTTTGGGGTCAAAAGACAAAAGGTAAGGAACTCTGAAGATGTAGCTCATTGAACACTAGAATGTCTTAGAATACATACAGAATAAATCCAAGTCCTTAGCACGGTACTCAACAAGACCCTTTGCCTACCTGGTGAGGTTTTTGTCTCACCTCTTGCCACTCCCACCCCGCTCCCAGAGAACCATCTGCAGCTTCCCGTGGGGTCCCTCCCTTCCTTTGCATAATCTCCATCAAGAATGCCTTTCTCTTTCTGTGTCTAGAAAATAAATAAACCAACAAATACAGCTACTTATCCCTTGAGTCCCAGCTCAAATGCCATCTTCTCTGTAAAACCCTCCATTCTTTCTTTTGAAGTTTTTTCATTGCTCCCTTGATTCTTACAGGCAGAATTAATCACGTTCTCCATTCCGCTCTCTCAGAATCTTGGACAGCCTTTCATAAAGCCCTTTTTGTATGCCTTATATTAATAGTTGTTTTTGAGTTCTGTTTCTCCTATGACACTAGGACCTTAAGGCAGCATTGTTGGAAAGATGTGAAACTAATTTGGTTTAAACAGGTCTATCCTGCCAGCTGGCCTTGTCAAGAGACTGCCACGGCCTCTCCTGCTGAGCTGAGACACCTCGAAGGCTAATGAGAGTATTTATTTCAAAGCAGATGTCTCCAGAAGCTCACAGCAAGTCAAGGAAAGGCCAGCTCAGTTCCACCCAATTACATTCTCCTCTGCAGCTCCATCCCCCACTTCCCAAACCCGCCCCCCAGCACTTTGCTCCATTCAGTAAATAGTTACTGACTGATTGACCAGAATTGGATGGATAGTCATTTGACAATTGCAACTGATGTATACCCAAGGCTGGGCCTCTACTCAGAGTTCAGGCTACAGTGATGACTAAGACAAGGAAGGGCACGGCAAATCTAAAGCACCTGGGCTTTGGAGTCAAAAAGGCCAGACTTGGTTACTTCCTAGTCGCATGATCGTGAGAAACTGATTTAACTTCTCTGACCCCCGTTTCCTCAGTTACACTGGGGATAACGGTGCCTGCTCCATAAACGTTGCTGTGTGGAATGTGAGAGGATGTATACAACTGGCACGTGGCTGGTCCCCATGCCTAGACAACTACTGTCATGCAGGCAACACTTAGCATACACTGAGATGAATGCCCTCTGTGGCAGACACCAGGTGCTGGGGGAGGAAGCATAGTGAGGGGAAGGGACCTGTTCTATTGACCAGAAAAGGAGGAAGGGGAAGCTTCAAATAGGATGAGCAGGGGTTGGTCAGGAGGATATGCTGGTCAGAGGGAAGGGCACATACACAAGCACCTGATCTTCATTTTTGTCTGTTGCCAGATGAGGTTGCGTCAGAGCTCTGAAGTTAACACAGAGATCAAACAATCTCTTCCTTCTGTGACAGATGACTGACGTTTATATTTCTGTGTCATACTGGTGAATGCGCCTTCTCTCTCAACCAGAAATATGAAATAATCCAATTTGCAGATAAGTTAATGCCGAGCATTAAAATGCACTGAATTCCAAAGTTCTTATTCCAAGGAGAATGTTAAATGAGTCTCACTCCCAGTGCATGTGACATTTTTTTGAATAGATTTTATGGAGTTTGATGCTGTTAAATTGAGACATGTGTATAACCTGTGAGTGATACAGCTGCTGTGGGAATCCTTAGACTCTCTTAATATTTTTATATCCATAATTTTCACAGCCTTAATAACTCAGACTCCAAGAACCCTAGAATGTTAGTAGTAGAAGACCCCTAAGAGGTTCAACCTCTACATCTTCTTGATGAAGAAGCTGAGGCCAAGACATAGGGAATGAGCTGCCAAGGACCATAGAGCAAAAGCCTTAATTACTGATATTGGAACCTAGACCTCTAAGGTTCATATCCCGTGCACTTTCTCCTACTTTCTGTTTCTCTTTCTCCTATGGCTACCTACTCCTTCTGTTGTCAGTTGAGGTTGGGTCTTTTCAAACTGCACACTTCAGTTAATAGATGTTCATTTTGAAGACTCATTTCCGGTGCTTCCCTGGTCTCTCAGTGGTAAATGAAGGAGACACATCCGCCTGCCAATGAAGGAGACACAGGTTTGATCCTTGCTCTGGAGGATCCCACTGCCGAGGAGCAACTAAGCCCATGCACTGAGCCTGTGCTCAAGAGCCTGGGAGCTGCAACTACTGAGCCCATATGCCTCAACTACTGAAGTCCGCGCGGTCTAGAGCTCTGCAATAGGAGAAGCCACCGCAATAAGTCCCTGCACCGCAACTAGAGTAGACCCCCTCTCCGCAACTAGAGAGGGACCGAACAAAGACCCAGCACAGCCCCCCCCAAAAAACCAACAAAAAAACCTCATTTCCTTTGGGTCCAATGTTCTGCTTTCCATACTAAAAGGTTATGTCAAAACTCAGGTTCTGGACCAAATCCTTAGTACATCAGCTCTGACGGTGACAGAATCTTAGAGTAGAAAGGGATTTTAGAGTTTTATCTGGTTCAACTCCCCTTCCACCAAAGAAATAGCCTCTGGACATATCCAGGGAACATATCTATTTCTCCCGAGGGAATTTATTCCATTGTTTGATAATGATTTCAAGGTTCATTGAGCAGAATTCTGTTTCTCTGTCTACTCTGTCCTTTAAGAGAAAGAGAAGGCACTTATTGATACGATCATCCCAATATAAGAAAAAAAAAAGTGCCCAAGTTCACCCACAATAAGTGGAAGAGTCAAGCCAGTGTGTAACTCTCCGGAATGCGGAGATGCCCCATCTCCCTGCCTTCTCTCTTCCGCAAAGCCCTTTCAGCACACTACTCTGGAGCTTTCCTTTTAAAAATCCCCTGCTTAAATGCCTTTGATGGTTCTTCAATACCCACTTAAGGTAAATAGTCCAAACTCTTTAGATTAATATCCAAGGCCCTTGACAATCTGGCCCTGAGAGGACTTCACAGGCTCACTTCTCTCTCCTCTTCCTGCTCATCCCAGCTTCTCCTAGAGGAAACCTTCCTGTCTTCGCACACGCTGCACTTGCTGCCTGCATGCCCTTCCCCTCTTTCTCTGCCTGAAGAAATCCCAGTTTGCTTTTACCGTTCATTCCAATGTCACCTCCTTGGCAAATTCTTCCCTTGCCTCTCTGCAGAATCAGTTCTTCTCTACTTTCTCTCAGCACCTTGAACACCTCTTAAAACAGCCTCTTTTGCACTGTCATGGTCCTTTGTAGTCCCAGATCCCTGAGGCAGGCATGGCATTTCTTTGCAGTCTCAGATCCTGGCATGTAACAGGTGTTCCATAAATATTTATGGAATAGAAATGAGGTATAACCCTTTTCCAAATGTTACCTGCATGCTAAGTCGCTTCAGTTGTGTTCGACCCTTTGTGACCTATGGACAGCAGTTAGTGAGACCCCTCTGTCTGTGGGATTCTCCAGGCAAGAATACTAGAGTGTGTTGCCATTTCCTTATCCAGGGGATCTTCCCAACCCAGGGATCAAACCCTTGTCTCATGTTTCCAAATGTTAATTCTTCCATTATTTGAAGACCCATCTACAGCCTTGCCCCATGCCATTCTAGCCCTAGTTATTTCTTTCCTAGGCTAAACATTCCCAACTTCTTCAACTGTTTCTTACATAAAGTCTGATTTCCAGATTCTTATCATCTTGGTTGTTTGCTTCTGGGTGATAATTTGTCAAAAAAAACTCTTCAAAAATATGAGCCCCACTGACAAAGCTTAATAGCCCAGATGAAGTCTGACCACAGCATAACATAGTAAGGGGGTCACAACCTTTGATTAAGATGTAACATTTCTTTAACCATTGCTATTGTACCCAGGTGGCGCTAGTGGTAAAGAATCCACCTGCCAATGCAGGAGATGCAAGAGATGCAGGTCCGATCCCTAGGTTGGGAAGATCCCCTGGAGAAGGAAATAGCAACCCGCTACAGTACTCTTGCCTGGGAAATCCATGCACAGAGGAGCCTGGTGGGCTACAGTCCACGGGGTCGCAAAGAGTCGGACACAACTGAAGCAACTGAGCACACGTGCCAGGAACCTCTGCCTATCTTATTTGCTTTCACTCTTGCACTAATCTGACAAGGTAGGTGTTATTTCTCTCATCTTTTACATGAGGATACTAGCCATCTGGTAAAGTACTTTGAGAGTAAGTTAAAGTCACAAGCCCAGAGCACAAAGTGTGCCTGTAGCCAACTGATACCTTTAGATCATTTTTACATCAATTGCTGTCAAGTTAAGTTTTTTTCCAGTTACCAGGCTTAAGGGCAAATGAGGACAAAAAGATTCAGTGCCTTTAGAAGGATGTGGAACTAAAGCACAGAGAGAATGCAGGTTGGATTAATGACCAACTTCCTAACAATAACAGCCTTTATCTAGGAGCTCAGACAGAGCCTGGAATTTCTCAGCCACATAGCTTCCTGGAACTATTTTTATTTGGTATTTTACAAGAGGAACAAGAGCAGAAGTGTCTTAGATAAACAGTGAGGTTTGAGGCTCAGCACTCCTCTGCAAAGCCGTTGCACCATTAGAATCTGAGCAGCCAGTCTGGGCCCTGTGAGTTACTGAGAACGATAAGGAGGCTGCCTCTCCAGTCTGGGGCCTGGGCCTGGAATGGCCCCTCTCTGCACCTTCATTCTCTAAAGATCTACCGAGCACAGCTATATTCCAGGGATGGTGTGAGGTGCTGAGTGTGTACCAAAGAATACACAGAGAGCTCCAACCTTCTGAGTTGATCTTCAGGTGGCAGGCAGACACAGATGCAAAGGATACGTATGCAACGGAGCAAGGGAAATGCTCAGCTGGTAAAGAATCTGCCTGCAATGTGGGAGACCTGGGTTCGATCCTTGACTTGGGAAGATCCCCTGGAGAAGGGAACTGCTACCCACTCCAGTATTCTGGCCTGGAGAATTCCATGGACTGTATAGTCCATAGGGTCGCAAAGAGTTGGACATGACTGAGCAACTTTCACTCACTCCAGGTACAAGCAGAACCTCAAATGCAAGAAACAGCATAAAGTTTCCATAAAGGATGGAAAAAAATTACAAGTAGCTTGGTGTTTGATTAAAGTTCAAGAGGCTAGAGAGGAAGTACTGAATGCCCGTTGTTGTGTTAGGCACTGTGATAAAACCCTCACATACACTGTTTCAGATCATTAACTCACTGTGTAACTTTGAGCAAGTTATTGTACCTCTCTGGGCGTCACTAATAAAATGAGGTGAACGTGAATTCTGAGGTCCTGTCGAATCTCAGCCTCTGGCCTTAGCAGAAATGCATTCTAATCTATGGTCTGTCCACCATGTTTATAGAAATATTAGGTTCATCAAGTTTCATGATCCTGCTTCCCCAAGTTATATGCCAAACACTCAAGGGGAAGTGAATTCTATCAGACTTAGAAATGTTTACCAAGTATATAATATGTGTAGGATATAAAATATATATAGGTTTAAAATAGCTATCTGGCAGGTGTGCTGTGACAAAGGTCAGCAGAAAGGGTCAGATGATAAGCTGTGGGGAGCTCAGAACTGGGAGAGGTCACAGTCATCTTGGAGGGTCAAAGCAAGGCTTTTTGGAAGAGATGGCTTTGTTATGGACATAGGGTGTGCAGAAGATCAGAGAAGAGGCTGAGCAGAAGCATTCTGGGCAAAGAAATGCAAGAGCCTGACAAAAGCAACCAAAACCTGTACTTTTGCTCTCCCCATCTGCCCCTACCACCTCTCAAGCCCCCTCCACCCCTCTATCCTCTGCTCACCCTACCCAACCCACTCTCAAGATTCTTAGTTGACAGCTGAGACTCTCCATAGCTAAGCCTCATTCTCACTGTCCAGCTTTTTGACTGTGTCTCCCTAATAAGAACCCTTGGCTCTAGCCATATGAAACTACTTGCCATTTCTTCAGTGTGTTCTGTCCTAGCTTGTTATACCTTGTCCATACAATGCCCCATTCCCCTAATACTCCCTCCACCACCTCCAACTTCCCCTAACCATCATTCAAGTCCTCCTTCTCTATGAAACAATCTCTTCTAAACACTGCATCATTCTGATTGCATTTCCCTCATGGCACGTTAACTTCCTGCCTTGTATTATAATCCCCTTTCTTGTGGGACTGTAAACTCCTCGAGGGGAAGCAGTGTGCCATGTTGGGGTCTCTCCCGAGTCTTGCACAGGGAGTTTAACTCTCCAGACGGCCAATAAACACATGGGCTGTGAGCAACAGGATCATAGGGAAGGTCTAAACGAACCTGTCTTTGACCATCATTTAAGAACTGGGGTTCTTCTGTCATCCTTTGGTTCTCCAGCATTTTTCCCCTACACTCAAGGCATGTGCTTCAGTGGTAACAAGCCCACCTCTAATTCCAACAACGGACTATGTTATCCTATCCTCCTAATTGTTTCCAGAGGATTCAGGGCTCCTGGTGAATCAGTCAGAAAATGTCCAACCATTTCTTCTGATCCCAAACTTAGTATTCAGATAAAATCTGTTTAAACTGCCCCATTTAATGATCTTTGTGTTGCTGTTGTTCAGTCTCTAAGTTGTGTCTGACTCTTTTGCATCCCCATGGATTGTGTAGCCTGCCAGGCTCCTCTGTCTATGTGATTTCCCAGGCAAGAATGCTAAAGTGGGTTGCCATCTCCTTCTTCAAGGGATTGTCCTGAGCCAGGTATCGAACCCGCATCTCCTTCACTGCAGGCAGATTCTTTACCACTGAGCCACCTGAGAAGACTTTTAATGATCTTAGGCAGGCATGAAGCAGAAAAGGAGTCACAAAAGGCCAACAACCAGAAGAAGATGTGAAAGAGAAAAAAAATCCAAATCCAGGAGTAGGTTAAGAGCTTGCAGGTTTTTTCAGCGCCTCCTGCCAAAACCACCATCCCTACTTTCTTTAAGCACCAGAAGCCATTTCTCCTTTTCATTTACCAACTCTCCCTTAGGGTCACTGTCCACCCAGCAACTTGGTAAAACACTGTTCCCCAATTGTCAGTTCCGGAATAATCTTTGCTCCTTCATGCTGTCCTTTATAGAGGGCTCTTCAGGTTTATTCCTTAATGAGATATATAAAACAGCAGACTTGGGATTTTGTAGCACCCCTTCTTTAAAAAAAAAAGATCACACCCTGACAGATTTGCCTGTTTTCTTCCCTCCCCACTGTGTCTGTATCTCGTGGCTTCTCCTTGGACTCTTTTCCAAGGGTCTGGTCAGAGCCCAAATCTACTGTACACCTGCCTCAGTTTTTAAACCCTTTACACTTTCTTTTAAAACTTTTAAACATGAAACAATTAATGAAATCTATGATGTGCTGTGCTCTGGGATACAAAGTGGAATAAAAGTGAAGTGCTACCTTCAAGAAAATGTAGTCTAACTTAAGATGCTTCAAGGCGACACGTTTCATACAGAGATGACACCAAGCGACAGCACAGGGAGGGAGCTATTAATTCTCCCTGAGACGTGTCAGAGGGGTTTTGATCTGATCGAAAAAAGAAGCAAGGACTCACATGATAATATGCACACTTTTAATCTTTCAGCAAACATGTAGGAATATCCTCTTCATGCAACTGCCTCGTCTGAAGCATGAGAGCTACAGGTATAGACAAGTTTCCCGATTTCAAGACATTTTCAGCCCAGAAAAGGAATTTTTAAATGTGCCCTAATAATGGTGATACAATGCATACTGTGCTATGGAAAAGTTACAAACTGCCAGGAGAATTCATAGAGAAGTGTTTAAGAGAACACTTCTCGCTAGGTGGAGGAAGCAGAATTTTAAGATGGCCCCTGAGATTCCTGGGAAAAAGTGGAAGCAGTGACAGATTTTATTTTCTTGGGCTCCAAAGTCACTGTAGATGGTGACTGCAGCCATAAAATTAAGACTATTGCTCCTTGGAAGGAATGCTATGACAAACCTAGACAGTGTGTTAAAAAGCAGAGACATCACTTCGCCGACAAAGGTCCATATAGTCAAAGCTATGGTTTTTCAAACAGTCAGGTATGGATGTGAGAGTTGGACCATAAAGAAGGCTGGGTGCCAAAGAATTGATGCTTTAGAATTGTGGTGCTGGAGAAGACTCTTGAGAGTCTCTTGGATTGCAAGGAAATCAAACCAGTCAATCCTAAAGAAAATCAACACTGAACATTCATTAGAAGGACTGATGCTGAAGGTGAAGCTCCAATACTTTGGCCACCTGATGCAAACAGCCAATTTATCAGAAAGATCCTGAGAAAGATAAGAGATAGGGAGAAGGGAATGGCAGAGGTTGAGATGGTTAGATAGCATCACCAACTCAGTGGACATGAATTTGAGCAAACTCCACACCATTTGAGCAGTTTATATTTTACCATAACACCTTCAGTTCAGTTCAGTTCAGTTGCTCAGTTGTGTCCGACTCTTTGCAACCCCATGAATCGCAACACGCCCGACGTCCCTGTCCATCACCAACTCCTGGAGTTTACCCAAACTCATGTCCATCGAGTTGGTGATGCCATCCAGCCATCTCATCCTCTGTCGTCCCCTTCTCCTCCTGCCCCCAATCCCTCCCAGCATCAGGGTCTTTTCCAATAAGTCAACTCTTCGCATGAGGTGGCCAAAGTATTGGAGTTTCAGCTTCAGCATCAGTCCTTCCAATGAACACCCAGGACTGATCTCCTTTAGGATGGACTGGTTGGATCTCCTTGCAGTTCAAGGGACTCTCAAGAGTCTTCTCCAATAGCACAGTTCAAAAGCATCAAATCTTTGGTGCTCAGCTTTCTTTATAGTCCAACTCTCACATCCACACGGCCACTGGAAAAACCATAACCTTGACAAGATGGACCTTTGTTGGTAAAGTAATGTCTCTGCTTTTTAATATGCTGTCTAGGTTGGTCATAACTTTCCTTTCAAGGAGTAAGCGTCTTTTAATTTCATGGCTGCAGTCACCATCTGCAGTGATTTTGGAGCCCCAAAAAAGAAAGTCTGACACTGTTTCCACGGTTTCCCTATCTATTTGCCATGAAGTGATGTGACCAGATGCCATGATCTTAGTTTTCTGAATGTTGAGCTTTAAGTCAACTTTTTCACTCTCCTCTTTCACTTTCATCAAGAGGCTCTTTAGTTCTTCTTCACTTTCTGCCATAAGGGTGGTGTCATCGGCATATCTGAGGTTATTGATACTTCTCCCAGCAATCCTGATTCTAGCTTATGCTTCATCCAGCACATCGTTTCACTCCACATATAAGTTAAATAAGCAGGGTGACAATATACAGCCTTGACATACTCCTTTTCCTATTTGGAACCAGTCTGTTGTTCCATGTCCAGTTCTAACTGTTGCTTCCTGACCTGCATATAGATTTCTCAAGAGGCAGGTCAGGTGGTCTGGTATTCCCATTTCTTTCAGAATTTTCCACAGTTTCTTGTGATCCACACAAGAAAAAGCCAAAGGCTCTGGCATAGTCAATAAAGCAGAAATAGATGTTTTTCTGGAACTTTTTTGCTTTTTCAAACACCTTGCTGCTAAGTCACTTCAGTTGTGTCTGACTCTGTGTGACCCCATAGACGGCAGCCCACCAGGCTCCCCTGTCCTGAGATTCTCCCGGCAAGAATACTGGAGTGAGTTGCCATTTCCTTCTCCAATGCATGAAAGGGAAAGTGAAGTCGCTCAGTTGTGTCCGACTCTCAGCGACCCCATGGAATGCAGCCCACCAGTCTCCCCCGTCCCTGGGATTTCCCAGGCGAGAGTACTGGAGTGGGGTGCCATCACCTTCTAGGTAAAAGCCAAATATATTTTCAGTCAGCCAAAATAGAAGTTAAAGTCCATGAACCTCATTTATTCATTTCTTATGAAACATTTTTGTCAGTATTACATCTATGTTATGTTTTAATTTTTAACACAAGGAATGCTGTATACCCTCTACCTTGCTTGCAAACAGTTAAAATTCCCTGTGTATTCTGCTCCAAAGGCATGCCCATCCCAATCCCTAGAGATAACTTTCCCTGAATTATTATTTATTGTTTCCATGCATGTCTTTATAGTTGTACTGCATTTGGGTCCCTAAACAAAATTGGTACTCTTTTGCTTATTTTTAAACTTTATATAAGTGGCATACTGTTTATACTTTTTTGTTCAGTGCTGTTTCAAAGACATTTTCATGTTATTACATGTAGCTCTAGGTCAGGGGTTGGCAAGTTTTTCTATAAATGGCCAAAGAGTAAATACTGCAGGCTTTACATGTAATAAAGCCCACTGTGATACAAAAGCAGCCATAGAAATCCTGTCTGGATTTCAATAAACCTTTATTTGCATAAAAGTTTCACATGTCATGACATTCTATTTTCAACCCCTTAAAAAGTGTAAAATTAATTTAATTTCCATGTACATGGGATTTTGTTGAAAGTATCTTTAATATTAATTTCTCATTTTGATACTAATTTCTTATGTAAATGCCTTTTTCTCTGCAATCACTCTCTGTTTTTTTCATTCTAATTTTATTGAAGCTTTCAATGGCTAAGTCGAAGATCTCTCTTGGGAAGTGTCACATTGCACTTGAAAAGATATGAATTATTTTCAAATACCTTTTGATATTGATTTCTAACATAATTCCACAGTGATGAGAACAGATTCTGTATGACTGCAATACCTTTAGACCATGAAATTTCACATCTTGTTTTATGTTCCTGGATATGTTCCAATGTCTCCTAGTTTACAGTCTATGGGAATTTGAATTTGTATCCTGCTGTTGTATAAAAATTGTATAAATATTAATTATGCTTAATCAGTTCACAGTGCTTTTCAGGTCTACTATATCCTTCTACTTCTCTACATATTAATTCCAATAATTTTTGAGATTTTGTTATTGAAATTCCAACTGTAAGTCTTAATTTACCTACTTAAAATAATTATACAGTGGAACTATATGTAACCTTGTTCTATATTTTCCAAGTCTCCTATAAATGTGTTATCATACTTCCATAATTAAAAAAAATAAAATTTGGAAAAAAAAATCTTAGCTCTTGGACCACACACAAATAGGAATTGGGTCAGATTTAGCCCAAGGACTATTGTTTGTCCACCCTGCTCTGGATCATTTATTTTTATTGCTATAGAATGTTCTGTTGACTTTATATTTGTTTAAAAAAAATTAAATAAATATTTGCCAGTTCAAGAAATTCAGAATATACTGTTTTAGATTAATTTTTTTTTATCTACTCTCAAAAAGTTCACTGTGTAAGTGGACAAGATATATGGCTCAGATGGTAAAGAATCTGCCTGCAGTGCAGGAGACCCCAGGTTCGATCCCTAGGTCAGGAAGATCCCCTGGAGAAGGAAATGGCTACCCACTCCAGTATTCTTGCCTGGAGAATCCCATGGACAGAGGAGCTTGGCGGGTTACAACACATGGGGTCGCAAAGAGTGGACACAACTGAGCAACTAGCACTTTCACTTTCAAGTAGACAAGATAAGTCATGTTAACTAACAAGGAGGCAGAAACTGACCAAGGCCCTAAGAGAGGTTTGCATGCCCTGACCTGAGAGCTAACAAGAGCCAGGCTGCCTGGATTCCCATCCTGGCTTCACCATTTACTAGCTCTGTGACCTTGGACAAGTCACTTTAGCTCCCTGTTCCTCAGTTTTCTCACCTGTAAAATACAGATCATAGTAACTCTCACTGCACAGATTTGCTGTGAAAATTAAATTGTCATAAAAATTAAATAAGATAGTGCAGAAGAGTTCCTGGTTCTTACTTAGCATTACATAAATGTTGGCTTTTATTATACAAGCTGGAGGGGAAGCTTCCCTGGTGGCTCAGACGGTAAAGAATCCGCCTGCAATGTGGAAGACCTGGGTTCGATCCCAGGGTTGGGAAGATCCCCTGGAGGAGGACATGGCAACCCACTCCAGTATTCCTGCCTGGAGAATCCCCATGGACAGAGGAGCCTGGTGGGGGCTACAGTCTATGGGATCGCAAAGAGCTGGACACAACTGAGCGACTAAGCACAGCACACACATGCTAGAAGATCACCTGAGGCTTTTGAAGGCAGCATGAAATCAAAGTTTTAAAGAACTGGTAAGGTTTGGACACACAGAGGTGGAGACCAAGGTATTCTAGAAGACAGAACAGTATACGGGAAAACCCAGAGAAGCAAAGAACATATGTCGAAAAGGCCAGCAAAGGAAAAATGTAGAAAATTGACATGTGAATCAAAGAGTAAATAAAGGAGGAGAGAAATAAATTTAGAAACAAAGAGTTATGGCCAGATCATAATGACCCTGGATGTGCTCAGTTGTGTCCAACTCTTTGCGGCCCCACGGACTGTATCCCACCCGGCTCCTCTGTCCATAGGATTTCTCAGGCAAGAATTCTGGAGTGGGTTGCCATTCCTCTTCCAGGGGATCTTCGCCACCCAGGGATAGAATCTGTGTTTCTCGTGTCTCCTGCATTGGCAGGGGGATTCTTTATCACTGAGCCACCTGGGAAGCCCAGTGAGACTTGAAGACAGAGCTAAAAAGTGTGGGATTTGTCCTATAGGCATGATGCTTCCCAGATCTGGCAGTTGTGGAAGGCAAGTAGAGAGAAGAGAGTCAAGAGTTAGGTTACATCTCATAGTCCATGGAATAGCACCTTGACTAGGGAAAAGGCAGTGTGCTTTGAAAACTGACTGGATGTGGAGGACAGGGAGGAATTTTAATAGGTGCTACCAGAAAATCCCTGGTGGTCCAGTGGTTAAGACTCAGCACTTCCACTGCTGTGGCCCAGGTACAATCCCCGACTGGGGAACTAAGATCCTGCAAGCTGCACAACATGGCTGGGGGGAAAAAAAGATTTAAAAAGAAGCACTACTATGGTTTTAAGATTGGGTGACTGGGAGTATGGTGGTGCCATTGTCTGAAATGGGGAGCACAGACAGAAAGAGAAGGTTTAGGATGGAGAGTCATGATTCTGGTATTTAACCCAATGTGACTGTCCCCATTTTATAGAGGAAGAAAGTGAAACCAAGTAAGTTAAGGCTAAGGCCACAGCTCATCATCAACCACCCCACTTTACAGCTTGTGCAGTTGACCTTTCTAGCACCTCATCTCAGGACAGTCCCTCAGACCCTTGCTTAGAGGCTATTTGATGCAACTCCAGTAAGCTTAGACTATGAACCTTCTTGGCTTCAGCAAATTAGATGGAGGTATAAAAGGGATAGGCATAACGAGCAGGAGAAGTGGCAACTGAAAACCAGAAACTTTAAGAAACCCCCATGAGAACCCCCAGAGCACAGCATTCTGGGGCCATTCATTAAGGTGAAAAAAAAGTCCTTAACTCAATAGTCCAAGAGGATTCCTTAATAATAAAGCCTAATTGCTACTAGTGCATGTTTATAATAAATCAAGAAAATACTAAGTTTACTTCTGTTTCTTAAATAAGGATGGCTAGGGAGTTTATAATACACCTTTAGAAGATTCTCACCTGATATGGACACTTTTTTTTTTAAATGTTAAGGAACAGAGTCTCAAAACTCTGGGGAACTTCACTTCAAAAATAGCTTTCCTGACAGCAGAGGTTTTGATACAATTGTTTCTCCTCTCACCTGTGAGCCCTCAAAGTATGTGAAGGATACCCTGGGCTGTGCAGTTCTGCAGAACCCTCTGCCAGGATTCCCAGGCCCACTCCACACGACCATTGGTAACCTCCTCTTTTCCTCTCATCTGCCTCCCTCACTTGACTGCTTAGAAAGTGGGCAATGAGGAGGGGAAACAGTGTGCTGGGGTCAGAAAGGGCCCAACTGTCCATAGCAAATGTGAGCAAAAGCCTCACCTCACAGCACTCAGTGGAAATGAAGGAATAAAACACTCACTCTGGTGCTTGTCAGGTGGTGAGGGATTCCAAATGAAGAATAAAAAGACCAGTCTCATTGAGGTCCTAGCTCTGTTGCTTACCAGCCCTGCACTTTTGTTTCTATCCTTCTGTCTAGCATGCCTAGGCCTTGTGAACGCACCCCTCCAGGCTGGGCTTGGATCTTGAAAGCTCTTTCTGAAACGAAAATCTGATTTAGTCACTCTCCTACTTAAAACTTCAATAGCCTCTTACTGGCTATTGCAGGTATTCATAAGCCTTTTGGGCTCAGGACCCCTTTCCACTCTAAAAATTATGGAGGAACTTGAAGAGATTTTTCATGTGCTGTTTGTTACTTCTAACAATACTTACCATGTTAGGAATTAAAACAGAAACTTCTAAAATTTTGTTAATTCGCTTAAAATTACAATAAATGCATTACATGTTAACATAATCACATTTTAATAAAAAATTTCTATAATTTCTAAAACAAAATATTGATGAGAAAAGTGGTGTCTTACATTTGTACAAGTTTTTTTTTTAACACCTGGCTTAAAGAAGACAGCTGGATTCTCAAATCTGTTTCCCTATTTACTGTGTTGAAATATCATCTGTCCTGTAGTCTATGGAAAACTTTACCGTACACTCATGAGAGAATCACAGTGAACAAAGCAAATCACATTTAGCATTATTATGAAAAGAATTTTGAGTTCACTGACCTCTGAAAGATCTCAGGGACACCAAGGAGTACCAGAACTACATACTATGAAAACCACTGGCCTATAAAATAAATTACATACAAGGATGTTAATTGTCATTCTAGCTACACAAAGACCTTCAGCACCATCATCACCATATCCACAGTCTCCCATATTCCCGCTCCACCAGTCACACCAACCAGCCATCGGCTATCATGTGTCTTTATGCACACAACCTTCCCTCTGCCTGAAATAAGCTTCCTCCTTGCAGGCTCTTTCAAGAACCAACTTGAAAGTGTTTGACTCTCAAAGTGCCTCCTCTGACCCATCCTGACAGCTGATGACTCCCTGCTGGCAGAGCACAGGCTTTGAAGTCAGGTTGGAGGTGAATCTCCACTCAGCCATTTACTGTCTGGGTGACCTCGGACAAGTAGCTTCACCTCCCAGGGCTTCAGTTTCCTCTCTGCTAAAACAGGGATGGTAAAAGTGGACAGGCCGTTTAACCAGAGGAGTGCAGCAAAAACTGTTTACTGACAGAACGAGTCTGTGAACAGGTACATGGACATGGCTCAATGCATTAAGTACTTGTTGAATGGATCAACCAGTTAAGGGACAGGCGGCATCTTCTATTTACTGAGCATTTACTTACTGGGTTCCCAGCACTGTTTCTCGTGGACTTCACAAGCATTAACTTATTTTATCTTCACACCAACCGTCTGGATTGAATACTATTCCTTTAGAGGTGAAGGTCCTACGGTAGAGATTCGAGGTAACTCGCTTAACGTCACCCACCACCGGGTCCCCGAGCCCTCTCCAGGCCTCAGTTTACCCTCCCTTGAGAGAGGGCGCGCAGGGCCAGTGAGGGTGTGGATCTGGGCCGCGGGGTATAAGGCGGGAGGAGACTGACAGCGGGCGCTGGCTGGGCCGGGCCGCTTGGGGGCGCCCTACCCGTACTCCCCACACACAGACACACACACCCCCCACCTCCTCCGGGCCCCCGCTCCGCGCGGGCCCAACGGCCCAGGCGCGCGCCACCCCACGGCGGGAGGCCCGGGGGGCGGGGCCAAGGAGCCCCCGCCCCGCCCCCGCCTCAGGCTCAGCCGCCGCCGCCGCCGCCGCCTCGGTCGAGCCCCCCGCCGCCCGCCAGCCCGCCGGCCGGCCGGCCGCCGCCGCTCTCCGGAGCCGCCCCCGCCCGCCCCCTCCGCGCGTCCTCTCTCGCTCGCTGCGCAGCGGAAACATGGCGGCGGGCAGGGAGTGAGCCGCCCCGCGCCGTCGCTGCGCCCGCAGGTAAGCGCCTCGGTGGCCGCCTCCGCTCGCCAGGAAAGCCCGCGCCCTGAGGGGCCTGGGCCGCCAGGGGCCGCCCCGGGCGAGAAGGAGGCGCCGGGACCGGCCTGGCCGCTGCCCCCGCCCCTCGGGCCCTACTGTCCGTCTGTGTGTCCTGACCGGTCAGCCTGTCAGGGGTCCGAGCGCGGCTGTCGCCCGCCTACTCAGCGGTCCTGGAACCCCCGCGACGTTCTGCATCCGCGGCCGGTCCGGCGGGGCCCAGTATCCGGCCCGCGGCCCTTACTCAATAGGGGCACCCCGGGGCTCCGCGAGGGAAAAACTCAAGGACACGGGGACTCTGGAGGGTCGGCATCGCGTGCGATCCGAGCGGGGGGTCGTTGTGTCCAAGCTAGCGGGGCTGGGTCGGCCGGAGAGTGTTGGTTTTGGGCCGAGGGCCAAGAGTTGGAGGAGCTGTCAGTCTGCTCCGACAGGAGAGCTGAGAGATGCCTGTGGATCCTCGCCGGCCGGATCCGGTTCGGGGCAGGCGAGGACCGAGGTCGGCGGGCTTCCTGGCCCCGCTGAGGGTCGGAGGTGCGAAGGGCGGGGAGCTGTCAGCAGCGTCCTCCGGGCTGGCTCGGGCCGCGGGAGCTGCGCCGGGACAACTCACGTGTGCCGCCGGAAACCGGCGGGGAGAGCTGGTTTCCAACCTCCGATGGGGGCGGGGGCCTCTGGGCACTGAGGTGAGCCAGGGGCCGGGAGGGCTTGGACACGTGGGCACGGCTGTGGGCCAGCCCCAGAGGAATGAAAAGGGGTTTCCAGGAGATAGGTGAACCCCAGAACGTCTCCAGATTAGAAAGGAATTTAAAAGTCATCTAGGATCCGTTTCTCTCGCCCTCATACCAAAGTAGCTTCGAAAATCCCAAATTCTACCCTAATAATTTGACCAGTCTATTTGAAGATCTTCTCCAGTGACGGGAAACTAATCTCTTCCCTAGGAAACCTATTCGTTCCTGGAAAGCTTTGGTGTTTCGAAATTTTTGTTTGTTTGTTTTGGTTGAAAAAAATAGATGCCTCCAATTCTTCCTTCTTCTGTTCCCTTATTTACACCCATTAAGATACCTGAAGATCATGTCCCTGGAGCCTTGTCTTCACTAACTGATTCCACTTCCCGTCAGTTGTTTCTCATAGGCTGGGGTTCTCTCATTCCTTCTCTGAATGAACTCTAGTTTGCCCTTTAAAGGAGAGCTTCTTAATGTGAGCCAGGAGACAAAACCTATTAAATTGCTGCAAGACACTCTTTTGGCTCGAAGGAGTGACCTGCTTAAATATAAGGTACTCTATTCCTTTACTCATTTCTGTAGTGTGTTTTGAACTTAAAAAAAAGATATCTAGTACTGTTTGTTTAAACCAACTAAAAGTTCTTATTTTGTGGAAAATTTTGGCTTTTCCCTCATTTTTTAAAATGTCTATAAACACTTTATCAAATGAGCCTGTGTATATTGAAGTGTGCAGTGCACCATGCAAATAGAAGAGCTTATTATTTTTTATACTGGAAAAGCTTTGAGATCTCATTTGATGCCAGACTGCAATTTAATATTTAGTTGGAGAGGGAAATGCTTTATTATATTGAACTCTTTGCTCTCTTTATAACTGCCAACGCGAGGCCCAAATTACTATGAAAAAGGACGTTTTGTTGTTGTTGTTGCTCACATACCAACCAGCTTTTTTTTTTTTAACTTACTTTTTTTATCACTTAGCCTTGGTTTGTGGGGTTATGTTTTTAAATGGGGTCTTTACCAACATCCTGAACCCTTGCCTAAGCCACCCTGTAGGTTAGTAATTTTTTAAACTTAGCAGAGATATGATGGTCTTATAGATAAAATGTCAAGCCCTTATATCTGGGACCTGGCTTATGTTCTAAGCAAAATTTCACTTTTTATAACATAAACAAGCGCATACCAGCAGTCAGAATTGGTTCTTTATCTTTCTTCTTATGTCTTCATTTTTTCAACTGGTCAGTGGTTTTGAAGTTTGCAGCACAGGTCAAGTTTTGATTTCTGGTATGTTTGTGCACATACTGTTTCCCTTTTATATAAGTTGGATAAGATTTTGTATAGCACTGTTCTGTACAGAACTGTACAGACTCAGGAAAAGCTCTGATTCCTTCCCTTCAACGGACTTGGAGTTAATGGTAGGAAATACTAAAAACCTATGAGAAAGATCTGTTGTGACTATCCTACTGAAAATGTAAATGCAACATCTTCTAAACTTTATACTTAATGTATCTACTGTATGTCAGGCACTATGCTATGTACTATGTTAACTGGGTAGACAGAGATAAGTAAGATACATTTCCAATCCTTGTGGAAATGGTAAATTAGTTGCTAAAATAGGTCATCTCAGAATAAAAAGTGAGAGCTTTGCCGCTTGATACTTGCACCAAGGGGAGGGCACTCAGACTAGCTCAGGACTTAAGGGAGGGCTTGAGGAAGAGATGACACCTGGCCCAAGTCCTAAATGGTAAGTAGAAGTAAGGCAGACAAAGAGGAGTAAAAAAAAAATGTGCTTCAAATAGAAAGAATAGCTTGAGGAAAGGCATCAATGTGAGAAAAGGAATAGCTTGCCTAGGGAACCACAAGCAGTTTGGTACTGCTAAGAAATAACAACAGTGATATAAGTGGTAAGTTGTGAGACTGGAAATACAATCAGAGCCCATGTCATGGTGAACCTTGTATGCATAAGTATCTTGAAATGAATTCAGTGGGTGATTTTTTTAAATCACTGGAAGGTTTTTATAGATATGCTTGAATAATTTTAAAATGAGATTATAGGGATGAAGAGAGAGGGATGACGTTGAGAGAATCTGTGAGGCTTTATGATTGATTGGGTGTGTAGGTCAGAGGGTGAGTAGTCCAGTGTGATGTTTAGGTTTTTGATTTGGGTGACTGGGGAGATGATGGTGACATTAACTGAAGACAGGAAACACTGGATAATGATTTCAGTTTGGGACTTGGAGGTTTTGTGATTTTTTGAGTGAGATCAATGAGCAAACATGGTGGAAGTAAAATAGGAAAAAAAAACAAGAGGTTGTGGTCAGAAAGTGGAATATTAGAGTTAAATTGTCTGATGTGAAGCTCTTCTCACTGACAGCTAGGTCCGTGTGTGGATTGCTGAAGTATAGCAAAGGTGAAGGCTGGTGAAGCTCAGTGTGACAGGGAACTGGGAGGCTGTTGTATGGAACGAGTCTTCTGCATCAGTAGTGAAGTGATTTAGGATGCGGAGGAGAGGGAGAGATTGTGACCCAGGTGCAGTGAATATAAGGGCTTAATCGGGAGGGTGGTAGAAGACAGATGAGGAGGAGGGGTAAGGATTGATACAGCCAGATGGTGGAAACCTCAGAGGAGAAGGAATTTATAAATGCAGGAATGGAAAAGTAATGGTTTTTTACTTTTCCTTCCTGGAAGCAGGATACTGATCTGTTCATCTTTATTCTGATCTCATATTAATCGTTGTGTTGGGTCTGAAAAGTCTGTTCTTCGTCTTGAAAAACAGGAGAGCAGATACCCTATATCAAATCCTTTCTGCTAATACTCAATGACAAAAAGTCCATAGATGTTTTTTCTGTGATGGTCAGTGGATAGATAGGAAGCAATCAGTAGTGAGGATGGTTTGTGGAAAGAGTGTAGTTAAGAGCCTAGGCTTTGGTTTAGAAAGACCAAGATTCAAATCTCAGCTCTGTCGCTTACTGGCCTTAAGACTGTAAGCAAATTGTTTAACCTCTGTGACTTTCAGTATCGTTATGTGTAAAAAATAGATTTCTGCTTTGTGGGGTGTCACAAAGATTACCTGAAATAATGTGTGTGTGTGTATATACTGTAATGTGTAGACACACACACACATACTAGAAAAGCAATTGACACTTCAGAGATGCAAAGCATATGGTAGTTCTCTTCCAACTACCTTTAAGGGACGTAAGCTCTGCTGGCAGAAATGAAATTTTTTCATGCTTGACTAAATTAAAAGGCAGTAAATACTCTGAGGGAGGTAAAGCAAAACGATATAGAACTTTGGAGGTAGAGCCATCATTTCTCAACAGTTGGGACAAGGTTAGGCTTTACACTCAAGATGAATTATATTTAGGCCTTGGAGAACACATTGAAATAGATTAAATAATTTAGGTAGAACTACAAAATGGGGATATATCATATGTTTTAAAAAATTAATAGTTGACAGAGGTTAAGTGTTGTATTTGTGTAAGTCAGTAGTGAGAGATGTGGCTAGAGAGGTGGGCTGGGGCCATAGTATTAAAGAACTGAAACGTAGAAGCTTGGACTTGATTCTAAATATACTAGGGAGCCACAGATTGTACATCCTCCCTCTCTACCTCAGTCTCCTAACTGTAAAATCTATAGGTGTTAATTTAGAAACTTTGAATTTGTTTTTGAAATAAGCCAAGTAAGAAATTCACATTTGAAAAATAAGTTAAAAAAAGGTAACTACTAGGATTTATTTTGTAGTTGTTGCTTAATCTTTGCAATAACCTTGTTTGGTAGACAGGCTTAGTGGAGTTAAAAGCATACAAGATCTCACTGGTAGAAAGTGACTAAAAAAAAGAAGAAAGTGACTAAAGATGTTCCAATTTCAAATTCTTTTTTATATTTCCATACTTATTAAGATTTGAAAAAGAAGCCTGGGTCCTCAGTGTCACTAAATAATACAACCCAGGGTTGGTCACTTTGCTTCTGTGATCCTCAGTTCCCTCATTTATAAAGTGAGGGAAGGTGTAGGTGTAAGGCTTAACTAAAGTAGTGTGTGTATTGCACTTTACATAATGTGAAAAATACATAATAGATACTCAAATGTTGCCCTCATCTGTAAATGACGGATTTTAACCAAGCCATTGTCAAGGTCTTAGTGCTAACTCCTTAGCCATCAGAGAACTGCTGGAACTGATTATTTTGATAAGCTTTGGCCATATAAACCCAGCAAGTCTTGTTCTCTGGTATCTTTGTCTTAGTTCTTCCGATCATCTCTTTTTCTTCTGTACTGTTATTCTGGTGCTGACTTGGCTGCCGCTTACTCTCTCCCAATCCTGCTTGTTGCTCCCTTTCAAAACCTTTCCACTTGTTCTCTGAAACTCGTATTTCCTAAACTGTCAACTATTTTATGGGATGTTTTATGTGTGCTGGCCTTAAATGGGAGCCAGTAGAGTAAGAGTACTTGCTCTCTAGCCCTTCTGAATGGGTGCAGCTCATTTTCTTAGACCACTCTTTGCAAAAGGAACGAGATAAGGATGACTGTAATTTTTTGTGTACCACTATCCCACACATTCCGTGAATCAAGGTAAACTGGAAGTGGTGAAACAGGAGATGGCAGGAGTGAACACCGACATTTTAGGAATCAGTGAACTAAAATGGACTGGAATGGGCGAATTTAATTCAGATGACCATTATATCTACTACTGTGGGCAAGAATCCCTTAGAAGAAATAGAGTAACCCTCATAGTCAACAAGAGAGTCCGAAATGCAGTAAAGTAAAGTGAAGTCACTCAGTCATGTCCGACTCTTTACAACCCCATGGACTGTAGCCTACCAGGCTCCTCCATCAATGGGATTTTCCAGGCAAGAATACTGGAGTGGGTTGCCATTTCCTTCTCCAGAGGATCTTCCCGACCCAGGGATTGAACCCAGGTCTCCCACATTGTAGGCAGGCGTTTACCATCTGAGCCACCAGTGAAGTCTGAAATGCAGTACTTGGTTGCAGTCTCAAAAATGACAGAATGATCTCTGTTCATTTCCAAGGCAAACAATCCATAATCACAGTAATCTAAGTCTATGCCCTAACCACTAATGCTGAAGAAGCTGAAGTTGAACCTATGATGACCTACAAGATTTTCCAGAACTAACATCAAAAAAAAGGTGTCCTTTTCATCATAGGGGACTGGAATGCGAAAGTAGGAAGTCAAGAGATACCTGAAGTAATAGGAAAGTTTGGCCTTGGAGTGCAAAATGAATCAGGGCAAAGGCTAACAGAGTTTTGCCAAGAGAACGCAATGACTGTAGCAAACACCCTCTGCCGACAACACAAGAGATGACTTTACACATGGACATCACCAGATAGTCAACACCGAAATCAGATTGATTATATTCTTTTCAGGCGAAGATGGAGAAGCTCTATACAGTCAGCAAAAACAAGACTGGGAGCTGTGGCTCAGATCATGAACTCCTTATTGCCAAATTCAGACTTAAATTGAAGAAAGTAGGGAAAACTACTAGACCACTCAGGTATGACCTAAGTCAAATCCCTTACGACCATACAGTGGAAGTGAGAAATAGATTTAAGGGACTAGATCTGATAGACAGAGTGCCTGAAGAACTAGGAACAGAGGTTTGGGACATTGTACAGGAGGCAGTGATCAAGACCATCCCCAAGAAAAAGAAAGGCAAAATGGTTGTCTGAGGAGGCCTTACAAATAGCTGAGAAAAGAAGAGAAGTAAAAAGCAAAGGAGAAAAGGAAAGATATTCCCATTTGAATGCAGAGTTCCAAAGAATAGCAAGGAGAGATAAAACCTTCCTCAGTGATCAATGCAAAAAAAAAAAAAAAATAGAGGAAAACAATAGAATGGGAAAGGCTAGAGATCTCTTCAAGAAAATTAGAGATACCAAAGGAACATTTCATGCAAATATGGGCACAATGAAGGACAGAAATGTTATGGACCTAGCAGAAGCAGAAGGTATTAAGAAAAGGTGGCAAGAATACCCAGAAGATACAAAAAAGATCTTCACGACCCAGATAATGACGATGGTGTGATCACTCAACTAGAGCCAGACATCCTGGAGTCCGAAGTTAAGTGGGCCTTAGGAAGCATCACTACGAACAAAGCTAGTGGAGGTGATGGAATTCCAGTTGAGCTATTTCAAATCCTAAAAGATGATGCTGTAAAAGTGCTGCACTCAAAATGCCAGCAAATTTGGAAAACTCAGCAGTGGCCACAGGACTGGAAAAGGTCAGTTTTCATTCTAATCCCAAAGAAAGGCAATGCCAAAGAATGCTCAAACTACCACACAGTTGCACTCATCTCACACGCTAGTAAAGTAATGCTCAAAATTCTCCGAGTCAGTCTTCAGCAATACGTGAACTGTGAACTTCTAGACTTTCAAGCTGGTTTTAGAAAAGGCAGAGGAACCAGAGATCAAATTGCCAACATCCGTTGGATCATCAAAAAAGCAGGAGAGCTCCAGAAAAACATCTATTTCTGCTTTATTGACTATGCCAGAGCCTTTGACTGTGTGGATCACAGTAAACTGTGGAAAATTCTGAAAGAGAAGGGAGTACCAGACCACCTGACCTGCCTCTTGAGAAACCTATATGCAGGTCAGGAAGCAACAGTTAGAACTGGACATGGAACAACAGACTGGTTCCAAATAGGAAAAGGAGTATGTCAAGACTGTATATTGTCACCCTGCTTATTTAACTTATATGTGGAGTGAAACGATGTGCTGGATGAAGCATAAGCTAGAATCAAGATTGCTGGGAGAAGTACCAATAACCTCAGATATGCAGATGACACCACCCTTATGGCAGAAAGTGAAGAAGAACTAAAGAGCCTCTTGATGAAAGTGAAAGAGGAGAGTGAAGAAATTGACTTAAAGCTCAACATTCAGAAAACTAAGATCATGGCATCTGGTCCCATCACTTCATGGGAAATAGATGGGGAAACAGTGGAAACGGTGGCTGACTTTCTTTTTTGGGCTCCAAAATCACTGCAATCATGGTGATTGCAGCCATGAAATTAAGAGAGACTTACTCCTTGGAAAGAAAGTTATGACCAACCTAGACAGCGTATTAAAAAGCAGAGACATTGCTTTACCAACAAAGGTCCATCTAGTCAAGGCTATGGTTTTTCCAGTAGTCATGTATGGATGTGAGAGCTGAACTATAAAGAAAGCTGAGCACTGAAGAATTGATGGTTTTGAACTGTGCTATTGGAGAAGACTCTTGGGAGTCCCTTGGACTGCAAGGGATTCCAACCAGTCCATCCTAAAGGAGATCAGTCCTGGGTATTCTTTGGAAGGACTGATGTTGAAGCTGAAACTTTAATACTTTGGCCACCTGATGTGAAGAACTGACTCATTTGAAAAGACCCTGATGCTGGGAAAGATAGAGGGCAGGAGGAGAAGGGGACGACAGAAGATGAGATGGTTGGATGGCCTCATCAACTCAATGGACATGAGTTTGGGTGAACTCCAGGAGTTGGTGATGGACAGGGAGGCCTGGCATGCTGCAGTCCATAGGGTTGCAAAGAGTCAGATACAACTGAGCAACTGAACTGAACTGAACTTCTTAAAATCTTGTTCTTTCTGGCACAACGGCTGTACCACTCTCATTGTCTTATATGTACATCATCTCTGTTGTTAAAGACCTTGTACACACAGTCTTCATTTCTGCCTCAATTTCTGGGCTTATCCTGAGTGACTTTAGTATTCATATGGATATCTGTTTCTTCAACACATTGGCCTATTCAACTGAGGTGATCATTTTTTTAACTAATCAGCTCCCGTAGTTACACCATGGGCTTTGTTCTCACTTGAATATGGCCCACCTCTGAAATTATAAATGAAGACATACATATTTGTTCCAGATTTTCCCAACTACCTGTCCTTTGACTGTCTCTACACTTTTCTTTGACCTCACTGAGACCTGTTTGCACTTCCTTCCCTATCCAGCTTAGTTTTCTTAGTCTCTGACTTATTTCATTCACTCTCTTATCATTATCTTTTATCCTCTGTCCCTTGCTTGTTGTCCTTCTGTCCCTGTCTGGGCAAAATTCCAAACTAATCTCTCTCTTCTTGCCTATACTAGCTCTACTGAACCCTGTTTGGAAAAAAATACACACTTTTACAGATCTCTGCCATTGCGGAGATGGGAAGATAAAGAAGGATAGATAATTACAATTGCATATTATTGAAGGATGTCACACATTTTTTTCCTGCTTAATTTGAAGCATATAAAAACCCTGTTAGATAGGATGCCAGGTCATTATAAACTCTATTTTCTGATAAGAAACTGAGGTGTAGGTGAATTAAATGCTATGCCCAGTGTGAAATAGCTATTAAATGTCAAAAAAGCAACTCAAAACCAGGCATTCTTACTACAGATTCTGTATTTTGTCCAGAATGGTTCACTGTCTCTTATGACTTACTTTTGAAGACTCTGTGCTTTCTGAACCTTCTGGTGGTTCTGCTACAAGTCATCATATATTAATTTTCTTAAATTTTAAAGCATTTAAGACTGATGCATTAATTTCCGCCTCTTTATTTACTATAGTTGTTGCCATTGTTCAGTTCAGCTCAGTTCAGTCACTCAGTCGTGTCCGACTCTTTGCGACCCCATGAATCGCAGCACACCAGGCCTCCCTGTCCATCACCAATTCCCGGAGTTTACTCAAACTCATGCCCATCGAGTCGGTGATGCCATCCAGCCATCTCATCCTCTGTCGTCCCCTTCTCCTCCTGCCCCCAATCCCTCCCAGCATCAGGGTCTTTTCCAATGAGTCAACTCTTTGCATGAGGTGGCCAAAGTATTGGAGTTTCAGCTTCAGCATCAGTTCTTGCCATTGTTAGCTTTTAAAATTAAAGCATGTACATAATTGTATATTCACTTTAATCACTGTATCTGTTGCTCATTGACGTATTACAGGCACATTTCTAAGTGTTTTCTTATTTAGTATAATTGCTTTACATTTGCTTTTGTAGACTTTCCTCTGGGGTGTTCAAACATGATGGAAATAAAGGCTGTTTTAGTCATTATATTCTGTGAAGTATAACAGAAAACATGAAAGTCAGCATACTTGTTCTTAGAGATATTTAAGAAAAGAGCAGACAACTGTTTGTCTTAGATGATTTAAAGTTTTGGACTTCCAATCCCAATTTTTTGGTGCTCTGTCTTATCTCCAGTTATCTCAAAGGACTGCTGGAAAGTCTCCAAGCTAAATTAAGTTTATTTCTTTAAGTATAAAAGTTTACGAAGCCTAATAGGCCCAGTTCCAAATTAACAGCTTAAAAACATTGTCTAATCTCTTTATGTGTGTTTTTTCAATTTTTTATTCATTCATTCAACAAATATTTATTAATGCCTTTTAATTGCCAAACTCTGTGCTGTGTACACTGACAATAGATGGAGTTTGCCTGTGAAGGCATCTATTCTAGACTTTTGTCTATTGGGAATTTTTAAATCACAGAGTCAGTTTCAGTGCTTGTAATGATCTGTTTGTGTTTGATATTTGTTCCTGGTTTGGTCTTAGGAGATTGTATCTTTCCAAGAATTTGTCCATTTTTTCTAGGCTGTCCATTTTCTTGACATATAGTTGCCTGTAGTAAGTAGTCTCTTAGGTCCTTTGTATTTTTGTGGTGTCAGTTGTAACTTCTCCTTTTTCATTTCTAATTTTATTGATTTAGGCTCTCTCCCTTTTTTTCGTCATGAGTCTGGCTAAAGGTATATCAATTTTGCTTATCATTTCAAGCAATAATAATCTACGTTCCAACAATTTTTGTCTCACATAATCTACAATCCAACAGTTCTACTCCTAGGTAAATACCCTTTAGAAACACTCCTATGCATATATAAAGAGACTTTCAAAAATATCTATGCAATATTTTTATAGCAGAAAATTCAAACTAGTCCAAATGTATAATTAATAAGAGAAAGAAAATATTACAGTATATTTATCTAATGGAATTCCATACAGTAATGGAAATGAATAAACTAGATCTGTACAGTAACTTGAGTGAATCTCACAAATAAAAAAGTTGAGTAAATAAAGCAAATGGCAGAACACATTTATATAAAGCCCAACATTGATATATTATTTATGGAAGCATACTTACATAATAAATGCTTAAAGAAATGCATGGTAATGAAAAAATATAATATCAAAGTAAGGATAGTGGATATCTCTGAAGTGCAGGGTTGCGAGAAAAGACTAGTAATACTGCTGGGAAGAGCAACAGGGGATTTAAATTGTATTGGTAAATGTTTTTTCAGCCAAACTGTGGATATATGGTTGTCCATTCATCATTATTTATCCCTTTTTATATATCTGAAATATTGTATAAGATATGTATTTTTAAGAAATAATATGTAGTTCTTGTCATGAGTTTAATGCAGGAAGGGAAGGATCAGCAGAAATATAGAATATTTATGAATAGGATAAATATGCTATTCATAGAATGAATCATGTAACTGTTTTTACAGGTCTGAAATGGTCTCATATAGAGAACTTCAGGTAATTCAGCATCTTTCAAGCTAATGTAACAAGGACTGTCATTGAAATATATTCAGAGTAATATGAGACACAAGGGCAGGAACAGTTGACTACCAAGGCAGAAGGAGGGAGATGGTTTTTGGAAAGGCTTCAGAGAGAAAGAGAATGAAATTTAACCTGGATTAAATGTTTGAGAAGGAATTCACTAAGTAGGAAGAGAAGAATGCCTTCCAGATAGAAGTTAAAACCCTTTTGCAGACGGAATCCTCTAGGTAGAGTATGTGGAGGTTAAAGAAGCACAGCAGAGGAAGAGACTAAGGAGGGGAGCAAAAACAACAGCAAGTGTCTGTGTAGTAGTTACTGTGCATTTTATACACCTGTAAGCCCAGATGGCAAACAGGCACCTAAGGGTTAAGTAACCATGCTCTCTTTGGCAGCACATATACTAAAATTGGAACGATACAGAGAAGATTAGCACAGCCCCTGTGCAAAGATGACATGCAAATTCGTGAGGTGTTCCATATTTGTAGAGGAAGGGACCATATGCATACCTATGGCTGATTCATGTTGAGGTTTGACAGAAAACAACAAAATTCTGTAAAGCAGTTATCCTTCAATTAAAAATAAATAAATTAGAAAAAAAAAAGAGTGAAGTAACCTGTCCAAGGTCATAGAACTATCAGGAGGTGGAACCAGGATTTGAACTCTTGACAGTTCAAATCCTGTCTGGTCCAGAGTCTATGCTCTTGGCCAGTAAGTTGTACTCTGAATCACTGCGTGATAAGGAAAATCAGAAGAAAGGGGTGTTTTTAATGCCAGAGGAACAAGAGTAAGTTTCAAAAAGAAAGGAATAGTTAGCAGTGTGAAAGACCTTACGGAGATAAAGTAGAAATACTACAAAGAGATCATTGGATTTAAAAAAAAAAATCACTGTGCTCTAAGATACAGTAAGGGATACCAAGATAATAGAGATGTGGATATCTCAGTAGTGATTCAGTCCACCAGTTCTGTGGGCCAGTGTTTATAATTCCCACTGTCACGTAAATATTATTAGCTCTATTTTATATGTAAAGTAACTGAGATTCAGAGATATTTGGCCTAAATTATATAATTTATTTGTGATAGAACTCAGTTTCAAACCCAGACATCCTGTCTTAAGCCATAATGCATCTTTCCATTTTACCATGCATACTCCCCACAAGTGGTGTTATATAGTTCTAAGGTTTCATCAGTCAGTACAGGAGGTGAGGTTGACTTGTAAGAATTAACTTGCTTTTTAGCTGAATATATCCTGTCTCAGGGTTTCCCCGGTGACTCAGTGGTGAAGAATCTGCCTGCCAGTGCAAGAGATATGGGTTCGATTCCTGGGTCAGTAAGATATGCTGGAGAAGGAAATGGCAACCCACTCCAGTTTTCTTGCCTGGGAAGTCCCCTGGACAAAGGAGCCTGGTGGGCTATAGTCCGTGGGGGTTGCAAAGAGTCAGACACGACTTAGTGACTAAACAACAAACAACAAACAACAAATCCTGTCTCAACACTATAGGTAAACTAGAAGGATCCTTGAATAGAAGAATGAAATACTTCAGTGAATCAGTCATGCTTTTTTTTTTTTTTTAAATTGAGTAAACAGATGAACTATTTCCTTGTTAGGGTAAGTGCTCCTATTTTAATAAGTTGCAAAGTTTCTGTAGCCCCTCGACCCTTGGTGTAATCCACTTCCTCCTTCTTAACCAACACATATTTATCAGCTGTGTACTAAGGATACAAAAATGTGAATGAGATTCTTTCTCTCAGTGAGCTTATTATCCTGGTGATAGTTGGGATAAAAAGTTATTATGATTTTATCTCAGTGGTCTTCCTCCTCCAAACTTATAACTACAGTCTAATCATAAGGAAAACTAGACAAATCCCAATTGAGAGATATTCTGTGAAATACTTGACCACTATTCCTCAAAGCTATCAAGGTCATCAGGCAAGAAAAGTCAGCCAAATGAGTCTAAGATGACATGATGACAAAAATGTGTTATCCTGGGAAGGGTAATAGGATCCTGAAACAGAAAAAGGAAATTAAGTGAAAACCAAGGAAGCCTCAATGAAATGTGGACTTCAGTTAATGGTATATCCATATTGGTTGATTAATTATAACAAATGTACCATACTAATGTAAGATGCTAGTAATAGGGGAAACCGTGCAGAATATATGGGAACTCTGCACTATCTTTGCAGACTTCTGTAAATCTAAATTGTTCTTAAATAAAAGCTTATTTGTAAAAAGTAATAATAAAGTCAAAATAATTGTATGTGCTGTTTCTTTGGAATTTAATTAAAACACATTTCTTCATAAAATATTCCCAGTTTGGTTGACATGTATGATGGGACTGACAGACTGCAGTCTGTTGATAGCTGCATGTGCTAATGTGTACATGCCATATACATTTTTTCTATTTCAGTGTCTTATACATGTAGATGGGCTTCCCTGGTGACTCAGATGGTAAAGCATCTGCCTCCAGTGCAGGAGACCCAGGTTCAATCCCTGGGTTGAGAAGATCCCCTGGAGAAGGGAATGGCAACGCACTCCAGTATTCTTGCCTGGAGAATTATGTGGACAGAGGAGCCTGGCAGGCTGTGGTCCATGGGGTTGCAAAGAATGTGAAGTCAAGTGGGCCTTAGGAAGCATCACTACGAACAAAACTAGTGGAAGTGATGGAATTCCAGTTATGCTGTCTCAAATTCTAAAAGATGATGCTGTGAAAGTGTTGCACTCAATATGCCAGCAAATTTTGAAAACTCAGCAGTGGCCACAGGACTGAAAAAGGTCAGTTTTCATTCCATTCCCAAAGAAAGGCAATGCCAAAGAATGTTCAAACTACTGCACAATTGCACTCATCTCACACGCTAGCAAAGTAATACTCAAAATTCTCCAAGTGAGGCTTCAACAGCACGTGAACCTTGAAATTCCAGATGTTCAAGCTGGATTTAGAAAAGGCAGAGGAGCCAAAGATCAAATTATCATCATCTGTTGGATCATCGAAAAAGCAAGAGAGTTCCAGAAAAACATCTACTTTTGCTTTATTGACTACGCCAAAGCTTTTGACTCTTTGGATCACAAAAAAAAAAAAAAAAAAAACTGTGGAAAATTCTTAAAGAAATGGGAACACCAAAACCACCTGACCTGCCTCTTGAGATATCTGTATGCAGGTCAAGAAGCAACAGTTAGAACTGGACATGGGACAACAGACTGGTTCAAAATCGGGAAAGGAGTACATCAAGGCTGTATGTTATCACCCTGCTTATTTAACTTACATGAGAGTACATCATGTGAAATGCTGGGCTGGATGAAGCACAAGCTGGAATCAAGATTGCCAGGAGAAATATCAATAACTTCAGATAGGCAGATGACATGACCCTTAAGGCAGAAAGCAAAGAAGAACTAAAGAGCCTCTTGATGAAAGTGAAAGAGTAGAGTGAAAAAGTTGACTTAAAGCTCAACATTCAGAAAACTTAAGATCATGGTCCCATCACTTCATGGCAAATAGATGGGGAAACAGTGGAAATAGTGACAGACTTTATTTTCTTGGACTCCAAAATCAGTGCAGATGGTGACTGCAGCCATGAAATTAAAAGATGCTTGCTCCTTGGAAGAAAAACTGTGACCAAACTAGACAGCATAATAAAAAGCAGAGACATTACTTTGTCACAAAGGTCCATCTAGTCAAGGCTATGGTTTTTCCAGTAGTCATGTATGGATGTGAGAGTTGGACTATAAAGAAAGCTGAGTGCTGAAGAATTGATGCTTTTGAACTGTGGTGTTGAAGAAGATTCTTGAGAGTCTCTTGGACTACAAGGAGATCCAACCAGTCCATCCTAAAGGAAATCAGTCCTGAATATTCATTGGAAGGACTGATGCTGAAGCTGACACTCCAATACTTTGGCCACCTGATGGGAAGAACTGACTCTTTTGAAAAGACCCTGATGCTGGGAAAGATTGAAGGCAGGAGGAGAAGGGGACGACAGAGGATGAGATGGTTGGATGGCATCACCAACTCGATGGACGTGAGTTTGAGTGAGCTCTGGGAGTTGGTGATGAAGGAAAGCCTGGCGTGCTGCAGTCCATGAGATCAGGAAGAGTCGGACACGACTGAGTGACTGAACTGACTAATATGTAGATGACAGAAGTATGCTAACTCCTAGTCAACAGAGAGAACTCAAGACAAATGTAAAAACTTTCTTACCACGTAATATTGCTTGTTAATTGAAACCACAAAACACTTATTTGGAGGGATTGTAGCTAAGTACTCACTGGTTTGTGAGCAGACATGATTCAGTTCATATAGAAATGTTACTTTATTGAGCTGTTTGTGTGATACTATAAAAAGGTGCTGTTACCTATTATCACTGTATATGAGTGCAAGTTGGATACTTATTTTTTTCTACAAATGCTTTATAAGATTAGTGTGATTCTTGGATGAGATCAACTTAAAAGTCCTAGATTTAGTTTTAGGAAAAAACCTCTTGAGAAATTGCTTAATCATAGTTTATATTAATAGTTCTTTTACTAAATGCATCTTCCTCATCAATTATAGTTTTGCCTGCATTTATACTCTTTTTTTTGCCTGTACTGGATCTTCATTGTGGTGTGTGGGCTGTCTCTAGTTGGGGTATGCAGGGGCTTCTGTAGCTGCAGCACATGGGCTTCTTATTGCAGTGCAGTCTTCTCTTTTTGCAGAGCACAGGCTCCAGAGCACGTGGGCTCTCTGGTTGCAGCATGCAAGCTTAGTTGCTGCTTGGCATGTGGGATCTTAATTCCCTGACCTGGGATCAAATCTGTGTCTCCTGCATTGAAAGGCAAATTCTTAACCACTGGACCAGCAGGGAAGTCTTAAAGGAAACCACTCACAGAAATTTATCTTCAAAGGACATATTCTATAAATAATTATTTAATAACTAGATGTCCTGTCTTTATAGAAAGCTTAGAAAATAATACTAACAAGTACCAGTAGAGCTAGCAATTCTCTTTCTTCTTTATTGATCCAGAACCTACTCTCCAAACGCCACAACGCTTAACCCTCTTACTTCCACACCACCTCCAACTTAATTATTTAATGCAGCTTTCTTAACGAGTAAACAAGGATTGCTTATTTGGGTTGAATTCTGTTAACTGCCTTAGTAATAAATAGATTTTTAAAATAAAGAGCCTCTTGATGAAAGTGAAAGAGGAGAGTGAAAAAGTTGGCTTAAAGCTCAACATTCAGAAAACTAAGATCATGGCATCCAGTCCCATCACTTCATGGCAAATAGATGGGGAAACAGTGGAAACAGTGGCTGACTTTCTTTTTTTGGGTCCAAAATCACTGCAGATGGTGATTGCAGCCATGAAATTAAAAGACGCTTACTCCTTGGAAGGAAAGTTATGACCAACCGAGACAGCATATTAAAAAACAGAGACATTACTTTGCCAACAAAGGTCTGTCTAGTCAAGGCTATGGTTTTTCCAGTAGTCGTGTATGGATGTGAGAGTTGGACTATAAAGAAAGCTGAGCACTGAAGAATTGATGCTTTTGAATTGTGGTGTTGGAGAAGACTCTTGAGAGTCCCTTGGACTGCAAGGAGATCCAGCCAGTCCATCCTAAAGGAGATCAGTCCTGGGTGTTTATTGGAAGGACTGATGCTGAAGCTGAAACTCCAATACTTTGGCCACCTGATGCGAAGAGCTGAGTTATTTGAAGAGACCCTGATGCTGGGAAAGATTGAGGGCAGGAGGAAAAGGGAATGACAGAAGATGAGATGGTAGGATGGCATCACCGACTGAATGGACATGAGTTGAGTCAACTCCTGGAGTCGGTGATGGACAGGGAGGCCTGGCATGCTGCAGTTCGTGGAGTTGCAAAGAGTCGAACACGACTGAGTGACTGAACTGCACTGAATGCTGACCTTGGTAGTTAGGCATCAAAGTTATCTTCTTGAAAAGAGCTAGTTGAATTTGGTAAAATGTTAATGTTTTGTTGACTTCTTTATTCTCAACACTACCAAGTTGCTTTTAATATGTTGAATCCCCTAATCATTACATTTAAATAAATCATTATCTGAAAGAGAAACATCAGTTCAGTCAGTCTCCTAATCTGTTGGTAGTTTCTGATTATTAGTTATTAGTGAAAGCCTATATTTAGTTGCTTAATATGCTAAGTGTTTAAATAATAAGTGCTTAATGCATGTTAGTTAAATCCAAATCTGAATTAATGGACTATATTCATGATTTTTTCTTTGTGTGCTCCTGTACTTTTTATTGAGAAGGAACTGTATTTTACACTGACCATATTTTGGAAGTGACTTTGTTTTCTGATGGGTAGGGAGTTTAAATCCCTTGTCTGCCACCTGTGATCTACCAGAAGATCCTTAGATCATTTCATTGATCAGACAGGTTAAGCAGTCCCAGATGTATTTGTAGGTCTTGTCTTTTCTTCCGAGATCCTGGAAAACAAGGTAGCCTCTTAAATTTTTGGTGCCCAGAATGGTGGATTCTGGTACAGTGGTAGGCTCATAGTGTGTTCTAAATAAATATTGTTATAATGTCCTTCCTTTCTGTTACTGGGAAATAACAATTACTGTTTCATATAGTATAGGATGAGATAACCAGACTTTTGTTGAATGTTAAACTGCAACCTCAGCTAGTATTTCCCCAGTTTGCCTAATCAGCTGGAACACTTATTAAGAAATGACAAATACCCTGACCTGGAGATCGTTTCTGTAGATTTGGGGTAGATTGTGGTGATCCTTTTGAAAAAAGCAGTGCATTTTTAAATAGTAGTTTATTAACACTTTTTGATTGTAAAGGGCAGAAATCCAACATAAATGAATTGCAGCCAAAGAAGGAGAAAAGGGAATTTATTGTTTCATTCAATTTGATATAGGGCCTGGGGAAGGACGGTATTAATCTGCTTCTTGCTCCTGGATTGTATCTTAGCTTTATCAGGCAAAGAATGCATAACAGAGATGCTTGGGGGGTACCTAGGGTATTCAGGGGAACTCTCTTATGCTTCGGTCTTATCCATAGCTGTAGGTCCTGCCTTTCTGCCTTTGTACCATTCTTATTTTAGCCCTGGGTAGTTTCCCAACTTAGCAAGGATTGTGTGCAGGCTCTAGGCAGAAGGAATCTTTTTTACAAAAGTGGTATTTTCTCCCCAGCTTTCAGATTGACCAGTTCAACTCAGTACTGATAATCTCCAACATGTACTAGTATGACCTTACAGATTGTAAATATTTTGAACATTCCTCTATTTCATATTAAGCAGTTTGTTTTTTATAGGAACTGATTGAAATCTGTCTGTATAGCCAATGCATCCTGTGTTTTCTCTACCGCATCTCTTTTTGTGGTGTGCCTCAGTAGTGGTGAGTCCTGGTATGAAAGACCACGGCTCAATAAACTGCCTCCTGCTACATAAGAATGGCCAACCTCAGCATGAGATAGAGGTCTGCACCGTGAAGTCCCCAGTCTTGATCCAGTCAGTTCTACGTTTTAAGGACTCGTTTATACCACCCCTCTTCTGTGTACCAATTTCTGTTTCATAACGGTCTTTGGATGGAAGTAATAGAATCAACCTTTGGTTAACTTAACAAAATTTATAATTTTAACCATTTTTAAGCATGCAGTTTACTGATATTAAGTACATTCACTTTGTTTTGCAAGCATCAGTTCAGTCGCTCAGTCATGTCCGACTCTGTGACCCCATGAATTGCAGTACACCAGGCCTCCCTGTCCATCACCAACTCCCAGAGTTTACCCAAACTCATGTCCATCAAGTTGGTGATGCCATCCAGCCATATCATCCTCTGTCGTCCCCTTCTCCTCCTGCCCCCAATCCCTCCCAGCATCAGAGTCTCTTCCAATGAGTCAACTCTTTACATCAGGTGGCCAAAATATTGGAGTTTCAGCTTCAGCATCAGCCCTTCCAATGAACACCCAGGACTGATTTCCTTTAGGATGAACTGGTTGGGTCTCCTTGCAGTCCAAGGGACTCTCAAGAGTCTTCTCTAACAGCACAGTTCAAAACCATCAATTCTTCACCGCTCAGCTTTCTTCACAGTCCAACTCTCACATCCACACATGACCACTGGAAAAACCGTAGCCTTGACTAGACAGACCTTTGTTGGCAAAGTAATGTCTCTGCTTTTTAATATGCTATCTAGGTTGGTCATAACTTTCCTTCCAAGGAGTAAATGTCTTTTAATTTCATGGCTGCAGTCACCATCTGCAGTGATTTTGGAGCCCCAAAAAATAAAGTCACCACCATCCATCTGCAGAACTTTTTTCATCTTACTAAACTGAAACTCTACCCATTCTGTTCCTCCCTCCCTCCAGCCCCTGCCCCACCATTCTTTCTGTCTCTTTGATTTTGACTACTCCAGATTTCTCAAACGAGTGGAATCACACAGTATTTGTCCTCTTGTGACTGGTTTATTTCACTTAACATAATGTCCTCAAGATTATCTATATTATTACTTATAGAACTTTTAATGAACTAGCTCATCTAACTTTTTGGCCTCTTGTCACTTTTCTCCTTGCTTTCTGTGCATCAGTCATACTTCCTTTCTTTCTGTTTTGTGGGCCTCTCATGCCCCATCCCCCTTACATGCCTTTCTGTCTCTCTAGAATGTTCTTTCCCCTTCTTTGCCTGGTTACTTTCTGCTCATTCTTTGGATTTCAACTAACACGTAACTTCTTCAGGGAATCCTTCCTTCATCTCCTAGAATCTATTAATCTCTGTGTTACATGACCTCACAGTACCATGTAAGTTTTTTGTAGTACTTAAAATAGTTTAAATGAAACATCTATCTATGTTCTGTAGTTGCTGAATGTCTGTCATGGTGGGAAGGACCATGTCTTTTTTTTAATATCTAAGTTTAGCGTGTGGAGCATAACAAAGAGACTGTGTCCTGTGTTCAGTACTGTATCCCTGACACCAAGTATGTGATAGTCTTTCAGTAAATAGTGTTACATATATAATAAGTATATTAAAATTTTGATTTAATGAATTTAGATCTGAAGATTGATGGCTTAAGGTCTTTCTGTCTCTAAGAATCTACTATCTGAGCCTTATTTGACTTGAAGAAATTTCCCTTTTGTGTGAACTTAAAAATCCTTATTCATTGTTTGCCAGATGCTTAACATTTTCACAAGTCATCCTTATTTCATCTTTAAATTTTCTATTTTTTTCATACTATTATTATTATTTGTATTTGCCAATGGATCTTCCCCTTCTAAACTGTCACTAGTTATTTTTCTAACTTTCTAAATTACAAATCTGATCTGTTGTGGAACCTTTAGGGCAGTGCTTCTTAAACTATGTTGAAGGAGCAATATTTTTCATTCATCTTAGACTAAGAATTTTATAAATATAATAAAAATGAGTTACTAGAAACATGAAATTTCTTTTTTTACTTTTTATTATTTTTTTTCTTTTTTTTTTCATTTATTTTTATTAGTTGGAGGCTAATTACTTTACAGTATTGTAGTGGTTTTTGCCATACATTGACATGAATCAACCATGGATTTACATGTGTTTCCCATCCAGATCCCCCCTCCCGCCTCCCTCCCCATCCCATCCCTCTGGGTCTTCCCAGTGCACCAGCCCTGAGCACTTGTCTCATGCATCCAACCTGGGCTGGTGATCTGTTTCACCCTTGATAGTATACTTATTTCAGTGCTATTCTCTCAGAACATCCCACACTCGCCTTCTCCCACAGAGTCTAAAAGTCTGTTCTGTACATCTGTGTCTCTTTTTCTGTTTTGCATATAGGGTTATCGGTACCATCTTTTTAAATTCCACATATATGCGTTAGTATAGTATTGGTCTTTATCTTTCTGGCTTACTTCACTCTGTATAATGGGCTCCAGTTTCATCCATCTCATTAGAACTGATTCAAATGAATTCTTTTTAATGGCTGAGTAATATTCCATGGTGTATATGTACCACAGCTTTCTTATCCATTCGTCTGCTGATGGGCATCTAGGTTGCTTCCATGTCCTGGCAATTACAAACAGTGCTGTGATGAACATTGGGGTGCACGTGTCTCTTTCAGATCTGGAGAAACATGAAATTTCTAAAAATCTAAGCATAAACCACAAATTTTTATTAGGCTTAACAACACAAAGTTACCTGTTAAATTATAATACAAAATTTCTAAGTGCTCAATTTCTGTACTTATTACAAACTGGTAACCATTTGCAGCTGAGAACTATACATAAAGTACGAGACTGCCTTTGGTCTCTATGAAGGAGCACCAGGGTGTTAGGGTGAGGCAGAATGGATAGACTGCTTCCCTACTCCCCTTCTTCCAGATAAGCTCTGTAGTTATTGTTGTTATGTTTTGCATAAAGATGTGTTTGAAAATATTCTTTAACTGAAAAAGGTTTGAAAACTTCTAATCTGCAGCATATGTTCCTCAATCTTTATCTGATTCTAACCTAGTTTTCTAATTCAGTCACTGCTTCCTGATTTGTATTCTATGCTTGAATCATCTATCATTTCCCACAAAACATCACACAAGCCCTTTTACTACTTAGTACTTTTGTATTTCTTTTTACTTAGCTAGAATTTCCCAAACTTCCTTCTGTATCTGGAATGAGATGCTTTCCCTAAATTTTGGTTCATTTTTGTAGTACTTAAAATAGTTTAAATGAAACATCTTCTCTGTGAAGCCTTTTCAATTCATTTAGACAAAATTGGTCTCCACCTTTAACAACTATATATTACATTGTTATAATGTATTTGCTTATCTCTCACCACATAGATTAACATGGTTCAAGTCCTGTCCATCCTTACATCCCTAGCCTAGGGTTGGGCACATAAACTAGTTAATAAATATTAGCTGAGTAAATGGGGAAAGTCGTCAATATTTGGTGCATATCTCAGGCATAGAAGCTTTCTGTTTGGTCTTGGACAAGCTGTATGATTTTCTCTTCACTCGGGAACCTATTCCTGAGTGTTATGACATATATAATAAAGGTTGAAATATTGGTCCTAGAAAAATAGAAATATTGATCCTCATGCATTGAAGCTCTGTGTGTATGGGGTGTATGGAGAAGGAGGTTAAAACTGTATTAGCCTTGAAATTGGTTTGATTGAAAATTTTGAAATCTCATCCTTTAAATAGCACCCTTATTGCTCAGAGCTGGTACACTGGGATGACCCAGAGGGGTGGGATGGGGAGCGAGGTGGGAGGGGGGTTCAGGATGGGGAACACATGTATACCCATGGCCGATTCATGTCAATGTATGGCAAAAACCACAACAATATTGTAAAGTAATTAGCCTCCAACTAAAATAAATAAATAAAAAATAAAGTAAAATACAAAGCAATAAATAAGCAAATAAATAAATAGCACCTTTGTTTTGATTTTTCTTTTTTTTTTTTGTTTTGATTTTTCTTAATTGAATTTGTCTGTTCTTGCAGTTTTATGAGTGACCTGTAAGTGCTCTCCTGTGGCAAGAGAGACCGTTGTTGTTCAGTCGCTCAGTCATGTCTGACTCTTTGTGACCCCATGGACTGCAGCACGCCAGGCTTCCCTGTCCTTCAGCATGTCCTGGAGCTTGTGCAAACTCATGTCCATTGAGTCAGTGATGCCATCCAACCATCTCGTCTTCTGTCATCCCCTTCTTCTCCTGCCTTCTGTCTTTCCCAGCATCAGGATCTTTTCAAATGAGTCAGCTCTTCACATCAGGTGGCCAAAGTATTGGGGCTTCAGTTTCAGCATCAGTCCTTCCAATGAATATTCAGGGTTGATTTCCTTTAGGATTGACTGGTTTGATCTCCTTGCAGTCCAGGGGACTCTCAAGAGTCGTCTCCCAACACCACAGTTCAGAAGCATCAGTTCTTCAGCACTCAGGCTTCTTAGTTCAGAGAGACTGACCTATGGAAAAAGTACCAGATTTGGATTCACATGACATAGATATTTCTAATCCTAGACCCAGTGATTACTAGCTTTGTAAACTTTACCAGTCACTTAAATCTTGTTTTTTTTTTTTCATTTGTAATGCAGGAATACTAAGATTTGTACTTTGTACCTCACAAGGTTGTGAGGGTCAAATGAAGTAGAGTATATGAGAGTATATGAAACCCTAGAAAGTGTACTATTTACTGTCAGCTGCTTGACTTCAGAGAAGTTAAAATCTTTTTATCTTAGCTTATTTTCTTGTAAAATGGAAATCGTAATACCTGTATCATAGGTTTATTGTGAGAACTAAGTTGTTCATACAAAGTGTCTAGCCAGTTGACTTGGGTGTTTGATTAACAGTCATTTACATTTTCTTTAGCACACACGCTTTCTCAACCCCCACCCTGAATTAGGATTGGGTAATAATAATGATAAATGACAGGAAATAGAGATTAATTATTTGTTACTAAGTGCTGGTGTATGCTTAACTCTGTGCCAGTGCTGTGGGGGAAATGGAGATATAATAGCAATGCCTAACATTTCATTTTAGCTATTAAGTATTTATTTAGCACTTACCATGTGTCAGATACATAGGATAAAGAAGTAAACTTGAAGCAGCCCTACCTTGGGTTTATAATTTAGCAGAAGTATCAGACAAACAAATTTTTAACACTGAATACGGCTATAATATAGAGGAAGAAAGAATAATATCACTTGAGAGTATGAGGAAGGCTTCTCAGGAGAGGTAATATATAAATTGGGTTTTGAAGGATGCATGGAAGTTTATCAGTTGGACTGAAGTGCTGAGGAGAGGGCATTCCAGATGGAAGGTGTCAGCATATGCAATGTTTGGGATTGTATAAATAGTTGAGTGCAACTGTGGTATTGGGAAGATCCCCTGGAGGAGGGAATGGCAACCCACTCCAGTATTCTTGCCTGGAGAATCCCCTGGACAGAAGAGCCTAGTGGGGTGTGGTCCATAGGGTTGCAAAGAGACAGACATGACTGAAGCACAGTGCATGCACTGTGGTATTAAGGCTGAGAAGGAGTGACTGGAAATGGAATGAAAGGTAGGCAAGGGCTGGATCATCCAAAAGACATATACACCGTTCCTAGGTGTTTAAATGTCACCCTGTAGGCAAAAGGGGAACAGTTTGGAGAGCAGAGTACAAGAGGATCTCTTACCTGTTACGGGAAAATTGCTTGGATGGCATTGTGAATGATGGGACCCAGGATCTTTACAGATTACTTAAATTCTTTTAGGTTAACTCATCTAATTCTTCCAACAGGCCTTTGAAAGTTGGCAGAGCAGGAATTAATCCCGTTTGATATATGAACCAGTGAGAATTAGAGATGACACTGGAAATTAGTCAAGGTCAGCACTTACTCAATAAAGACTAAACCCAGGCCTTTTCCCAGTTTACTTTTAGTTTCACCACAATACATTGAAACTCACAGTCCCTGCCACCAAATGAAACTGAAGGCTTGTTGGGGATGTTAAAGGGCAATTTTCTTTAAAAGAGTGAAGTCTTTAGCCAAGATATGGAAACACCCTAAGTGTGCATTGATGGATGAGTAGTAGATAGAGAAAATGTGTATATGTACAATGGAATATTATTCAACCTTAAAAAAGAAAGTAGTCCTGTATGAGACATGTATGTATGTCTCATGTGTGTCATGTATGAGACATGTATGTCTCATAAAGATAGCATGTATGAGCCTGGAGGGCATTATGCTAAATGAAATAAATCCGACTGAGAAAGACAGTTATATCACTCCTATGTGGATTTTTTCGCTTGTTTGTTTGTTTTGTTTTGTTTTTTGTTTATTTTCATTTATTTTTATTAGTTGGAGGCTAATTACTTTACAATATTATAGTGGTTTTTGTCATACATTGACATGAATCAGCCATGGATTTACAAGTATTCCCCATCCCAATCCCCCCTCCCACCTCCCTATCCACCCGATTCCTCTGGGTCTTCCCAGTGCACCAGCCCTGAGCACTTGTCTCATGCATCCAGCCTGGGCTGGTGATCTGTTTTACCCTAGATAATATACATGTTTCGGTGCTGTTCTCTCAAAACATCCCACCCTCGCCTTCGGGATTCTTTAAAAAAAAAAAAAAAATTGAGCGCTTAGAAACAGAGACTAGAATGGTGGTTGCCAAGGGCTGGAGGGTAAAAGAAATGGGGAGAGGTTGGTAAAAGGGGGGAGAAAGTGGTAAAATTTTGATTCACACAAATAGAAGTGAACAGAAATTTTATTTAGCTCATTAATTAATGTAGAAAACAGAGTACAAAAATGGTTTAGAAGAGGACTCAGAGTTTTTAGGGATAAATTGTGTGATCTGGACTTGATTCACTATAGATCAGGATCATCTGTAGTTTTCTCTGCTAGTGTATTATTATGAGTAATAATAATACTCACCTGCAATGTCCTTTGTAAAATGACTGAGTTATACAGTCCCACTGTGCTATCTTGGTCTGCATTCTCACTTTCTGTTTCGATTACCTGCCAGTATCCTTCTTAAGTGTTTGAATTATCCTTCCCAGAAATGAAAACTCTGCCCCCAAACTCATCAGCCTAGTTATTTGGATCCTAATGCCTATGTTTAAAAAAGTCTTCTAGGTGTCAGCTGTCTGGATTTTCTAAGTATTAGTTCTGCAAAATTCCTTGTTATAATGCTGTCTCCCCCCTTAGCTCTGTGAAGGATTTTTAGAACAGTCTGTTTTGCTGTAGGTGCATTCCTAAGAAGCTTTATGTTATAAAGAATTAGTGTGACAGTACTTGTTTAAGGTTTTTTCTTCTGTATGAAAGTAAAGTGCTTATACAGCTCTAACTATATGCCTATAAAATCTAAAATCTTGAGGAAATCCAGTATTTATTTTTGTTCAACTTTTGCAAAAGAATTTTTCCTTGCCTGTCTTTACTAGCATCACTTTATCACATTTATTGCCTGTTGTTATGTCAAAGAACTGTCACTCAAAGCAGTTGTTTTACACTTAAACAGTATCTTTCTCTTTTTCTTTCTTTCATTCTTTTTCACCCCTCTCCCCTTCATTTTTCCTTTATTTCTTCCTTCTCTTTCTCCCTCCCTCTCTTCCTCCCATCCTTCTTCCTTTATTCTCTCATTCCCTCTGTCTCTCTCTCCCCTTCATATTTCCAAGTAAGATATGTCAAGACGCTGCAAATAATGTTTCCTAAGACAATATTTAGGTATATCTCTTTAACTTAATGCTACCAGCTTAAAATTAGTCATCTATTCATATCATCTGTAGACAAGTCTGTTCTCTCATGATTTGTCATTTTTCCAGTCCTTTTGTTCCTTTGTCTTTTTTTTTTTTTTTTTGCTGTAAGCATTCATCCAGGCCCTGTTCAGTGTTTTTGTGTATGTGTAGTAAAATACACAGAACATAAAGTTCACCATTTTTAAGTATACAGTTCTGCGGCAGTAAGTACATTCATATTGTGCCCCCGTCACCACTAGGACTTTTTCATCTTCCACATCTGAGACTCTGTTTAGTGGTAACTCCCCATTCTTCCTTCCCCCAAACCCCTGCAGCCACCTTTTTGCTTTCTGTCTCCACGGATTTGACCTCTAGGAACTTCATATAAGAGGAATCAAACAGTATTTGTCCTTTTGTAACTACAGGCCTTGTTGAATTTTGAAATATAATATTGATGATTATAATAGTACTGATAATAATATGATGAGGGTTACCATTTATTTACTACTTTTATTGGGGGGCAGGCATATTGTGTATTTAATCTTTGCAGTCTAGGCCAATAAATTAACTTATCCATCCTCACTTGACAGTTTAAAAAGATGAGGCTAAGGAGATTAAATAATTTGTCTAAAGTCACAGGTATATGAAGCATTGGATGCAGAATTTGATCTTTGTTCTCTCTGACCAAGTCTCCTTCTATGTCCATTCCACCCAAAGTTGATGAAGTAGCCCTGACTCCAAGGCATGCAGAGACAGCATTGGAAAGGGAATGAGTATGCTTCATGGTTTCCTTATCCTCTTATATACTAGTTTAATCTTGTTTGGATCTCAAAAAAGTAGTACAGGGGAAGTTCCAGTAAGAAGATATAAACTTGATTTTTAGACTCTGAGATTGTAAGTTTTTATCAAAGGTAGGGGCTGTGTCTTTCATTCCTATATATCTAGCATCTAACAAAGGCCTGGTATTTAGAAGTCACAAAAACTTGTGCTAACTATGCTGAACAATTCATTTGTTTTGAATGTGCCCCTCCTTTCCTATCCAGGTAACTTGGTCTCTGAGATAAGAGACAGCTATAAATATAGTTACTGCTTTCAAGGGGCTTAGAGAGTCTAGATGGAGATACCACATATAAAATCACCATCCCCCAAGTTGACTTCTGTTTAAATCAGTTATTGCACTAAACATGTTGACTCCAAGCAGCTCATTTTTAAAGTATAAACTGCATTCATTTACTTATAGGGTTTGGTTCATATAAAGAACATTTTGGGAAAATAAACTAATAATTATTTCATATGTCAAGAAATTGGAGGCAGTCCCTCCGAACATATGTACATATCTCCTGGTGGAATTCCCCCAGTTGCTGCCTGCCCACAGTCTGGTGGTGCTTACCTCTCTGTGGGATTACTAAGGAGTGATTAAAAAAGGACCCTCCAACTGGGGTTTATGTTCTTGCCTTACATGAGCAGATATGCCTCAACATCTAGCAAATGCCCCAGATCTTCCCCCTGGTGGACATTTGTCTATGCTCTAGCTCAAAATCATTATTTCTTAAGATAAAAAATGAAAAGCTCAGTTCTGCATATGAGAAACAGTTTGAGTGTTGATTAAAATATAATGTGTGAAAGAATGGTGTGTGAAAGTCAAATAGCTGAAAGACCAAGTGATTTGTATCTTATTTAGCACATTTTCTATTTTCTATCACTGATTACTGTTGGATATACTGGATCACTGTAAGACTCAATCATAGAATTCTGTTTTAACCCCAGCTATTCTGACACCACCTGGTATATTGCAATTTAATTCTGACACTAACCACCCAGAGTTAATATCAGTTTCCATGGATTTAAGGGACTATGATCCCCAAAAGATTGCCCCCACTTCAGATGCCAAAGTGTGGTCCCCAGATCACCTACGCTTCCAACCAGCTGACTACAAATCTGACACACAGGTTCCTATGATTGCTCCCAGGTTCAGTAATTTACTAGAACAACTCACAGGACTAGGAAAATGCCGTATAAATGCCAGATTTATTATAAAGGATAAAAATCAGGAACGGCCAAATGAAGAGACACATAGAGCAAGGCCTGGAAGAGTCCTGCACAGAGCTTCTGTGTCCTCTCTCCATAGATCAGGGCACAGCACCCTCCTGGCACATTGGTGTGTTTACTAATTAGTACACTCCACTGACCTTGAGTGTCCAGAGTTTTGGTTGGGGTTTTATTATTTAGGCCTTGAAGGTCAGACTGGCTCAAAGCCCCAACTATTTAATCACATGGTTTGATCTTTCTGGCACCCAGCCCCCATCCTGAGTCATCTAGCATAAACTCATATGTGCCCAAGAGGCTAATGGATAATAAAAATACTTCTGTCACTTGGAAAATTTCAGGAGTTTTAGAAGCTCTTTGTTAGGAACCTGGAACCAGAGACTGATAAATTCCTTATAAGAGTGCCTGGCGTATAAAAAGAAGTTTAGCATAGTAGTTAGGAGTAGTGTAGTAGAAGGTTATTTTATTTCTCTTCCTCATAGGGTTGTGGTAGAGATTAAATGTAAAGCATGTAAAGCACTTTATACAATACATGGTAAGTCTTGAATATATATTAGCTAGTATTAAGGAATGTTTTTGTTTCTTAGGGCTGCTGTAACAAATTATATCACAAATTAAATGGCAGTTTATACTCTCACAGTCTAGGCCATAGTGTTCCAAAATTAAGGTGTCAGTTGGACTATGATCCCTCTGAGACTGGATAGAGTCTTTACTTGCCTCTTCCTGGTTTGTGATGGTGGCTGTCAGTCCTTGGCTTGCAGTGCATCTCTCCAATCTTTGCCTCTTTTGCCCCGTGGTGTTCTGTGTGTGTGTGTCTATCTTCACATGGTGTTTTCTTTCTCTTAAAGAGATAGCAGTCATATCGGTTTAGGGCCCACCCTAATGACCTCAAATACGGACTTCCCTGTAGCTCAAATAGTAAAGAATCTGCCTGCAATGCAGGAGACCCCGGTTTGATCCCTGGGTTGGGAAGATCCTCTGGAAAAGGGAATGGCAATCCACTCCAATGTTCTTACTTGGAGAATCCAATGAACAGAGGAGCCTGGTGAGCTACAGTCCGTGGGGTTGCAAAGAGTTGAACACGACTGAGCAACTAACACTAATGACTTCATTTGTGGCTCAGCAGTAAAGAATCTGCCTGCAGTGCAGAAGACACAGGAGACCCGGGTTTGATCCCTGGATGGGGAAGATTCCCTGGAGAAGGGCATGGCAACCCACTCCAGTATTCTTGCCTGGAGAATCCCATGGACAGAGGAACTTGGCAGGTTGCAGTCCATGGGGTCACAAAGAGCCGGACACAACTGAAGTGACTGAGCACATGAGCACAAAGAACCTATTTCCAAATAAGGTCACATTCACAGGTACCAACAGTACATAGTTTGGAGAATGTAACTCATAACTGTCTATCCTCTGGCCCCTCAAAATTCATGTCCTTTCCAAGTGCAAAATACACTCCCCCCATCTTTATATCCCCCTAAATTTTAACCCATTCCAGCATCCAACCCAAGTCCAGAATCTCATCTAAATAGAATTAACTCAAAAGTCTCAAGTCTCACCTTCTACATCATCTAAATCAGGTATGGATGAAACTTTGCTTTGGTCCATCCTGAGACAAAAATTGCTTTCTATGGACCTGGAAAACAGTTATCTGCTTCCAAGATAGAAAGGTTGGACAGGCTTAGGAAAGACATTTCCTTTATGAAGGTGAGAATGTAAGAGGAACAGAAGGATCACTAGTCTAAAGGAAATTCACAACCCAGCAAAATAAACTCCCATTAAACTTCAAGGCCTGGGAATAATCCTCTGTGACTCAGTGCTCTGTCCTCTGGTCTGGGGCAGGCCCATTCTTTTAACCCAACAGAGTCCCTTCGGCCCAGGCAGCTCCATCTATGCCTCTGCCCTTGGTGTTAATTAGTCTTCATTTAATTCCATCTCTGTTCCTTTCAGTCCAGGCTGGCAGCACTTCTGCTGATATAAAATTCTGAAAACCTTGTCTGTCTCTATGCAGTTCATTGGTGTCCAAACCATCTGACAAGATCTCTCTCAGATCTTTCCTGGATAACCATGTATCTCTATTCCTAGCTTCTGAGGTGGTTGACTGTGTGCCTTGAGTCGGGTAAATGATTGTCCAGCCACATCCTTGGCCCTGTTTCCAGAGCATGCTGTTTGGATAGGCAGAGAATTTTCCAAATCATCAAGTGCTTGTTCTTTTTTGCTTAACAGTTCATTCTTCAGTTTATCTCTTCTCATATTTATAAACACCAAAGAAATACTGAGCCACATTTCAACACTTTGCTTAGAAATCTCCTCAGCTAAATATCCAAGTTCATCACTTACAAGTTCACCCAGAGACTGAACACAGTTCAGACAAATTTTCTGCTACTTGATTGCAAGAACTGCCTTTCCTCCAGTGTCCAATACCATGTTCTTCATTTCCTTCTAAGGCCTCACTGAAAAAGTACCTTTAATATTCATATTTCTACCAACGACCTTTTTAAGGCAATTTAGTTTTTTTCCTATCAGGCGTCTACTCATTATCCAATTCCAGAGCCATTTCATTTTTAAGTATTTGTTAAAGCAGCACCCCTCCCTCTCTGATCAGCCCCAAAATCTGTATTGGTTTCCTGGGACTATCAGAAGCTGGAAAAGGCAAAGAAGTATATTTCCCTGCAGCCTTCAGAGACAGGATGACCCTGCCAACAACTTGATTTCAGACTTCTAGCCTCTAAAACAATGAAAGAATAAATTTCTGTGGCTTTTTACATCCAGTTTGCAATTCTTTGTTATGGAAGCCGTAAGGAGTCAAAACCAAGGGTGTTAACTGAGTTACTGTAGTCATTAGTGAAAGACAGTGAGTATGGGGTATCTCCCAATATCCACCTATATCCAGGGTTTCCTGCTATTTCTCTTTCTTTCTTTTAAACCATATTTGTGTTTAGTTGCACTGTAAAGTTTACTTTTGTTATGTTAGCAGCTTACAATTTGGTCTTATTTTATCTCAGGAGAGCAGCCTTAAGTGATTGGTAGGGATGCTTTAGTATCAAGACTACAGACTTTTGGAGCAGTAGGGGCTTTAGTTTTAGAAACCTTCCTTCTGACCAAATGCCGAGTGCTCGTTCTGAGTGCCCAATGTTTTCCTCCTCATGAAAAATACTGTTGTAACACCTGCTTTCAGCAGAGTGAAATAAGAGCTGTAGTGGCACTCATTTAGCCCTTGAATAGACATTTGACCCATAAATGATGAATTACATACTAAGTCCTTTACCAGTACTCCTCACGGACATCTGTGTTTTTCAGTTTTGGGTTATTTTTCAAGGACATATTCTTTTCCTATTCTAATGTGGACCTATACTTTCTTGAATTCCTGTTAGCCAATCTAAGAGCCAGTGTTCGCAGGCCTGTTAGAAGATACTCCATAAATATTGTTTTGCACTGAAGAAGGCTTGTCCATGACACTGCTAGTGAGAGACTAGCTCTAGTGATAAATAAGAGATGTTAGTTGCCAAAGCTATCATTTCAATTTGTCTTGCTTGCACTGAGCTCATTAATAAATTGCCACAGTGGTAATATGAAAGTAATGAACCTTCTGGTGGCCCAGCTGGGTCACAGAGCATTAGTAGAGACCTTCAGGGCAACTGCCATTGGTATACACAGTTCAGTTAAAAGGTTCCAGCCTTTTTTTTTCTTTGAAAGATTTGTGTTTTGCAAAATCCAAGTCCTGTTTTTAATATACTTTTTAAATGAATATATTTGAATTCAACCTAACAAACATGTATCTGATGCCTACTACTGTCAGGCAGTGTATTAGACCCCGAGACCTAAAGATATATAAGGCATCCCTTAGGACTTCACCATCAAATAGAGAGAAGAGGTATGTAAGCAAGTACTTTTGTAATAGTATTTAAATGCTTTTAAGTATGAACCCAATATAAACAATAGCATGGAAGAGGAAATGATTATCTAGGGAGTAGAGCTAAGAAGGCTGAGTAAGAGGCGTTTCATTGATTTTTGAATTAAAGTTTGAAGGATGAGTCGTAAGTTAGCAAGTCTAGTGTATAATGGGAAAGGGGATTTCATTGCAGATAAGTCGAGGGACTGTAGATCCTGTAGAATAAATTAGGGGGAGAAGGTAAAAAGGAGAAGATGGGTAGAAGAGGCTGGAGAAGTAGTCAGGGGCCAAATCTTAAAAGATTTAGGTTTTGAAGGACTGTGTATGCAATGCCAAGGACTTTGGTGGATTTCATTCTGTTAGGCTCCATGGATCTGAAGGATTTTAAGCAGAGATGCAATATGGTCAAATTTTTATTTTAGAAAGATTACTCTGGTTGCCATACATAGGATGGAATGGAAGTAGAAAGAGACCAGTTAGAAGGCTATTGACTAAGTTTTGTGCAAGCAGGTAACTAATGCCTTTATGTACTACGAAGAGCGTGACCCAGATGGTTTCAAGTCCCAGTTCAGCTGCCTACTGACTTCCTAAACTAACCCTGGAATTTACTCATCAGAGAAATGGGAATAATAGTAATCTCTCACTGGATATTATGAACAGTCATATGAAATAACATATATATATATATATATGGAATTGCTCCAAAGAGCTGAATATAAAAGTTAGCTTTTATATTTCAACTTCTGTCTTTGATGAGTTTTGGTTAACTTATAACCAAATTTAGGGATTTTAAGAAGCACTTTCACTTTCCTTCTACCACTCTGTCCAAATAAAACAAAGGAATCAGAACATTTACAAATGTTTTATAGTCACATTAAGATCTACATTCCAGAATTTTCCAAACATTAAAAATTATATATATTAATAACTAAAGCTTTATCTTTTGGATGCCCTGCTAGACTCCCAGAGAATCAGGCTGAGTATCTTTGTTGAGTCAGTGGTGCAATAAGAAAAGATCAGAGCCCTAGCTCAACAAATGAACTCTTTTGGGGGAAAAAATTTGTTTATTTATGTGGCAATGTCAGGTCTTATTTGATGCATGTGGATCTTTATTGCAGTGTACAGACTCTGTAGTTGCAACACTCTGACTTAGTTGCCCCGTGGCATGTGGGCTCTTAGTTCTCTGTGCAGGGATCAAACCCGAGTTCCTGCATTGCAGGGCGGATTCTGAACTGCTGGACCACCAGGGAAGTCCCTAACAAATGAGCTTTATAGCTGGGAAATGGCGTCAGAGTACTCTGCCTCTGTTTCTTCAAGTGTCTAATAATATTAATGTGACTAGATGTCCTTGCTACCTTGTGTCTCTCTTTTGAGGATCACATTCTTTTCTTAAGTAAACACTCACTAAACTACTATTCTAGATAACTGTTATGAAGAATGTAGAAATGAATCAGATCTGGATCATAATTTCAAGGGAATCATAGTGCTAAAAGACCTGTAAAAGATGAATATAGATAATTGTAATACAAATAGGATGATTGTGAGTCAGCTAACTTTGAAAACTACAAAGGACTTTGAAACTGGAAGTCACATTATACAAAATATTGTTTTATTTTATAAAGGGTATGTCACATATTCTCATTATTTAAAGTGCTTTTCCAAGTAAAACTGAGATAGAATCACTTTTTGGATACCTGTGGAAAATAAATGATAAAGATAGACTCAGATTTTAGGTAGATTTCTAAACCTGCTTGCATATTTTGACCCCAGACTTGATCAGGCTTAATATTCACTGATACCAAGTAATTTGATTAAGGTACTCTGAGCCTCAGGTTGTGTGTGTGTGTGTGTGTGTGTGTGTGTGTAATGGAGATAATATCACCTACCTTTCAGGTTTGTTGTGATGAAATGGTAATTATGTGTAAAAGTGCTAAAAAACAATATTCATTCTTTCCTTCAGCCTCTAACCTACCCACCTTTTCACTATTGCTCTATGTTGAGCTTTGAAAAACAGCAGTTTCTTTGATATATTTTAAGGTGTTCTTTTTAACTTATGAAAAATTTCAAACATATGATAAAATTGAAAGGGTTTTGCAATGGAAAACCTTATGTCCACCACCTATATTTTACTATGACTTACAAATATCACATATCAGTTTATCTACCTCTTTTCTAACCCAGTGGTATTAAAATTTCTCTGATAATTCTTTAGGACTTTTCTGAAAGAGTTGGTTTTTTTTTTTTTTTTTTAAACTAGTTTGGAGTCCAGGAGTGCAAGTACATTTCAGATATTTGTAGTTACATTACATTTCCCCTGTTTACATTGTTTTGCGCCTGCAGATGTTTTGTGCCTTATAAATGTTATTTTTAAGGTTATTCATTGTTTGGATCTCTGTACTATCTGTGCTCCTACACTATCATTTCTTACCTTAACTCATCCCATTTGCATTTTCCTGAGAATGTCTTCAGTTAGTCTTTTTTTATTGTCACATTTAGATTGGGTTCTTTATAGTAGTGGTTGTCTCTGTTTTTAAAGTATCTTTTAAAATTAATTTTTAAAAATACTGTACTTTTTGTGGCTAGTGGTAAACATTACAGATGAAAGCTTTGCATGTAAGGGGGCATGCCAACACAGGTCTTTATTTTAAGTTTTTAAAATATATTTATTTTTGGCTGTACTTGGTCTTTTGTTGCTGTGCGTGGGCTTTCTCTAGTGGCAAGCAGGGACTACTTTCTACTTGCAGTGCATGGGTTTCTTGTAGCGGTGACTGCTTGTTGGGAAATGCAGGCTCTAAACACGCAGGTTTTAGTACTTGTTGCACATGGGCTTAGTTGCTCCATATAATGTGGCATCTTTGGGACCAGGAGTTGAACCTGCGTTCCTTGCATTGACAGATGGATTTGATTCTTAACCACAGGCTCGCTGGGGAAGTCCCATAGCACAGGTCTTAAAATTTCAGGTGTCTCACTACTTTTCATTAACTCCCATTTCTTATTTCCGTACTTGGATTTCTTCCCCAGGACACTTGGTCTGTTTAGTATGCTACAGAAGTAAATACAGTCCTTTATCTGTTTGTTTAGAAGCACTCAGCATTGATTTCTCCATTATATAGCTCAATTTTGATTATAGGTTAAAAAAGTTCTTCAGTTTCTGAGTCTTTGATGGTACTCTTTCCTACTTCCCAGTGCTGCTAGGTAGCTATATACTTTCTCATATTTTTAGAATCTTCTTTTGTCATCTCAGTGCATGTCTTTTAAATGAGTTTTAATCAGAAAGAATTTGCCTTTGTCTTATGTGGATTTCCTTAATAAGCTGTGAGTACTGTATTCAGAAAACTCTTTTTGAAAAGTAAATTATAGTCATGATTATGTCTGTCAACTCCTTACATCCCCTCATTACCTTTATGTAATGATCTTGTCAGATTTGAGAGTGACTTACAGATACTAAAGTACCCAACTTGTTTTTGTTACATTTTTAGAGATTTTTTTTTTCTTTATTTCTCTCAGAAATCAACTATGAGTTTTAGTTACAAACCATCTAAATACATTGTTTAAATTCAGAAAGTAGTCACTTTCTGGTCATGTCATGTTTTCCTTTTATGCTGGTTTTTTTGTTAATGATTAGGTTTCATTTATTTCATTTGAAAATAGTGGCTCCTCTATTCTAGGCAAGTCAGTTCTTTGCATCAGGTGGCCAAAGTATTGGAGTCTCAGCTTCAGCATCAGTCCTTCTGATTTTCTTTAGGATTGACTGGTTGGATCTCCTTGCTGTCCAAGTGACTCTTAAAAGCCTTCTCCAACACCACAGTTCAAAAGAATCAGTTCTTCGGCACTCAGCTGTCTTTATAGTCCAACTCTCACATCCACATATGACTACTGGAAAAACCATAGCTTTGACTAGATGAACCTTTGTTGGCAAAGTAATGTTTCTGCTTTTTAATAAGCTGTCTAGGTTTCTTCCCAGGAGTAAGCGTCTTTTAATTTCATGGCTGCAGTCACCGTCTGCAGTGATTTTGGAGCCCAAAAAAGTAAAGTCTGTCATTGTTTCCACTGTTTCTCCATCTATTTGCCATGAAGCGATGGGACCAGATGTCATGATCTTAGTTTTCTGAATGTTGAGTTTTAAGTCAACTTTTTTGCTCTCCTTTTTCACTTTCATCAAGAGGCTGTTTAGTTCTTTGCTTTCTGCCATAAGGGTCATGTCATCTGCATATCTGAGGTTACTGGTATTTCTCCTGACTGTGTTGATTCCAGCTTGTGATTCATCTCACCTGGCATTTTGCATGATGTATTCTGCATATAAGTTAAAGAAGCAGGGTGACAATATGTAGCCTTGACATACGCCTTTCCCGACTTGGAACTGGTGTGTTGTTCCATGTCCAGTTCTAACTGTTGCTTCTTGACCTGCATACAGATTTCTCAGGAGGCAGGTCAGGTGGTCTGGTATTTCCATCTCTTTAGGAATTTTCCACAGTTTGTGGTGATCCACACAGTCAAAGGCTCTGGCATAGTCAATAAAGCAGAAATAGATGTTTTTCTGGAACTCTCTTGCTTTTTCTATGATCCAATGGATGTTGGCAATTTGATCTCTGGTACCTCTGCCGTTCCTAAATCCCAGCTTTAACATCTGGAAGTTCCTGGTTAGTGTACTGTTGAAGCCTGGGTTGGAGAATTTTGAGCATTACTTTGCTAGCATGTAGGATGAGTGCAGTTGTGCAGTAGTTTGAGCATTCTTTGGCATTGCCTTTCTTTGGGATTGGAATGAAAACTGACCTTTTCCAGTCCTGTGGCCACTGCTGAGTTTTCCAAATTTGCTGGCATTTTGAGTGCAGCACTTTCACAGCATCTTCTTTTAGGATTTGAAATAGCTCAACTGGAATTACATCACCTCCACTAGCTTTGTTCATAGTGATGGTTCCTAAGGCCCACTTAACTTTGGACTCCAGGATGTCTTGCTCTAGGTGAGTGATCACACCATTGTGATTATCTGGGTTGTGAAGATCTTTTTTGTATAGTTCTTCTGTGTATTCTTCCCCCCTCTTCTTAATATCTTCTGCTTCTGTTAGGTCCATACCATTTCTGTCCTTTAGTGTGCCCATCTTTGCATGAAAAGTTCCTTTGGTATCTCTAATTTTCTTGAAGAGATCTCTAGTCTTTCCATTCTGTTGTTTTCCTCTGTTTCTTTGCACTGATCACTGAGGAAGGCTTTTTTATCTCTCCTTGCTGTTCTTTGGAACTCTGCATTCAAATCTTTCCTTTTCTCCTTTGCCTTTCACTTCTTTTCATAGCTGTTTGTAAGGCCTCCTCAGACAACCATGTTGCTTTTTTGCATTTCTTTTTCTTGGGGATGGTCTTGATCACTGCCTCTTGTACCATGTCCCGAACCTCTGTCCATAGTTCTTCAGGCACTCTGTCTATCAGATCTAATTCCTTGAATTTATTTGTCACTTCCACTGTATGGTCGTAAGGGATTTGATTTAGGTCATGCCTGAATGGTCTAGTGGTTTTCCCTACTTTCTTCAATTTAAGTCTGAATTTGGAAATAAGGAGTTCATGATCTGAGCCATAGTCAGCTCCCAGTCTTGTTTTTGCTGACTGTATAGAGCTTCTCCACATTTGGCTGCAAAGAATATAATCAATCTGATTTTGGAATTGACCATCTTGTGATGTCCATGTGTAGAGTCTTCTCTTGTGTTGTTGGAAGAGGGTGTTTGCTTTGACTAGTGTGTTCTCTTGGCAAAACTCTGTTAGCCTTTGCCCTGCTTCATTCTGTACTCCAAGGCCAAATTTGCCTGTAACTCCAGGTGTTTCTTGACTTCCTACTTTTGCATTCCAGTCCCCTATAATGAAAAGGACATCTTTTTTGGGTGTTACTTCCAGAAGGTCTTGTAGGTCTTCACAGAACCATTCAACTTCAGCTTCTTCAGGATTATTGGTCGGGGCATAGACTTAGATTACCGTGATACTGAATGGTTTGCTTTGGAAACGAACAGAGATCATTTCTGTGTTGTTGAGATTGCATCCAAGTACTGCATTTCAGACTCTTTAGTTGGCTTTGATGGCTACTCCATTTCTTCTAAGGGATTCTTGCCCACAATAGTAGACATAATGGTCATCTGAGTTAAATTCATCCATTCCAGTCCATTTTAGGTCGCTGATTCCTAGAATGTCAATGTTCACTCTTGCCATCTCCTGTTTGACCACTTCCAATTTTCCTTGATTCATGGACCTAACATTCCAGTTTCCTGTGCAATATTGCTCTTTACAGCATCAGACCTTACTTCCATCACCAGTCACATCCACAGCTGGGTGTTGTTTTTGCTTTGGCTCCGTCTCTTCATTCTTTCTGGAGTTATTTCTCCACTGATCTCCAGTAGCATACTGGGCACCTACCAACCTGGGCAGTTCATCTTTCAGTGTCCTATCTTTTTTCCTTTTCATTCTGTGCATGGGATTCTCAAGGCAAAAATACTGAAGTGGTTTGTCATTCCCTTTTCCAGTGGACCACATTTTGTCAGAACTCTCCACCATGACCCCTCCATCTTGGTGGCCTGCTGTAGGTTTGGGGGTACTGAGTGTAGCAGTGCATGAATGGGACCTTTGAAGGAGGTCGCCATTGTCTTCCTTACCTCCACCATAGTTTGGCCTCAGGTCAAATAACAGGAAGAGAACACAGCCCTGTCCTTCAACAGAAAATTGGATTAAAGATTTACTGAGCATGGCAGACTATCAGAACAAGACCCAGTTTCCTCCTCTGTCAGTCTCTCCCATCAGGAAGCTTCCATAAACCTCTTATCCTTCTCCATGGAGGGCAGACAGGCTGAAAATCACAGTCACAGAAAACTAACCAATCTGATCACATGGATCACAGCCTTGTCTAACTCAGTGAAACTGTGAGCAATGCAGTGTAGGGCCACCCAAGATGGACGGGTCATAGTGGCACATAGTACTTAATATTCAATTTGTATTATTTATTTCTTCTAGTTATGGGTTGTCTTAACACAATAGCCATGTGGCTAATGTAACTGAATTATGAAATATTTAATTTTAATTAATTTTAAAACAGTCTCCATACAGTTATTGGAAAATTTTTAAGTGTTTTGAGTAATTTTGACTATAAAAATTTTCTTTTAAGCTGTTAAGTTTTATGAAAAATAAATATCAAGAATTTCTGATGAAAATTTAGCATCTGAATTGAGATAAGCTATAACTTACAAATACACATCAGCTTCTGATGACTTAATATTAAAAAGAATATAAAGTGTTTCCATTGATTTTTATAGTGATTACTAGCTGAATGATAATGTTACAATATATTGGAATAAATAAAATGCATTATTAAAATTATTTTCACCTTTCCTTTTTTTACTTTTTAAAAAGACAGAAACTTAAAATGACGTAAGTATTTTGTATATTGAAGTATACAATATACTTGAAGTATATTTCTGTTGGATAGCACTGTTCTAGACCCTGGGTCAGGGGGAAAAGCAGTGGAGTATAGACTGGGGGAGTTGCTTTTTCTACTTACATAAATACCCCTGGAGATTACAGAGTCTCCAGATTCCAGAATCTGGATGGAATCTCCACCCAGTGAAGCCTTCCTCTCCCATCAAATTAATCCTACTTCCTACCCTTTTGCTGAAAACCAGTGCCTTTAATGAGCTTCTCCTTGCTGATAGGAGTGTTTTGTATTCTTCAGGTATTTCAGGAGGAAAAAAGTTATGAGTCACTGCTGTATGTTAAAGAGTTATCACACAGGTTCAACATTGATCAATGATTTTGATAAAGTAAATTTCTGGAGATCTCGTAACTAATACTAGCATATAAAATTGCTCCCTGAAATACAATGTACCACTAATCCTGGTCCATTGAATCCTAGAGACCTAGGAATGAAGAAGAATTAAAGTAGATTTTAGTTAAGAGATGAGTTGCTGGATCAAAAGCTAAGGAAGCTGAGGAAAGCATCTTGTGTCCTAAAGCTAATTTTCCCAGATTTAAAAAAAAAACTCAAAAAGCGAAATAACCATACATTTCTGTCTCTGAATTGAAACTGGACTTACATTTTTTTTTCTTCTCATGCTTCTTGGTTCCTGCTGAGTCTGTAGTTATATACAAAGATTTTCTGGCTTGCTTTAAAAGGTTTTATTCTCAAGAAGTAGCATGAAGAAAGTTTCCAGTAAATGTTGAGTGACTGCTGGCAAGTGGTACCACTCTTCTGCCTTAGCTGTTTAGAATGCTTATTATATATTCTTGCTCTATCACCCCCAAATAATTTTTTAAATCTATAATATTCTTTTGCTTAATACATGTGTCAAAGCTTATTCCATACCCTCTCAGTCAAATCAGTTTTCTAGAGAAGAGAGCCCTTTGCTGAGACTGCTGTTTCAGATTCACATAAGATACATTTCCCTGGAAGCCCCTTTGTGTGGTCTAGCCTTCCTATTACAGTGAAGAAAGCAGTGATCTCAGTGTCCCAACTAGAAACAGGTGTCAAGACAATTGCCTGAGTAGCTCACAGGAAGACAGCTGATCTCATTTGATAAATTTTCCTTATTTCAATAGCAATAGTATTTTCTACAAAACCATAAAATCAAACACATGTAAGGGTGGATGATGAAGAAACAGAGGCATGCAGCTAGTTTGTGGTAAACATGGGACCTGCCTAAGTTCTAATCTTTTGGTTTTAAAGTGAGGAATTTAAAGCCCTGAGGGGGTGGCTTCAGTGAATGAACTAGGAATGAACCAGGCCAAGTTTCAAAGTTGCATCTCAATTTCTTGGTATAGAAAAACCATATTTCCCCCAAGTTTGTAATTCTGTAAGTTTCCTGCAAGACCCTGGAAAATATCAGGAATTCGTAACTTCTTTAGGATGAGAACCTGAGACTTTGGGGGATGATTTATGAAATAGTTTATAGATACTGCTCTGTTAATGAGTCCAAATTACTATATGTACCTGTCTGTATTGTCTAAACAGTGAGGATTTACTCTCTCCTCAGAGCTGTACATCTAAGGAATTAGTTCCTAACTAGGACTCTATCCTATTACATTCTAACAGAATAAAGTTGATCTTGAGATCTCTGCTACTGTGAGGCATAGACATCTCTCAAAGGTCTACTTGGGCAGTGTGAACAGATTGAAAAATGATGAACAGGTTAATAATCTCTTATCAGTCCCCAAAGCCATATGAATCTGACCTCAGGTTTTAATTTTGTTTCTTTAAAGCTTTTAAGTGGCTCCTGTCTGCATATGGTTACATACTTTCAAATTTTCACTCCAGAAAACCTTGGGAAAATAAGTCACTCTTAGAAGCTTAGTGTTTTGGATTACTACAGGTTTATTCTATTACACATTAAAGCTTATTTTTAACAATTTTAATTGGAAAGTATCCTAAAATAGATTATATTATTCTTCCTTCTGTTTAGTTTGTTGGGTCTAATTTTAACTGTTTCTTAATGACTGAAATCCTTACAAAGTATGTGTGTATATATATAAAGGATACAGAGTTCCATGGACTTTTAGTAGTCTGTTTATAACTGTGTTTTAACCACAAGCCCATGTTTGGTGCATAATTTTATAAGATGTAAGGTTTTCAGGAATGCATACTGTTATAAAAACTCCTGGACTTAAGTCTGTGGATCACAACTGAAAAGGTTTGAAAGCCACTGCCTTAGTAAGCTCTTTCCTTGTGCTAATAGTAAATTCTTGCGTTATGTAGGACTTGAGTGTTTGCCAAACCTCTCTCTATATGATATAGCCTATGATAGGTAAATTAGGGAAGGGATTTATTTCTTGTTGTTTTTAAACTATAGTAGACAAGCATAATGAAACCAGAGAGAGTATAGACTTTGAAATTGGCCTTTAATTTTAGCCTTTCCATTTAGTAGCTGTGTGACCTTGATGCTATAATTAATCTTAACTTCGGAACCTCAGCTCTTTTTTTCCCCCCTATTTGAATGAAAAATGCCAGATTTTTGGGTACTTTAAATCAGGGGTCTCCAGCCCCTGGGCTGTGAACCAGTACCAGTCTGTGGCCTGTTAAGAACTGGGCCACACAGCAGGAGATGAGCCACAGACAAGCGAGCAAAGCTTCAGCTGCAGTTACAGCCACTCCCCATCACTTGCATTACCGCTGAGTTCTACCTCCTGTCAGATGAGCAGTGAGGTGTGTAATTACTTCATTATATATCACAATGTAATGATGATAGAAATACCGTGCACAATAAATGTAATGAACTTGAATCATCCCAAAACCACTCCCCGCCCCATCCATGGAAAAGTTGTCTTCCATGAAACTGGGCCCTGGTGCCAAAAAGATTGGGAACTTCTGCTTTGAATCAAGTAATGATCAAGGGATTGATGTAAGAAGAAAACATAAGATTTGTAAATATTTATGCATCCTGCATAGGAGCAGCTCAATACATAAGGCAAGCACTAACCAGACATAAAAGGGAAGTTGGCAGTAATACAGTAGTACTAGGGAACTTTAACACCCCACTTACACCAATGGACAGATCATTAAAACAAAAAGGAAACGCAAACCTTAAATGACACATTAGACCAGATGGACCTCATTGATATCTTCAGGACTTTCTATCCAAATGCAGAATACATTTTCTTCTCAAGTGCACATGGAACATTCTCCAGGATAGAGATCTTGGGTTACAAATCAAGCCTTGGTAAATTTAAGAAAAATGAAATCATATCAAGCATCTTCTCTGACCACAATGTTATGAGACTAGATATCAATTACAGGAAAAAAAATAAAAAACACATGAAGATTAAACAGTATGATTCTAAATAATGAATAGGTTACTGAAGAAATAAAAAGAGAAATCAGAAAATTCCTAGAAATGAATGGCAACAAAAACTACAACCCAAAACTTGTGGGATGCAGCAAAAGCAGTCCTAAAAAGGAAGTTTATACCAATACAATCCTACCTCAAGAAACAAGAAAAACAGAATAGGCAACCTCACTTTACACTTTAAACAACTGGAAAAAGAAAAATTTAAAAAAAAATCTAAAGTTAGTAGAAGGAAAGATATCAAAGATATAGCAGTGGAAAAGAAATGAAATAATAGTAAAGATTAATAAAACTAAAAGTGGATTCTTTCAAAACTGACAAACCATTAGCCAGACTCATCAAGGAAAAAAAGGGAGAAGAATCAAATTAACAAAATTAGAAATGAAAAAGGAGAGGTTACAACAGACAATGTAGAAATACCAGGGATCATAAGAGACTGTTATGAGCAACAATGGACAATAAAATGGACAACCTGGGAGAAATGGATAGATTATTAAAAAAATTCAACCTTCCAAGGAAGAAATAGAAAGTATGAACAAGCCAGTCACAAGCAGTGAAATCTAAACTATGATTTTTAAAAAATCTCCCCCCAAAACAAAAGCCCAGATGGCTTCACAGGTGAATTCTGTCAAACATTTAAGAAGAGCTAATGGCTATCCTTCTGAAACTCTTTCAGACAATTAGAGAGGAAGGAACATTTCCAAACTCATTCTACAAGGACGCCATCACCCTAATACCAAAACCAGATAAAGATAGCACAGAAAAAGAAAGTTACAGGCCAGTATCACTAACAAACATAGATGCAAAAATCCTCAACAAAATTCTAGCAAACAGAATACGACAGCACATTAGAAAGATCATATACCATGATCAAATCAGGTTTATCCCAGGGATGCAAGGATTCTTCAGTATACACAAATCAGTCAGTGTGATACACCATATTAACAAGTTGAAAAATAAAAAACCATATGATAATCTCAGTAGATGCATAAAAAGCTTTCAACAAAATTCAGCACCTGTTTATGATACCAGTGCTTCAAAAAACAGACATCGAAGGAACCTACCTCGACATAAAGGCCATATATGCTAAACCCAGAGCAAGCATTATTCTCAGTGGTGAAAAACTGAAAGCATTCTTTCTAAAGTCGGAAACAAGACAAAGGTGCCCACTCTCACAGCTGTTATTCAGCATAGTTTTAGAAGTCCTAGCTATGACAATCAGAGAAGAAAAGGAAATAAAAGGAATCCAAATTGAAAAAGAAGGAAAATTCACTGTTTTTAAACAATATGATACTATACATAGAAAATCCTAAAGATACTGTCAGAAAATTACTAGAGCTAATCAGTGAATTTAGTAAAATCACAGGATACAAAATCATTACACATAAATCCCTTGTATTCCTATACACTAACAATGAAAAATCAGAAAGAGAAATTAAGGAATCAGTCCCATTTACCACTGCAACAAGAAGAATAAAATACCTAGGAATAAAACTGTTCAGGGAGACAAAAGAGCTGTGTACAGAAAACTATAACACACTGATGAAAGAAAACAAAGATGGCAGATGGAGAGATAGTCCATGTTCCTGGGTTGGAAGAATCAATATTGTGAAAGTGACTATACTACTAAATGCAATCTACAGATTCAGTGCAGCCACTGTCACATTATCAGTTACATTTTTGACAAAACTAGAACTAGGATATTTCACAGTTTGTTTGGAAACACAAAAGACCCTGAATAGCCAATGCAATCTTGAGAAAGAAGAATGGAGCTGGAGGAATTAACCTTCCTGACTTCAGACTGTGCTACAAAGCTGCAGTCATCAAGACAGTCTGGTATTGGTGCAAAAAACAGAGATATAGACCAATAGAACAAGATAGAAACTCCAGAGATAAACCCACACAGCTACGGGCACCTAACCTTTGACAGACAAAAATTTACAGTGATGAAAGATAGTCTCTTCAGTAAATAGTGCTGGGAAAACTGGACATGTGAAAGTATGAAATTAGAACCCTTCCTAACACCATACACAAAGAACAAAGATAAACTCAAAATGTATTAAAGACCTAAACATAAAACCCAAAGCTATAAAACTATTGGAGAATAATGTAGGCAGAAGACTCTTTGATATAAATCACAGCAAGATCCTCTGTGACCTACCTCCTATAGTAATGGAAATAAAAATAAATAAGTGGGACCTAATTACACTTAAAAGCTTTTGCACAGCAAAGGAGACTATAAACAAGGTGAAAAGACAACCCTCAAAATGGGATAAAAAAAATTGCAAATGAAACAACTGACAAAGGATTAATTTCTAAAATGTACAAACAGTCCATGCAACTCAATACCAGAAAAACAAACTACGCAGTAGAAAAGTAGGCAGAAGACCTAAACAGACCTTTCTCCAAAGACCTACAGGTAGCTAATAAATACATGAAAACATGCTCAGCATCATTCAGTATTAGAGAAATGCAAACCAAAAACTATAATAGATATGACTTCACACCAGTCAGAATGGCCATCATCAAAAAATCTATAAACAGTAAATGCTGAAGAGAGTGTGGCGAAAAAAGGACCTTGTTGCTTTGTTGGTGGGAATGTATATTGACATAGTCACTATGGAGAAGAGTATGGAGATTCCTTAAAATAACCAGGAATAAAACTACCATATGACCCCGTAATCCCACTACTGGGCATATGCCCTGAGGAAACCATGATTGAAAAAGATACATGTCCCCCAGTGTTCATTGCAGCACTATTTACAGTAGCTAAGACATAGAAGTAACCTAGTTGTCTATCAACAGATGGATGGATAAAGAATCTGTGGTATATATACACAATGGAATATTCCTCAGCTATATAAAGGAACACATTTGAGTTTATTCTAATGAGGTATGTGAACCTAGAGCTTTTTATACAAAGGAAGTAAGTCAGAAAGAGAAAAACAAATATCATTTATTAATGCATGTATATGGAATCTAGAAAGATGATACTAATGACCCTATTTGCAGGGCTGTAATGGAGACGCAGATATAAAGAACAGACTTGTGGACACAGGATGGGAAGAAGAGGGTGGGAAGAATTGAGACAGTAGCATGAAAACATATACACTACAATATGTAAAATAGATAGCCAGTGGGTATTTTCTGTGTGCCTCAGGGAACTCAAACTGGGGCTCTGTGACAAACTAGAGCAGTGGGATGGGGTGAAAGGTGTTAGGGAGGTTCAAGAGAGCAGGGATGTATGTATACCTACGACTGATTCATGTTGATGTATGGCAGAAACCAACACAATAAAGCAATTATCCTTCAATTAAAAATATATTTTAAAAAATACATAACAAAATTTATCATTTTAACCATTTTAAGGCTTAAGTACATTTATAGTGATGTATATAGCCTTCACTGCTGTCCAACCCCAGAATATTTTCATCATTTCAGACAGAAACTCTGTACTCATTAAATCATAACTCTCCATTCCCCCTCTTTGCCCAGCCCCTGGTAACCTCTGTTCTACTTCCTTTCTCTAGGAATTTCCCTATTCCAGTCGCCAAGTGCAAGTGAAATCATACAGTAGTTAGCCTTTTGTACTTGGCTTATTTCACTGAGCATGTTTTCAAGATTCGTCCACATTGCAGCATGTATCAGAATTTTATTCCTTTTTATGGCTGAATAGTATTTGATTGTAGGTATAAGCCTCATTTTATTTATTCATTTACTTATTGGTGGACACTTAGATTGTTTCTACCCTTTTGCTATTGTGAATAATGCTGCTCTGAACATTCGTGTACAGGTACCTGTTTCAGTCCCTGTTTTCAGTTCTTTTGGGAATATACCTAGAAGTGGAGTTACTGGGTCATTTGGTAATTCCTTGTTTAACTTTTTAAAGTTTTCCACAGCAGCTGCACCATTTTTTCATTTCCACTAGCAATTCACAAGGGCTCTAATTTCTTCATATCCTTGCTAGTACTTATGATTTTTCTTTTCTTTTTCTTCATAATAACCACCCCAGTGGATGTGAAGTGGTATCTCATTGTGACTTTAACTTGCACTTTCCTAATAATTAATGATGTTGCTTTTTATGTACTTATTGTCCATCAATATAGATAAATAGGGGCTTCCCAGGTGGCACTAGTGGTAAAGATCCTGCATACCAGTGCAGGAAATGTAACAGACGTGGGTTCAATCCCTGGGTCCAAAATATCCCCTAGAGAAGAGCATGGAAACCCACTCCAGTGTTCTTGCCTGGAGAATCTCATGGACAGAGGAGCCTGGTGGGCTGCTGTCCATAGGATCTCAAACAGTTGGACATGACTGAAGCAATTTACACGCACACATAGATAAATGGAGAAATACCAATTCAGGCCCTTTGCTAATTTTTCAGTTGGATTATTTGAGGGTTTCTTTCTTTCTTTTTTTTTTTTTTTTGTCATTGAATTGAGGAGTTCTGTACATATTCTGGAGATTAGTCCCTTATCAGATAAATGATTTGCCAATGTTTTCTGCCATTTTGTAGGTTTTCTTCTCATCCATGTGACAGTGTTCTTTGATGCACAGTCTTTTTCATTTTGATGAAGTTCAGTTTGTCTGTTTTTTCCTTTTGTTGCCTGAGATTTAGAAGTCAAATTCCAGAATTATTGCCAAATTCAGTGTTGTGAAGATTTTCTTCTGTTTTCTCTAAAAGTTTTATAATTTTAGCTCTATTTAAGTTTTGGTTTTGATACATTTTGAGTTAATTTTTATATACAATGTAAGCTAAAGGTTCATCTTCATTCTTTGGCATGTGGTTATCCAGATTTCCTAGCATCATTTGTGGAAAAGAGTATTCTTTTCCCATTGAATGGTGTTGGCACCTTTATTAAAAATCATTTGACTGTATATATTTGAGTTTATTTCTGAGCTCTCTATTCTGTTGGTCTGTGTGCCTGTCCTTCTGCTAGTACCCCCCCCCCCACACACACTATTTCAATTACTATAGCTTTATAGTAAGTTTTGAAGCCAGGAATTGTGAGTCTTCCAACATAATTCTTCATTTTCAAGATTGTTTAAGCTATTAGAGGTCCTTGAGATATCATGTGAATTTTAGGATGGCTTTTTCTATTTTTGCAGTAAAACACCATTGGGATTTTGATAGGGAGTGTATTGAGTCTGTAGACCTTTATGTAGTATTGTTGTCTTAACATTAGTCTTCTAATTCGTGAATGTAAATGTCTTTATACTTCACTGATTCTTCAGTTTCTTTCAGCGATGTTTGTAGTTTTCATTGTACAATACTTTGGTTATATGGCTATTATATATCTCACAGTGAATTAATAGAGTAACCTTCTAGTTTATCCATTATTGTTTAAAATGACCTATTAATGCCCTGAAAAGTCTTTTCTGTTTTTAACAGAATCAGGGTTCTGAACTCAAAAAGCTGAGGGAAGGATCCTGGAAATTGGAAACTTAACTAAATTACTGCCCATGGAAAGCCCTTCTGGGTGTTCAGCCTGCTGGTTTTCTCTGATTAAAACCTAATTTTATTGCAGGTCTTTGATCTACAATTGTTCACATTTCTAATTTTTTTTAATCTTTTGCTTCTAGATTTCTCCATCTTGTTAAGGAGGAAATTCCTATTTGATATAGCTGATGATACCATGCAAAAATCAGATCCTCGAAAAGGTCAGAACATGTACTTATATGTGATAGAAATGAAGAGCTATCTTCTATTAGGCTGTGAATGAATGTATGTGTCACAAAAAGCTGTTCAAGTAAATAAAAGTAGCTCATCCTTTCTTACCAACTTATCCTGCAATTTCACAAATCCTGCGTGTCATTTTGCAGCTCTTTTACAAAGTACTCTTCACATAATTGTCTCAAATAGTCTTTTCTGTAATCTTATGAAACAGGGACTGTTGCTATTCTTGTTCTGTGGAAACAATGAAAGATTAAGAGACTTACTTAACATGTTGTTCCTATAAATTGCAAGATTTAGTCCTGAATCTTTTTGCCTCTAAATCTTACTCTTCTTACTACCTCATAAGTTCATGATCATTATTAGAATTTAGTAGACATGTAAGTATGGAAGCTATATGAACATTAAAAATAATATACATGATAGTCTGTGAAAAAGTTAAAGTCTCTTTATGGGTATAAAATATTATTAATACACCAGATCATGATATTAAATATTTAAATATAATCTCTAGAATGATCCAGACTCCTGATTACGTGTATAACATTGTCTTTATTGTGGCAAATGGCACTCTTTGCTGATACTTTCTTTTGTATTCTCATCTTCTTCGGTTTCTGTCATTTGTCTCCGTAGCTTTCCTTACCCCTTTCCATCTATCGTAGTTGCTGGTGGTTATCCATACACTTAATCCATTTCCATGTCTTAGTACCTTTATACTACTTCTCCTTTAACTCAAATACCTATTCATCTTTCTTTTCTGACAGTCCTATCTCAACTTCAAGTCTTCTGTGAAGCTTTCCTTCTCTCCCCAAGCAAAGTCAATCATTCCTTTTGCTTTTCTCAGAACACTTTGTATAGCAGATCTCTCTTATAGCAAAAATCACATTATATTATGATTGTGTATTTGAGTTGCTGTCTGTCCTGTTAATCTGTTCTTTGTGAGTTCTTTGTGAGCATAGATTGGGATTTATTTGTCTTCATGTTCTTAACACTCAGTGTTAGTCCTAGGTTTAGGTATGAATGAAATAACAGTTTTCCTTAAAGAATCTGTACAGTATTCTAAGTGAGAGACTGACCACATAAAAATACTCAGAAGTTTACAACTATTTGTAAATGAATATAGCACATGTATTTTGAAGTAGAATAATGGAGTGATCACAGCTAGGCAAAGTTATTTAGGGAAGATTCTTCTAGATGAGGGATCAGTAAACTATGGTCCATAGGCCAAATCCTGTCAGCTGCCTGTTTTTGTAAATAAAGATTTATTGGAATATAGCCATGTCCATTCGTTAATGTATATGGCTACTTTAATTGTACAGTGGCAGAATTGAGTAGTTGTAGCAGAAACCATGTATCCCATAAAACTGAAATTTTTTACCCTCTGGCTGTTTTCTATTCCCTGATTTACAAGATAGGTTTTGAAAAGAGGTATGAAACAAAGAGGAATGTGAATTGCTGAAGCATGAGTGTGCATCATAATGCAATGAAAACAGCCATAGTAGTAGGAATGCCAAGTGAAGTTCCACTCTAATCCAGTTTGTCAGAGAGAAGTGTGTTGAAGAAATGAAATGTCAAGAACGCTTTGAGGGTGGATCCAAGATTGGGGTGAGGGAAGACAGGGAGGCATGTCTCCCCATGCCTAGGATATTCACCAGGTGCTAGTGGGGAACCTCCTGCAGACAGGCTGAAGGGAGGAGCCCTGGGAACAACTGGGTAAGGGGGAGTAGAGGAAACTTGAACCCTGGTGACCAGCAACTGTGTGGTTGCTGGGGGAGGTGGAGTGGCTTTGGTGCCTTGAGCGGTTTGGGTACCTTTGGTCACTGCAAGCAGCATGCCTGCTCACCTGAGAGGAGTAGGGATCCCTCAGGGATCAGAGGATCCACTAGGGGAAGCCCCTGGGGTTCCCCTTTCACTCAGTGGTGACTGGGGTGGGGGGAAGAGTAGTTTGGCACTGGGAGTGGCTTGGGCGCCTTTGGGTGCTGGGTACAGTGCACCTGCTCCTCTGGGAGGGAGAGGGACCTCTGATGAGATCAGAAGATCTGGGGAAGCCCCTGGGGTTCCCCTTTCACTTGGCCCCAGGGAGCCTTCTGGGACCCAAGGGCCTGGGCCTCTGCCCTCTGGGGCCTTGTCTGCCCTCCCCAACCCTCTTTACCCTATGAAAGAGTCCTTCGCTCTTCAGGGACCCCCCTCCGCCTAGGTGGATCCTGTGGATGTAAGAGGGAGTAGGGAGGCTCATTTATGGAGAGAAAAAGGTGGGCTGGTGTGGGGAGGCTCCTGCTGGATTATAAGAGCAAGGAACTACCTAGTGTCCTGCCACCCATTGGATTCTGGGAAGCCTCCTAAGGCTCCCAGGCCTAGCCCTCCACCCTTTGGACCACTCTCCAGGGCCCCCTCCACCATCCAGAGCCCCCTCCTGGCTTTCCAGCCTCCAGGGCCCCCTCCTCCTTCCAGGCTGAGCCTTCAGCCATCTGGAAGCCCCCTTCCACCCTCCAGGGTACCCATCCTCTGTGGGCCTCCTCACTCCTCAAGGGACCCTGTCTGCTCCCTAGCCTGGGCTCTCCCCCATCCAGGATCTCTTTCTACCGTCTGGTTCCCTCCTACTTCTGGGGGCCCTCTCCATCCTCCAGGGCCCCCCCCCTCCCTCTCAGCCCGCTCCACCCTCCAGGCTGAGCCCTCTGTTCTCTGGGGACCAGCTCTGCCCTCAGGGGCCCCCTCTGTCCTTCAGGGCCACCTCCAAGGATACCCTCTGCCCGTGTAGGTCCTGCAGGTACAGGAGGGAGGGGAGATACAGCAGGGACAGCCAGGGGATGATCCCTCTAGTATAGAGGAGAGGGAAATCCATCTGGTGTTGTGCCACCCACTTGGCCCTGGGGAGCCTCCTAGGGACCTGGTCCTTATCTTCCACACCCCAAAGCCAGAGGCACTGCAGAGGCCCCCCTCAGTTGGGTTGAGCCTCCCCCAACCCCACCCAGGGCTTTTTCTGAAGGCTTAGGAAAGTCAGGATCCCACCCCCACCTAAATACCATCTCCCCCTAACCATTCCCACCACCTTAGCCACTCACCACTAAGCCCCGCCCTTCACAGCCAAGGTTTCTTCTGCCTTTTGGGTTTTTACTATTTACCAGTAGAGTTTGGTTTTACCCTCCAGTGCTTGTTTCATATATATTCTTATTCTTTCTACTATTTCTGTTAGTTTTCTAAGCTTATTTTATCATTTATAATCTTTGTTATTATTCTACTCACTCTTTATTTTCATTTTTATTTTATATATGTGTGTGTGTGTACTCTTTTGTTTCTCTTTTCTTCTCTCTCATTGCTATTGAAGTCCAATTTTACCCTTCAGGGGTTTTTATTTTTTTATACTTTGTTATTGTTCTGCCTTTTTTCCTTTTTTTCCCCCACACCCCACTACACTGTTGGAGTAACAGAGAATATCAAGTTCCAGAGAGTATTAACCAGAGTAAGGGATCCCAGAGGTCTGTATCTCAATACCAAGACCTGGCTCTATCTAACTGCCTCCAAACTCTACTACTGGAAACCTCAGGCCAAACAACTAGTGAAACAGGAACACAGTCCCACCCATCAAAAAAAAAGAAACAACAGAAAATGAAGGAGCAAGGTAAAAAGTATACAACCAAATAAATGAGGAGGAAGTAGGCAACCTCTCTGAAAAATAATTTAGAGTAATGATAGTAAAGGAGTTTCAAAATATTGAAAATAGAATGGAGAAAATACAAGAAACATTTAACACATTTAACAAAGACCTAGAAGAAATAAAGAAACAGTGACAAACAATGAAATTACTGAAAAGTACTCTAGAAGAAATCAATAGCAGAATAACTGAAGCAGAAGAATGGATCAGTGAATTGAAAGATAGAATGATAGAAATAACTATCATCAAAGTGTTAGCCACTCAGTTGTGTCCAACTCTTTGTGACCTCATGGACTGTAGCCCATCAGGCTGCTCTTCCCTGGAGTGAGTTGCCATTCCCTTCTCCAGGGATCTTCTGGACCCAGGTATTAAACCTAGGATGCCCACATTGCAGTCAAACTGTTTACCACTGAGTCACCAGGAAGCCCTCAATAACTGCCATGGAGCAGAATAGAGAAAAAAGAATGAAAAGAACTGAGGATAGTCTCAAAGATCTCTGGGACAGTATTAAATGCCCCAACATTTGAATTATAGGGGTCGCAAAATGAAGAGAAAAAGAGTAAGAGAAAATATTTGAGGAGATTAGGGTTGAAAAATTCCCTAAAATGGGAAAGGAAATAACCAAGTTCAGGAAACCCGGAGAATCCCATATAGGATAAACCCAAAGAGAAAAACACCAAGATACATATAAATTAATCAAACTAACAAAAATTAAGCACAAAGGAAAAAATATTAAAAGCTGCAAGGGGAAAAGAAAAAAAATAACATAAAAAGGAATCCCAGGGCTTCCCTGGTGGCTCAGAGGTTAAAGAATCTGCCTTCTATGCAGAAGACCTAGGTTCGATCCCTGGGTTGACAAGATCCCCTGAAGAAGGAAATGGCTATCTACTGCAGTATTCTTGCCTGGAGAACACCCCCTGAAGCCTGGCGGGCTACAGTCTGTAGGGTTGCAAAGAATCAGACACAACTGAAGTGACTTTGCAGACACACATTCACAAAATCTCCATAAGACTAACAGCTAATTTTTCAGCAGGAACTATGCAGGTGTTTAAAGTGAAAGAAAAAAATGGTGAAGGAAAAAAAACCTGCAATCAAGATTACTCTACCCAGCTAGGACCTCATTCAAGTTTGATGGTGAAATCAAAAGCGTTATAGACAAAAGCTGAAAGAATTCAGCACCACCAAACCAGCCTTACAATAAAGGCTAAAGAAATTCTCTAGCAGGAATCACAACAGAAGAAACAGACCACAAAATCAAACCCTAAATGATTAAGAAAATGGCAGTAGGAACATATATGTCAATAACTACCTTAAATGTAAATGGATTAAATGCACCAAGCAAAAAACACAGACTGGCTAAATGGATGTAGAGACAAGACCCATGTATATGCTGCCTGTAAGAGAACTCACTTCAGACCTAAAGACACAGACTGAAAGTCAGGGGATAGGTAAAGGTATTCCGTGCAAATGGGAATCAAAAGAAAGCAGGAGTAGCAATACTCATATCAGACAAAATAGACTTTAAAGTAAAAACTTTTACAAGAGATAAGGAAGGACACTACATAATGATCAAGGGATCAACCCAGGAAGATATAACGATTATAAATATTTATGCAGCCAACATAGGAGCACCTCAATACATAAGGCAAATGCTAACAACCATAAAAGGGGAAAACAACAGTAACACAATAATAGTAGGGGAATTTAATACCCCACTTACACCAATGGACAGATCATCACAACAAAAAATTACTAAATGAAACACAAGCCTTAAATGACACATTAGTCCACCCACATGGTATTGGTATCTTCAGGACATTCCATCCCAAAAGAGCAGAATATACATTTTTCTTAAGTGCGCATGGAACAATCTCCAGGATAGATCACATCTTGGGTCACAAATCAAGCTCAGTAAATTTAAGAAAATTGAAATTGTATCAGGCGTCTTTTCTGAACACAACACCATGTATAAGACTAGATATAACTTACAAGAAAAAAACTGTAAGAAACACAAACACATGGAGGCTAAACAACACACTTCCAAATAACCAACAGGTCACTGAAGACATCAAAAGGAAATTTTCAAAAGTACCTAGAAACAAATGACAATGAAAACATGATGACCCAAAACCTATAGTATACAGTAAAAAGCAGTTATAAGAGGGACGTTTATAGCACTACAAGCCTACCTCAGGAAACCAGAAAAATGTCAAACAACCCAACTTGACATCTAAAGCAACTAGAAAAAGAAGAAGAAGAACAACAGCAACAACAACAAAAAACCCAAAGCCTAGTAGAAGGAAAGAAATCTTATAAAGATCAGAGCAGAAATAAATGAAAAAGAAATGAAATATCAAAGATGAATAAAACTAAAAGCAGGTTCTTTGAGAAGATAAAATTGACAAACCACTAGCAGGCCTCTCAAGAAAAAAGGAAGAGGACTCAAATCAATAAAAACAAAAATGGAGATGTTACAACAGACAACACAGAAATAAAAAGGATCATAAGGGACTGCTATGAGCAACTGTATGCCAATAATATGACAGTCTGGAAGAAATGGACACGTTCTTAGAAAAGTACAACCTTCCAAAACTGAACCAGGAAGAAATAGAAATCATGAACAGACCAATCACAAGCACCAAAATAGAAACGAATCAAAAATCTTCCAACAAGCACAAGCCCAGAGCCAGATGGCTTCACAGGCAAATTCTACCAAAAGTTTAGAGAAGAGCTAACACCTATCTTGCTCAAATTCTTCCAAAAAACAGTGGAGAAAGGAAAGCTCTCAAATTCATTTTATGAGGCCACCATCACCCTAATACCAAAAGCAGACAAAGATACCACCAAAAAGGAAAATTACAGGTGAATTATCACTGATGAATATAGATGCAAAAAATTCAAAATTCTAGCAAACGGAATCCAAGAACACATTAAAAGGATTATACACCATGATCAAGAGGTATTTATCCCAGGGATGCAAAGATGTGTCAGTATACACAAAGTAATCAATGTGATACCCCATATCAACAAACTGAAGGATGAAAATCATATGATCATCTCAACAGGTGCATAGAAAGCTTTTGACAAAATTCAACACCCAATTATAATACAAATTCTACAGAAAGTAGGCATAGAAGGAATCTGCTTCAACATAATAAAGACCTAATAGAATAAAACCAAAGCAAGCATTATTCTCACTGGTGAAGAACTGAAAGCATTTCCTCTAAGTTCAGGAACAAGACAAGGGTGCCCATTCTTACCACTATTATTCAACATAGTTTTGGAAGTCCTATCCTTGGCAATCAGAGAACAAAAGGAAATAAAATAAATCCAGATTGAAAATGAAGAAGTAAAACTCTCACTATTTGCAGGTGACATGATACTATACACAGAAAACCCTAAACATTCCACCAGAAAATTACTAGAGTTAATCAGTGAATATAGTAAAGTTGCAGGATGTAAAGTACACAGAAATCCTTTGCATTCCTATACACTAACAATGAAAAATCAGAGAAGTTAAGGAAACAATCCCACTCACTATTGCAACAAATAGAATAAAATACCTAGGAATAAACCTACCCAAAGAGACAAAAGACCTGTATGCAGAAAACTAGAAGACACTGATGAAAGAAATCAAAGGTGACACAAACAGATGGAGAGATATTTCATATTCTTGGATTAGAAGAATCAATATTGTGAAAATGACTGTATTACCCAAAGCAATCTACAAATTCAGTGCAATCCCTATCACACTACCAATGATATTTTTCACAGATGTAGAACAAAAAATTTCACAATTTGTATGGAAACATAAAGGGCCCCGAATAGCCAAAGCAGTCTTGAGAAGGAAAAATGGAGCTGAAGGAATCAACCTTCCTGATTTCAGACTATACTACAAAACTACAGTCACCAAGACAGTATGGTACTGGCCTAAAAACAGAAGTATATACCAGTGGAATGAGATACAAAGCCCAGAGATAAACCTACACACCTATGGGCACCTTATCTTTCACAAAGGAGACAAGAATGTACAATGGAGAAGACAGCCTCTTCAATAAGTCGTTCTGGGCCAATATGAAGAACAGTGTAGAGATTCCTTTAAAAAACTGGAAGTAGACTGCCATATGACCCAGCATTCCCACTGCTGGGCATGCACACTGAGGAAACCAGAATTGAAAGAGACACATATACCCCAGTGTTCATTGCAGCACTGTTTGCAATAGCTAGGACTGGAAGCAACCTAGATGTCCATCCGCAGATGAATGGATAAGGAAGTTGTGGTACATATACATAATGAAATATTACTCAGCTATAAAAATGAATGCATTTGAGTCAGTTCTAATGAGGTAGAAAAAACTGTAGCCTATAATACAGAGTGAAGTAAGTCAGAAAGAGAAACAGCAATACTGTATATTAACGCATGTATATGGGATTTAGAAAGACAGTAATGATGACCCTATATGCAAGGCAGCAAAAGAGACACAGATGTAAAGAACAGACTTAAGGACTTTGTGGGAGAAGGCGAGAGTAGGATGATTTGAGAGAATAGCATTGAAACATGTATATTACCATATGTAAAATAGATGACCAGTGCAAGTTTGATGCATGAAGCAGGGCACAAAGCCAGTGCTCTGGGAAAACCCAGAGCCGTGGGGTGGGGAGGGAGGTGGGTGGGGGGGTTCAGGATGGGGTGCTACCTGTGCACCTGTGGCTAATTCATGTAGATGTATGGCAAAAACCATCACAATATTGTAAGTTAATTATCATCCGATTAAATTAATTTTAAGAAAACGTAATAAAAATAGGTGGACAGCTTCATGCAAAAGAATAAAAGTAGAAGACTTTCTAACACCATACACAAAAATAAACTCAAAATAGATTAAAGACTTACATATAAGGCCAGAAACTATAAAGCTCTTAGAGGAAAACATAGGCAGTACACTCTTTCACATAAATCACAGCAAGATACTCTATGACCCACCTCCTACAGTAATGGAAATAAAAGCAAAAATAAATAAATGGCACCTAATTAAACTTAAAAGCTTTTGTACAGCAAAGGAAACTATAAACAAGATCAAAAGATCACCGGGAAAGGGATAAAAAACTTGCAGATGAAACAGCTGTTAAAGGATGAATCTCCAAAATGTACAAGCAGCTCATTCAGCTCAATACTAGAAAAACAAACAACGCAATCAAAATGTGGGCAGAAGATCTGAACAGACATTTCTCCAAAGAAGACATAAAGATGGCTAATAAACACAAGAAAAAATGCACAACATCACTCATAATTAGAGGAATGCAAATCAAAACTGCAATGAGGTATCACCTCACATCGATCTGAATGGCCATCATCAAAAAATCTACAAACAATAAATGCTGAAGAGAATGTGGAGAACAGGGAACCCTCTTGCGCTATTGGTGGAAATGCAAATTGACATAGCCACTATGGAAAACAGTATGGAGATTCCTTAAAAAACTAGAACTAAAATTATGATGTGACCCAACGATCCTACTACGGAGCATATATCTTGAGGAAACCATAATCAAAAAAGACACATGTACCCCAGTGTTCATCAAAGCACTAGTTACAATAACTAAGACATGGAAGTAACCTAGATGTCCATCAACAGTTGAATGGACAAGAAAGCAGTGGTATATATACACAGTGGAATATTACTTGGCCATAAAAAGGAACACATTTGAGTCAGTTCTAATGAGGTGGATGAACCTAGAGCCTATTCTACAGAGTGAATTCTGTCATAGAGAGAGAGAGACAGATATCGTATATTAACACATAGTTCAGTTCAGCCGCTCAACCCCATGGACTGCAGCACACCAGGCCTCCCTGTCCATCACCAACTCCTGGAGCCTGCTCAAACTCATGTCCATCAAGTCGGTGATGTCCCAACCACCTCATCTTCTGACATCCCCTGCTCCTCCTGCCTTCAATCTTTCCCAGTGTCAGGGTCTTTTCCAGCCAGTCACTTCTTCCCATCAGGTGACCAAAGTATTGGAGTTGCGGCTTCAGCATCAGTCCTTCCAATAAATGTCTGGGACTGATTTCCTTTAGGATGGACTGGTTGGATCTCCTTGCAGTTCGAGGAACTCTCAAGTCTTCTCCAATACCACAGTTCAAAAGCATCAATTCTTTGGCGCTCAGCTTCCTTTATAGTCCAACTCTCACATCCATACATGACTACTGGAAAAACCATAACTTTACTAGATGGACCTTTGTTGGCAAAGTAATGTCTCTGCTTCTTAATATGCTGTCCAGGTTGGTCATAGCTTTTCTTCCAAGGAACAGGTGTCTTTTAATTCCTTGGCAGCAGTCATCATCTGCAATGATTTTGGAACCCCCCAAAATAAAGTCTCTCACTGTTTCCACAGCAAATAAATGGGGAAAAAGTGGAAACAGTGGCTGACTTTATTTTGGGGGGCTCCAAAATCACTGCAGATGGTGATTGCAGCCATGAAATTAAAAGACGCTTGCTCCTTGAAAGGAAAGTTATGACCAACCTGGACAGCATATTAAGAAGCAGAGACATTACTTTGCCAACAAAGGTCTGTCTAGTCAAGGCTATGGTTTTTCCAGTGGTCATGTATGGATGTGAGACTTGGGCTATAAAGAAAGCTGAGCACTGAAGAATTGATGCTTTTAAACTGTGGTGTTGGAGAAGACTCTTGAGAGTCCCTTGGACTGCAAGGAAATCCAACCAGTCTATCCTAAAGGAGATCAGTCCTGGGTGTTCATTGGAAGGACTGATGTTGAAGCTGAAACTCCGATACTTTGGCCACCTGATGCCAAGAGCTGACTCATTTGAAAAGACCCTGATGCTGGGAAGGATTGAGAGCAAGAGGAGAAGGGGACGACAGAGGATGAGATGGTTGGATAGCATCACCGACTCAATGGACATGGGTTTGGGTGAACTCCAGGAGTTGGTGATGGACAGGGAGGCCTGGCGAGCTGTGGTTAATGGGGTCGCAAAGAGTCATACACAGCTGAGCGACTGAACTGAACTGAACTGTTTCCATTGTTTCCTCATCTATTTGCCACGAAGTGGTGGGACCAGATGCCATGATCTTAGTTTTCTTTTTTTAAAAATTTATTTATTTTTTATTTGAAGGATAATTGCTTTACAGAATTTTGTTGTTTTCTGTCAAACCCCAACATGAATCAGCCATAGGTATACATATATCCCCTCCCTTTTGAACCTCCCTCCCATCTCCTTCCCCATCCCACCCCTCTAGGTTGATACAGAGTCCCTGTTTGAGTTTCCTGAGCCATACAGCAAATTCCTTTGTCTATCTATTTTACATATGGTAATGTAAGTTTCCATGTTACTCTTTGCATATGTGTCACCCTCTCCTCCCCTCTCCCCATGTCCATAAGTCTATTCTCTATTTCTGTTTCTTCACTGCTGCCCTGTAAATAAATTCTTCAGTACCATTTTTCTAGATTCTGTATATATGCATTAGAATACAGTATTTATCTTTCTCTTTCTGACTCACTTCACTCTGTATAATAGGTTCTAGGTTCGTCCACCTCATTAGAACTGACTCAAAGGTGTTCCTTTTTATGGCTGAGTAATACTCCATTGTGTGTATGTACAGCTTCTTTATCCACTCATCTGTCGATGGACATCTAGGTTGCTTCCATGTTCTAGCTATTGTAAATAGTGCTGCAGTGAACAATGGGATACATGTGTCTTTTTCAATTTTGGTTTCCTCAGAGTATATGCCTAGGAGTGGGATTGCTGGGTCAAATGGTGGTTTTATTCCTAGTTTTTTAAGGAATCTCTGTACCGTCTTCCATAGTGACTGTATCAATTTACATTCCCACCAACAGTATAAGAACATTCCCTTTTCTCCACACCCTCCCCAGCATTTATTGTTTATAGACTTTTTGATGATGGGCCATTCTGACTGGTGTGAGGTGATATCTCATTGTAGTTTTGATTTGCATTTCTCTAATAATGAGTGATGTTGAGCATCTTTTCATGTGTTTGTTAGCCATCTGTACGTCTTCTTTGAAAAAGTGTCTGTTTAGGTCTTTTTCCCACTTTTTGATTTGGTTGTTTGCTTTTCTGGTATTGAGTTGTATGAGCTGCTTGTATATTTTGGAAATTAATCTTTTGTAAGTTGTTTCATTTGCTATTATTTTCTCCTATTCTGAGGGTTGTCTTTTCACCTTGCTTATAGCTTTTTTTAGGGCTTCCCTGATAGCTCAGTTGGTAAAGAATTGGTCTGCAATGCTGGAGACCCTGGTTCAACTCCTGGGTCAGGAAGATCCCCTGGAGAAGGGATAGGCTACCCACACCAGTGTTCTTGGACTTCCCTTGTGGCTCAGCTAGTAAAGAATCTGCCGGCAATGCTGGAGACCTGGGTTTGATCTCTGGGTTGGGAAGATCACCTGGAGAAGGGAAAGGCTACCCATTCCAGTATTCTGGCTTGGAGAATTCCATGGACAGTCCTTTTCTGTGCAACAGCTTTTAAGTTTAATTGGTCCCACTTGTTTACTTTTGCTTTTATTTCCATTACTCTAGAAAGTGGTTTATAGAGAATCTTGCTTTGATTTATGTCATCGAGTGCTCTGCCTATGTTTTCCTCTAAAAGTTTTATACTTTCTGGTCTTACATTTAGGTCTTTAATTCATTTTGAGTTTATCTTTGTGTATGGTGTTAGGAAGTGTTCTAATTTCATTCTTTTACATGTAAGTGTCCAGTTTTCCCAGCACTATTTATTGAAGAGGCTGTCTTTTCCCCATTGTATATTCTTGCCTCCTTTGTCAATAATAAGGTAACCATAGGTGCATGGGTTTATTTCTGGGCTTTCTATCTTGTTCCATTGGTTATAGTTCTGTTTTTGTGCCAGTACCATACTGTCTTGATGACTAGCTTTAAGCCAACTTTTCACTCTCCTCTTTCACTTTCATCAAGAGGCTCTTTAGTTCTTCTTCACTTTCTGCTATAAGGGTTGTGTCATCTGCATATCTGAGGTTATCGATATTTCTCCCAGCAATCTTAATTCCAACTTGTGCTTCATAGTACTGATAAACCTATCTGCAAGACAGCAGTGGAGATGCAGACATAGAGGATGGATTTGTGGACAGAAGGTAGGAAGAAGAGGGTGGGAAGAATTGAGAGAGTATCACTGAAATATGTGCATTACCATGTGTAAAATTAGATGGCCAGTGGAAATTTTCTGTACGATGCAGGGAGCTCAAATCTTACGTTCTGTGACAGCCTAGAGGGTAGGATGAGGTGGGAGGTTCACATGGGAGGGGACATGCGTATACCTATAGTTGATTCATGTTCATATAGGGCAGCAACTAACACAATATTGTAAAACAATTATCCTCCAATTAAAAGTAAACAATAAAATTTTTTAAAAAATTTATTGGACTGTAGTTGATTTACAATGCTGTGCCAGCTTCAGGTTACAGCAAAGTGACTCAGCCACACACATATATGTATTCATTCTTTTTCAGATTATTTCCTCATATAGATTATCACTGAAAATGCTGAGTGGCGTTCCCTGTGCTGTACAGTAGGTCCTTGTTGGTTATCTACCCAACATACAGTAGTATGTGTATGTGTGTATGTTAATCCCAAGCTCCTGATTGACCCCTCCTCCCTGCTACATTTACCCCTTGGTAACCACAGGTCTGTCCTCGATATCTGTAAATCTATCTCTTTCCCCAAACAAGTTTACTGGCATCATTTTTTAAAAAGTAGATTATTTAAATTCAGAGAGAGACTCAAGAGGGAGGGGATATATGTATACTTATGGCTGATTCGCGTTGTTGTATGGCAGAAACCAACACAATTGTAAAGCAATTATCATCCAATTAAAAATAAATTTTTGAAGAATGCTTTGAATTGAGAAAGAGGAAACACAGAAATCTATGTTTTCTAATGAAAATTGTTAAGTAAACACTCTGAGCCTGTAGTAAGATAGTAGCAGGATATCATGATGATGATGAAGGAGAAGGAAGCAATAATACAAATTAATACTTTGTCCACTGTGTGCCAGGTGCTGTCCTATGTGCTTTATGTGTATCCTAGTTATTTTGCCTGCAACTGTATAAGCTAATTGCTACTGTTGTTTTTATTTTGCCAATGAGGAGACTGAGGCACAGGGGGTTAAGTTACTTAGCCACGGTTAAACAACTAGTAAATGATAGAACCAAATTTGAACCCAGACAGTCTGGCTGCAGGGTCTTCATAACAGAATAGGGGAATCTGGGGATATTTGGTTAAAACACCCAGAAGCTTGGAATAAGGTAAATAGTCTGAGTAACTGGGGCTTCCCTGATAGCTCAATTGGTAATGAATCTGCTTGCAATGCAGGAGACCCCAGTTCAATTCCTGGGTTGGAAAGATCCCCTGGAGTAGGGAAAGGCTACCCACTCCAGTATTCTGGCCTGGAGAATTCCATGGACTGTATAGTCCATGGTGTTGCAAAGAGATGGACATGACTGAGCGACTTTTACTCTTCGCTTTCAGGTGGCTCAGTGGGTAAAGAACCTGCCTGCAATGCAGGAGACCCCAGAGATATGGGTTCAATACCTGGGTCAGGAAGATCCCCTGAAGAAGGGCATGGTAACCCACTCTGATATTCCTGCCTGGAGAATCCCATGGACAGGGGAGCCTGGTGGGCTGCAGTCCATAGGTCGCAAATTGTTGGACGCAACTGGGACAGCTGAGCACACACAGCACACTGAGTAATCGGGAGTGGTGCTGCCCTGTCACGATGAAGAGACGATGAACAGACTGTAGAAGAATCATGTTAGAAGGCAGACGGTCCAGTTAGGAGAGTGTACTATGAGCTAGGTAGAATAACCGGGAAAAAGAGGCAGATACATCACACAGGGAGACGTGTTTTACAGTTAGTCATTGAATTTAACCGTGATGAGTCCAAGAAGTAGTTAACTTTCCTTGTACACATGAAAGCTATTTTAAAATGCCTGAAGAGCTGGCTTACTCAGTTGAGAAAGAGATTAGCCATGATTTTCAAGTAAGTAGGGGTCCTTCAACCTCCTGTACTAACTATATTACAGTCAGTTCAATGCCCATTCTACACCCAAGAATATTAAAGCTCATGGAGGTGTCACATTATTCCCTCTCATTCTGTTGTTCCTCTAGGGGAACTTATGCCCCTCCAACCCCCTGTCCTTAGTGTGAATAAGATTTACCCCCTGGACCACTTTTTAAAAATACATGCATGTATGTATTAAAGGAATACATAGTCAGTGAAAAAAAAAAAAAAAACTACCAACAGAAGTATGCCAAATGAAAAGAAGAAGTTTCCCTCCCATTACTATCTTGCTCTCTAGAGAGAACCTCTATTAAAAGCTTGGTTATATGTGAAACTGTTGTTACTGATGGAGATGTCCTGGGATTCGCTCACGCTTGTTAAGATAGGAAAAATATAGAGAATCACATCCCTAAAGCCAAGGTCCAGTGCCAAGCATGGAAGGAGCTTCATGGGGAGATGTGGCGTCTTCATCACTGGAAGAGTAAGCAAAGAGTTCATAAAGATATTAGAAAATTCAAACATTGGCTGTGGTTGGTTGAGTTAGAGGCAGAGGAAGGAGAAAGCATTGAATGACTTTTAATATTGCTTTCAAACCAGTAGTTTTGTATTTGTACCAACAGACTGATCACCCCAAAGATAGGGAAAAACTGCAGTGCAGCTTTGACATGGTCACTTAAGTGGAGGACAAAGTGATAGCAGAAAATCCAATATATAAAATCCAAATTTATAGAACTAATTGTTGTTCAGTCTCTAAGTCTTGTCTGACTCTTGGCGACCCTGTGGACTGTAGCATGCCAGGTTCCTCTGTCCTCCACTATATCTCTGAGTTTGCTCAAATTTATGTCCATTCAGTCAGTGATGCTATCTAACCATCTCATCCTCTGCCACCCCCTTCCCCTTTTACCTTCAGTCTTTCCCAGCATCAGGTTCTTTTCCAATGAGTCAGCTCTTCTCATAGAACAAGTTGCTTTGCAGCAAACATTGTGCTTATTTTTATAAAGACTTCTTTTAACTAACCATTTTGGTGTGTACAAAATGTACTTGACTTTTTATTAAAATTTCTATTTACACTTAACCTTTCAGGACTGTGTTTACTGTGTAAAGTGAAGATAGCACACATTGTTTATTACTCCAAAGAAGGAAGATATTTCAAAGTATCTGCCAGGTTAAATCATGGTGCCTAGGGAAGAAATAATTGAGCTAGGTCCCTGCTGCTACTTTCCCCCAGACTCATGATATGAAGGAAATTAAAGGGGACTTCGATGTCCCCTTTCATGAATAATGAAGTTCAACCCCTTCATTTTCCAAATGAGCAAAGTAAAAACCAAAGACAATGTTTGGTTCAGTGTGAGCTCAGAGTCTCACAATAACCTAGCTGGATAAACTATGTAAAGTGTCCACCACAATGACAGTATGTGGTAGATGAAGTTGCAGAAGGGAAATAAGATCATGATAATGATATTATTATATCTTCTGTCCCTCTGTCACTCTTCTGTAAGCTTTCAGAGAGAAAGTTGGTGTTGCAAATAATGTACATTGTCCATGCTGCAAACCTTAAGTTGCACAGTGTTATAATGATGAAAGCAGGAGGCCCATACTCCCATAAAATTATAGACTCTCAGATTTAGGCAAGACCTCTAAAGGTTACTTAGTCCAGCCTCCCTCTTCCTTCTTATGATTTAGTATTTCTACCAAGAGGTTATCTTACCTCTACTTCTATACCCACAATGATAGCAAATTCAGACCTTTCCTTCCCAGAGAGTGCATCCCACTGTTGGATACCTCCAACTGTCAGAAAGTTCTTCCTAGTAATGAGCCGAAGCCTATCTGCCCATAGCTTCCACCCACAGATGTTAAACAAGCAAAGCAAATCTCTTATCTTCATGAGAACACTCCAGATACTTGCAAAAAGCTTTCCTGCTCCCCCTGAGTCTTCTCTTCTGGTAAATCTCCTCAGTTTTTTAAACCCTCACTATCCTTGTTTTCCTTTAAATGAGATTATATGCCTCCGTCTCATTCAGATTTGAAGATAAAACTCAGGTAGAGTCCTCTCGAGTATTCTGACTAGTAGAGTAGACCGTCCAATACAGTCATCTGCTTCATTCACAATACAGACTAGAATGATGATGATGGTTGTACATTAGTTATTTCATAATATCAGGTCTGTGTATGTCTGCCAGAAAGTATGATGTGGCACTGTTGGTATCACTAAATTTCTTCAGTGTTCAAGAAACATGAGTTGGAAGCATTTTAAAAAGTGTTAGCTTCTTCTGTGCCCTGGCTCACACCTCCATAAGGCTCTGGAAAGGGTAAACATTATATATAGTTGAAGTCTACTAGGACTGCCTATAAGACAAAAGGAGTTATGGCTTTTCTGCATTTTCATTAGCCATTCATTGCTAGCTGCTTTGCTTGTTAAAGGAAATATTGATGTTCTCTGGGATTCTGTCTGTGTGCACGTGCAGATATATAATTGCAAAAGATGGAGTGGGGGTAGGGCTGATTGCCAAGAAGAGATCTGTTTCATCTTCTTTGTTCACATCTGCTACATGTACAAGACAGAATTTATGGCTCTTGGAGGAAGAGATTGCCTAGCTTGCTTCCCCTCCCCCGTTTTCTGACAGATATCCCAGAGGAATAATACTGTCTCTTTACACTTAACTCCGAATGAAATAGAGGTAAATGAAGGAGAGCTGGAGGCAGAGAATCAACTGAGAGGCCCTAGGAGTACTTGCTAATTAGAAGGAGTGGCTGATCAATGGCACATTCCAGACCAGTCCCTTTTCCATCTCCTGCCTCCCCTGTAGCTTGTCCTCCATGACCACAGTGGGACAGGTGTTCTGCTTCCAGCTTTTCTGTTTTGATCTCTACTTATCAGCATAGGTTTCTTTCTGGTTTATTAAAACCATGGTTGCTTTCACGGCTAAAGGAGTTCTGTGTCTTAATGTATTTTCAGAAGTACATTTGATTTTTCTATTTTCCAATTTCCATTTCTGAGGGAAACATCTCTCCTTCCCTGCTCCCTTCTTTCCTTCCCGCCTGTCCCTGCTGTCTCACTGGTATGTGCATATAAACCTGCATTACTTGTTTTGTATTTTCCAAGCTCTGTGAGTATTTGAAATACGGTACCCGTGAACATCCTCCATTCAATCTAGTTTTGCATCATTAAATCCCAGACTGTGTCTCAGATTATTTAGCATCCAGATCAAGCTAATAAGCACCAGTTCTTCAGTTTTTACTATAGTAAAATGGGAAGACTGTCCAAGCTGGGCTACTTTATGTCAGAAACAATTGTAAGATTTATTTTTTTGTTACCTTTTTTGTTTTTGTTTTTTGAGGAGAAGGCAGTGTAGTTAAGAACATAGTTTAGGTTCAGATCCTGGCCTTTCTACTGACTGTAACCTTTTAGAAATTTATTCAACCTCTCTGAATACTATTTCCTCATTAATATAAAGGGGTAATGATACCAGACTAAATAATATACCGGAGAGGATACAACAAGATGATGTTATTGAAATACTTAGCACAATATCTGGTGCAGAGTAAACACTTAAAATATTATTTTAAGCTATATAATGTTAATAATTATTACAGTATTGCTATTGTAAATATACAGTAATAATTTATAACTGAATTTCTCCTTAATATGTGAAGAATGGTTTCAACTTTTCCTTGCTTCAGGGGATGAACCTTTGCGATTGTTTTATTACATTTTGAAAAGATGCTTCCATAGCTTTGTAGATTTTTCTGTTACGTATTATCCTCCCCTCAAGGGTTTCCCAAAATACCAGAGTCTTTACATTCTGAAGATTTATACTACCCAGTACAGTAGCCACTGGCTGCATATGTCTATTTAAATTTAAGAGGAGTTAAGTATAATTAAAAATGCAACTCTTCAGTCACACCAGCCACATTTCAAATGCTGAATAGCCCTGTGTGGCTAGTGGTTATCCATTGGATGACACAGATATAGAACATTTCCATTATCATAGGAAGTCCTATTGGACAGCATTACTTTGGATACTACTAGAATGTGCTGTTGTGCTCTTTGCTTAGAAATCAAAGAGGGTATATTTTCTAGGATGTTCACAGATTGCCCTCTTAAGAGGGGTTGCCATCCCTATTTCAGGGCTCCAGACATCCATTTTAAGGATTCGAGTTACTCTTCTTTCCCCAGCCCTAGTGTCGTTAAATATCTTTTGGAATAAATACAGGCACTTTTACTTCTCCTGAGAAGAGTGCATTACCATAATTTTTAAAGATCCCAGTGTACAGTAAGAGGAAGCCAAAGGGGGAAAGGACAAAGTTGTCATACAGGGTGAAGTAAGTCAGAAAAGAGAAAAACAGATATCATATATTAATGCATATATGTAGAATCTAGAAAAATGGTACAGATGAACTTATTTGCAGGGCAGGAATAGAGCCAGATGTAGAGAATGGACATGTGGACACAGAAGGGGAGGGGGAGGATGGCATGAACACATGTAGAAATACATCACTAGTGGGACCCTGTTGTGTAACATAGGAAGCTCAACTCAGTGCTCTGATGATCTAGATGAGTGGGATGGGGAGGTGGGAGGGAAGTCTAAGAGAGAGGAGATACATGTATACATATAGCTGATTTTGTTCCAGAGAGGCCTGGAGTGCTTTAGTTCATGGGGTCGCAAAGAGTCCAATAGGACTGGGCGACTGAACAACAATAGCTGAGTGCAACACTGTATAGCTATTATCCTGCAATTAAAAAAGGTAACTTTAGCAGATATTCAGTGGTGACTATGAGAATCCATAGGGGCTAACTAGTAATAGGAGATTCTAATATCCTATGTCCTTTTTGTAAGTATATACATTATGTTAGTCAGGATCTGAGTTTTCCCCCTGAGAAAGGTAGAAAACAGCAAGTTTTCCTTTAATAATCCCTATTATCTTTATTATGCACGGTTAAAGCCTAGTTTTTATTTGCTCTTCACAACCTAGTGAAGCAAGTAGCACTGGGATGATCATCCCTATTTTACTGGGTTTTTTTTAGAAAGCAGACTCAGTGGAGTTAACAACTTGCCTAAAATCGTTAAGAGAAAATAGTCTTGAGATTCAAAAGAGGATAAAATTTTAACTTCCAGTTTGTTTTTGTTGTTGTTGTTTTTATTTTGTTATGCTCTATTTCCCCATCAATCCAACTGTAGTAAAAGGAAGGATGAAGATTCTTTAAGACAACTTGAAAACAAAGTAGTGTTATATGAGGTACTCTCAAAGAACTTCTATAGCTTCATTTGTCCTATGACCATGTGTATTCGTGTGTTTGGATTGCTGTAACAAAATACCACAAATGGGGTAGTTTAAACAACAGACACTTACTTCTCACAGTTTCTGAGTCTAGACATCCAAGATCAAGATGCTAGTGGGGTTGGTTTACAGTGAGGCTTCCCTCAGCTTATAGACAGAATACCTTCTGACTGTGTGCTCACCTGGCCTTTTTCTCTGTATGTGTTGGTGGAGGGGTGGAGTTGGATTGAGAGAGAGAGAGAGAGATACCAATCAGTCCCTGGTATCTCTTCCTTTTCATTAGGACACCAGTCCTGTGAGTTTTTGGGAGTCTTTGGTGGAGACGTGGGTGGACATTGGCCTGCCGTGGGGTCAGGAAGACTGAGAGCAGCAGTCCCAGGAGGTGTAGTGTGCTGGTATAAATCCTCTTGTAGGAGGTCACCACTACTCCTACCATAAAGTCTATACCCTACCGTAGAGACTGCAGACTCTGGGACTGGGCTGCCTCTGGCCAAACTGCAGAGATAGAGCACAACCCCACCCATCAGCAGAAAATTGGATTAAGATTTACTGAGCATGGCCTGCCCACCAAAGCAAGACCCAGTTTTCCCCACAACCAGTCCCTCCCATCAGGAAGTTTGCACCAGCTTCCTATCCTCATCCATCAGAGGGCAGACAGAATGGGAGACACAGTCAGAGAAAACTAACTAAAATGATCACATGGATCACAGCCCCGTGTAACTCAGTGAAACTCTAAACAATGCCGTGTAGGGCCACCCAAGACAGTTGGGTCATGATGAAGAGCTCTGACAAAATGTGGTCCACTGGAGAAGGAAATGGCAAACCAGTCAGCGTTCTTACCTTGAGACCCCATAGACAGTATGAAAAGGCATAAAGACATGACACTGAAAGATGGGACCCCTCAGGTCGGTAGGTGTCCAATATTCTATTGAAGAGTGGAGCAATAGCTCCAGAAGGGATGAAGAGGCTGAACCAAAGAGGAAATGATACCCAGTTGTGGATGTCAGGTGGTGAAAGTAAAGTCTAATGCTGTAAAAAACAATATTGCATATGCAGGAACCTGGAATCATAGGTCCATGAATCAAGGTAAATTGGAAGTGGTGAAACGTGAGATGGCAAGTGTGAACATCAACATTTTAGGAATCAGTGAACTAAAATGGATGAGAATGGGCAATTTAATTCAGATGACCAGTATATCTACCACTATGGGCAAGAATCCCTTTGAAGAAATGGAGTAGCCCTCATAGTCAGCAAAAGACTCTGAAATGCAGTACTAGGGTGCAATCTCAAAAATGACAGAATGATCTTGGTTGTTTCTGAGGCAGACCATTCAGCATCACAGTAATCCAAGTCTATGCCCCAACCAGTAATGCCAAAGAAGATGAACTTGAACAGTCCAAGAAGACCTACAAGACTTTCTAGAACTAACACCAAAAAAAGATGTCCTTTCATTATAGGGGACTGGAATGCAAAAGTAGGAAGTTAAGGAGTAACAGGCAAGTTTGGCCTTGGAGTACAAAATGAAGCAGCACAAAGGCTAACAGAGTATTTGCCAAGAGAATGCACTGGTCATAGCAAACACCCTTCATAAATGAGCAGTACCTAGAAAGAGAGGAAACAATAGGATGGGAAAGACTAGAGATTTCTTTGAGAAAATTAAAGCTACCAAGGGAACATTTCATGCAAAGATGGGCACAGTAAAGGACAGAAGAAGTATGGACCTAACAAAAGCAGAAGATATTAAGTCTTAAGTGGCAAGAATACATGGAAGAACTGTACAAAAAAGGTCTTAATGACACAGATAGCCATGATGGTGTGATCCTTCACCTAGAACCAGACATTCTAGAGTGTGAAGTCAAATGGGCCTTAGGAAGCATCACAACAAAGCTAGTGAAGGTGATGGAATTCCAGCTGAGCTATTTCAAATCTTAAAAGATGATGCTGTTAAAGAGCTGCACTCAATGTGCCAGCAAATTTGGAAAACTCAGCAGTGGCCACAGGACTAGAAAATGTCAGTTTTCATTCCAATCCCAAAGAAAGGCAATCCCAAAGAATGTTCAAACTACCACACAGTTATGCTCATTTCATACTCTAGCAAGGTAATGCTCAAAATCCTTCAAGCTAGGCTTCAACAATATGTGAACCAAGAACTTCCAGATGTTCAAACTGGATTTAGAAAAGGCAGAGGAACCAGAGATCAAATTGCCAACATCCATTGGATCATAGAAAAAGCAAGAGAATTCCGGAAAATTTCTGCTTCATTGACTGCACTAAAGCCTTTGACTGTATGGATCACAACAAACTGTGGAAAATTCTTAAAGAGTTGGGAATACCAGACCACCTTGCCTGCCTCCTGAGAAACCTTTCTGCAGGTCAAGAAGCAGAAAAGTTAGAACTGGACATGGAACAACGAACTGGTTCAAAGTTGTGAAAGGAGTACCTCAAGGCTGTATATTGTTACCCTGCTTATTTAACTTATATGCACAGTACATCAGGCAAAATTAGGGGCTGGATGAAGCACAATCTGGAATCAAGATTGTTTGATATCAATATCCTGACCTCAGATATCAATAACCTCAGATATGCAGATGACACCACCCTAATGGTAGAAATTGAAGAGGAACTAAAAAACCTCTTGATGAAAGTGAAAGAAGAGAGTGCAAAAGTTGGCTTAAAGCTCAACATTTAGAAAACTAAGATCATGGCTTCTGGTCCCATCACTTCATGGGAAATAGATGGGGAAACAGTGGAAACAGTGTCAGACTTTCTTTTTTGGGGGCTCCAAAATCACTGCAGATGGTGATTGCAGCCGTGAAATTAAAAGACGCTTACTCCTTGGAAGGAAAGTTGTAACCAACCTAGACAGCATATTAAAAAGCAGAGACCTTACTTTGCCAACAAAAGTCCGTCTAGTCAAAGCTATGGTTTTTCCAGTGGTCATGTATGGATGTGAGAGCTGGACTGTGAAGAAAGCTGAGCGCTGAAAAATTGATACTTTTGAACTGTGGTGTTGGAGAAGACTCTTGAGAGTCCCTTGGACTGCAAGGAGATCCAACCAGTCCATCCTAAAGGAGATCAATCCTGGGTGTTCAGTGGAAGGACTGATGCTGAAACTGAAACTCCAATACTTTGGCCACCTCATGTGAAGAGTTGACTCACTGGAAAAGACCCTGATGCTAAGGAGGGATTGGGTGCAGGAGGAGAAGGGGATGGCAGAGGATGAGATGGCTGGATAGCATCACCGACTCGACGGACATGAGTTTGAGTAAACTCCGGGAGTTTGTGATGGACAGGGAGGCCTGGCGTGCTGCGATTCATGGGGTTGCAAAGAGTCGGACACGACTGAGTGACTGAACTGACTGAATGGTAGAAAGTGAAGAGGAACTAAGGAGCCACTTGATGAAGGTGAAAGAGGAGAGTGAAAAGGCTGGCTTAAAACTCAACATTGTAGAAACTAATATGGCATTCGGTGCCATCACTTCATGGCAAATACATGGAGAAACAGAGGATATAGCGACAGGCTTTATTTTCTTGGATTCCAAAATCACTGTGGCTGGTGACTGCATCCATGAAACTAAAAGATACTTGCTCCTTGGAAGAAAATTTGTGACAAACCTAGACAGTGTATTAAAAATCAGAGACAGTGCTTTGCTATCAAAGGTCCAACTAGTCAAAGCTATGCCTTTTCAAATAGTCATGTATGGATGTGAGAGTTGGACCATAAAGAAGGCTTAGCGCTGAAGAATTGATGCTTTTGAACTGTGGTGAAGACTCTTGAGGGTCCTTGGACAGCAAGAAGATCAAACCAGTCAATCCTAAAGGAAATCAGTCCTGAGTGTTCATTGGAAGGACTGATGCTGAAGCTGAAGCGCCAATACTTTGGGCACCTGAAGCAAAGAAGTGACTCATTGGGAAAGACCCTGATGCTGGGAAAAATTGAAGGCAGGAGGAGAAGAGGATGACAGAGGATGAGATGGTTGGATGTCATCACTGACTCAATGGACTTGAATTTGAACAAATTTCAGGAGATAGTGAAAGATAGGGAAGCCTGGCATGCTTCATTCAGTCCAAGGGGTCGCAGAGTCAGACACAGATGAGATACTGAACAACAACAAGCTCGTAAAAGTCCTATCTGCAAATAAAGTCACATCGGGGGATTAGGACTTCAACATATCACTTGGAATGGGAAGCATAATTTAGTTTATAACACCATCCTGATGTGGTTTTAGTATCTTTTTATTTTCTAGTTTACCCTGATTAGTTGGAAATTTGATGTTTGCGTGGGACCAAATTTGGTGAATATTGTATTTTTTATTTCTGTGAAGACTGAGGCTTAATTAAATTTAACCTGTGGTACTTACTGTAAGGTACTCTCCAACCCTGAGATATTTGAATAAGCAAAAATATTATATGTAAATTTCCTACTTTTCCTATAATGTAGTCCAGTATGTTAATACTAGTAAAGTTTCAGTCCTTTCCAGGGTAATAAGTGTCCCACTTCCTCCCATCCCCATTTTACAGATGGAGAAATTAACATACAGAGAAACTGACTTGTCAGAGGTCAGAGCAAAGTATTGGTGGATCCAGGGGTAAATCCAAAACCTTTAAACTCCCTGACCAGTTTGTAGTCTATTGACTATGCAGCCTAGTGGTAAGTATATTTTTACCCCATCCTGGAGGTAAGGGTGGTTGAAAGATTTGGCAAGGACTGAGTTTAAGAAATTCTTCGTTTCTTTCTTTCTTTCTTTTTTTTTTTTTTTTGGAATTCTTCGTTTCTAATTATGTCACTCGTTATCCTTTTCTTCTAACCATGATGTCTTTCTATCGTTAGCATCAATTTTCAAGATTGTGAATAGAGGTTGGAAGTTTTGCTTTTTAAATACCTAGAAATATTTTTATGACAGTTTAGCCAGACTAGAGATTATTACTAAGAAAGAAAGAAATGAAAACTTATTATTTAATGAATTTGTTTCTGTTAGGCACTGTGCTAGACACTTTGTATTTCTTAAATGTCATTAAAATTTATAGTCATTTCTGGAAGGTAATGCATTCTTGCCTTTTGCTATGGTCACATTTTAATAGTGTTAGTGGAATTTAGTAGAAAAATATCTTGCAAATTTCAGAGTTTAGATTCTAAACAAAATTTTAGTTTTGTGCAAACTAAGAACCTTGTCAGAAATCTTTAAAGATAAAATCTCTATATGGTTAAACATAGTTTTCAAGTTTATTATGTCTTATCCCTTGGTTTTTACTCAGATGGGATGATTTGTTTTGTCTGAGATTAAGTCAAGCTTGCTCTTCCACTTGACACAAAAATCATGATGTTTTCTCAGAAGCCTTTTCTTCTACCTCTACATTTGAAATAGTTAGAATTCTTTTAATTACTAAGCAGGTTGAACAACCAAGCCACATGAAAAACGAGAGTATAATGAGCCTCCAGAGCCAAGGTTCCATGGGCCACTAGTGTATTCTCTCCTCCATCCCTCACCTCCACTTCTTTCCCAGTGGTTTCCTCTTGCTTACAGATCTGCTTTCTCAGATGTAGTGTGTGTGTGTGTGTGTGTGTGTGTGTGTGTGTGTGTGTGTGTGTATAGCCACCATTGACTACATTTCACTTTCTTATCATACCCTTTATACGCCTTCTGCTGCAGCTACATTGAACTACAATTTTCCAACATGGCACTGTCCAATAAAAATACAATGCAAGTCACATACATAATTTAGATTTTTCTAGTAGCCACATTAAAAAAGGTAAATAAGGGGATATTTTATTTAATACACTATATCTAAAATACTATTTTAACATGTAACCAATATAAAAATACATAATGAGCTATTCTGTATTCATTTTTTTTTAATACTCAGTCTTTAGAATCTGGTATATGTTCTAGAGTTACAGAACATCTCAATTCAAACACTAAGTTTTGTCAGAAGTACTTGACCTTTACTTATATTTCAAAAAATCTGCTGTTGAAAAAGTAGATTCTCATACCGAGTTTCACCTAAAAAGCTTTCCCCAAAACTGCACCAAATGTTAATTTTTGAATTTAAATTAATAAACATTTAAACAGTTCACTTCCTCAGTGACACTAGCCAAATTTCAATGCTTAGTAGCTGTGTGTGTATGACTAGTGGCTACCAAGTTGGACAGAGCAGGTCTAGTGTAGTGTTTCATGGCATCATTTCTGTCTTTACATAAAATAGTTATGAAAATTTGAAACATAAATTCAGTTATGATGCCCTAATATCTGTCAGTCATTTTAAAGCCTGATCAAGTTTGTAATTTTTATTCATGATTTAGAGATAAACAAACATAGCAGGTTACTAGAAAGACTGGGGACATCAAACCAGGAGAAAAGGCAAACACTTGGAGTGAGACACTGGCAAATGTGACTGGAGTGTAGTGAAAAAGGGAAAAATCATAACAAAGAAGATCAGAGAAATGGCAGTAGCCAGATCTTGCATAGCTTTGTAAGGCACCCTTAACTCTGAGGGAAGTTATTTGAAGTCCTTAAGCAGACAAGTGATACTGTCTGTCTTGTGTTTTAAAATGCTCCTTCTGACTCTTCTGTGGAGAATAAGTGGGAGTAGGGCATAAGTAGAAGCGGGAACATAAGTTAGCAGACTTTTAATGGTCCAGATAAGAGGTAATAGTGACTCAAACTAGACTGTGAGTCATGAGATTGAGTGGTGAATGGATTGGGATATGGCCCAACAGAACCTACTGATGGATTGAATGTGAATGTAGAGGAAATATAGGGATCAAAGATAATTTCAAGGATGGCTTGAAGAGCTAGGTGATGGAGATGCCAGCTACTGGTTTGGGGAGGACAATAAGAAGAACAGCTTGACAAACAGTGTTCTGTTTTAGCTAAGTTTGAAATATCTGATTGAAAACCGTGTTAGAGGTGGCCTGAAGTACATATACAACTACTGTATGTTTAAGTATAGAATTCCAAGTAGAGGCCAGTGCTGGAAATATGAATTTGGAAGTAATCACAGTGGAGTGGTGAGCAAAAAAAAAAAAAAAAACCTATTAAAATGAGGACATAACATGAGGAAGTGAGGAGGCAATAATTCATTGCCTTTAAGACAACTCTTAAAATAAGTTTTCCCATGAAAGAGAGTAGAAAAATTGAAAGATATAGCAGGAAGCATATGTGTGAAATTAAGAGAGGGTTGGGGAGAGCATATTTATTTGGGGTTTTTGTGTGTTTGTTTTGATAGGTGATGACAAAGCAATAACAATACTGATGTAAATGATCTGTTATAGAGGAAATACTTGCAAAGTCCTTAAGAAGATGAGAGGAAATGGGATCTGGAGCAAAAATGTAGGGTGGGCAGTTGCTTAAAATCAGAGACGTTTCATCCACAGAGGTAGGAGGAAAGTCAGAAAGAATGGTAAATAAGTAGATTCATTAAATCACCAATTATTAACTGAACACCTGCTACTTACTATATTATGCTTTGAGGACATACCACTAGACAAGATTAAGTCTGAATCTTCCTGAAATGTGTGGCATATAGAAGGTTCTCATGTCTTATTTTTGTTGTTCTCAATAAGCCCTGAATTAATGTCATCCCCTAAGAGTGAAGGTTAAGGAGGGAATATTTGGAATATGAAGAAAGTGAAAAATTGTTGTTGTTCTTATTGTTCATTCACTAGTTCAGTTCAGTTGCTCAGTCGTGTCTGACTCTTTGTGACCCCATGAACTGCAGCACACCAGGCTTCTCTGTCCATCACTATCTTCCTGAGTTTCCTCAAACTCATGTTCATTGAGTCAGTGATGCCATCCAACCATCTCATCCTCTGTCATCCGCTTGTCCTCTTGCCCTCAGTTTTACCCAAATCAGAGTTTTTTCCAGTGAGTCAGCTCTTTGCATCAGATGGCCAAAGTGTTGTGGCTTCAGCTTCAGCATCAGTCCTTCCAATGAATATTCAGGACTGATTTCCTTTAGGATTGACTGGTTTGATCTCCTTGCTGTCCAAGGGACTCTCAAGGGTCTTCTCCAGAACCACAGTTCGAAAGTGTCAATTTTTTGGTGTTCAGCCTTCTTTATGGTCCAGTTCTCACATCCATACATGACTGCTAGAAAAGCCATAGCTTTGACTAGACAGTCCTTTGTCGGCAGAGTGATGTCTCTGCTCTTTAAAACACTATCTAGGTTTGACATAGCTATTCTTCCAAGGAGTAAGCATCTTTTAGTTTTGTGGCTGCAGTCACTGTACACAGTGATTTTGGAGCCCAAAAAAATGAAATCCAATACCGTTTCCACATTTTCCCCATCTGTTTGCAATGAAGTGATAGGACTAGATTCCATGATCTTAGTTTTTTGAATGCTGAGTTTTAAGCCAGCTTTTTCACTCATCTCTTTCACATTCATCAAGAGGCTGTTTAGTTCCTCTTCACTTTTCTGCCATTAAAGTGGTATCATCTGCATATCTGAGGTTGTTGATATTTCTCCTGGTGATAATTGATTCCGGCTTGTGATTCATCTAGCCTGGCATTTTGCATGATGTATTCTGCGTGTAAGTTGAATAAGCAGGGTGACAATATACTGCCTTGACATACTCCTTTCCCAATTTTGAATCAGTTTGTTGTTCCATGTCTGGTTCTAACTGTTGCTTCTTTTCCTGCATACAGGTTCCTCAGGAGGCAGGTAAGGTGATCTGGTATGCCCATCTCTTTAAGAATATTACAGTTTGTTGTGATCTATACAGTCAAAGTCTTTAGCGTAGTCAATGAAGCAGAAGCAGATGTTTTTCTTGAATCCCCTTGCTTTTTCTGTGATCCTGCATATGTTGGCAATCTGATCTCTGGTTCCTCTGCCTTTTCTAAATCCAGCTTGAACATCTGGAAGTTTTCAGTTCATATACTGCTGAAGCCTTACTTGATGGATTTTAGGCAAAATCTTGCTGGCATGTGAAATGAGTACAATTATACAGTAATTTGAACATTCTTTGGCATTGCTTTTCTTTGGGATTGAAATGAAAACTGACCTTTTTCCAGTCCTGTGGTCACTGCTGAGTTTTCCAAATTTGCTGGCATAATGAGTGCAGCACTTTAACAACATCATCTTTTAAGATTTGAAATAGCTCAACTGGAATTCCATCACCTCCACTAGCGTTGTTCGTAGTAATGCTCCTGAGGCCCACTTGACCTCCCACGCCAGGATGTCTGGTGAGTGACCACATAATCGTGGTTAATTGGGTCTTTAAGAGCTTTTTTTGTACAGTTCTTAATTTGTACAGTGTATTCTTGCCACCTTTCTTACCCTCTTCTGCTTCTGTTATGTTCTTGCTGTTTTTGTCCATTATTGTGCCTAAAATGTTCCCTTGGTATCTCCAGTTTTCTTAAAGAGATTGCTAGTCTTTCCCATTCTGTTGTTTTCCTCTATTTCTTTGCATTGGTCACTTAAGAAGGCTTTTTTATCTCTCCTTGCTGTTCTCTGCAGCTCTGCATTCTTTACCCTCTGAACTCGAAAGAATTTCTCTTTCCCTTTTCTCCTTTGTCTTTTGCTTGTTTTCCTTTCTCAGCTGTTTGTAAGCCCTCCTTGGACAACCACTTTGCCTTCTTTCATTTCTTTTTCTTGGGGATGATTTTGGTCATCACCTCCTGTACAGTGTTAGGAACCTCCATCCATAGTTCTTCAGGCAGTCTGTCTGCCAGATCTGGTCCCTTGAATCTATTCATCACCTCTACTGTGTAATCATAAGGGATTTGATTTAGGTCATAATTGAATGGCCTAGTGGTTTTCCCTACTTTCTCAACTTGAGCCTGAATTTTGCAATAAGGAGCTAATGATTTGAGCCACAGTCAGCTCCAGGTCTTTTTTGCTGACTGTCTAGAACTACACCATCTTCGGCTGCGACAAGAGTAAATAAAATCAGTCTGATTTTGTTACTGACCATCTGGTGATGTCCATGTATAGTCATTTCTTGTGTTCGTGGAAGAGGGTGTTAACAAAACTCTGTTAGCCTTTGCCCTGCGTCATTTTGTACTCTAAGGCCAAACTTGCCTATTATTTCAGGTATTTCTTGACTTCCTACTTTTGCATTCTAGCCCCTATGATGAAGAGGACATCTTTTTTTGGTGTGAGTTCTAAGAATTCTTGTAGGTCTTCATAGAATCGTTCAACTTCAGCTTCTTCAGCATTAGAGAGAAAAATACATGAATTTATATTTTTGGAAAGGAGAAAAGCAAGCATGGTAGGGAAATGTGATTTGATTGCTAGACAGTGATAAGTAGCATTGAGATTGTAGCCATGAGTTTAAGGTGAGACCAGTAAGCTTCCACTTGTTTTTCTTTAGCACTTGTGATCTGTTGGGGTAGGCATGATACAGGCAGAGAAGTGGTTTTAGCCAAGTTAGGGTTGAGGCTTTAGTAGTCAAGTTTAACAAAAAAAAAAACAAAACAAAAAAAAAAACAAGTGGAAGGAATTGAAGACTATTGGCCAGGGAGTGATTTTAGTGAAGGACCATAGAATCTGAGCTGGGTAAGAAGGGAAGTGGGTAAATGGGTAAATAATGGTTAAAAAAAAAAAAGTGGTACCATTTGGTGGTAAAGAAAATGGGCAAATAATGGTAATAAAGTACCATCTAAATTTTCAAGCAAGGAAAATATATTTCTATTATATAAGTAATATATACTCTGTATTTAAAAAATTTGAAAATATTTGAGATTAGAAAGGGGAGAAAAACAGTCCCACCACCCAAAGATAACCCATTGTTTATATTTGCTTTGTTTTGTTTTTTTCTAGTGATAATTTTTAGGGTTGTTTTAGTTTACTAGGTAGACCTTCTATAACAAAAGCTACAGACTGGGTGATTTAAACAACAGACATTTTCTTACAGTTCTGGAGGCTATAAGCACAAGATCAAGGTGTCAGCAGGGTTTTTTTTTTCTTCCTTTGGCCTGTGAATGTCTGTCCTCCCCCTGTGTCTTCACATGTCTTTTCTCTATCATTGTCTCTGTCCGGATTGTCCTCTTCTTATAAGGACACCAGTCATATTGGATTAGGGTGCACCCTAAAATTAGATCTCATTTTAACTTACTTACTCCTTCATAGACCCTACTTCCAAAGTCACCTTCTGAGGTATTGAAAAATGATTACTTCAATATGAATTCTGGGAGAACACAATGCAGCCTATAACATAGGTGTTCTTTGTTGTCAGTTTTTTATGTAATTGTGATTATTCCTTGCATATACTTTTTGATCCTTTATCTTACCAGATAACATTATAACTCAAACATTTACCCACTTAGACTTGTAAAAATTTAACAGCTGCAAAATATTTCATCATATAACAAATGTATTTCAGTATCTTAATCAGTCTTCTGTGTTGAACATCTAAGTACCCCTTCCACCCCGATTTTTTTGTTATTATAAAGAATACTAAAGTTTTTAAAATAAAATCTTTTTCTGTACTTTGGGTTATTTCCTTTTTTTTTTTTTTTTTATTTTTATTAGTTGGAGGCTAATTACTTTACAATATTGTAGTGGTTTTTGTCATACATTGACATGAATCAGCCAGGGATTTACATGTATTCCCCATCCCGATCCCCCCTCCCACCTCCCTCTCCACCCGATTCCTCTGGGTCTTCCCAGTGCACCAGGCCCGAGCACTTGTCTCATGCATCCCACCTGGGCTGGTGATCTGTTTCACCCTAGATATTATACATGTTTCAATGCTGATCTCTTGAAACATTCCCACCCTCGCCTTCTCCCACAGAGTCCAAAAGTCTGTTCTGTACATCTGTGTCTCTTTTTCTGTTTTGCATATAGGGTTATCATTACCATCTTTCTAAATTCCATATATATGTGTTAGTATACTGTATTGGTCTTTTATCTTTCTGGCTTACTTCAGTCTGTATAATGGGCTCCAGTTTCATCCATCTCATTAGAACTGATTCAAATGTATTCTTTTTAATGGCTGAGTAATATTCCATTGTGTATATGTACCACAGCTTCCCTATCCATTCGTCTGCTGATGGGCATCTAGGTTGCCTCCATGTCCTGGCTATTATAAACAGTGCTGCGATGAACACTGGGGTGCACGTGTCCTTAGACTAGAATCTCAAAAGTCGATTACTTTCTCAAAAACTGTTGCAACATACTGCTAAATTGGAGAAGTATTCAAACTTTTACTTTCTTTCCACATGATTGTTTTCTCTCTTCCTGCAGTAATAGACTGGAATGATGTTAGAAAACATAAATATGGTCATCTATCAGAGTCTGCATCCCAATATCAAGGTAAGAAAAAAAGCTGTATTTAGCATGGAAAAATTTAATTTGACATCTCTTACCACAGAGCCTTTTTTTTTAGAGGTCTGAGTATACCAAGAACTCTCTGGTTAAAACACAAGCAAATATAGGTTGTAGCGGTATCTGTCAAAAGCAATATACTTTGATTTGAGCATGAAATCAGGAAATTTAGATTCTGAGTTCAAATAATCCCAAATTAGCTTTAGGTATAGTTGTTTAGCCTCTCTGGATTTCCAGTTTTTAATAAGGCAGAATTGAATGGTATACTTCCACAAATACTACTAATAAACTTAGTATCTTTTAAAATGAGAGAATTGAGCTACACAAACTCTCAAGCCCTCATTTTACCCCAGAATCTCACTGTTCTATCATTTTGGTGTGTTTTTCATGATGACTTATGCTGTAACATTTTTTTCTTTAATAGAAGCTACTGACATCCTGGAGCTAGGTAAGATATTTTTCTTGTGTTTCTGTTAAATATGGGAAATTACTGAGCCAGGGATTAGAGTGTAACTAGGAAAAGAATTCCATGTGTCTTTGTCTCATGAGCTAGTGAACCCTGTGTTCTTGTCTGCCTAATGAGCCCATGCAGTTCTCCTTTGCTGTCATGTCAGACTCTCCTTATCAGGAGGCCACAGACTAAGCTAACGAAAGGGAAAAGGGTGGTTAATTACATGAGTACAATAAGGAATGGGAACTGAAACCAAACTGCAAGTTACTTCTTATTAATTCATTAAATCTAGAGCTAAAACAAGGCCGCTTTGTCCGTAAATCAGAATTTGGTGGCATTTTCCCAAAAGAAATTATTCATGAGATATATTGAACTGAAATTAAACCTGAAGATTTTCTAAGTTGTTTGTTTGTTTTTTTTTTTTAACTAAATAAAAACCGAAATATTAAGATGTCAAATAACAGGAGTCAGCCTGGTACTGCATTTGGTTTTCATCCCTGAATAGTGTACTTCAGGACTAGGATTTCAGAAATGAAACTAATGGCAATATTTTTCAGTCAGCTTTCCAAGTTCCTACATAAATGTCAGTCTTAACTTCTTAAGAGTTCTTTAAAATCCTTCATTTTACTTAAATATTGATAGCCTGATACCTTTATCAGTTTTTGTTGAAGTATTGTTACATATTTTGTTATTGCAACTTCCTGTGTTCAATCCTATTATCATCATTTTCCATTTGCTCCCTCTTTCCTTTTCTTCTGACAACATATTACTTTCATTGCCCACTGACAAAGAAGGTGATGTAAAGTAGTAGAACACTAGACTAGAAGTCAGAACTCCTGTATTCTTTGAAGGCCAACTTTGCCATTTAGTAAGTTTGTGACACTAATCCTTGGTTTTCTGATTTGTAAATGGGGATAATAATCCCACTCTACCTGCTTCACAGGGTTATTAAGAAGATTACATGAACTAATGGATGTGAAAACATCTTAAAAACTCTCAAATACTTTTCAACTTTGGAGGATTATTATTTTCATTTGTTCAGCAACTATCCTCAGCTTTTAAGTCAAATCTTGTGACATTCTTTGAAGTGAAGCATTCTTTGATTATGAGCTGAAGAAATGAATGAAATTAAATAATCCAGGTAAAGGGCCTGATACTTGATAAACAATAAATGATAGTCACTTTTTATTTTTCCTTAAAACTTTCCTCATGCTTTCTAAGGTACTGGTGTGTGGTTAAAAAAGCATGGCATAAGAATCAGACAGGCCTGGGTTCAAATTCCTTTTCTTCACTAACCAGTTTCATGACTTAAAAAAATTCTTAATCTTTCTGAGTCTATTTCCTCATCTTTAAGATGAGAATAAAACCTACTTTTCAGGTTGTAATTAACAGGGGAAATATTGAACATAGTGTGGTGTGGTGCAGACAAACAGAAGGTACTCAGTAATAGCTGCTGCAGTTTGGGGATTTGTTGCTAATGTGAATGATGATAACAGTTCTAGTTCAGTGATATTTTAAGGTATGTTGTGAACAACCTGTTTTGTTGACAGAATTGTAAGAGGTGGATATTCAGTTTAAAATATTTACATAAAGTGATGTTAAAATGTGCGAGTGTGTTTTTTGTTGTGGGAGTAGAGGTAGCAAAGGCAGGCAGAGCCTCTGATAAATTAATCTTGAGTATTTCATTTTGTCCATCAGGCATTGAGGGTACCCTCAAATACCACACTGAAAGAAAATTCAGTAGATTTTTAGAATCTCAGAGTTTGGAAATCTACCTTGGCCTGCATTTCAAAATTCCAACATTTTGTATTTCTTGTAAAACGTCTTATCTTGAACTCTCCCCAAAGTTGTTAGGGACTTAAAACCTTCTCAAGCAACTCACTCATGTTTAAACAAGTATTTATTGGGCCAAAATCTGTTTCTTTGTCAATTCTATTAGTTCTGCCTATAACTTTTAAAGCCATATGTATAGGTTTAGCCAGTTTTTCACTGACCAGCCTCTAGTTATTTGAAAGCAGCTCTAAGGACTGCTTTCTCACTGCCATTCTGTTACACTTCCTAGTTCAAGCAACCATCATCTTATAGCTAGCTTATTAGAAAAGCTTCCTAATAAAAAAGTTTCCTGCCTCCAGTCTTACCCTCCTACAATCCATTCTTCACATTGTAGACAGGATGCTTTCTCCTACAAATCCATTTGTGCTTCCTCTTCTCCTTAGTGTTGCATATGAGACTCTGAAACCCAAACATTGCTTTTATTGACAACCTCTTTTCTAAACCATTTTTATCTACCCAGTAGTCGTACTGAAAAATTCCGGTTTTAGAACTGCTTTTTTTCATTTCTGGGCCCTCATACATGCCTTTCTTTCTGTCTAAAACAACAGGTCTCTCTTTGGCTAACTCCTTGCTTATCCTTTTACATTTTAACTTAGAAGCCTTAAGTTGAAGCTTTGTGAAGGCAAGACAATATTTTGATCATGGTTGTATCTCCAGCACACTTCCTTGATCCACACTATAAATACTTGTTGGATGGATGGATACAGAAATGGCTCTAAGACTTTCATGCTAAATGTTGATTCTTCCTTCAGCTGGTCCTCATGTGACATGGTTTTGTGTCTGTTGATCATCAGGTCACCATTTTAGGTGTTGGTTTGTTCTGTCCCTCTCAAGGAATACTTCACATAAATTTCCCAGGTGTGATTTCACTAGTCCAGAAAAGAGTAGGACCATTACTGGCTTGCTTCTTTTCATTCACTCACTTTTCAAACTTTTATGGTGCCTCTCTCAAGTTTCAGACACTGGGATAAACAGTGAAGGTTTTTAAAGTTCATAAAATGGACTTCCCTGGCAGTCCAGAGGTTTAGACTCTGAGCTCCCAAATCCAGGGACACAGGTTCAATCCCTGGTTGGGGAACTAAGACCCCACATGCTGCACAGCATGGCCAAAAATAGACTGTGACTGTCTTTATTGCTCTTAAGAATTTGGGCTCCACACTTTAGGTGGAACTAAATAGAGTTCTTGTTGAGGAATGTGGACAGAACAGTAGCCAGCATGAATGGAAGTGCCTGATGTAACCATTTTAAATTAGGAGCAGTTGAGGGATTTGGGACATATTTAGGGGATTAGATATATTATGTCAAATGTCAATGGGTAAAGATTTAGAAGAAGGTAGATTTTGGCTGATTCTAATGGTTAAAATCTATTCATTTGTGCTATTGAATCATAGCTGAATAATAAATTTCTCATCATTGGAATTATTTAGGTAGAGGCTGGAGGGACCATTCAGGTCTCAGCTTTTATATCACCTCATCAAGATGCCTTTCTTGACCATCCTGCCTAAAATAGCATACATACTCTCAGCACTCTTTTCCCCTCCTATCTTGCTTTATTTTTTCCTTATTTGAAATGTGCCAGAAATTGTATAATTATTATGTGGTTTCTCTGTAACCTTCCGGATCATGTTTATGTTTATTTGTTTATTTATTGTGTCTCTTCCCCCTTAGAATGTAAGCTCCATGTGGGCAGAGATTTTGGCTGTTTTGTTCTTTGCTGTGTATCACCTGTGCCTGGAATTGAGCTTGGCGTATAGTAGTTACACAGTAAATATTTGTTGAATGAGTGAATTTTAGAGAAAGGAATTCATGCGTTCAGCTGGTGGATCTTTTTGTGTTTTACAGTTTAGGGAGCTGTTAATTTTTGAAGTATTTGTACTTTATGTAGTTTGTAAATTCTTTCAGGGCAGCGATCTTTGTTGTTGTTCAGTCGCTCATTCGTGTCTGACACTTTGCAACCCCATGGACTATAGCACACCAGGCTTCCCTGCCCTTCACCCTCTCCCCTAGCTTGCTCAGACTCATGTCCATTGAGGTGGTGATGCCATCCAACCATCTTGTTCTCTGTTGTCCCCTTTTCCTCCTGCCTTCTATCTTTCCCAGCATCAGGGTCTTTTCTAATGAGTCAGTTTTTTGCATCAGGTGGCCAAAGTATTGGAGCTTCAGCTTCAACATCAGTCCTTCCAATGAATATTCAGGATTGATTTCCTTTAGGATTGGATAGTTTGACCTCTTGCAATCCAAGGGATTCTTAAGAGTCTTCTCCAGCACCACAGTTCAAAGCATCAATTCTTTGGCACTCAGCCTTCTTTATGGTCCAACTTTTATACACGACTACTGGAAAGGCCATAGCTTTGACTAGATGGACCTTTGTTGGCAAACTAATGTCTCTGCTTTTTAATATGCTGTCTAGGTTTGTCATAGCTTTTCTTCCGAGGAGCAAGCATCTTTTAATTTCATGGCTGCAGTCACCATCTGTGGTGATTTTGGAGCCCAAGAAAATAAAGTCTGTCACTGTTTCAGCTGTTTCTCCACCTATTTGCCATGAAGTGATGGGACCGGATGCCATGACCTTAGCTTTTTGAATGTTGAGTCTTAAGCCAATCTTATTTACTAATAATAGATGTAACTGTCATATGGTAGTATGTGTGTTAAGAGTTTATAAAATACTTTCATAAGTATTATTCAGCAGTATAAATGAGATGACTGACTTTGTCTCATCTATTAGGTTTCACCCCAAATGTTTCCTGTCTAGAGCATCTGTCTGTAATTTCACCGTCTAAGATGATTCCCAGTCTCTGTCATATATCATTATTTTATGTCCTTCAAATACTTATCACTTACTACCTTACTTATTTGACTTTGTGTTAATTGTGCCTCATTATGCACTGGAATGTAAATTCCGTAAGGGCAGGGACCTCCTGCCTTATCCTAGCATTTAGAAGAAGTGCCTGGCACATACAAAGATACTCAAACATCATTTGAATGAATAATGAATTGAAAAATAATGAATTGAATAATGAATTGACATCACTCCAGAAATTATAAAGTACTATACTAGTTAATAATGTCAATCTTCACAGTAATCTTGACCCAAGTATGAATTAGATTTCCCTGTTCTACATTCTCAAGGCAATCTGCACTACCTCATTAACTTAAATTTATCATAATTGTGGCAGATTATTTGTATTATTAATTTACTACTTCTGCTTATCTCTAAACTGTAGGCTCCATGAATTTCAGAACCATGTCTATTTTGTTCCCCTAATATTTAACACTGTGCTTTTGCACTTGGAAGGAGGTTAATAAATATTTATTGAATGAAGGAGTATGTGTATAATCTTGTGGGATATTATGTCTGTCTTTCAGATAAATGAACTGATGCTTGGAAGGATTAAGTAATTTATTCAAGATACTTAGGTATAGAAACAAGACTTCAACCACCATCTTCTGACTCTCAATATCACATTCTTTCAATTATACCATTAGTTTCTAGGCATGGAAGTATTACCTAGGTATTACCTAGGAAGGCTTTGAAAATACAGATTCTCAGACCACACTCAAGAGATTACTGAATGAGAACCTCTGAAGATGGTCTCAGAACTGTAAAAAGAAGTTAGAAAAATTAATTAGTATATTTTGATGGTAAGTAGCATTTGAGAATGATATTATATCCCAAAGTTTGACAAACTGCTATTTAGGGGCCAAATGCAACCCACTGCCAGTTTTTATAAATAAAGTTTTAGTGAAACACAGCCATGCTCACTCATTTACATATTGCCTCTGGCTGTTTTCATGCTACCATGTACAAGTTGAGTATTTGTGACAGAGACCAAATGGCCTACAAAGGGTAAAATTTTTTTCTATCTGGTCCTTTACAGAAAATTTGCCAACCCCTGATCTATACTTTGTTGCCTGTCCTACTTCTTTTGTGGTATTTTTAGTGCTTGGCAGTGTGGTAGATTTGATGTTTGGTTTCATTGTGAGCATTATAATAGGTACTCAGATATTCTTAGTGAGTCAATAAAAATTAACTTATTTTGCAGCTTACCTGATGGATAGTAAATGATGAACAGCCTAAGCAGTCAAATTTAAGAAAAAATATTAATCTAGGTATGGTTGAAGCTAGTGAACCCTCAGTGGATGGACTGCTTTTAACAAAGAGGTTCTTTTTCATTCAGTTGATAGTTAATTGGAAGATGTGGGATTTCTTAACCTATGTAATAGGAATTGATTACCATAGTTGTTATATGTAATAGAGAACTATAATACCCTGATTATTTTGGTACCCTGATGCTGCTGTAATTACATCTTAAAGCCAAAGTCTATCGGGTGTTTTTGGTCAGAACTCAAAATAGTAACAAGCAACTCAGAACTGACCTAACTTCTTCCATACTGCCTTGTACAGTAATTCCCATGTAGGTATTTAAATTTACATTGAAGTTAAATGCCATTTAAAATTTAATTTCTCTTTCATATTAGCCACAGTTCATGTGTTCAGTAGTGGCATGCAGCTAGTGGCTATCTCACTGGTCAGCACAGATGCAGAGCTTTTCTGTTATCAGAGAAAGTCTTAGTGGGTGGAACTGCTGTATGTGTTGGAGTTAAGAGCTGCAGCCTAGTCGGATCCAAGACTTACTGTTTGACTGATGTATTTGCAAGAATGGAATAGTAATTCTTGATGTCTTCTTTTTCTAACAGCCAGTAGTGATGAAAGTCTTTGCTTTAAAAGCCATCTCAGCTAAGAGCAAACTCTTTATTAAATTCTAATAAGCTGTTTAAATCTTGACTTAAGGAAATACTCATCTCATTTACCCTTGGACTGTCTATTCAAAATGATTAATTATTGGTTGAAGGGGATGGCTACCAGGTGGCGCTAGTGCTAAACAACGTGCCCGCCAATGCAGGAGACTGGGGTTCGATCCCTGGGTCAGGAAGATCCCCTGAAAGAGGGCATGGCAACCCACTCCAGTATTCTTGCTGGAGAATACCACAGACAGAGGAGCCTGGCAGGCACCAGTCCATAGGGTTACAAAGAGTCCGACAGGACTAAAGCAACTTAGCATGCACACACACAGTCATTGGCCAGTTCATTAAATAGTTCAGAACTGACTGTGATTTCTAGCCAAATCTATTTGGCTTGGTTAGGATGGTGGGAAAGGAACCAGTTTTAAAACAGAAGCTATAAAGTCAATAGAGTATAAAGTCTTGGCATCATCTTTGGAGTGACTTAGATTTCATCGTTCCGTGACTCATTTTTATTCCCAGCATCTAGTGCTTTTTTCATGGCCCAAAGGGGCCCTGTGCTGCTCCACTGCAGAGGAAACCTCAAGAAATGCTGGTTTGCTACAGTGTTTTAGCTTGTGAGAGTCTCTGGGACCTTACCTGCTCCATCATGGGGTCACCTCTAGGTGGGTATTAGGGGGATATTTGTAACTGATTTAACCTTTAATAAAGAACCTGGTAATCTTTTGTGGTTCAGTAAGATATGTGTTTAATAACCCATCCTTTAAAATGTTTTCCCTGACCCCAGGTCAGTGTCACCTTAAAGATTATTTCTCTAGCACAGTGTTCCTCAAACTTTGAGAGACTTTAAGGGCCACTTCAAGAGGCTAAAAAGATTCTGTAAATTTGCCAACTTATTCTTAGCTACTGTCATCAGAAATGCTACTGAGGATCTACTTTTCTCTAAATTAACAGACCTTGGTCATTTTGCACCTCAGAGCAATGCAACAGTGACCGGGATAGGAGTGGGTTGAGGTGGGTGAAAGAGAAACATCTTTTAGAATGAGGATTCAAGTATAATCTCATTCTGGCTTTTCCTGCCCCCAACAATTCATTACCCAGGGTCTCAAGATAGCCTCTTCTTTTTTCTTTCTGAGCTGAGATGGTGGGATTCTGCCACACTGGATGTTAAAAGCACTTATTTGATGGCAATAAGGGACCTTTACAGTAGTCAGATTGTTCAGAAGGAATCTTCCTATCCACTTTGTGCCTCTTCTGTTCTGTTTTCCATGTGCTTCCTGAATACTTCTTTGAGACACTGGTATGACTTGCTGTAGCATTTTGGATCATTTTAGAGACTGGCGTGAAAGATTCCTTAGGTCATCTTAGACGGTGATTCAAAAAACATTGATCTAAAATGATCCGCTCAGGTCACCTTGATTCTTCCCCCTAATATACTCCTTTGAGTCCAAACAGGGCCATGTGAGTTTTCTTATGCTCCAAACAAGTCTGAAAATAGCCTAATGTTTAGGGTAGAATTACATCCTGAAAGAATTTTTAGGAAGTTGACTGTGATAGAGATTTTTATTTCCTTTACAGGTCATTTTACCTGGGACAAATACCTAAAAGAAACATGTTCAGTCCCAGCGCCTGTCCATTGCTTCAAGCAGGTAATTGATTCTCAGCATCTTTAGAAGGTGGGAGGCAAGTAGTTTTTTCTGGTCCTTAGATAAGCAAAACATGAAGTGGGAGCCCTTGGGCTTCTCACCTGAAGTCCCCAGAATAAACTTCTATGGGAAGAATACAACTTCAAGACTCAAAACTCAGCTGTGAGTTTTAAACATTCTCCCCAATTTCCCAAGTAACACCTTTTCCTTCTTCACCTCCTTGAAGATACTCTGTGTTACTGAAAACAGTTGCTAATTTTTACTACAGCTCTTAGTTCAGGCAGATAGGAAACAGAGTTATAGCCCTTAGACAACTCTTGAAAGTAGAGCAGTATTCATATCTCTGAATTCAGCTCCCCTGCCACAATCTTATCTTTCCATAAAAATGTTGGCACTGAATCCCATTGGGGAGTATGTTAGGAGTTCATTGGAGATCATTTAGAGCTTCCCACATAGGATTAAGTTCCCCATACAATGCACAGATGATGTTGACTGTCAGTACATGATAAGGCTAGTAAGCAGAGAAGTGTACTGCTGCTAAATAGAGCTGCACATCAGGAAACGGTTTATATCTCCCTCCTTTTTAGTATTCAATTGTTATTTCCACAAACTGTCAACATTTCACTTTGAGTTTTGTCTATGCTCTAAATAAAAGTACAAAATAGGACTTTGCTCATCTGAAATAATAGGAACTAAATTCATATTTCCACCTGAAATAATTTTAAAAGACAAAATATATTAAATAATGGTTTTCAAGTTACTGAAGATCAGGCAGCCAAGAACAGTGATCTCTGAGAGAGGAAAAAACAAATGAGTTGAGCTTCTTATGACTTATTGCTTTACAATAGTTTGAGACCATGGCCCAGGGAAAGAGAACCCAGACTGAGCCTGAGAGACTCCCTGTCAAATTAGGGGGATGGAACTGAGAGCCCAGGGATGGAATTTGCAGGACAGAGTTCCAGAAAAGAGAGCGCTGCAGAGAGCCTGCCTCAAGTACTCATCAAAGTACTGTGGCTCAGTATATGCATGTGAGCATCCAAAGCCAAGGGAAACACTGTCTGAAAGGGTTAGAAGGATAGAGCCTAGTGCTCACACAAGACTGGGAATAGTGCCTAATACCACCAGCTAGACTGGAAAATCTCATAATTCCTGTGGAATAGTTGGGAAAATCCTGCTCATTAGTGGGAAATGATTAGCCTTAGGATAAGCATGCTTTGAATCTGCCTAACAAACTAAAAAGCTAGACTCAATGTGATTACGGAGAAGGCAGTGGCAACCCACTCCAGTACTCTTGCCTGGAAAATCCCATGGACGAAGGAACGTGGTGGGCTGCAGTCCATGGGGTTGCTAAGAGTCGGACACAACTGAGTGACTTCACTTTCACTTTTCACTTTCATGCATTGGAGAAGGAAATGGCAACCCACTCCAGTGTTCTTGCCTGGAGAATCCCAGGGATGGGGGAGCCTGGTGGGCTGCTGTCTATGGGGTCACACAGAGTCGGACACGACTAAAGCAGCTTAGCAGCAGCAGCAGCAACAATATAATTAAATTATTTCCAAGTAAATTAACTTCATCTGGGAACACAGCACAAGAAGGGAATGCAAAAATATCCAGCACCTAACAGGTAAAAGTCACAATGTCTGGCATCTAGTCAAATATTATCAGGCATATAAGGAGGCAGGAAAGCATAACTAATAATGAACAGACTAATCAACCAATTGAAACAGACTTAGAACCTTTGCAGATCTTAGAATAGCAGATTAAAACATTATAACAATTATTTTAATTATGTTCTATATGTTTGAAAGTTAAGTAGAGACATGAAGTATATAAAAAAAGACATATTGAGCAAAATGAAAAATACACTAGATGGGATTAATGATGGAAGAAAAGATTAATAAATATGAAAACATAGCAGTAGAAGATACCTAAAATGAAACACACAGAAAAAAAAGTATTTTAAGAATATGAAAAAGAGATCAGTGAAGCATGGGACAACTTTATACACCATGTAATTAGACCACCCAAAAGAAAAGAGATGGAGAACTGGAAAAGCATTTGAAGATAAAATGACAAAAAATTGTTCACAGTTGAGGAAAACTAAAAATCTGCAAATTCAGAAAGCTAAATGAATCTCCTAAAAAAAAGACAAGAATAAAATTATACTAAGGCATGTCATAAGTTATCAAAACTAGTGATAGAGAACATCTTCAAAGCAGCCAGAGGAAAAAAGACACTTTATGTGCAGGGAAACTAAGATAGAATGACATTATATTTTCTTGTCATAATGCAAACAAGAAGAAAGTTAAATAACATCTTCAAAGTATCAAAAGAAAACTGTCAACCATGAATTTTATATCCAGCAAAAAGATCTTCCAAAATGAGGGGAAAAATAGAGATATTTTCAAATGCGTAAAAACTGAAGGAATTCATCACTAGTACACTCACTCTTACAAATGTTAAACAAAGGCCATCATGCAGAAGGAAAATGTTACCAGATAGAATACAGATCTACACAAAGGAATGAAAGTTACTACAAATGATAATTACAAGGGTAAATATTTAAAATATTATTTCTTATTAAGCCTCTATAAAAGATAATTGACTATAAATAATGATAATAACATTGTATTATAGAGATAATAACATGTATTAGTAAAATATATAATAACAATAACTTAAGGGGGAGAAATTTAAGTAGACTATTATAAAATTCTTATACATGAAGTCGTGTAATATTACTTGAAGATAGACTGATAATTTAAATATGTTTAAGCCCCAAAGCAACCACTGAAATAATAGAAAACAAATAGCAGAATGGTAGGTTTAAATCCAGCCATATCAATAATCCAGTTGTAAATTATCTAAATTCCTCAGTTAAGAAGCTGAGATTGTCATATTGGATAAAAAGTAAGACTCAATTATATACTGCCTGCAAGGAATTATACTTTAAATGTAAAGATACAAACAGGTTAAAAGTAAAAAAATCAAAAATTATAATAAAGCTGAAATGACATATTAATATCAAAGTATATTTCAGAGGCAAAGGATATTATCAGATAAAAATACAGTAATTTCATCATGAAAAAGGTCACACAGTCCTTACATGAATCAAAAGATGATAGATACAGACCTTAACACCCTTCAAAAAAATTAATTCAAAACAGACCACACACCTAACTGTAAAACACCAAACTAAAACTCCTAGAAGATAGCATAGGAGAAGACTAAGATGGAAAAGGTCAGTTTTCATTGCAGTCCCAAAAAAACGCAATGCCAAAGAATGCTCAAACTACTGCACAATTGCACTCATCTCACACGCTAGTAAAGTAATGCTCAAAATTCTCCAAGCCAGGCTTTAACAGTACGTGAACCATGAACTTCCAGATGTTCAAGCTGGATTTAGAAGAGGCAAAGGAACCAGAGATCAAATTGCCAACATCTGTTGGATCATCAAAAAGCAAGAGAATTCCAGAAAAACATCTATTTCTGCTTTATTGACTACGTCAAAGTCTTTGACTGTGTGGGTCACCACAAACTGTGGAAAATTCTGAAAGAGATGGGAATACCAGACCACCTGACCTGCCTCTTGAGAAATCTGTATGCAGGTCAGGAAGCAACAGTTAGAACTGGACCTGGAACAATATACTGGTTCCAAATAGGGAAAGGAGTGCATCAAGGCTGTATTTTGTCACCCTGCTTATTTAACTTCTATGCAGAGTACATCATGAGAAATGCTGGGCTGGATGAAGCACAAGCCAGAATCAAGATTGCCGGGAGAAATATCCATAACCCCAGATATGCAGATGACACCACCCTTATGGCAGAAAGTGAAGAGGAACTAAAGAGCCTCTTGATGAAAGTGAAAGAGGAGAGTGAAAAAGTTGGCTTAAAGCTCAACATTCAGAAAACTAAGATCATGGCATCTGGTCCCATCACTTCATGGGAAATAGATGGGGAAACAGTGGAAACAGTGACAGACTTTATTTTTTCCAAAATCACTGCAGATGGTGACTGCAGCCATGAAATTAAAAGACACTTACTCCTTGGAAAAAAAGTTATGACCAACCTAGACAGCATATTAAAAAGCAAAGATATTACTTTGCCAACAAAGGTCCGTCTAGTCAAGGCTATGGTTTTTCCAGTGGTCATGTATCAATGTGAGATTTGGGCTATAAGAAAAGCTGAGTGCCAAAGAACTGGTGCTTTTGAACTGTGGTGTTGGAGAAGACTCTTGAGAGTCCCTTGGACTACAAGGAGATCCAACCAGACCATCCTAAAGGAGATCAGTCCTGAATATTCATTGGGAGGACTGATGCTGAAGCTGAAACTCCAATACTTTGGCCACCTGATGCAAAGAACTGACTCATTTGAAAAGATCCTGATGCTGGAAAAGATTGAAGGCAGGAGGAGAAGGAGACGACAGAGGATCAGATGGTTGGATGGCATCACTGACTCAATGGACATGAGTTTGGGTAAACTCCGGGAGTTGGTGATGGACAGGGAGGCCTGGCGTGATGGACAGGGAGGTCTGGTGTGCTGCAGTTCATGGGGTCACAAAGAGTCAGACATGACTGAGCAACTGAACTGAACTGAAGATGACCTTAGGTGTGGCAATGATTTTTTAGATGCAAACCAAAGGCACAATTCATGAGAGAAACAATTGATAAGCTGAACTTCATTAAAATAAAACCTTCTACTATATGAAAGACACTGTCAAGAGAATGAGAAGACAAGCCACAGACTGGGAGAAAATATTTTTACAAGACGTGTCTGACAAAGGGTTGTTACCCAAAATATACAAAGAATACTTAAAACTCAGAGTAAGAAAATAACTCAAGAAAAAATCAAAGATCTTAACAGACATCTCACCAAAGATGGTCGGATGACAAGCATAAAAATGATGTTCTACATTATATATTATCAGAGAAATGCAAATTAAAACAACGGTGAGATACCACTACATACATATTATAATGTCAAAACCCAGGACACTGATAACACCAAGTACTGGCAAGGATGTGGAGCTTCAGGAATTCTCATTAATTGCTTGTGGGAATGCAAAATGGTACAGACATCTTATAAGGTAGTTTGGTGAAATCTCTTGTAAACTAAGCATACTCTTACCATATGATCCATCAATTACATTCCTTGATATTTATCCAAAGAAATTGAAAATTTATGTCCACACAAAAACATGTGTTTGTGTGTATTTATATGTGTATGTATGTGTGTGTGTGTATGGATTTTATTGCATCTTTATTCATAATCACCAAAACCTGGAAGCAACCAAGATGTTTTTTGAGTAGGTGAATGGATAAACAAACTGTAGTATAGCCAGACAATGGAGTATTACTCAGCCCTAGAAAGAAATGAGCTATGAAGCCATGAAAAGACATAGAGGAAACTTAAATGCATCTTACTACGAGAAAAAAGCCAATCTGAAAAAGCTATGTACTGTGTGATTCAAACTATATGACATTCTGGAAAAGGCAAAACTATGGAGGCAGTAAAAAGATCAGTGGTTGCCAGAGACTGAGTGGATGAATAGGCCAAGTACAGAGGATTTTTTAGTACAGTTAAACTATTTTGTATGATCCTATAATGATAGATACATGTCTCCATTAGACCAAATTCATAGAGTATACAACACCAAAAGAGAACCTTACTCTAAATAATGGGCTTTGGGTTATTATGATATGTTAGTGTAGTTTCATCAGTTGTAATAGATGTCCTACTGTGTTAGGAGATACTGAAAATAGAGGAGACACTGCATGTGTTGGAGCAGGATGTTTATAAATGTTTATAATCTCTGTACCTTCCTCTCAGTTTTGCTGTGAACCTAAAACTGCTCTTAAAACTGAGTCTTAACAAAAAAGAAATGAATTATTGATACATTCAGCAAATGGATGAATATCAAAATGGCTATGCTGAGTGAAAGAAACTAGATCCAAAAAAAAAAAAAGTATATTCTGTATGATTCCATTTTAAGTCTAGAAATGCAAAACAGTCTACACTGATAGAAAGTAAAGCAGTGTTTGCCTGGAGAGAGAGATCTGGGAAGGGCTGGACAGATCATAAAGGGATATGCCAAACTTGGGAGTATGTCCATGTTCATTATCTTGATAGTGGTGATGGTTTCCAGAGTGTTTTGATGTATGTGGTATCATGAATGTATACATATGTCAGTACTTAACCTAAGTGTGTAGTTCATTGTATGTCAATTATAACTTAAAGTTGTTTTTTAAAAAACAGGAATTGATTTCTAAGTTAATGTCAAAGTAAAAAAAATAACCTATTCTCGTTGGTTAGTCTGGGTGGTAGACATACTGAAGCACTCCATGAAGAAACAGTAAGGATATGATAGTTTAATATGATGATTTCTGCAAAGAAAATATTAAGAATACCTGGAGGGTTAGGGAATTGGAGAAGATAGGATAAAAAACCGCATTTAGGCAAGGACCATTTGAGATACTCTTATCCTTTTCTTACTGGTGAGTCAGTATTTGATGCTTCACTGGAAAGTAATTTTTCCCCTTCACTTTACATTTCAGTGTTTCTTTTTCATGAGAGCCTTCCTAGGTATTAGGAAATAATTCACGAGGGTTGTCCCTGACTCAGCTGTAATCAATTTGCATCCAAAGCATAAATTTTCAGGTTCCATCGCCTAATATCCTTACTGAAATTGCCATGTATTCTTAGTCTGCCTAATCCCCATGGCTTGTTCTCCTCAGTCCTACACACCTCCAAGCAACGAGTTCAAGATCAGCATGAAATTGGAAGCACAGGACCCCAGGAACACCACATCTACCTGTATTGCCACAGTAGTTGGACTGACAGGTGCTCGCCTCCGCCTTCGCCTTGATGGCAGCGACAACAAGAATGACTTCTGGCGGCTGGTTGACTCAGCTGAAATTCAGCCTATCGGGAACTGTGAGAAGAATGGGGGTATGCTGCAGCCCCCTCTGGGTGAGTAACTGGACCCAAGCTCTCCCTAGCCCATTAGTTTTATCTTCCTCAAATTGTATGTCGTATTAGAAGAAAACATAGGGTCACCTGCCCATGCCTTCTTTTTCGTATGGTTCAAAAGGCCCACCTAACATGAAATGAGCTGTAAAATCTGGACCTCCCCATTCTACATTAACTTGTGATATCCAAGCTTCTCTTGAGCTCTCCTTTTTCTAATGAGAAACCACACCCTTCATCCTTCTTTGTCAGGTCCCATTTACCCTGAGGAAAAGGATGCAAGAAGGTCTTGCCATTGAACTTGCCTCAAAAAACCATGGCTCTTTTACCAAATCCTACAATCACAACAGGCAGTGAGAGAAAAATCTCCCATTAGAAAGAATGACTATTATAAAGATCCCTTATCTCCTTTCCCCTAAATTCTCACTTGGTCTTTGGAATTTTCTCACTTTGAATCAATTATTAAGTAAAATGCATTATTTTACTTTAATGACACTCTGTATTTTTCTCTTCAAGATCAGATTCACCTTTTTTTAGTGTCAGTATACCTGAGTGATTTAGCACATTTCATCAATTCCCGTCAGTCACTATTGCAGTGAGTCTTACTGGAGGATGGAGATGGCTTTATAGGCTGTGTTCCCCTCAGGAGGCTGTGCTAAATTAAATGAGCATTAGAGGAAGGTGTCATTTGAAAGACCTCCCCAAGTGGTTATTTAACATTTTACTTCTTTAAAAAATTTACTTGTAATGTAAAATTTCAAACATATACAAAAGTATAAAAAAAAACCACAGTGAGTGAAAGTCCATGTATCTTTTATCCTTGATAGTAGTCTTGTTTTCTTAGTACCTATATACATTCCCTGCGCACTCCTGCCGTTGCTTAAACATAGTATTTTATCACTAAATATTTATCATGTATCTCTCTCATAGTTAATATTTTAAAAGCATAGCCATAATAACATTGTCACATGTGAATAAAATAATGATACTTCCTTAATATCAACAAATATTTACTCAGTATTTAAATTTTCCCTATTGTCTGTCTGTCTGTCTCTTCCTCTCTTTGTTTCATTTGCTTTGAATCAGGATCCAAATAAAATAAACATATTGCAGTTGGGTGATATGTTCCTCAAGTATCTTTTAATCTTTGGGTTCTCCTCCTCTCTTTTATTTTTTCCTTGCAATTTATTTGTTGAAAAACCTAAGTCATTTTCTTTAAATTTTCCCACAATTAGATTTTGCTGATTGTATCTCTCTGGTATCATTTAACATGTTTCTCTGACCTCTTGTCCTAGAAATTGGTAACTAGATCTAGAGGCTTGATCATGTTAAGGTTCAGTTTTTTCAATAAGAATATTTCATAGGTAGTGATACTTACATTGATTAAGAAGTATATATGGTCTGGTTGTGTCTCATTTTATAATGTAGCAGCCATTACTGCTTGTAGTCTAGAGCAGGGGTTGGCAGATTTTCTAAAAGAGTCAGATAGTAAATATTTCAGGCTTACAGGCCATACATTCTCTGTTGTAACTTGTCAGCTTTTTCCTTGTAATTTGAAAGCAGTCATAGACAATACATAAAAAAATGGGCAAGGCTGTGATCCAGTAAAGCTTTATTTACAAAACAAGTTGTCCAGCCTTCTGGCTGTAGCTTGCTGACCCCTGATTTAGACCTATCAATTCGTTTTGGTTGCAAAATGGGAAGTTTTAATATTATCATTCTGTCCACATAAATTAAATGGATTATGTCTATTAAACTTTCAACTATTTGGTTATCCTGAAGCATAGTTCATATAGGAAAGACAGTTTAAATGATTGATTCTTTTCTTTGTTTACCACTTTTCAGAATAATAAATTGGATTGCCATTATCCTCCAAAATTACTTAGTCTTATTGCTGTTGTTGTATTTGATATCATAAACTCAAAGATTCATACATATTTGATGTTTTTCACTCCGTTGCACTGATTATCCTTGTTGATTCTTGAATTGTTCCATCTTTGGCCTCATATGTATATAAATCATTCTTGAAATCTATAAAACAGTATATTCAGAGAAATGCCCTTTACCTTATCCCTTTCTTCTGCCATAGAGTAACCACTTTCTTTTAGCTTAATAGTTCATACTCCATTTTTTTAAAATAAGCAAATATATCCGTGAGTGTGTGTGTACATATATATGCATATGTATTCCCTTCTTATATAAATGACAACATACTATACATATTTTTCTCAATCTTACTTTTTTCATTTAGCAATATGTCCTGAAAATGACTTCTTAGTATTGAGATGTTTCTCATTCCTTTCTGTAGCTACATAGTACCATAAGGTTCTCAACTGATTTTATGAACCACGGTTTAGAAGCATCTTGAAAGGCTATTACAAAATATAAGTTCCCAGGGATAATGGTGACCATCTACATCAAAATTTTTCCATAAATTCTCCAGAAACATAAAGCTCAAAAAGGAAAGCAAATCAAGCCACCCATAACTCATGCCTAAACATAACTAGGAGTCAAGAATACCACACATTTCAATAACATGTTGTCTGCATGTTCAGATGTAAAGATCTGAAACCAATAAAGCTAATACCCACCCCATACCAGAATGAAGAGTTTTATGTAGATAAAAACTACATTAAAAAGGCAGAGGGTAATGGGACCCGAACATGGCCAAAATCACCACCCGAAAAGATAGGCCCATCCAGAGTGGGCAATACTGAAAGAGAACTAAGAGCTACTTGATTAGAGCATTGTCTACTGGAGAATCAGAAGAAAGAGAATGAATTAAAAGTGTGAGGGACTTTTGTGTCTGTGAGCTGGCTCTTCTGGTCTGTGATGCTGAGAACCGCGGCAGGCATGACTCCAGTGTGGATTTTGATGGCTTCCGGTGGGCAGTTGTGTACCAGAAGAATGACAACTGCTGCTGGGGTCTTAAAGCTCAAGCTTGCTGTACCTGTGAGCAGATAGCCATTAAGCAGACTTGGCTGGAAGTTGAAGAGGTGAACTTGAATCCTTGACCTGTCAAAAACAGTTGGCCTGACTTTTTGATGATGGCTACATGTTTTTTTCTATGGATGACTTCTTTGGGGTGTGAAGAGAGGTAGTGACTATAATGCAAGGAATGAGGAGTTCTAACCAAAGGCAGATGTTCTGTTGTCCTGAAGATTCAAGGGCATTTATGATACCAGTCAGACATAACAGGCAGCCAGATGGATGCATGTGGGATAGAAGAGCAAACAACTATTAATTGGCTGCTGCTCTGTACAGCCTGTTGGGATCCTAGCTTCCTGACAAGGGATCAGACCTGTGGCTGCTGCAGTGGAAGCTCAGCCCTAACCATTGGGCCACCAGGAAATTCTCCAGCTTTCTATTGTAATAAAGATTTAGAAATCATTCTGAAAAAAAAATAAATAAATAAAAGTGTGAGGGACCAGAGATGGCAGCCATGGGCTGATAACTACCCTCATGGGAGAGGCAGACATAATGTTGAAGGAAAAGAAGGAAGCCATGGGTAATCGTTTAGAGTTATACAGGAACAAAGAGAATCGTAAAATCAGAAGACATTCAGGTCTTCCTATCCCACCACATTCCAAACAGGCTTCACTAAAGAAGCTGCATTTCATTATGCCAACAGAAAACTCATGACCCAAATTCCCTGACAAAATGGAACATCCTGTTTTTTTGCTAGCCCAGGAAAATATAAGACATTTGAAATCATTAGGAAACAGCAATCAACATCCATAAAAAACTTCTACATGAAAAAAAAAAAAAACTTGAAGAAAAACAGAAGTAGAAGATAAAACCATTTTAACTACTGAAAATTCTAAGCCAAAAATTAGTGACTAATCAGAGGAAAACTGTTGCACAATGACCCATCTTGAATTAAATAAGTATTGACAGCTACAAAAAATAATACCTTGAATCATAAATTTTAAGTCAGACTAGAAGTGCACAGTAAATAGACTAGAAATGCGCAGTAAATAGGAAGATGTGAAAATAGAATTGTGCAAACTCAAGGGAAAAAAATGAAGCAAGAAAAATAATCTCAATTGAAGACTCAGTTCCAAGGTGCCCATTGGGACAATATATTCAACTGAAAATATAATAAGAGACATTGAAAAAAGAAAGAAAACAGTCAAGAGAATAAAACTAAATGTTAGATGAAAAGGTTTAAAAGTATCAGAAAGGAACTGTTAGATATAGAATGTAGTCAAAAAGGTCCTCCGGGTATATGTATGTGTACATGTATATTTGGATTCCCTGAAGCAGATAATAGGGTTAATACTTAAAACTGTAATGTAAGAAAATGTTCCAAAAATGGGAAAGCACCTGAACCTTCATACTGAAAAAGCCTTCCTTATTCCTGGAAAATTGTCAACTCTAAGACCTTTTCTAGTAAAACAATTATACTCTATGAATAAAGAAAAATTCATCTAAGCCTCCAGCAAAACAGCCAAATTATTTTCAAGGCAAAGAAAGTCAGGTTTACATCATACTTTTCAACAGCAAAATGCAAAGCAAGACTATAAACGGAGGAGCATTATTAAGAAATTTAAGGAAAGAAAATGAAAAGACAGGTTTATATCTAGATAAATTGTTTTTTCAAGTGCTGAGATTACACTGAAAGAGTTTTCAACCTTCAAGAACATGGGAAATATTGTGACCCCAAACTGCTTCCTAAATCAATTATGGAAAGAGCTTCATCCAAATAGCAGACGATATATCTAAGAAAAACAAAGGTAGGGACAAGAGTAGAATAGTATGGTACCAGTCTGGGTCCAGTGAAGAAGGAACACAGAAAGTTTAATGAAATTGTTAATTCTGACAGAGTTGGAGTGAGGGATTGGCTGGTCAAAAGGCAGAGAACTCTAAGGAATATATGAAGAGCAGACATAAGGAGAAGCCACTACACTGGGGCCGAGATAGACAGCCCAAGGAAGAGCCTCCCTTCCCCCATCTCAGGCCTGAGATGTGAGCTGTGTTGGCGGGGGCGCAGTTGCTCACTGGGTGAGAGAAATCACTAGTGCCACAGCAGTGGAACTTGCTAGAATTTGCGTTCTATGGTGCGGAGAAGACTGTTCATGGAGAGCTGTGTATCTCTGTAGAAACTCTTACAAAACCATTTAAGATGGGAGAAGGTGGTGGAGGCAGAGCTGCTGGCCACTGGATACTTTATTAACTGTCTGGTGCTCCAGGACACGGGCAACCAAGGAGACGGGAGTGCTGCAGAAGCCAGCCAGCAAATGCAGTGGGACCAGAAAGCAAGTCCCTTTCCTTCCATAATATCTTTAGATGGGGTCAAAGGATATCATTTAAAACCAATGAATCATATAGTATTAGCCTAAATGAGGAAATGGGGGAATTAAGGACATTATAAAGTATGTTAATATAAAGATAACCACTAAAACAAAATACCCGAACTTCCTCAATACCAAAAGAACAAAATGGTCGAGAAATATATGACACAAAGAGATGAACTATGGAAAATGCAGTAAATAAAACATACTGTGATAGAGTTGAGAACAAATATATAATTTATACAGAGTATACAGAATGTAAATGAACATTTACATTTAACTCACCTGTTAAAACATTTCAGATTGATGCTCAACGTCAAATCCAGCTTTACACTGTACAGGAGACATACCTAAAATAAAGTGAGTCGGAAAGGCTAAAAGTAAAAGATGACAAATGATGTATGAAGCAACTTCGAACAGTATAGTAGCAGAGGTTTGTTGTTTTTCATTCACAAAGTTATGTCCTAATTTTCTGTGACCCCGTGGACTGCAACACACTAGGCCTTTCTGTCCTCCACTGTCTCCTGGAGTTTGCTCATGTTCATGTCCAGAGTCAACAATGCTATCTAACCATTTCCTACTCAGCAACCCATTTCTCCTTTTGCTTTCAATCTTTCCTAGCATCAGGGTCTTTTTTAATGAGTCAGCTCTTTGCATAGGTGACCAAAGTATTGGAGCTGCAGCTTTCAGCATCAGTCCTTCCAATGAATATTCAGGGCTGATTTCCTTGAGGATTGACTGGTTTGATCTCCTTGCAGTCCAAGGGACTCCCAAGAGTCTTCTCCAGCAACACAGCTTGAAAGCGTAAATTCTTTGGTGCTCAGCCTTCTTTAAGGTACAACTCTCACATCTGTACATGACTACTGGAAAAACCATAGCTTTGACTATACGGACCTTGTTAAGCAAAGTGATGTCTCTGCTTTTTAATATCCTGTCTAGGTTTGTCATAGCTATTCTTCCAAGGAACAAGTGTCTTTTAATTCTGTGGCTTCAGTCACTGTCCTCAGTGAGTTTAGAGCCCAATAAAATAAAATCTGTCACAGTTTCCACTTTTTCCCCTTCTGTTTGCCATGAAGTGATGGGACCAGATACCATGATCTTAGTTTTTGTAATGTTGAGTTTTAAGTCAGCTTTTTCACTCTCCTCTTTCACCCTCATCAAGAGGCTTTTTATTTACTGTTCACTTTCTGCTGTTAAAGTGGTATCATGCGTATCTGAGGTGGTTGATATTTCTCCCAGTAATCTTGATTCCAGCTTGTGATTCATCTGGCATTTTGCATGATGTATTCTGCATATAAGTTAGATAAGCAGAGGTTACAATTGTGTTATCAGACATGGTTGTTGTTGTTGTTGTGTAGTCACTAAGTTGTGTCTAATTCTTTGTGACCCCATGGACTGTAGGCCGCCAGGCTCCTCTATCCATAGGATTTTCCAGGCAAGTATACTGGAAAGGGTTGCGATTTTCTTCTCCAGGGGATTTTTCCCTACCCAGGGATCAAACCCACATCTCCTGCATTGCAGTCGGATTCTTTACCACTGAGCCACCCAGGAAGCCCATTAGACTTGGTAGAATTCATAAAATAGAAATTACAGTAGATACAAAGTAATATAGACAAACACACTAATAGGATATTTAACACGTGTCTCTCAAGACAGGCTAAGAGTACAAAAAGTAAAGCTGCTGAAGGCTTTAATGAATAAGATAGATCGTGTGTGTGTGTGTGTGTGTGTGTGTGTGTGTGTGTGTGTGTGTGTGTACGTATGTATGCATACCAAACTGTATACCATGGCAAATGTCCTTCCACCTTGAAATTTAAAGCTCTTTGTTTAAACAATTTTTGTTTGGAAAACAGATATATAAGCCAAAATTTCAGAATTCCTAAAACATAGTGATAATAAACATCACATCACAAGTCTGAGATACAATCAAAGGGGTGACTGGAAAAAAAATTGTAGCCTTAAATACCTGTCATAAATAAAAATGAAAGGATAAATATTAAAAATTTAAGTTCCCAATTCAGAAAGCTAGAAAAAGTTATAACCCAAAGAAAATACAAAGGAGACATATATAGAAAAAATAAAGATAAAAAGAGATTAATGAGGTAGAAAATAGAAAAGCAGAAGATCAAAGTGCTGGTTCTTTGGAGAAAGCATCAACAAAATATACAAACCACTAGTTAGCCTAATGAAGAAAAAAAGCAATTAGAGCAGATATACAGAAGTAGAAATGACAAAGGGAGCAATAAGTAAATAAACCAGAAAAGCTAGTTAGGAGCATCACAGTGTTTAAACAGATCTATAGAAAACATAGATACCCCTCGTCCAAGGTAAGGAGCAGTGGCTGTGCTTTGCCGGAGCAGCTGTGAGGAGATACCCCACGTCCAAGGTAAGAGAAACCCAAGTAAGACAGTAGGTGTTGCAAGAGGGCATCAGAGGGCAGACACACTAAAACCATAATCACAGAAAACTAGCCACTCTGATCACAGGACCAGTCTTGTCTAACTCAATGAAACTAAGCCATGCCGTGTGGGGCCACCCAAGACGGCCAGGTCATGGTGGAGAGGTCTGACAGAATGTGGTCCACTGGAGAAGGGAATGACGAACCACTTCAGTATTCTTGCCTTGAGAACCCCATGAACAGTATGAAAAGGCAGAATGATAGGATACTGAAAGAGGAACTCCCCAGGTCAGTAGGTGCCCAATATGCTACTGGAGATCAGTGGAGAAATAACTCCAGAAAGAATGAAGGGATGGAGCCAAAGCAAAAACAATACCCAGTTGTGGATGTGACTGGTGATAGAGGCAAGGTCCGATGCTGTAAAGAGCAATATTGCATAGGAACGTGGAATGTTAGGTCCATGAATCAAGGCAAATTGGAAGTGGTCAAATAGGAGATGGCAAGAGTGAACGTCAACATTCTAGGAATCAGCGAACTAAAATGGACTGGAATGGGTGAATTTTAACTCAGATGACCATTATATCTACTACAGTGGGCAGGAATCCCTTAGAAGAAATGGAGTAGCCATCATGGTCAATAAAAGAGTCCAAAATGCAGTACTTGGATACAGTCTCAAAAATGACAGAATGATCTCTGTTCATTTCCAAGGCAAACCATTCAACATCATGGTAATCCAAGCCTATGCCCAACCAGTAACGCTGAAGAAGCTGAAGTTGAGTGGTTCTATGAAGACCTACAAGACCTTTTAGAACTAACACCCAAAAAAGATGTCCTTTTCATTATAGGGGACTGGAATGCAAAAGTAGGAAGTCAGAAAACACCTGGAGTAACAGGCAAATTTGGCCTTGGAATATGGACTGAAGCAGGGCAAAGACTAATAGAGTTTTGCCAAGAGAATGCACTGGTCATAGCAAACACCCTCTTCCAGCAACACGAGAAGACTCTACACATGGACATCACCAGATGGCCAACACTGAAATCAGATTGATTATATTCTTTGCAGCCATAGATGGAGAAGCTCTATACAGTCAGCAAAAACAAGACCAGGAGCTGACTGTGGCTCAGATCATGAACTCCTTATTGCCAAATTCAGACTTAAATTGAAGAAAGTAGGGAAAACCACTGCACAATTCAGGTATGACCTAAATCAAATCCCTTACGACTATACAGTGGAAGTTAGAAATAGATTTAAGGGACTAGCTCTGATAGACAGAATGCCTAATGAACTATGGAGAGAGGTTTGTGACATTGTACAGGAGACAGGGATCAAGACCATCCCTAAGAAAAAGAAATGCAAAAAGGCAAAATGGTTGTCTGAGGAGGCAATAGCTGTGAAAAGAAGAGAAGCTAAAAGCAAAGGAGAAAAGGAAAGATATTCCCATTTGAATGCAGATTTCCAAAGAATAGCAAGGAGAGATAAGAAAGCCTTCCTCAGCAATCAATGCAAAGAAATAGAAGAAAACAACAGAATGGGAAAGACTAGAGATCTCTTCAAAAAAATTAGAGATACCAAGGGAAGATTTCATGCAAAGATGGATTCTATAAAGGACAGAAACAGTATGGACCTAACAAAAGCAGAAGATATTAAGAAGAGGTGGCAAGAATACACAGAAGAACTGTACAAAAAAGATCTTCATGACCCAGATAATCACGATGGTGTGATCACTCACCTAGAGCCAGACATCCTGGAATGTGAAGTGGGCCTTAGAAAGCGTCAGTACGAACAAAGCTAATGGAGGTGATGGAATTCCAGTTGAGCTATTTCAAATCCTGAAAGATGATGCTGTGAAAGTGCTGCACTCAATATGTCAGCAAATTTGGAAAACTCAGCAGTGGCCACAGGACTGGAAAATGTCTGTTTTCATTCCAATCCCAAAGAAAGGCACTCCCAAAGAATGCTCAAACTACCACACAGTTGCACTCATCTCACACACTAGTAAAGTAATGCTCAAAATTCTCCAAGCCAGGCTTCAGCAATACGTGAACCGTGAACTTCCAGATGTCCAAGCTGGTTTTAGAAAGGGCAGAGGAACCAGAGATCAAATTGCCAACATCCACTGGATCATCAAAAAAGCAAGAGAGTTCCAGAAAAACATCTATTTCTGCTTTATTGACTATGCCAAAGCCTTTGACTGTGTGGATCACAATAAACTGGAAAATTCTTAAAGAGATGGGACTATCAGACCACCTGACCTGCTTCTTGAGAAACCTATATGCAGGTCAGGGAGCAACAGTATAAACTGGACATGAAACAACAGACTGGTTCCAAATAGGAAAAGGAGTACATCAAGGCTGTATATTGTCACCCTGCTTATTTAACTGCTGTGCAGAGTACATCATGAGAAATGCTGGACTGGATGAAGCACAAGCTGGAATCAAGATTGCCGGGAGAAATATCGATAACCCGAGATATGCAGATGACACCACCCTTATGGCAGAAAGTGAAGAGGAACTAAAGAGTCTCTTGATGAAAGTGAAAGAGGAGAGTGAAAAAGTTGACTTAAAGCTCAACATTCAGAAAACTAAGATCATGGCGTCTGGTCCCATCACTTCATGGGAAATAGATGGGGAAACAGTGTCAGACTATTTTTTTGGGCTCCAAAATACTGCAGATGGTGATTGCAGTCATGAAATTAAAAGACGCTTACTCCTTGGAAGGAAAATTATGACCAACCTAGACAGCATATTAAAAAGCAGAGGCATTACTTTGTCAACAAAGGTCCGTCTGGTCAAGGCTATGGTTTTTCCAGTGGTCATGTATGGATGTGAGAGTTGGACTGTGAAGAAAGCTGAGTGCCGAAAAATTGATGCTTTTGAACTGTGGTGTTGGATAAGACTCTTGAGAGTCCCTTGAACTGCAAGGAGATCCAGCCAGTCCATCCTAAAGGAGATCAGTCCTGGGTGTTCATTGGAAGGACTGATTCTGAAACTGAAGCTCCAGTACTTTGGCCACCTCATGCGAAGAGTTGACTCATTTGAAAAGACCCTGATGCTGGGAGGGATTGGGGGCAGGAGGAGAAGGGGACGACAGAGGATGAGATGGCTGGATGGCATCACCGACTCGATAGACATGAGTTTGAGTAAACTCCGAGAGTTGGTGATGAACCGGGAGGCCTGGTGTGCTGCGATTCATGGGGTCGCAAAGAGGCGGACATGACTGAGCGACTGAACTGAACTGATAGAAAACATGTTGTCAAAACACCTACATCAAAGCACTATGTACAGATTATTTTACAGGGAAATCCTACAGAACCTTGAGTACCAGATAATCTCAATTCTTCTTAAGTTGTTGTAGCTCAGTGATATGCACAGAACTTTCTATGATGTTTGAAATGTTTTGTGTCTTTGCTGTCCAGTATGACACTTGTCCAGCCTCATGTAACTGTAGAGCACTTGGAATGTGGCTACTACAACTAAAGAATTGAATTTTTAATTTTATTTAATTGTAATTTAAAGTTGAAAACCTATGTGATTGGTGGCTACGGTGTTAGACAGTGTACTTCTGGATCATAGAAAAAGTAAGAAAATATCCAAATTCTTTTTATATGCAAGTAGAACTTTGATACTTAAACCTGATTTAAACACCCACACACACCATCGTGTATGAGTATTATTACAAAAATCCTAAATAAAATGTTTGGAATTAGAATTCAACATATTTAAAACAGTGTTCATCAAGACAAAGTAGTAGGGGTTTTGGGAGAATGAAAAGATTTAAGTTTAGTGAAATCATTAGTGAACTTTACCATATTAAAATAACAAAGAAAGTCATATGAATTTTGACAAAACTCTGTAGACTTATGAGAATGCACATTTCTTGATTTCAAAACTTAGTATAAAGCAACAGTACTCAAGACATTGTGGTACTGGCATAAAATGAACATAGACTTATAGATAAGAGGATTAGATTTGAGAGTCTAGAAGTAAACCCATACATTTATGCTCAGTTGATTTTCAGCAAAGGTGCCAGGATAATTCAGCAGGGTCTTCAACAACCTGCACAGGGACAACTGGATATTCACATATAAACAAATGGAATTGGACCCCACCTCCACAACATAGTTGTTGTGTTTTTTTTTTTTAATTCACTCAGTTGTGTCAGACTCTTTGCAACCCTATGGACTGTAGCCTACCAGGCTCCTCCATCCGTGGGATTTTCCAAACAAGAATATTGGAGTGGGTTGCTGTTTCCACACCATATACAAAAATTAATTGCAAGTAGATAACAGATCTAAAACTCTTAAAACATGGTAAGTAAATCTTCACGACTTTGGATTAGGCAGTGGTTTCTTAGATCTGGCTCCAAAAGCACAAACAACAGAAAAAAACTGATAGATGGACCTCAAAATTTAAAGTTTTTGTATTTCCAGAGACACTGTCAGGGAAGTAAAAAGACAGCCCACATGATGGGAGAAAATAGGCAAATCTAAAAAGGCAGAGAGGTTAGTGGTTTCCGGGGACTGGGATAAATTGAAAACAGGGAGAGTGGAAGAGTGATAAAAATCTTCCAAAACTAGGTAGAATTATCTTTAGAGAAGAAAAGTCGCACAGTCGTGTCTGACTGTTTGCGACCCCATGGACTGTATAGCCTGTCAGGCTCCTCCATCCATGGGCTTTTCCAGGCAAGAGTACTGGAGTGGGTTGCCATTTCCTTCTCCAGGGGATCTTCCTGACCCAGGGATCGAACCCAGATCTCTTGCATTGCAGGCAAATGCTTTACTATCTGAGCCACCAGGGAAGCCAATAGAATTATCTTCGCATAACTCTAAAAACCATTGAATCAGATACTTAAAAGTATAATTGAGTTTCACCACGATAAAGCTATTATTGTTTCCAACTTTCATAAACCAATTCAACATACAATATTGTATGCTGAATATTGGGAAAACTGGATATCCACATGCAAAAGAATGAAATTGGACCTTTACTGTATTATTGTATAATAATTAATTCAAAATGGATCAACAGCCTAAATGTAGGAGCTAAAACCATACAACTTAGAAAAAAACATAGAGGAAAAGCTTCATGACATTGGAATTGGCAGTGGTGTCTGGATATGACACCAAAAACACAGGCAACAGAAGAAAAATAATATTATATTTGACTGCTTCAAAATTAAAAATTTTATTTATTAAAGGAACATGTTAGAGTGAAAAGGGAACTCATGGCATGGGAGAAAATATTTGTGAATGATATATCTGGTAAGGGGTTACTATCCAGAATATATTTTTTAAGACTTTTTGAACTTAACAGTAACAAACAACCTGATTGAAAAATAAGCAAGGAACTTGAATAGACATTTCTCTGAAGAAGATATACAAATGTCCAATACACACATGAAAAGATACTCTATATCACTAATCATTTAGGGAAATCAAAATCAGAATGAGATAATACTTCACACCCATTCGAATGGCTATTATCAAATAAATAGAAAATAAAAAGTGTTGTTGAGGATGTGGAGAAATTGGAATTTTGTGTATTACTGAGTATTCAAAATGAAAAATGGCATAGCCACTATGAAAAACAATATGGTGTTTCCACAAAAAAAGTTAAAAGTAAAATTACCATATCATCTAGCAATTCCACTTTGGGGTAGATAGGCAAAAGAGTATAAAGCAAAGACTCAAGGAGATATTTTTATACCCATATTTAGCAGCATTATTCATAATATACAAAAGGCCAAAACAGCCCAAGTTTCCATTGACAGAAGAATGAATAAATAAAATGTGGTATATACACATAGTAGAATATTCAGCTTTACAAAGGAAGGAGGTTCTGACGTGCTACAGTGTGAGTGAACCTTAAAGATACTATGTTAAATGAAATAAGCCAGTCACGAAAGAACAAATACTATATGATTCCACTGAGTACTTACAGAAAAAAGAATGACGTTTGCAAGGAACTGGGAGAGGGGAGAAAGGACTGGGGAGTTACTGTTTAATGGGCAGAGTTTCATGTGAGGAAGATGAAAAAATTCTGGAAATACATGATGGTGATAATTACACATTGATATGAACTTACTTAATGCCATTTACTTTTGAGAAAGAGAAGGGGAAATATATGTGTATACACACACATGCATATATATAATGTACATGAACATATATATTTTATATACTTATTTTTATAAAAGGAAACACTGGACTATTAAAATGAGAAAATAATGAAAAGGTTACCTATGGGGAGTGTCTGGGAATAGTGTGGAAAGAATAGAAATGAGAGACTTCTTGGAGAATACTCATTTATATTCTTTTGACTTTTGCATTATTTGAATGTGTTACTTATTACATAAAATTAAATAAAAAATAGTTGAACAGGCATATACTAAAATTGGCTAACTTTTAGTATATGACTAAACTTGATAAACAGAAACAAACTGAACTCCGTATCAAATCATCATAGCCACATTGAAAAAATTCCAGCAGTCAGAACCCTTACAGTACACCCTCATTGGGACATATTTCAAAGGAAAATGAAATTCTGACTTTTTTTAAATAATGTTAGTGGTTTCGCCATAATAATCTGAAACTATTTTGCATGTATGGAAGATAGATAGAATGAGTAAATAAGATACAAAATATGGAATAGGAGAAGATGAGGAAGAACCTTGCAGTGTAGGATTTGAACTGGAGGTATGTTATCAACTCTTTGCTTAAAATAGGTATATAAATCTATAATTATATACATATTAAAATATACATATATATTAACATATACATATTCCCTTAGAACATATACATGTTTATATATGTATATGTATATATTCCAAGATGGTACATGTGTATGTGTATGTATGTATATGTTCCAAGCTCTGTCTATTGAAAGGCCTAGAAACAATGACTGTTCAGCAATGTGAGGAGTATATATCCAAATTTCCAAATTAGTTGATTTCTAAATCCCATTCTTCACTAAAAGGAATCATGACTCCTTGAAGCAATGGCTAATTTCAAGACTGAGCAACAGGTGAATCTGGAGCATCTTATTTTGCCAGGAAACAGTTTCAAAGAATGATGGGTACATATCAAAAGGATATAGGAGCCAGCCTAAAGAGACTTTGGCTAACCGAAACTGGAAAAATATAACCATCAAAAAGGATAATAAAAATAGAAATACAATAGCAGTAGCACCATGGGTCCCTAGTGAAACACTAGGAAAAAAAAAGTTGCAGAGAAAGTTCTTTGCAGAGTATTAGCTAATAAATATTAAAAATGATAGAAAGTTATCATTTTGGCAATCACCCTTTTAATGAATTCAGACCAAGACAATCAATGAATGCTAAAAAAAAAAAAAAAAAAAAGCTTATTGGAGAATAGGATATTCACATAGTCCCGAAGTTTTTCCCCACTGATTATCTATTAATTACAAGGGGGAATTACAATAAAGAAATCTGTCAGTCATTCCTTAACAAGTGATCAAACTTAGTATCATCAGTGATTAGACAAACATTATATATACCTCTTAAAGCAATGAGGTGTGAAGTACTCAACATTACTTGTGTAGTGTTTTTGTCAAAACTATTTAGCATGAATGTAATTATAAGGAAGCAATCAGAAAGAAATCCAAATTGTGGGACATTCTGTAAAACAGCTCAGACACTTCAAAAGTAGGAACTTCATGAAAAACAAAAGGCAACTGAACTATTGTAGATTAAAGGAGACTAAAGATACATGACAACCAAATACAGTATGTAATCCTTGGTGTATTTTAAAATGAAATAGCTATAAAGATTTGGGGACAGTTGAGAATATTTTTAATTAAATTTCTTGGATAAGATAATATTGCAGTTTTAAAGGAGAATGTCCTTGTTGTCAGGACACATGTCCTGACATATATAAAGGTGAAGTATCATGATGTCTCTAACTTTCACATAGTTCAGAGGAAAAGTGTGTGTGGATAGATGGAAAGCAACTGTGGTGAAGTATTATTTAGTTGCTGAACCTAGATGAAGGGTGCATAGTTTGTTCATGTACTGTTTTTGCTACTTTTCTCTAGGTTTAAAATTTTTCAAAATAAAAAATTTTAAATAAATTATGAATATAATTACACATATGTGTGTGTGTGTGTGTTCATGTTCCCCAGGCCTCCTCTGGACCTCTCCCCAGAGTTCCTGAATCAGAATCTCTAGGTAATGGGGCTTGGGATTCTGCATGGTAAAATGGCTCTCCCGAGACTCTGACACAGCTGGTTTATATTTGGGAAGCATTGCTTTTGAGACCATTCTTCTCTATTAAAATCTTGTGTGGTTTCTGTGTGTGTGTGTATAAGTGTGTGTGTCCTGCTCACATAGGAACATTGTAGAGTCCTCCAGGTGAAAAGGTAGAATGATTCTCAGATGATGTCTGTTTTCCTCACAGCACCTTGTTTTGATGGTCCACTCTATACTTAGTCTGAGGTTGTTTCTTCTAAACATGACTGTATGGATCACTAGTTCTCAAACATGGCTGCCAGTTAGAACCACCTAGGCAGCTCTCAAAAACTTCACTGCCTAGGCCTTACCTCATATCAATTAAATCTGAATTTCTGGGGTAGTATAATGTGTTCTTTAGCGCTCCCCAGGGGATTCCGGTGTTCCAATTTGAGAGTCCCTAGTCTAGATCGGAGCTGGCCTCTAGTGAGGCCCCTGGTCAATTGTGTCAGGATCTCACTATAAACTACCTGTTCAGCAAACTTGATCACATACTCTGGTGTGTGGGGGACATTGACTTGAAAGGAACTCTTTTGTATTCCCAACACTAGTCAGTCTTCTCATACGGTTAATAACCTCCAGAGTCTATCAGTGAAAAGGGGGATTTTAAAAGATGCACATCTCACTTATGGCTATGGAAATTTGAACTCTGTTTCTAGAAATTGATGGAAGGGGTAAAATTTTAGAGAGAAGTAACTTTAACTATGGTATCTTAAATACTTATGTGATAAAGGTAATTTTAAAAATATTCACTGAACTCTCTTCTCTGCAGAAAGGCCCCTGACATTGAATAATGCCTGACCCATCTTTACCTACACTTATCTCAAGGCTAGTCACAACCACCCCCAATTAAATAATTCTGTATTAACTTGTGTTTGAGTGTGTATATGAGAGTAGAGTAGCAAAGTGGTGACAGCATCCTGGCAGAACCAAAAGGAATTCTAGCAGTCCTTCCCAAATACTACCTGGCTGAACATTCACTTCTTACTCAGGAAGAGTTTGTTCAGCATCTCTCTCTCCCAGCTCTCGTTTCTCTCACTCTTGAGGTATAATTTAGGTTTAGCCCACCCAAACTCAGTTTGGAAGCACTGCTTTAGTTGTGTCATCTGCTGATGAATACAGAAACAGGGAAAGGGAAGTGAGTTGTCCAAGGTTATGAGTGAGTGAGTGGCATGTTTCTCGACATGTATTTGTATGTGTACATGTATGTAAAGCTCCTCTGGAAGGAGAAGAATGATTTGTGAATCATCTCAAGAGCCATAGAGTCTAATAACTTAGAGTAGCTTTAGACTCTATAACTGTCAAGATGATTCTCAAATCATTTTCTCCTCCCAGAGGAGCCTTACATACATGTACACATGTACATGTGCTTCCTGGTATGAGTGCTGTTCTATTACCTGCCACCAGAGGGCATGAACTGCGATTAGATTCTAGCTGCTTATCTACATTGAAGTCCAGAGCTTGCTCAGATCACTGTTTAAGCAGACGAAGCTTAATTTATTCAGTAATCCAACAGTCTCAGGAGCATCTGAAAGTTCTTTGGAGCTGGTTGTTTATAAATACTTGTAAAAGAAAGCTGAGGTAAGCACAGAACACTCACAAATGCCTGGGATCAGAATTGGAGACCTGGCTTTATAATATTACTAGTTTAGTTGTGTGTCCAATGTTAAGTTGCTTTACCTTGACTTTTAACCTTCAGTTTCAGGTGCCTGACCTGCCAGATCATTAATAAACTCTGCCACACATGGTTTTTGTGAGGATTAAATGGGATAACATGATACTGGCACCCATTTAATAAGTGGAGATTTTTTTCCTTTGTTCAGTAAAACTTTTATGGAGCTTATATTCTGGTTAGAAAAAACACACATTACATGGAAAAAAGAAAATTTAGGCACTGATGAAAGCTAAGGATAATAAGGTGCAGGATCTATGAGGCTATTTGAGGTAGAGTAGTCTAGGAATGCCACTCTGAAGAGGTGATATTTCAGCAAAGAACTAATAAAAGATTTGAGAAAAGGAAAGAGTGTTTGAGGCAGAGGGACACAGCTTGGTGTGCTTGGGAAATAGAAAGACCAGTACTCAAAGGGCAGGGGAGAAATAGGAGGTGAATTATAAGACATAAGCAAGTTCCAGATCTTGTAAGTTTTGTTAAATACATAAAGACTTTAGACTTATTTTGTGGTATAAGATGTAAGCATAAGAGTGATGTGATCTGATTTTTATGTTTAGAAACATAACCATATCATTCTGATTGCTGTGTGGAAAATAGACAGTAGGGAGGCAAAAGTAGAAGCAGAATGGTTAGAAAGCTGTTCGTCGTAGGATGGGCAGAGTCTGACTGTGGCTTAGATTAGGGTGTTAGTGGGGGAGAAATATAGAATGGCAAGGAATGGTTTGGTTTAGGATGTATTCGATGTAAGGACCATCAATACTTGCTGATTAATTGTGTTTGAGAGACAGTAGAAATGGAGGAACCAAGAGTGACTTCCAGGCTTTTTGGTCTCAGAACCTGGGTTTAAATTACTGGTGCTATGAATCCAGATGAGGTGACTAGAGGAAAGGGGGTTGTAAAATCAAGAGTTTTGTTTTAGACTCACTCATTTTAAGATTTCTTGGCATCCAAGGAGAATTATAAAATAAGGCGGTTGAAAATACGAGCATGAAACTCAGAACAGAGGTTTGGGTTAGAGATATAAATTGGCAGTCATCGTTGATGGGAAAGGAGTACAAACCAAAGAAGAGAGAACCAGTGGCCAGATCCTGAGGTACTCCTACTTTAGAGGGTAAGATTTCTTACCCACCTGGCCTTTTTCTTGAACGCTATTGTTTAATTTGAGGAGACCCTCAAATTATTGTTTTTTCCTTTTCCTTTTTGCACAAATGTACAACTCCAACTCTTTTACCAAGAGAGAGAGCATGGTAGAACTGAGTGATTAAATGCTTGAAGACATTAATGTGTTGATTAATAATGAAGGCTCTGGAGACAGAATAGTCCGGTTTAAATCTGCTCTGCCATTGACTAGGTCAGTCTTTTATCTATAATAGTCAAAATTAAAGCCAGCATTTATTTAATACTTATTATATACCAGGTATCTTTTTAAGTGCTTCATGTGTATTTATATTAACTTATTTTAATCCTTAAAACAACCCATTGAAGTAGTTACTCGTCTTATCCCACTTTATTGTTGAGGAAACTAAAGCCAGAAAGGGACCTTATTATTTCCCGGATGTCACACACCAGCTAAGTAGCAGAGCTAAATTTGAATCTAGGCAGCCTGGATCCAAACCCAGTGCTGCTTTTCTCATACCAAATTCACAGAGCTGTAGAAGTGATTAAATGAGATAGCCCATTTAAAAGTACTTAGCATATGGAGGCTAGCATGTAATATGAACAGAATAAATGTTTTCTGTGGGAAGCAGCATGGTATAGTGAAAGAGAAACATGAAAAGTCCTAGGGCTCCAGCCTAACTGCAGGAAAACTTATGTGATCATGAACAAGTTTCTTAACCTCTCTGGACTGCAGTTTTGTTGTCTGCAATATAAAACCTTCGTACTATCTGGTCTCTGAAAAACCTTTCAATGTTTAAATTCCATCTGTGACTCCCCAAGACCAGATTATGAATATGTCTGAATTTGGAGCAGTCCCACATCACCTTGGGGGTTGGGGGATAAAGTACTCAGTAATTGAGTTGGCAGCATTTCTTCTTTGCCCTTCTACTCTTGAAGAAGCTTGCTAGGAGATAGGGAAACATAGTTAATAACATGAGGTTTGGAGTAAGACCATTATGTAGTAGAATCTGTTTCCACCACTTACTACCTTGGACCAGCTACTTCTCTTGAGTTTCTCTTTCATCATTTGCAAACTAGGGGTAATGATAGTGTACTTCTCATGGTATTATTTGAAATATCCTGAGAGAAGGTACCTGTAAAGTAGTACATGATAAGCATTCAATACATGTTAGCTATTATAATAAGGGTTTCCAGAGTGAGATGATTTTTTTTTTCCTTAGCTCAAGTACCAGGTGAGATAGAAGCCTCTCAGTAACCCATTTCTGAAAAATTGAATTGGGAATTACATGGTGAGGCACTCTAGTTGTTGGGAACTGAGGGCATGAATCTGAATTTTCTAATTGTGTTATTCCTCTGTTTTACAAAGGTGCAGGGAACATTTCTCTAGAACAGCTGTGCCTTATCTTTAGGTGTAGTGAACCCTTCATGGCGGATCTGCTTAGGTTTGGCTTGCTTCAGCCCTTTCCTGACTTAAGGAGAGTTGTTTTAAATACTCTCGTGTCTCTCCATCTTCTGCTCTGCATTGGCTTTATTCTCGGTTATATTCTCTGGTTAGCAGTGCCAAATCTACAAACACCCTTGCAACTATGATCTCAGAGAAAGAAAAGCTTTCCAACATGCATATCATATCAGAAAACAGTTGAGCCAATTTGAGACATACATAACATACTTTTGGTCTAAAGGGAATGTGATTCTCTTAAATGGCATTATCTTGCATTTCATAGCCAGGTAGGTAGGTAGAACCCACTGCAGACATCCCCACCAAATCACCTAAAATTAGGGTTTGGAGCAGGGTGGGGATGGTTTGTAAAAGGAAAAAAGGCTAGGCAGGCAAAAAAGGAAGTGGTATCAGTTTGATAGGAATGTACAAATTGCTATCTCCACTGTTTTTTGTTTTTTTTTTTAAGATGCTTTTTATTTATTTTTTTTTTAATTTATTTTTTCAGTGGCTTTTGTCATACATTGATATGAATCAGCCATAGATTTACACGTATTCCCCATCCCGATCCCCCCTCCCACCTCCCTCTCCACCCGATTCCTCTGGGTCTTCCCAGTGCACCAGGCCCGAGCACTTGTCTCATGCATCCCACCTGGGCTGGTGATCTGTTTCACCATAGATAATATACATGCTGTTCTTTCAAAACATCCCACCCACACCTTCTCCCACAGAGTTCAAAAGTCTGTTCTGTACATCTGTGTCTCTTTTTCTGTTTTGCATATAGGGTTGTCGTTACCATCTTTCTAAATTCCATATATATGTGTTAGTATGCTGTAATGTTCTTTATCTTTCTGGCTTACTTCACTCTGTATAATGGGCTCCAGTTTCATCCATCTCATTAGAACTGGTTCAAATGAATTCTTTTTAACGGCTGAGTAATATTCCATGGTGTATATGTACCACAGCTTCCTTATCCATTCGTCTGCTGATGGGCATCTAGGTTGCTTCCATGTCCTGGCTATTATAAACAGTGCTGCGATGAACATTGGGGTGCACGTGTCTCTTTCAGATCTGGTTTCCTCAGTGTGTATGCCCAGAAGTGGGATTGCTGGGTCATATGGCAGTTCTATTTCCAGTTTTTTAAGAAATCTCCACACTGTTTTCCATAGCGGCTGTACTAGTTTGCATTCCCACCAACAGTGTTGCTATCTCCACTGTTGACAAGATTGGGCTAGCCCAAGAAGTCTCCTGACCTTGGGAAACCCCATTTAGCCTAGCCAGCTTTGAGACTAAGCATTTAAATCATATGGGGAGGTACCTCTTTTCTTATTTCCATTTTTTTCTCTCTTCTCACACCCCCCTTTAATTTAATTATAGTTCTTAATTAATACTTAATCCCAAAAGCTGCTTCTTCCTTTTCCGTTTCCCATGCACATTGATAATTTAGCATAGTAGATAAGAGCGTGGGCTCAACAGTCAGATTGCCTGGGTTTCAGTCCTTTCTTCGTCATTTGTTCACTTTGAAATCTTAAGCAGTTTATACCTCTCTTCTCATCTATAAAATGAAGATAATTTCTACCTCACTAGGTTGTCTTGAGGATTAAATTAGATGACCAGTAGAAAGTGCCCGGCACAGTATCTGGCCCACAGTGAAGTACACAGTAATCAGATATTATTGTTGCTGTTTCCAGCTGTGCAGCTGTGGTTCAGCCTGTCTTTTTCAGGAACAGGGGAGCTGAGGTCGACTGGGAGACTGTCAGAAAGCACTAGATTTTGGTATCTGAAGATAGAAGGTTGAAGTCAAATTGAAGAGAGCACTTGGAGCTCTAATTGGAAAATATGATAATGATCTTATTTTTACAATTTATTAATTAAATAGTATATTCTTGACTTATCATTGATCAGTCACTAAGTCGTGTCTAACTCTTTGCAACCCCATGGATTGTAGCATACCAGGCTCCTCTGTTCTCCACTGTCGCCCAGAGTTTGCTAAAATTCACATCCATTTAGTTGGTGATGCTGTCTAACCATCTTGTCCTCTGCTCCCCCTTCCTCGTTTTGCCTTCAGTCTTTCCCAGCATCACGATCTTTTCCAATGACTTGTCATTGAGGAATGACAGTGGACAGTTAACCTCCCTAGGCTTCCTTTGACTCTTTTGGAAAATGAATATTTTTGAATATGTTGACCCCTTTCATCTTCATCATGAAGCCTGATCCTTCGTTAAGTAAAAATGAATATCCAAAAGTTTTTTTTGTATTCTGTGTATGTGTGACAGAGGGGGAAAGAGAAAGTGAGAGAGTGAAAGCGTATTTATATTGAGATAAACCAAAAAGTTTTACTTCTGTATTGGATTTATCAGACATATTTGGTTTCTTCTTAAGAGATTATTATATCCCCTCTCACACTGTACTGTCTAGATCATTTCTAAGTATTTGTTATTCCTATCACACATCTATTTTGGATTTTTCAAGGAAACTTTTCTGGCATTATGAGTTCTATAATACTTGTCTTGATGTCAGGAAACGTGGTTGGGGACTTTACTACTACCTTTGCAACATGACCTTGAGCAAGTTACATTCCCTCTTATGTGCCTCATTTTCTTATCTGTCTAATGAGGCGTTTTCTCTGCTTAACCTTTTAGTCCTTTCTTAACAGTCTGTGTAACTATCACAGCATAGGTTGTGGCAGGAGTAGCTGGATTCCCAAGGGAAAACTTGGTATTGCAGTTCCCTTTGAGATGTATTTTTTAATCTGTTGCCCGTTATGTTTGCTGCAGGATTTCGGCTGAATGCTTCTTCTTGGCCCATGTTCCTTTTGAAGACGCTAAATGGAGCAGAGATGGCTCCCATCAGGATTTTCCACAAGGTACGGTTTTCCTCAGCTATCACCAGCTCCAAATTACTTAAGGTCAAATGCGTACATCCTTTCAATTACTGAGCCTCTAATGTCTGTATTATATTTATGGCCTGAGGATGCCTTTTCAGAAACTAGTTCAGCAGAAGGATTTTTAAAGTACCTTATGAAGCAGTAATTATCCCCAGAGAAATACTAGATTGTAGGGTAGGATTTCTGGGTTTGGGGATTTCTTATTTCTCTACTGATAATCAGTTTTGACCTCATCTGTAATGTGGATTTCTGTCTACCTCACAGGGTTATTAAGAAGTTAAACATTTTTTGTTAGTAAAACATATAAAATGTAATATAAATCTAAAGGCTATTCTTATGGAGTTCCATAAGGTCCATCTTCTAAACAGAGAGGAAGGAAGGAGACTATTTTTTAAGTGCCTGCAGTATGTTTGGGGTTTATATATGCTATCTCATTTAATACCCACAGTTAACTTTATGAAGTAAGAATTATTATTTTGGTTTAGTAGTTAAGGAAACAAAGCACTTTCAAAATAAGGAGCTTGCCCAAGATCACATGACTAGTAAGTGGTAGAATAGGAATTAAAAACCTGTATTTGTTTTTCCTGGTTTTTCAAGGGAAAAGGCAGTCAGTCTCCTCGCAGTTGATCTTTCATGAGATTGGAGTTACTGTAAAGGAGGCTGAATTAGCATTACTTGTGCTTCCATTTGGGCTTTTTAGGTGGCACTAGTGGTAAAGAACCCGCCTGCCAATGCAGGAGATGTAAGAGATCTGGATTTGATCCCTGGGTTGGGAATATCCTCTGGAGAAGGAAATGGCAGCCCACTCCAATATTCTTCCCTGGAGAATCCCATGGACAGAGAAGGCTGGCAGGCTGCAGTCCTTGGGTTTGCAAAGAGTCAGACGTGACTGAAGCGACTTAACATAGCATGATGCCTTTTAAGTCTAAAACCTGAGAACACCATAGTTCCCAGAATACAGTATACTGGGCAATTTGAAATCCTTCCACTGGATAGTACCTCAAAATGGTGGGAGGTAGAGGCCAACAAGTATTCTTTTAAATGCTTTACTGATCTTACTAGGCAGTAAGAGGACTCTCCAAGGCCAAAATGAAGAAGGAAAACCAGAGTGTTAGGTGTATTGAACCTGCTGATTCCTTAAGGAGCTTTACCAGTCTTACTTTTTAAGGACCTTGTCTTTTAACAGCTAGAGTAAGATAGAAGTTGAAGCCTTGGGCCCATGCAAGGCAGAAAATGGACCTGGGACAGCCACATGAATAAACAAATGGATCCCTCAAATGTTTACTCCTTAGTGAAAAGACGAGGAAGAGTCTCTAACTGGGCCATGGGTAGGGGAACAGAGTCATTCTTCTGATAAAAGCTTTCCCCCATGGAAGTCCAGGGTTCAGATATAGTTCCTGTGTTGTCTCAGAACTCCAAAATTGTAGGGGGGATATTTCTGAGTGCCTGGCAGAAGGAAACCCAAAACCCCTCCAGAGGGTTTGGTTGTTTTCAACCCAGATGTCATAGAAGTCCCAAAAGTGAAGTACCACTGAAAATCAGTTCAGTTCAGTTCATAATCACAGAACCCTCAAAACTCTCAAAACAAATCCTGCATGATGAAACATCAGTAGAAACAACAAGCAGTAAGACTATAACCTCAAGGAGTTTCAGATAATAGAAACATAGATAGAAATTTTAAATAAAGTATTTGAAAATGATTAAAGGATGAAAAGAAGAAATTTAAAAATGAGAAAAGTACAAACCTCTATTTTTTTAAAAGACAAAGTTGAAAAAAACAAATTGAATATCTAAAAATGAAACCATTAAATTTAAAAATCTTTTAAAAATTAAAAATAAAATAAAAATCTTAGATAGGTGTTTAGGCAACTTAAACCTAGATAAGAATTAACTTCAAGACATGTGTGAGGAATTTCTCCAGAGTGCAATACAGAGAGATGAAGAGATGGAAAATATTAAAGGGAAAAGATAAAGATAATATTAGAAGGTCCGATATATGCTGAACATGAGTTCCACAATGAATAAAAGAGTCAGTATTTGAAAAGAAAGTGACAGAATTTTCCAGAACATTGATAAAGACAAATGTATACTTTAAAACATTGTGGAGTAGCTGAAGTCAAAAGATCTGAGCAGATAATCACACAGAATACAGTCATACTTAGTATCTATGGGGGACTGGTTACAGGAACCCCTGAATACAAAGATCCACACACACTCAACTCCCTTATATAAAATGGTGTAGTACAGCGAACTCCCCATATCTGCAATTTTCACGATGCAGACTGAACCTTCAAAGGCATTGCAGTTAGGCTGACAACACATTTCTTGACAGCAGTAGTACAAGACAAAAGGTAATAGAATAATACCTTCAAAGAATTAAGAAAAAAATAGTTGTCCACCTAGAATTTTATGTCTAATTCTACTGTTATTTCAGATTGAATGTAAAATCAAGACATTTCCAGCAAACTAATACAAATATATTCACTGAAAGAACAATTAAAGTGTATGTTTCAAGAAGAAGAAAATTGAACCTAGAAAGTAAGAATGAGATGCAAAATGTAGTGCGAGGGAAAGATAGGTTAGCATGTGAGTATAACTAATCAGTTATTGCCTGTGACTGTATAAACCAGTTATAGCTGCAAAAGTGATCAGTTGGCAGTATAACAGTGTGGAACTAAATTATCCAATACCTGTTAACCCAGGAGTAATTTAAATATTCAGAGGTCCTAGTATTGTTTAATTAAGGATGAATTTTAGACTTAATTATGTCAGCTGTACAGTTATGATCTGAAAGGGATCCACCAAAAGATTAAATATAGAATGATTAACATCTGAATCAATGGAAAGGGGAAAAGGGAAGAAAATTCAGTTGATTGTTAAGGAGAAAAAAGAAGTTAAAGGTACAACTTGAAAAATGAAGTTAAATAGAAACGATATTTAGAAATGATAATTGTAATAAATTTAAATACATCAGTTATGAGAAATTAAACTCATCAGTTTAGTCAGACATAGACCAGATTGTTTTTAAATCTAGCTGCATGCTGTTTACAAGAGACATTGCTGAAATATGACACAAAGGTGTTAAAAATAAAATAATATAAAACATATACCAGGCAAACTGTTATCAAAATAAAGCTGGTATTAACTGTACTGAAATTAGACAAGACTTTGGTGCTAAAAAGCATTAAAGAAGTTACTATCTAATGATTAAAAGAAAAATAGGTCACTAAGAAGATAAAAGTTATACATGCTCCTAAAAACCATAGCCTCAAAATAGATAAAGCAAAATTTTACAGAATTACATGGAAAAATTAGAAAATCCACAATTATTAGAGGGTATTTTAATACACATCTCTCAATAATTGATAAATCAAATAGATAAGAAAAAATTATAAGACAAAAAAGTATCAATCAGCATAAGCTAATCAGTTATAAATCAAGTCAGTTCAGTTCAGTTGCTCAGTTGTGTCTGACTCTTTGTGACCCCATGGACTGCAGCATGCCAGGCCTCCCTGTCCATCACCAGCTCCCCGAGTTTACTCAAACTCATGTCCATTGAGTCGGTGATGCCATCCAACCATCTCATCCTCTGTTGTCCCCTTCTCCTCCTGTCTTCAATTTTTCCCAGCATCAGGGTCTTTTCAGATGCATCAGCTCTTCTCATCAGGTGGCCAAAGTATTGGAGTTTCAGTTTCAACATCAGTCCTTCCAGTGAATATTCAGGACTGATTTCCTTTAGGATGGACTGGCTGGATCTCCTTGCAGTCCAAGGGACTCTCAAGAGTCTTCTCCAACACCACAGTTCAAAAGCATCAATTCTTCATCAATTTAAATCCGTTTTAAAAAATAAAGTCATTCCTATTTAGCAAGTGGTTTGAAAATGAAATTTTTGAAGATACTCTTTAAGACAGCAATAGGTTACAGTATGGCTAGAAAAATGTTAGTAAAATATAAGATATTTATAAGGAATTTTTAAACTTATACTGAAGATGAAACCTCCATTAAAGAATACTCAACATATGGAAAATGCTATGTTCATGGAAGGAAAGGCTTAATATCATACAGAAGTTATTTTTTCCCAAATTATAAATTCACTGGGATTCCAGTCAAAATACAAATAGAATTTTTCTGTGGAACTTGAAGAACTGATCCTGAAATTCGTATGAAAGATCGAGGGGAAAGAATAGCCAAAACAATAGTGAACAATAACAAAGTAGGGGGAATTTTTCTTCCAGATACCCATTTAATAAGACTATGTTATTGGTACAGGATCAGACAGTAAGACAAAGGGAAACAGAGTGTACAACAATTTTTTGGAAACTCTATGCAACTGCATTGCAAATTGGCACCCAAGAACTAGCTACACTACTGGAGAGAGTTTATAGTGTTATAGCTGCTTTGGAGGGCAGTTTAACAATATTTAATAAAGTGGAAGATGAATTCTCCAGGCAAGAATACTAGAGTGGGTAGCCATTCCCTTCTCCAGGGGATCTTCCTAACCCAGGGATTGAACCTGGGTCTCCTGTATCATAGGCAGATTCTGTACCATCTGAGCTATCAGGGAAGCCCATATATTTATCCTATAATGCAACAATTCTACTCTTAGGTATACATGCTGAAAAAATCTTCCCACATATGAAAAAAGAAACAACTGTAAGAATGGCTGTGAAAACTCTTTTGAAATAGTAAACAATTCAAAACAACATTACATGTCTGTCAAAAGAGAGGAAATAAATTATGATATAATGGAGTACTATTAGCAGTTAAACTACAGCTACATTTACAACATAGATACATTTCAAAAACATAGTGTTGAACAAAAAAAGCAAGTTGTAGAATGATATGTTCACTATAATGCTATTTATATAAAATTTTAAAGTATGCAAATTATATATACATATATATATGTATATATATACACATACACACGGAGAAGGTAACGGCACCCCACTCCAGTACTCTTGCCTGGAAAATCCCATGGACGGAGGAGCCTGGTAGGCTGCGGTCCACGGGGTCGGTAAAAGTCGGACACGACTGAGCGACTTCACTTTCACTTTTCACTTTCATGCATTGGAGAAGGAAATGGCAACCCACTCCAGTATTCTTGCCTGGAGAATCCCGGGGACGGGGTAGCCTGGTGGGCTGCCGTCTATGGGGTCGCACAGAGTCGAACATGACTGAAGTGACTTAGCAGCAGCAGCATACACACACATAGTAAAGTATAAAAATATGCATGGGGAAAGGCACAGTGGAGGATTCAGCCTTATCTGTTACCTTTTATTTCTTGAAAAAAAAAAAGACTTGAAGCACAGATGTTAAAATATTAGAATTAACGAAGTAATACTTTGGTATACTTTGAAATTCATTTAAAGGAAAGTCTAAAGTTCCACTGTAAATCTTATATAGCACTTTCTAAGCATCCAAATGAAGTACCAGTCTCTAGGCATACATAGCCTCTCTCTCTGTGTCTAGGTCTGTATATGTCTTGTCTCTCATCTAGGAACCACCGTCACCTTCTCACAACTTCTTCAAAATGGGAATGAAGCTAGAAGCTGTGGACAGGAAGAACCCTCATTTCATTTGCCCAGCCACTATTGGGGAAGTGCGGGGCTCAGAGGTCCTTGTCACTTTCGATGGGTGGCGAGGGGCCTTTGACTACTGGTGCCGCTTTGACTCCCGTGACATCTTCCCTGTGGGCTGGTGTTCCTTGACTGGAGACAACCTGCAGCCACCTGGCACTAAAGGTAAAGGCTTGTAAAGTCGGAACCCAAGTTGCTAAGGGAGCCTACCTAGACCTCTCATGGTCAGCATACCTTCACCAGTAAACCTCACTCACAGGCAGAGGAGGATCAGGGGCCAACAACTAGGGCTAAAAACCAACATCTAGTCAAGAGTAGTCAGAAACAGAAAGAATTTAAACATCACGTGAGGATAGACATGGAGTTTGGCATAAAGTAATATTTCCTTGCTCAAATAGCTTGGTTTATTCTCAGGCAACTAGCTTCTTACGCTCAGGTCTCTCTTACGCTTATTCCTGGACTGTTCCAGAGTTTGAATAGTATCATTCTTGAGGTGAACATCCCATCTTTGTAATTGAGCTGGAGTAACATTGTATTACATAAAAATACTTAGCCAGCACTGTAGTTTAATGGAAAAATCATGGGCTTAGATGTAAGATAGACTTAGATTTGAAGTCCATCTCTGCCTTTTCCCAGCTGTGTGGCTTTTTGGTCAGTTAGTTGACCTCTCTAAACCTCAAAATTCCTCATCTGTAAAAGAATACCTACTTTATAAATGAGATTACATGGGCAAAATGCTTACATAATGTCTGGCAAACACCAAATGCTAAACAAATGTTTTTATTGTATTACTTCTGCTGTTATTCTATATTAACATAATTACTAGTATTTATTATAATTACTATGTAATATGCTATATTATTATTATTATAACTGCTACTAATGGGAGAATATACATAAAGTACTAGAATAGTACCACAGAGTAGTGAACAGTCAATGATATTTCTGATGGTCATGATGTTGGAGAACATCCAGGATAAAGTTTGAGGTAGCTCTTAATAAAGAAAATAAATAGTAAGAATCTCATTCCTAAAAGTACTGGTAAATCTGAGAGAATAGAAAGTCACCCTTCCTGTTGTCTGTGGGTTTCATTTCTAAACCTCTATCAGATTCATTCATTCAATTAGCCAAATATTTATGTAGTACCTAATTGTGGGCCAAACTGAGGATACAGTAGCCACAAAGATGAAAAGCATTCATCAAGTGCCCTCATGACGCTTTCATTTAGAGGGATGAAATAGTCAATAAACATTTAAATCAAGAAATAAACAAGATGATTTCAGATAAGACAGTTTTTTCCTAAGGAAATAAAGTATCATAAGATAGTGACTGTGGATTTACATGTGTTCTCCATCCTGAACCCCCCTCCCACCTCCCTCCCCATCGCATCCCTCTGGGTCATCCCAGTATGGCAAAAACCACTACAATATTGTAAAGAAATTAGTCTCCAACTAATAAAAATAGATGGGAAAAAAAAAAAGTATCCATACTATCAAAAAAAAAAAAAAAGATAGTGACTGTGAAGGGATTCATTTAACAGCTTTATTGAATATAATTTAAGTAAAATAAGTTGCACATATTTAAAGTATACAGTTTGAAAAGTTTTGACATATATATATATCCATGAAACCATTACCTTAGTCAAGATAATGAACATATCCAGCATCCCCAAAAGTTTGCTGTTCCTTTTTGTGGAGGGGGAGCTTTTTAGATACAATTTCTTTTTAGGAAAAATTGTCCAAAAAGATGATTGATATTTGAATTCGATGACAAAAAGAAGTCATGCAAGGAAAGAGAATTCCAAGCAAGCAGATGTGACATACTTACAATGGTATTGAGACATGAATGAGTTTATTATGTTTCAAGGGCAGAAAGAATACTGCTCTGACTACAGTGTACCGTGGGAGGGGGAAAGTGGCACAATCATGTAGGACCTTATAAGCCAGAGTGATAATTTGGATTTTATTCTAAACATAATGGGGAATCATTAGAAGGAGTAACAAAATCTGATTTACTTAAAAAAAAAAAAAAACCACACTTGGACTTGTGTCCAAGAATACAAAAGAGCATGTATGACTGAACAATAAAGAAGATAAATAACCCAGTTGAGAAGATAGGCAAAGGACTTAAACATTTCTCCTAAGGAAATATACAAAAGGTCAGTAAGCACTTGAAAAGATACTCAACATCAGTAGTCATTAGGGAAATGCAAATCCAAGCCATGGTGAGATACCACTTTACGCCCATGGGTATGGATATAATCTAAAGACAGACAGTAGTAAGTGTTAGTGAGAATGTAGAGAAATTGGAACTCTCATATGTTTCTGGTGAGATTCTAAACTGCTGCAGCCACTTTGAAAACAGTTTGGAAGTTTCTCAAAATGTTAAACATAGAGTTACCTGTGACCTCACAAGTCTACTTATAGGTATATACCCAAGAGAATAGAAATCATATGTCCACACAAAAATGTAACTTGAACTTTATGGCAGCATTATTCATAACGGCCAAAAAATTGAAATAGCCCAAATGTCCATCTGATGAAAAGAAGAATACAATGTGTTATATTCATATGAAATAAATTATTGCAATAAAAAAAGAATGAAGTACTGGTTTGTGCTACAACATAAATGTACCTTAAAAACATTATTCTAAGTGAAAAAGCCAATCACTAAAGACCACACATTGTATAATTGCAGTTATATGAAATGTCCAGAATAGGCAAAACTGAGAGACAAAATAGTGGTTTTAGGGGCTTTGGAAGAAGAAGAAATGGGAAGTGACTGCTAATGGGTATGAGATTTCTTTTGGGGATGATGAATATGTTCTAAAGTCAGGGATGATATTCCCACAACTCTGAGTTTGCTAAAAACACTGAATTATGCACTTTAAAAGGTGAATTTTATGGTATATGAAATACAGATCAATAAAACTGTTATTTAGGACCTCATTTGGGCTGGTTTATAGAAAATGGGTTGTATCATGGTGACGGTGGACAAGGAAAATATAGGGTTGCTTGGATTAGGTTGGTGGCACTGAGTGGAGAGAACTTGAGATGGGGGCAGCATGGAGGAGAGAAGACAGACTTTCTGCCTTGGAAAAGTGCTACTCCTCTAAGTGCTCCAAGAAACAAATGTGGGGTCAGTGTGAGACATCCATTGCCCTCCCTCTACAGAGTCTGTGAGATAACATCTCTGTGGAAGTAGCAGGGAAAGAAGTGCCTTCAAAGTAATAGTGGAGTCATTTTTGCTTACTTGAGACTAAAACAGGATAAGCCTTGACGCTCCCAGCCATATTCAGTTAGTAGGTTGAGTTTCTTCCTTCCTTGGTTAGAGTAACTCTGCTATTTTGACTGGTAAGTCTCCTAGAGCAATTGGGTGATTCTCAAAAGCCAGGGGAGCAGGAGAGCCTTCTGGACTCACACTTTTTTCTGACTGCACATCATGCTGATGAGAAATACAGCCCACCGTGTGGCCGATGACTCCAGAGGTGTTTGCTGGCTCTTCTCCTTCTCTCCAGTGTGTCTCCTGAGATTTTAGATTTTTAACGGATGACCAGAAGGACCAGCTCAGAGGGTAGGAGGTTATTCCAGTTGGCATTTCCAGATCAGGACCTTCAGTCCTTATCCCAGCAGCTGGACTGTTTCCTCCAACAACTGTCTCCTCCCCCACCTCACACCCTCAGTTGATTTTATAATGCAGCTTTTAGTAATAGCAGAACTTGGGCCACTCAGTGTCCTGGCTGAGAAACAAGTGATACAACTTGGAAAAAATGTGATTACTCAATCATTTCACAAAACAAGATGTTCTCTATGTATAAGCCTGTTCTCTTTCTAATCATCCTATCTCCTCTTTCTTTTCTACCTTCTGGTCATTAGTGTGCAAATGTTAAGAAATTCAGGTACTATATGATTGTTTCTTGCCCACAGTGAGTGGGAAAAATACCAATATTCATTTAATGTTCTTTTACACACATTATTTCTTTGTATCTTTGCTAACTTTGAACTCAGTGTTATAGTCAGATACATTCTGTTTATAAGAAAAGCAAAGTTCAAAGGATTAAGTGAGTTAGTTCTGTTGACATCTGAGTCTAGAGGGAGAAGCCATGGAGGTTTTAGTAAGGTCAGCTATCAAGGCCATCTCTTTAGCCATATTATCTTCACAGTCTCCCCTATATTCTCCCATTCTCCTTTGGGCTCTCTTCAAAGCTTCATTTGAGACCTTGGGTTTTGTCATAAGCAATGTAGTGTAACATCAGAGAATTGAACGGAAGTCTAGTCCCAGCTGGACGCAGATGTGTTTTATGTCTTTGAGCAAGTCATTCCTAAAGCAAGAGATTGAACTGGATGATCCTTGAGCATCCTACTACCCCTGTGTACTGTTCAGGTTCCTGACCTTGATGATGGGTAAAAGATGACTCCTATGACTGTCTTCTACCTGATCCCAGATGCTCATCTCGCCCCTACCTATGTCTGTACCCCAGCCACATAGGGCTCTGCCTCTCTAAGGGGATCCTTCATGCTAACTGTTTCTCCTTTGCAAAGCCAGTAGTAAACTTTTTTAGGTCCTAAACTCCTGGGCCAAGCCACTTCTGATGGGCTTCAAATGCTAAGCTTGCAGTTAATCCAGGGTACTGGTTATAAAAAGCAAAAGCTTTTTTTTTTAGCTGATCGCTCTTTTTGTATCTGACTTAGAAGAAAACAGATAAACTTTACTTTTTAAAATTAAAAAACCGAATAAAGAGCTTAGTCCACTTGGTGTGACTATAATGTTAATTAGGCATTTAATAATCTAATTAACTCCCCTCTCCTTTGTTCTGATTGCAGGTGGGCAAGACAGTTTCAGATTATAGCTTAGCTTCCTATATAATGAGATCCAAGCTACTTCATGTTTATATTTTTATTATATATTTTATTGTATATTATTATTCTGGATTGTACACCAGTCTCTTGCGCTTCATACAGTGCAAGCTTGGTCTGGCTACTCTATGCTAATGCAGATATGGGGGTCCAGTAGAAGTGTGGCCCTTGAGCACACCTGTTGGAGTAAATGGAGTAAAGGCCTCCTTTGCCCTTTTGGTCTACCCTTTCTACCTGTGGTGTCATAGAAAGAGAATGTTTCAAAATCTGATTTAGTGCTGTAGCTGAAGTGCCACAGGAGTATTACTCTGACCTGGAGAGTAAGAATTTGATACTTAAAAACAAAGCTTTCAGAATACCTCTTCCTTTTTTCCTCTGTGTAACATTTAAAAGTGTGTCCCATACTTTATGGATGGATGTTTTCTTTCTGTTGTAAAACTACATAGGAAATTATACTATAATCACTTTGTAATTCTGGGTCAGAAAGAGAGAGTTGGTTAAATTGGAATCCTAAACTGTGCAGGGAAAAACTAAGTAGAGGCAAGAATAACACAACTGAGGCTGTTGGTCAACTAATGTCCTGATTTTCTTCAACCAGCCATTCATTCAAGTTTAACTATTGTCATGACTAGGGGCTAGTCATTGGATAAATTTGTAGGAATCCTGCCTTTAGAGTTTATAGTTTTGTGAGTGTGTACTCACACTCCCAGGCCAGTGGAGAGTGGTGAGAAGATAAGATGGGGCGAGGGGATAGTCTTTGAATAAAGAAGCTGAAATGTAAGTTCTTAAAGTTTATTTCAACACCTATCACAACTGATTTATTTATTTAACAAAGTTATCTCTGCAGCCTATAAAATAATGCTAGTTTTTCTGTATGAAGATAATTCTTTCTACCCTGTCTAGAAGGTTAGGATTCATGTCTACTTGGAGTCCTTGTTAAGTGGGACCAATTTATTAACTTCATCTTTATATCCCCAGCACTTGGCCCATAGTAGTTATTCAGTAATATTTATTGAATGGAAATAAATCATGCTATATTTTCTGATTTCATTTCTGTTCGCCATCATCTAAAGCCATTATTTGCTGAGGTACAAAAGTGAGAGGGCTACTATAATTTTAAAAGCAGATTAAAATTTATTTAAACTATTGTTCTGTTTAAAGTCTTGGAAACTTGTGGCCAAAAGTAAGAGTGACAAAGGGCTCTCATCTCCAGAAAGGGATATCTTTGAACTCATATTCACTCACCTCTCTATCACAAAACACACTTACACCTTTACACCTGGAATACCCCCTGCCCTTCCACCCAAATTCTTTTACTACTAAGCCACCGCAAACAGGAGAATGTCCTCTCTACAGGAAGCTTCAAGCAACCGGTATATTCTTCCTGTCTCCTGAGAAGGTGTGTTCAGTAGCCCTGTCAGAAAAGGCATGAGCCTGTTGATTAATAAGTGAATCAAATTCTTCAGTACCCTTAATGAGGACCACTGCTTGGCTATTTGGCAGTTTTCCCTTTTTCCCTCTCAGACATAACTAGTTCCGAGCTTTGCCTTTATTGAATATACCAATTCCTCCCTACACACACATACACACAATATCTTTGTCATTATTCCAGCTTTGGTGTTGTACTTTAATTGCATCTAGAAACTCTGACCTTTATTCATCCATCTACACAACAATTGTAGAACAGCCCCCTCTTCCCTGATATCTCAGATGGTAAAGAATCTGCCTGCAGTGCAGGCAACCTGAGTTCGAACCCTGGATTGGGAAGATTTCCTAAAGAAGGGAAGTGAAGTGAAGTCGCTCAGTCGTGTCCTATTGATTGCGACCCCATGGACTGTAGTCTACCAGGCTCCTCGGTACATGGGATTTTCCAGGCATGGATACTGGAGTGGGTTGCCGTTTCCTTCTCCAGAGGATCTTCCCAACCCAGGGATCTCCTGCATTGTAGGCAGATGCTTTACTGTCTGAGCTACCAGAGAATCACCCCTAAAGAAGGGAATGGCTACCTACTCCAGTATTCTTGCCTGGAGAATTCCATGGACATGAATTAGAAGAGCCTAGCAGGCTACAGATCATAGGGTCTCAAAGAGTTGAACACAACTGAGCAACTAACACTTTCACTTTTTTTTTTCCAATCTTAGCAGTGTTAGGCTCAATGAAGATTGTAAAGAAGTACCTACCTCCCAGGTTGATTCAGTGGTTGAAATGAGAAAATGGATGTGCAAATGCATGTAGCACAGAGTAGATGCCCCCCATCTGTTAGTTATATCTGAATTTAGATGTCTAGACATCCCAAGAGAAGGGAACTGCACACAGAGACACTTAAGTGCTCTATTTTGGTCAGGAAAAATAAATATATTTATGAGATGAGGTTTGTACCAGTGAACTAATGCTCCCATAACTGCTTTTCTCTTGATTGTATGCTGATGGTCCATAAGTAGAAATGGGAATATGAGGAAATTAAATCAGTGGCATTACATTACGAAGCGGGGGATCTGGGTTCTCTCACTGATCCTAATTATATCTGCTCAAGGGACAGAAAAGCCCCATGTCTCTCTTCCAGCTTTCTTAAGCTGGCTCTTGGCCCTGCCCAGTTCTCTCTCCTGCCTTCACCAACCACAGATGCCTGAGAGTGGTAGCAATTTTCTGGCATGTATAATGAAACAACTGGCATCTCTCAAACTCCTGGAAGTAATGAGATGTGATTTAGACAGTTCATAAATTTGACCACACCTGCTATTTCCTTGGAAATACTTGGATCCATGTAGTTTTCTCTGGCAAGCTTTTGTTAACACCTACTGTGTGCCAGCATCAATATATATCAACTTGGAAAATTCCCTGTTTTAAATGTGTTGTTAATTGTTGTCATTCAGTCACTAAGTCATGTCCAACTCTTTGTGACCCCATGAACTGCGGCCTGCCTGGCTTCTCTGTCCATCACTTTCTCCCTGAGTTTCCTCAAACTCCTGTCCTTTGAGTCAGTGATGCCATCCAACCATCTCATCCTCTCTCACCCATTCTCCTCTTGCCCTCAATTTTTTCCAGCATCAGGGTTTTTTCCAGTGAGTCAGTTCTTTGCATCAGGTGGCCAAAGTATTGGAGCTTCCACTTCAGCATCAGTCCTTCCAATGAATACTCAGGGTTGATTTCCTTTAGGATTGACTGGTTTGATCTCCTTGCTGTCCAAGGGTCTCTCAAGAGTCTTCTCCAGCACCACAGTTCAAAAGCGTCAATTCCTTGGTGTTCAGCCTTCTTTATGGTCCAGATCTCGCATCCATACATGATTCCTGGAAAAATCATAACTTTGACTATATGGACCTTTGCTGACAAAGTGATGTCTCTGCTTTTTAAAACACTATCTAGATTTGACATAGCTATTCCTCCAAGGAGCAAGCGTCTTTTAATTTCGTGGCTGCAGTCACCATACGCAGTGATTTTGGAGCCCAAGAAAATGAAATCCAATCTGTTTCCACATTTTCCCCACCTATTTTCCATTAAGTGATAAATGATAAGTGTAGGTGGTTAATAATCATATTGGAAACCAGTAATATAAACTCTGTATTTTACATTTTCCCCCTTAATTTTTGAGGAAATACTACAATTACAAATGAGATTTTCTGCATCTCAGTAACAACTTACTAGGAGACAAACAAAACATAAACTTTCATGTATTAGGTTGGCCAAAAAGTTGGTTCAAGTTTTTCATAAGATAGTATGGAAAAACCTGAATGTACTTTTTGGCCAACCCAATATATCAGGAAGATGAGGGAAACTGGGCAAACTCTTAAAAGGAGCAAAGAAAAACAGAAGATTATGAGGGTGACATGGCAGGAAGGCAGGAGTTTGACTGTAAGTTTTTTAAATAGTCCTATGTTCAGGAAAGGTGGAGTGTGTTCATTTGAGTATATGGCTGACCGGCAGGTGCTTCATCACAGTGTACTTTTATGTCACCTCTTTAAGCGACTTAGACTTGACCAGACACAGTAGCAGACCATCTTCTGAGAATATAGCTCTCCACTTGCTGAAATTGTTCCTGAATCCTCTTACCTATTGCCCCAGACACGCCTTTGAGTCTCAGTAATGTAAGGCTTTTGAAGTTGGCTCTGGGCCTGTCGTGGGTAATTTTATCTTCCTTCTGTTCTTCTTACTGTCTACAGATTTGTCATTTGGAGAAGGCCTCAGGAAAATGTGAAATGTCTTTTTGGTTTTAGAAGTCCTTTATTCATGCTGTGGGAGTAATAGTCAGGAGGGAGAGAAGGAGCTAGATGTGGGGAACTGAATGTGTTAACTCTGCTAGATAGGAGGAGGAGGTAACCCATGCTTTTTTATGTGAACTGGAATTTGGAGCTGTGGAGTTTCAGCCTTGGCATCAGCCCAGCTGGCAGTATATAGCTGAACCCAGCCAAGTTGAGGAAAGCTAATAAAGAACACATCCCCTAAATTACTGTGCCAAGGCCAGTGATACGCTGCTGTGAATGAAAACACGATCCCAGTCCAGGAAACTGATAAACCAAATGGATTTCCCCGTTCTTTTTTCTTTTCCATTATTCATGTTCTATGTCGTGTGGACCCACATGCACATGTGGGTGCACACACACACACACAAGCTGGACTTATGAATCAATTTCCAATTCCATATGCTGTGTTGTTGCTCTAAAGAGGAAAAATCTGGTAATGAATTCTTTGGGGGCAGCTAAGACTCCTCTAAGGATTATTGGAGACATAGAAGTCCGAAGTTCCCTGATGCCCTTCATTATTATAACTGGGCATGTTTAGTTCTTCCTTTATTTGGGGATATGCTCTTGTTTATTGGTTTCATGGTAATATAGTGGAAATATGTATGGACTTCGGAGACTGAAAGATCTAGATTCAAATCCTAGCTTTAGTTGTGTGTCCTTTGACAAATCTTTTAACCTCGTGAGTTTGGTTTCTCCGTCCTTAAAATAATCAAATATAATGTTGTCTTAGGAAGAAGTGAGGCACTTATGTGACTGAGTTGCAAACTGAAGTAGCTACCTTTTTCATGGAACATCATCTTTATTTAACAGAACAACTGACTTGACTGTTTGGCAGACACTTTCTCCAACATTAAGTGAGAAGGTCACTTCAAGAAGGACAACCTGTAAAATGATAAACTTAAACTTACAAGTAAGTATTAGGATCTTGGAAAACTTGTATCCACCAATGTGAGCCTAACATCTTTCCAATATGTAAAAAATTCAGAGTCACTCTTGACCATGTTATCTCCTATCTAGAAGTGACTTTGGTTAAGATACAGATTGTTACCTTACTATGAAATATGAGATGTCAGGAATGTAAAAAGTCATAGGATCCTAGAATCTCAGGGTTAGAGTAAACCTCAGAAGTCCTCAAATTCAATGTCCCACCTAATTCAGGATGCTCCTTGAGAGCATACGCTGTAAATACTCATCCATCCCTTACTTGAATTCTTCCAAAGACAGAGATTGTACCCTACCAAAGGAGCACATTCCTTCCATTTATGATAGCTCTAGTGGCTAAAAGTGTTCTTTTTAATTTTGAGCTGAAATCTGCTTTCCCCCAGTGTCTATCCTTTGGCTCTATTTTTGTTTCTTGTGTCACTTTAAACGTTTTCAGAGCACACTCGATACTCTTGCTCCTCAAGTTCTTTTTTTTCCCTCATATATTTCTGAAACTGGGTAGTTTCTAAGGCCCTCGTCCACTTGGACTCTATTCTTGATCCATTTTGGTTGATGTTGTTCTTAAGAATAAGCTCCAGTGCTGGGAATAGTCCAGCTAGTGCAGAATAGAGTGGCACTCTAGCTTCCCTTAAAAGGTAACTATACTGTGACCTAACTTATTGAAGAGTTGAAGATAAGGGATTGCAGTTTTTAAATTTTTATATTCTCAAATGGTCACAGTAGATGTTTAATTAACCCCTTATTGAGTCTCAGCACAAATTGAACCAAACTTCAGGACATAATGGTCATGTTAGGTAAGGGAGTTTTCTAATAAATCTTTTTTTTAAGACTGAGGGGTATAGGTGGTAATTCACAAGATTTAGAAAATGCTTTTACACTTATCTTTTATCAAAGTACCCAAGTTGTAATAAACCAAGTATTTTCCTCAGGAAAAGTTTTCATCATATAGGAGAATTCCTCTTCTTTCTCCATGATAACTTCTTGATTCAAATCAGTAAGGATCATACAGTATCTCCTCTGTAGAAACATGGAAGCCTGCCCTAGAATTGAATTCAGTCATGTACACATGGTCAATATTCAGAGTATGCTGTAGATTTAAAATTCAGAAGATACTGTAGACTTTGCTGACAAAGGTCCACTTGTGAAAGCTATGATTTTTCCAACAGTCACATTCAGATATGAGAGTTGGACCATAAAGAAGGCTGAGCACTGAAGAATTGATGCTTTTGAACTGGGGTGTTGGAGAATACTTCTAAGAGTCCCTTGGACTGCAAGGAGATCAAACCAGTCAATCCTAAAGGAAATCAACCCTGAATATTCATTGGAAGGACTGATGCTGAAGCTGAAACTCCAATACTTTGGCCACCTGATGCACAGAGCTGACTCATTGGAAAAAGAAGGGGGTGATAGAGGATGAAATGGTTTGATAGCACAGACTTACTGGACATTAGTTTGAGCAAATTCTGAGAGATAGTGACAGACAGGGAAGCCTGGTGTGCTGCAGTTCACTGGGTCACAGAGAGTCGGACGTGACTTAGTGACTGAACAACAACTATGGATTCAGAATTATTTGGAACTTCCCATGAAGGTTCCAAAGAATGTAGGTTCCACCTACTGTAAAGCACAGAGAACTCTGCTCAGTGTTCTTTAACAGCGGGATGGGGAAGGAATCTGCAGTGGAGTGGATGTGTGTCTGTGTGTGCCTGATTGCTTTGCTGTACACCTGAAGCTAGTGCAACATTGTGAATCCACTGCAGTCTAATACAAAGTAAAAAGCTTTAAAGTGCTGGATTTAAGTCATAGCCTCAATTCTAAATTTTCTACAAGACAGAGACTATAGGTCACAAAATATCTGTGACCTTTTTTGTATCTGGTATTTAGGACTATATTAATTATGTTTTATAATGTTGTTTCCATGCGTGGTCAGTTGCTCAGTCGTGTCTGACTGTCTGTGACCCCATCAGGCCCGTCTGTCCATGGAATTATCCTGGCAAGAATACTGAAGTGGGCTGCCATTTCCTCTTCCAAGGGATTTTCCCAACCCAAGGATTGAACCCGAGTCTCCTGCAGCTCCTGCATTGGCAGGTGGATTCTTTACCACTCAGCCATCTGGGAAGCCTATAATGTTGTTTAGAAGGATGTTCAATGAGCAACCATTTTAATAAGAAAGGAAGTTAACATTTACCAAACCCATATGAGAGTACATCATGCAAAATGCTGGGCTGGATGAAGCACGAGCTGGAATCAAGATTGCCAGGAGAAATATCAATAACCTCAGATACTCAGATGACACTACCCTTATGGCAGAAAGCAAAGAACTCTTGATGAAAGTGAAAGAGGAGAATGAAAAAGCTAGCTTAAAATTCAGCATTCAGAAAACTCATATCATGGCATCTGGTCCCATCACTTCATGGCAAATGGAGGGGGAAACAATGGAAATAGTGACAGATTTATTTTGGGGGCTCCAAAAGCATTGCAGATGGTGAGTGCAGCCATGAAATTAAAAGACAAGCTCTGACCAACCTAGAAAGCATATTAGAAAGCAGAGACATTACTTTGCCAACAAAGGTCTGTCTACTCAAAGCTATGGTTTTTCCAGTAGTCATGTTTGGATGTGAGAGTTAGACTGTAAAGAAAGCTGAGCGCCAGAGAATTGATGTTTTTGAACTGTGGTGTTAGAGAAGACTCTTGAGAGTCCCTTCACAGCTCTCTCCTTGCAAACTGCAAGGAGATAAAACCAATCAATTCTAAAGGAAATCAGTCCTGAATATTCATTGGAAGGACTGATGCTGAAGCGGAAGCTCCAATACTTTGGCTACCTGATGCGAAGAACTGACTGACTGGAAAAGACCCTGATGTTGGGAAAGATTGAAGGCAGGAGGAAAATGGGATGACAGAGGATGAGATGGTTGGATGGCATCACTGGCTCAATGGACTTGAGTTTGAGCAAGCTCTGGGAGTTGGTGAAGTCCATAGAGTCGCAAAGAGTTGGACACAGCTGAGTGACTGAACTGATATAAGGTCTACGATACAGCAGACCCTTTGATACATTATTCAGTGACTCTCACAAACCCACTATAGGGTCTATGACTTTCTTTTACCTTTGAAAAAACTGAGGCTCAGGAAGTTTCCTGAGAGGAATAAGAACTAAAATTTGTTGAATCCTTAGGTCATATCAGATGCAGTGCTTATCACATCCATATCCTCAAACTTTATCTCAAGTAAACCTCATAGCTCATAGCTCAGGGAAGTTAAGTGATTTGCAAGATTTTGAACCTAATGGTTTCTGACTTCAAAATCCTTTTCTTTCTGTTACACCACACTTCACTTCTCCATGCCTCAAAGGAGTTTTAGAGATAATCATTGGGTAAAGAAGTCTGAGATAATTGTGAATAAGATTGAGTGAATTGATGAATGTTAAGGCTCTTTGAAAATTGCAAAGTGTGATTCTCACACGAGGAGTTTCCATCTGTGACTTTGGAAATGCATAGTGGAATCTATCAGAAACTCCAGGGGCCTTTTTTACCCCAGCAGCTGGGGGTTTGGATGAGTCTGGAATGTGTGTTGGGAGTCTAATGAGAAAGATCAAGGTTGGGAAATAAATCCTTCAAAACACCAATAACTAGTTACTATACATCTGGACAAGGGAAGTTAGTTTTCTAGGCTAGTTACTGCCAGCTGTTTAGCCACAGAAATGAAATACAATAGTTCTCACAGGAGAAGTCATTCATGATAGAGTGGAACCACCTGTATACACAGTTGTGCAGGCAGCTGTGCCAGTTGAAGTATTCCTAAGAAGTTTAACTTTTGTGGAAATAAAAGGGATTGGCAGAGCGATCAAGGACTCCCTCACCCAGGATATTTTGAGTGCATCCTGGTTTCTCAGACCTTTCTTCCCAGTGCTGGTATGGCAACTGGTAGTCCGACTCTGATTTGTATGGCCTAGAAACCTATTTGGATAGGAGCTTGTGGAGATTCTTTGGTTACTTGTGCTTTTTAGTGACAACATATCACCACACTTTTTTTTTTCTTTTTTCTCATATTTATTTATGTGTGTTTTTGTTTCCAAAATTATGTTAACCATGTTGAAAATAAAATAATATTCTCATCTTGACTAACGTGTGTGTGTGTGCACGTGCACATGCACGCACTAAGTCATTTCAGTTGTGTCTGACTCTTTGCAGCGCTTTGGACTGTAGCCCGCCAGGCTCCTCTGTCCATGGGATTCTCCAGGCAAGAATACTGGAGTTCAGTTCTCATTTCCTTCTCCAGGGGATCTTGCCAACCCAGGGGTCAAACCTGTCTCTTACATCTCCTGCATTGGCAAGCAGGTTCTTTACCTCCCAGTGCCACCTGGGAGGCCTAGACTAACTTGTTGTAAGTTAACCCCCAACCCCATCAAAACTAACAGAAAAGTGTTAATTTTGTTTTCCATATTAACATTGAGGAGAAGTTGGATTTTTTTAATCTTTCCCAGTAATATTTGTAGGCCTACACCTGGCTTTCAGTGAAATACATGATGCTAAAAAACTGAGAATTCGGTAAACTCATTCAAAAATATTTACTGAGTTTCTAGTGCATGTACAGCAGGGAACGTAATTTATTAGAGGAGATGAGATATAGATAAATAAAATATAAGGTAGAAACAGTTGCTCATTTGACTTTTTCTACATCTTATTTAGATCTGGGTGTTTTTTAGAACCATAGAATTCTCATAGAAGTTTCAAAATGTATCTTTTTAGAGATTTACTAGCTGTGTGACTTTAAACAAGTTATTTAACACTGTCTTAGTTTCTTTATAAGTTAAAGGCAATAATAATTCCTATTCACATGATTGTTGTAAGGAGTTAAATGAGTTTGCGTATTAGAACAACATCTAGCATATACTAAGCTCTCAAAAAAATATGAATCACTTTATAGTCTAAAGCTGTTATTTTGTAAATAAAGAAATTGAGACCCAGCACCTCATCAAGTTTTATTTGGGTTAGCTATCAAACTAACCCAAATAACCCAAACTAACCCAAATTTGGGTTAGATATGTTTTTGTATGATGATAAGTAAGGTGAGTTTAAGTTTTTGTGTATTACAAAAGCAGGTGCTTATAAGATTGTTGTCAAAAATAGAAGGAAATATTTGAATTACCCAGAAATAAAGTTCAAAATAATACCATACAAATTGAATAGGTGAAAAAGAGGGAAGATTGGGAAAGGCTTCTTGGAATTTGTGTCATTTGCTGAAGGATGCCTAGAATTGTTAGCCAACTAGAGATGTAATAGAAAAGGGCATTCCAGGTGGACTAACATGTACAAGGCACAAGCTAAGGGGAAAAAATGATTCTGAAAGTTGAAACACAACTTATGTCAGAAAACTAAAACCAGATGATGTAAATTAATAAGCAGGGCCTGTTCAGAAGAGACTTTACCCAAAAGTTAGAAGAGACCATCGAAGGATTTTAATCAGAGGAGTGACGTGATCATACTTGTTTTTTAGACAGATCTTTATGACCTGTTAAGACAAGGGATAGTGGTAATGATGGGTGAGGGTAAATTAGAGGCAAAGAGACCAGTTTGGTTGGCCATTTCAGTGATCAAGGCAAGAGATAATGAGGATCTGACTTAAGGTGTGGTTGGAGTGAAAGAAGTGAATTTGAGACATTCAGAGGACAATTTTTCTGGGAAAAGGCATTTTCTTTTTTGAGCCACATTCTTTTATGCTTTTAGTGTTAAAGAATCTTTGAACTGGAAGCAGACTGAAATGCTGGGGAGATGTTGGAGAAACCATGGACTTTGATGTCAAACTAAAATAAACTAAATGAAGTAAATACAGAGTTAGAGATAGACTGTGTCATCAGCAGAAAATGCCAGATTTAGGCATAGGCAGTATAAAAACCAGGAAACTAATCTGAAATCAGTCAACAAAGTTGCAAATCTAGAAGACTAGTTGTCCAGGTGAATTTATGATGAAAGATACAGTTTCTCGCATCTTTAAAGGTATAGTACTCTGAGCCAGATTCTGACAGGCTAACTTGATTTCTAGTTAACCTTTTATTTCAAGGACTGAAATAATTACTGTACATCTATTATTTTAATTAATATATACTTCCCTTTTGTATGCTTAGCCATATTGCACATCGCCAATTTTGGAGAAGAATGAAAGGTTCTCAGAATTATTAAAAACTAGCATGTGAAGGAATAGGCATTTCTTAGAACTAGGTTAAAAGGCTAGAAATTGCTGCTTGTGTGGAGTTCCTACCACAGCTGGTCACAGATACTGACCAAATTACCCGCTGTGAAATGGAGACCATCAGAATGATTTCATTCTAATTACTAGCCTGAGAGGGATGAGCAAAAGGTGAGGAGTGGGAGGCAGGACACTGACTTGTCCACACTCTTTATCAACTCAAGTGGGCTCACTCTGATTTTAGGACAGGATTCCCATTGACTATCTTCTACTGAAACAATGATTCAGTCACACCACCAACAGATCTCAAGCATTGTTCTGCCTTGGGTACCCCTTGGCTGCTTTCCTCTTTTTCTTTCTTTTTCTAATGCTCCCCATTTTATTCTGCTCTTCTGCCTCCCATGTAGCAGTTAGAAGGAAAGAGGCTCTAATGTTTGTGGTCACTTTGTGGCCAGTGCCATAGTAGTCTCATCATATGTTATTTCATATAATCTTAACAGTAACACGTTAGGAAAGTACTATGGCAACCCACTCCAGTATTCTTGCCTGGAGAATCCCATGGACAGAGGAGCCTGGCAGGCTGCAGTCCACAGGGTTGCAAAGAAAGAGTCGGACACGACTGAAATGACTTAGCACACATTATCTGTTTTACAAATGAAGAAACAACAATGCAAAGAAATGAAGTAACTTCCTCAGAATCACACATCATGTTCAAATGTCCATGGTTCCAGCTCCAGCTTAGCCATTAATGTCCTGGAAGATCATGAGCAAGTATTTTTTTTCTATAATATCTAGTTTCTCCATCTGTCAAAAAAAAAGAAGATTAGGCTAGATGATGTGTAAGCTACCTTTCAGAGCTTAATATATTAAGACTCTGTTTTAGGTATTTTATCTGATTAGTAATTTAAATAGGCATGGAAGGTTAGTGTCTGTTGTTACTGGACCTAGTCACTTATTCTAAATTTCCCACCTTCCTCCTCTCCTTTGCCATTGTTAGCTATTTGTATATTTTATTCTTGTTTTTAGTCTTTAGAAATAATTCTTTGAAATACAGCTTAATTATGTTAAGTTTTATATTGTTTTTCGCTTAACATTATATCATCTCCCTTGTTCTGTTATTCCAAAGTCTTCTTAGTCATCATTTTTAGTAATTACATAATTTAGTTGATTGGATATGCAGTTGTTTGCCTAATTATTCCCTTGGTTTGGTGCTCCAAAATTCTTTTACACTAATGCTTTGATAAACATATTTAAGCATGTTTCAATTCTAAGAATCATGTCCTTCAGATTTGTTGTTGTTTAGTTGCTCAGTCATGTCTGACTCTTTAGTGACCATGGACTATGTGTAGCCCCCCAGACGCCTCTGCCCGTGAGATTTCCCAGGCAAGAATACTATAGTGAGTTGCCATTTCCTTTCCCAGGGGATCTTCTTGACCCAAGGATCAAACCTGTGTTTCCTGCTTTGCATGCAGATTCTTTAGTACTGAGCCACCAGGGAAGCCTCGTTGGTTCCCAGAAATACAAGTCAAAGGAATTGAGTATTTTTAAGGATCTTGGCTGCCAGAGCCTTATCTTCTCATTTTTGAAATATATATTTGTGTGTTCAACCTAGAACCTTCTGCTTAAAACCAACCAGAAAGCAGCATCAGAATGACTTTTTTACTCCCAGCATGTATTTGGATAGGACACCCAGAGCCAGGGAGCCAAGATATCATCATTTTTATATGTGTTCCTACAATAGAAATTGTTGCAAACCAGAAAGAAGTAGTAAAATATTTTGCCAATTGTCTACCATTCCACATGTGTGCTATCTTTTGGAAATAGCCATTACTCAGAGTTGTAATATTGCAACTATTCCGTGGGGAAGGGAATGCACATAATATGTCCAAGGCCTGTGCCAAAATCTTTGGGGGGACTATGTGGAACATAGATTAGCTTGTTCTTGGAGTTTTTATTCTTCTAGGGAGTTAAGACATGAACTACTGAAAAAGCAGTCTAAGCAAATCAAAATCTTAGAATCAAATCATAAGTTATATTCATTCACCCAGTTAAGATGTATTGAGCACCTGCCACGTATAAAGGAACATTCTGGTAGGTGGAGATAATAGGTTGCCCTTAGAAATTTATATGCAAGTTGGAAGAGACAGAAAATAATCAAGTAAATAGTGATAATTTCTCTGTGGAAAGATTAAATAGGGTAAAGAGAAAGAGGGAAATGAAAAGTGCCAGGAGTTGGAGTATGGGAGGCAGGGGGTAAGTGGAGGTATTATTTTATACAGAGTGATCAGGGAAAGCATCTCTGAAAGGTACCATGGTACCATATGGGTGTCTGGGGAAAAAATTTCTTTCCTGGCAAAGGGAGCTGCATGTTTAAGTGCACAAAAGCAATTGTTCACAGTGCAGCAATTCTCAAACTGTGGTCCTTAGATCACATCCCCAAGAAGCTTTCATAGGATCTGAATTTAAAACTATTTTCATGATGACATTGACTCTTATTTGTCTTTCTCCTTGGGTTTTTTTTTTTTTTTACATTAATGGTATAAAAGCACACAACTGCTGGCACTTTGGCACAAATAAAAGCAACGACACTAAGCTATAGTAACAGTAATATTACTACATGTATTGCAGGGGGGAAGAATAATCCAGGTTCACTTAAGAGTGTTACTGCTTAAGCAGCAAAATTTATTTATATCATATACATATATAAATTTTACCAAATTTGATTAATTTTGTTAGATTTCAATCTTTTTAAGATTCTTCGTGAGGAAATGAGAAGTATGGATAAAATAATTCTGCTGCATACTGAAGTACTGTGGTTGCCTCAAGAAAAAGTGCTTGTATAATTGACCTGTCAGCCACTTTTTAATTGAACACCATTTTCACTTAAAAGAATGACTGCTGCTGCTGCTGTTGCTAAGTCGCTTCAGTCGTGTCTGACTCTGTGCAACCCCACAGATGGCAGCCCACCAGGCTCCCCCGTCCCTGGGATTCTCCAGGCAAGAACACTGGAGTGGGTTGCCATTTCCTTCTCCAATGCATGAAAGTGAAAAGTGAAAGTGAAGTCGCTCGGTCGTGTCCGACTCTTAGCGACCCCATGGACCACAGCCTACCAGGCTCCTCTGTTCATGGGATTTTCCAAGCAAGAGTACTGGAGTGGGTTGCCATTTCCTTCTCCCAAAAGAATGACTGGCAGACTGGTTATTCAGATTTGTTATTTGGCAGACATTTTCCCAAAAATTAGTGAAATGAGCTTGTCACTTCAAGGCAAAAAACTAATAGCATTTGCCAACAATGCTAAAATTCAAATGAAAATTAGAATTTTGGAAAACTTGTATCTGCCACCATATCTCAACAGTTTGCTAGTACTTATACAGACTTTTCTAATGGGATTATAAAGATAGCAACTATTGTGAATTTTTGATATTGCATAATGAAATGTGTCAACATTGGAAAATCTGCATAATTCAGTGAAACAGTATTTTCCAAATGACCAATGCATAATGTTACAAAGTCATTTGTAGATAAAAGATCCATTCAAAGTGTGAGATTGACCAGTGGATTTTAACATTAACAGAATATGAAAAAATCACTGTATGGCCTTAGATTCTATGTTTCAACTAATATTTAGGAAACTTACTGAGTTTTAACATAGTATCAGAGGGGGATATCCACAATTATCTCATAATTTTATTTAAATATTCCTCCTTTTTCCAACTACATGTCTCCATGAATCTGGATTTTCTTTGTATGCTTCATATATTTCAACCAAAATGATGCATAGTGGCAATTAAATGCAGAGGCAGAGAATCCAGCTGTCTGCTAGTAGGTCAGATATTAAAGAGTTTTCTGAAAATATAAAACAATACCATTCTCAATGAATTTTTTTCCTTTCAAAAATACAGTGATTTTCATTGAAATACGTTATATTAACATGCTTTTGTTAATTTAAATTTTTTAATTTGTCATTCATTTCTAATAGGATAAATATTGGTAGACAATACACACATAAACAGTGGTGGCTTCCCTGGTGGCTCAGTCTGTAAAGAATCCACCTGCAATGCAGGAGACCTGGATTCAGTCCCTGGGTTGGGAAAATCACCTGGAGAAGGAAATGGCAACCCACTCCAGTATTCTTTCCTGGAGAATCTCATGGACAGAGGAGCCAGGTGAGCTACAAGTCCGTGGGGTCACAAAGAGTCAGATACGACTAAACAGCTGAGCAGCACACACATAAGCAAAAGCTTTTTTCAACTCTCCATAAATTTTAAGGCTGTAAAGTTGTCCTGAGACCAGACAGTTTGAGAATCACTAGCTTAGTATACACAGCAAGAACAACAGTATTGTTAAAGTAATCAAAGGAGAGTGGTAGCAAATTATGTCAGAGGAATAATGAGGAATCAGGTCTTATAGAGTTCAGTAGGTCTGCATAGGACTTGGCTTTAACTCCATCTAAAATGGGATGCTGTTGGAGTTTTCAAGCACAAGAGTGATACCTGACGATCAGTCCGGTAGCTATGTTGAAATTAGACTAGAGGGACAGGAACAGCCATGTAGGAGGCTATTGGAATAACCCAAGTTAAAGATAATGGTGACTTAGACCTAGGATGTAGGAGAGGAATGGTGAGAAATAGTCTCATTGTGGATGTATTTTGAAGTTCGAGGTGATGGGATTTATTGCTGATACGAATGGAATATGAGAAAAACATAGGAGTCCAGGATGACGCCAGACTTTTTAGCCTGAGTCATTTGAGAGGATGGAATGAGGTAGGAAAGAGACAAGCAAGTATGAAGGCAAAAGGTGAGAGAAGCAGGAGTTTGGTTCAAGACACATTAATGTTTTCATTGATAAATTCCTAATGGAGTAAGTGAGAAATTTTATTAAAACAAGGCTCTGAAAATTTCTGAACTAATGGTATAAATGCAGAAGTTAATTATAGATGGAATTTAAAGCCATGAGGCTAGATGAGGTCACATGAGGTTGTGTTCTTTTTTAAAAAAATAGGGTTGTGTTCTGAGTGTGGTCCACAAACCAGCAGCATTAGCATCACCTGGGACCTTGTTAGAAAAGGAAATTCCCAACCTACTGAATCAGAAACTCAGAGACTGGGACCTAGCAATCTGTTTTAAAAAGCCCTGCAAGTGATTCTGATGCAGGTTAAAGCTTAAGAACCGCTTATCTTGAGCATAAGTATGGATAGAGAAGAGAGGCTCTTCAACAACTGTCTGGGAACATTCCCAGCGTTTACAGGTTGGGGAAATACTTTTCAGTATCCCTTTTTCTATAGTAAGAACTTTGTTTCCTACCAACATCAGTCCTATACTCCTCATAAAATAATTTCAGAATTGCTATACACACACTACTATGAAGAAGAAGAAAAAAAAAACCTAACAGCTCAGGATTTATTGGCATTTTCCTCCTTCATCAAATATTATGTTCAAAAGTTACTTACATTCTTTTTTCTTTTTTCCTTCACTGTGATTGTGTTATTTACTTAAAATATAGTTGGGTTCATTAATTCTGTTTACCTTCACTTTGGGGTTTCATTTTCCCCCATCTTTGTTGACTTAATTTTATTCTTTGAAATATACAAAATTAACTTGCTTCCAGAGTCAAAACTATACAAAAAAGTTTACTGAGAGCATTGTCCTCTTGTCCCTTTCTTTTCAACATGTTGCCTCCAACACCACTATTCTTGTAAGTACTTAGTCACTTTCATTGCTTTTGGTTTATATTTCCAGTGTTTCATAAAGTAAGCAGGTACAAGTATGTTTTCCTACCCTTGAATAAAAAGATAGCATACTTTATTCTCTTTTGCACTTTGCTTGCTATTTTTACTTATCATTGCACCCTGGAGCTCACTACATTATAAATACACGGAGCTCACCTTTATTCTAAGCTGTAGAACTTGCCATTGTGTATATCCACCATAGTTTACTCAGCCAGTCTCCTTTGTTTGGGCATCAGATAGTTTTCAGTATTTTGTCATTACAAATATTGCTGCAATTAATAAACTTATTCACACATATTTTCGTATTTTGGAATCCTATCTTCAGAGTAAATTTTCAGAGAAGTGGTATTGTTAGGTCAAAGTTCAGTTCAGTCGTTCAGTCGTGCAGTCGTGTCCGACTCTTTGTGACCCCATGAACCGCAGCACACCAGGCCTCCCTGTCCATCACCAACTTCCGGAGTTTACCCAAACTCATGTCCATTGAGTCAGTGAGGCCATCCAACCATCTCATCCTCTGTCATCCCCTTCTCCTCCTGCCCTCAGTCTTTCCCAGCATCAGGGTCTTTTCAAATGAGTCAGCTCTTCGCATCAGGTGGCCAAAGTATTGGAGTTTCAGCTTCAGCATCAGTCTTTCCAATGAACACCCAGGACTGGTCTCCTTTAGGATGGACTGGTTGGATCTCCTTGCAGTCCAAGGGACTCTCAAGAGTCTTCTCCAACACCACAGTTCAAAAGCATCAATTCTTTGGCGCTCAGCTTTCTTCACAGTCCAACTCTCACATCCATACATGACCACTGGAAAAACCATAGCCTTGACTAGAAGGACCTTTGTTGGCAAAGTAATGTCTCTGTTTTTTAATATGCTGTCTAGGTTGGTCATAACTTTGCTTCCCAGGAGTAAGCGTCTTTTCATTTCATGGCTGCAGTCACCATCTGCAGTGATTTGGGAGCCCAGAAAAATAAAGTCAGCCACTATTTCCACTGTTTCCCCATCTATTTGCCATGAAGTGATGGGACCGGATGCCATGACCTTAGTTTTCTGAATGTTGAGCTTTAAGCAAATTTTTTCCCTCTCCTCTCACTTTCATCAAGAGGCTCTTTAGTTCTTCTTCACTTTCTGCCATAAGGGTGGTGTCATCTGCATATCTGAGGTTATTGATATTTCTCCCGGCAATCTTGATTCCAGCTTGTGCTTCATCCAGCCCAACATTTCTTATGATGTACTTCACATATAAGTTAAATAAGCAGGGTGACAATATACAATCTTGACGTACTCTTTTTCCTTTTTGGAACCAGTCTGATGTTCCATGTCCAGTTTATACTGTTGCTTCCTGACCTGCATACAGATTTCTCAAGAAGCAGGTCAGGTGGTCTGGTATTCCCATCTCTTTAAGAATTTTCCACAGTTTATTGTGATCCACACAGTCAAAGGCTTTGCCATAGCCAATAAAGCAGAAATAGATGTTTTTCTGGAACTCTTGATTTTTCAATGATCCAACAGACATTGGCAATTTGATCTCTGGTTCCTCTGACTTTTCTAAAACCAGCTTGAACATCTGGAAGTTCATGATTCACGTATTGCTGAAGCCTGACTTGGAGAATTTTGAGCATTACTTTACTAGCGTGTGAGATGAGTGCAATTGTGCAGTAGTTTGAGCATTCTTTGCAATTGCCTTTCTTTGGGATTGGAATGAAAACGGACCTTTTCCAATCCTGTGGCCCCTGCTGAGTTTTCCAAATTTGCTGACATATTGAGTGCAGCACTTTCACAGCATTATCTTTTAGTATTTGAAATAGCTCAACTGGAATTCCATCACCTCCACTAGCTTTGTTCATAGTAATGCTTCCTAAGGCCCATTTGACTTCACATTCCAGGATGTCTGGCTCTTGGTGAGTGATCACACCATCGTGATTATCTGGGTCGTGAAGATCTTTTTTGTACAGTTCTTCTGTGTATTCTTGCCACCTCTTCTTAATATCTTCTGCTTCTGTCAGGTGAATACCATTTCTCTCCTTTGTTGAGCCCATCTTTGCATGAAAAGTTCCCTTGGTATCTTTAATTTTTTTGAAGAGATCTCTAGTCTTTCCCATTCTATTGTTTTCCTCTACTTCTTTGCATTGATCGCTGAGGAAGGCTTTCTTATCTCTCCTTGCTGTTCTTTGGAACTCTGCATTCAAATGGGTTTATCTTTCCTTTTCTCCTTTGCTTTTCACTTCTCTTCTTCTCACAGCTATTTGTAAGGCCTCCACAGACAGCCATTTTTCTTTTTTGCATTTCTTTTTCTTGGGGATGGTCTTGATCCCTGTCACCTGGACAGTGTCACGAACCTCCTTCCATAGTTCATCAGGTACTGTGTCTATCAGATTTAGTCCCTTAAATCTAAATCTCCCTTCCACTGTATAATCATAAGGGATTTGATTTAGGTCATACCTGAATGGTCTAGTGGTTTTCCCCACTTTCTTCAATTTACGTGTGAATTTGGCAATAAGGAGTTCATGATCTGAGCCACAGTCAGCTTCCGGTCTTGTTTTTGCTGACTGTATAGAGCTTCTCCATCTTTGGCTGCAAAGAATATGATCAATCTGATTTCGGTGTTGACCATCTGGTGACGTCCATGTGTAGAGTCTTCTCTTGTGTTGTTGGTAGAGGGTGTTTGCTATAAGAGATGCAGGTTCAGTTCCCTGGATGGGGAAGATCCTCTGGAGGAGGGAATGGCAACCCACTCTAGTATTCTTGCCTGGAGAATCTCGTGGATAGAGGAGACTGGCAGGCTATAGTCCATATGGTTGCAAAGAGCTGGACATGACTGAAGTGACTTAGTGTACACACACACACAGAAACACATACATAGAGGCCATAGCACAGTTTATGGTACCTGTCTTGCTCTTAAAATAGATGAGAAGTCCCTACTCCTGTCAAAGGCCAGCCCCTCCACTTGTTCTGGATTGCATCCTCTCTTGCCTCTCTTTCATCTGCCTCACTTGTTTCCTCTATAAACCCCTCCTTTCTGAAACATCCTCATTAGCATATAAACATGTTCTATCTCTGATCTTTTAAAATTCTCCCAAGATATTGCATCTCCCTTGCAGCTAATGCCCCACATCTCTGAAATTCCACCGTGTATTAATTTTCTATTGTTGCTGCAAATGCCTTAAAACAACATGTATTTATTATCACAGTTCTGTAAGTCAAAAATCTGAGTGAGGTCACTGGTTTCTCTGCTCCAGTCTCAAACTGTTAGCCAGCCTGAACTCTTAGCTGGAGGCTCAAGGGAAAAATCACTTTCAGGTACATTCAAGTTGGTGGAAGTTTCAGTTCCATGCAGTTGTAGGCTTGGGTCTCCATTTCCTTGCTGACTGTTGACTGGGAACACTCAGCCTCAAGAGGCTGCTCATATTTCTTGATCTGTGACCTCTTTCATCTTCAAAGTCAGCAGCAGTAGGTTGAATCCTTCTCATACTTTGAATCTCTTGGCTTTCTCTTGCTGCTTCCTCTCAGGCTTCCAGCTGGAGAATGCTCTCAGTTTGCAAGGATTCACACAATGATATTGAACCCACTTGAATAATCTGTGATAATCTCCCTTTATAGGAGTTCAACCTTATTACATCTGCAAAATCCCTTTTGCCCTGTAAGTAACATATTTTCAGTTTCTAGAGATTTAATGTATAGACATCTTTGGAATAAGCAAGGAGACATTAAAAAACCTTAAGTGAACAATGTAAAGAAATAGAGGAAAACAATAAAATGGGAAAGACTAGAGATATCTCCAAGAAAATTAGAGATACCAAGGGAAATTTCATGCAAAGATGGGCACAGTAAAGGACAGAAATGGTATGGACCTAACGGAAACAGAAGCTATTAAGAAGGGGTGGCAAGAATACACAGAAGAACTGTACCAAAAAGGTTCTTAATGATCCAGATAACCATGACAATGTGATCAGTCACCTAGAGCCAGACATTCTGGAATGTAAAGTCAAGTGGCCTTGGGAAGCATCACTAGGAACAAAGTTAGTGGGGGTGATGGAATTCCAACTGAGCTGTTTAAAATCTTAAAAGATGATGCTGTTAAAGTGTTGCACTCAAGATGCCAGCAAATTTGGAAAACTCAAGAGTGGCCCCAGGACTGGAAAAGATCAGTTTTCATTCCAGTCGCAAGGAAATGCAATGCCAAAATATGTTCAAACTATGGCACAGTTGCACTAATTTTGCATGCTATCTAGGTAATGCTCAAAATCTTTCAAGCTCGGCTTCAACAGTCCATGAACCAATAGCTTCCAGGTGTACAAGCTGGATTTAGAAAAGGCAGAGGAAACAGAGTCAAATTGCCACCATCCATTGGATCATAGAAAAAGCAAGAGCGTTCCAGTAAAACATCTACTTCTGCTTTATTGACTGTGTCAAGGCCTTTGTGTGGATTACAACAAACTGTGGAAAATTCTGAAAGAAATGGGAATACCAAACCACCTTACCTGCCTCCTAGGAAACCTGTATGCAGGTCAAGAAGCAACAGTTAAAACCAGACATGGAACAATGGACTGATTCAAAATTAGGAAAGGAGTACATCAAGGCTGTATAGTGTTACCCTACTTATTTAACTTATATTCAGAATACATCATGTGAAATGCCAGGCTGGATGAAGCACAAGCTGGAATCAATATTGCCGGGAGAAATATCAGTAACCTCAGATATGCAGATGACACCACCATAATGGTAGAAAGTAAAGAAGAACTAAAGAGCCTCTTGATGAAGGTGAAGGAGGAGAGTGAAAAAGCTGGCTTAAAACTCAACATTCAGAAAACTTAAGAACATGGCATCTGGTCCCATCACTTTGTGGCAAATGGATGGGGGAAAAATGGAAACAGTGACAGACTTTATATTTTTTGGTCAAAATCACTGCAGATGGTGACTGCTTGATCCTTGAAAGAAAAGCTATGACAAACCTATAAAGCATATTAAAAAGCAGAGACATTACTTTGTCAACAAAGGTCCATATAATCAAAGCTGTGCTTTTTCCAATAGTCACGTATGGATGTGAGAGTTGGACCATAAAGAAGGCCAAGTGGCAAAGAATTGATGCTTTTGAACTATGGTGTTGGAGAAGACTCTTGAGAGTCCCTTGGACAGCAAGGAGATCAAACCAGTCAGTCCTAAAGGAAATCAGTCCTGAATATTCATTGGAAGGGCTGATGCTGAAGCTCTAATACTTTGGCCACCTGATGCCAAAAACTGACCCATTAGGAAAGACCTTGATGCTGGAAAAGATTTCCTCCATTCACCCTTCTGCAGTCTCTCTGGTGTGTTGTTTCTTAAACAAGTGAAGTTCATTATTTTGGGGGGGCCTTTATACCTGCTGTCTCCATTGCCTGGAGCACTCTGCCCTAGATCCTTACATGCCTGATTCCTCCCTGTCATGCCTATCACTCCAAATGTCACCTTCTCAAAGAGCCTTTCTTGACCATCCCTCAGTCACCTTCTATCACATTGCTCTGTTTTACTCTCTTCATAGATTCATCATTAGCTAAGATTACCTTTTTATTTACTTATATGCCTGGATTATACTATAGAGCCTACCATATAATGTATTCTCAATATAGAATGTTTGTTGGAGGAATGAATGAACAAGTGAGTGAATGAATGGATCTCGAGTTAGAGGAAATTTTAATGTGATGAAAAGAGCAAGGACTTTAGACATTCTGGATTTAAATTTCAGTCCTGCTTCATTACTTATGTGACCTTAGCCAAGTTACTCAAGTTTAAGTTGCCTAATAAGTTAAAGATATTAATATAGACTTCATAGGCAAGACTTCAAAGTCCATTGTTTTGACTGCCAGTGTATACTACTTATATATATATACACACACACACATATACACATACATATACATATACACACACACTACTTATGGAAGCTTCCCTGGTGGCTCAGAGGTTAAAATGTCTGCCTGCAATGCGGGAGACCTGGGTTCGATCCCTGGGTCAGGAAGATCCCCTGGAGAAGGAAATGGCAACCCACTCCAGTATTATTGCCTGGAGAATCCCATGGATGGAGGAGCCTGATGGTCTACAGTCCATGGGGTCACAAAGAGTCGGATACGACTGAGTGACTTAACTAACTAACTAACTATATACTACTTATACACTCTAGTAAGTTAATGACAATTTTTGTCCATACCGCCATTGCATGTAGTATGGCATCACTTTCACAGCAGGCGCTCAATAAACTCCAATGAGTAATTTTACTTAAAGGAATTATCATTAGGGGGCACTCATTTGTCAACTACTTCCTTTCTTCATTCTTGGTCTTAACAGTTTCTGTCTGCCTTTTAGTGACATTATTGATCATTATAATAGCCAAGGAAATAAGAATAGGTATACACATATGTGCACATATCACAAGTTTATCAAGGAGAGGAGGCCAGTTATATATATCTTTATGTTCTACTACCCTAACTTAGATGTCCTTCTTCCTTTAGAGTGAACCTCATCATTATCTTTTCCATTTGTAGAGTCATGGTAACTACCCCTTTGTCTGTTGGCAGAATACTTTTGTGTTAGAGCTGGAAAGTTCCATAAATGTCACATGCACTCTTCTCAAGCTGCCCCGCCAGCATCTTTTCTCCTTCCTATGGACTTAAGCCACATGGAACTACCCACAGGTCCTCATATAACCATGTTTTTTCAGTTCCGTGCCTTTCTATATACTGTCTCCTCTGTCTGAAATACTCTATTCACTCTCCACCCTTGCCCTTTTATAATGTAAGAACCATTAATTCTTCAAAGATTAGTTAAGGGTGTTCTCTGGTGGCCTAGTGTTAGGATTCCAGGCTTTCACTGCAATGGTCTTGGTTCAGTCCCTGGCTGGGGAACTGAGATCCCACAAGCCATGTGGCATAACAAAAAAAGATTAGTTAAAATGTCACTTTGAAATCTTGCATGACAAGTCTGTCTTGCCCATCTCCTTTGCTTCCTTGCCTTCCTTTGCAGAGTTAGTCACTTCCTCCTCCAGGTTCTTATAACCCCATGTGTATATATTTTGGCATCACACTCGAATCTTTTTGTAATTTTTTGTTTCGACATAATTTCAGCTCTACAGAAAAATTGCAACAGTGGTACAAAGAATTCCCTTATACCTTTCACCAAGATTCTCCAAATATTAACATTTTATCATATTTGCATTATTAATCTCTCTCAATACATAATACATATTTTTTCTGAACCATTTGGCAGTGACTTGCATGCATAATGTCCCTTTACTATCAAAGACCTTAGTGTATGTTTTCTAAAAACAAGGGCAACAGGTGGGATGCATGAGACAAGTGCTCGGGCCTGGTGCACTGGGAAGACCCAGAGGAATCGGGTGGAGAGGGAGGTGGGAGGGGGGATCGGGATGGGGAATACGAGTAAATCTATGGCTGATTCATGTCAATGTATGACAAAACCCACTGAAAAAATAAAGAAAGAGAGAAAAATAATAATAAAATAAAAAAAAAGAAAAACAAGGGCAAATGTCTTCATAGACATAAGTGCATTTGTTAAAATTAGAAAATTATTATCAGTATAGTATTAAGAGCTAATCTACAGACCTTCTACAGTTATTAAAACTAGAAAATTAGTATCAGTACAGTATCAATGGCTAATCAGTAAACTTTATTCATATTTTGTCAGTTGTCCCAAAAGAAAATTCTTTTGGGACATGAGTTATACTTGTCATGTCTCTTTAGTCTCCATTAATCTCAAACAGTTCTTTCATCATTATTATTTGTTTTTCATGACCTTAATATTTCTTTATAAATACTTGTCCAGTTATTTTATAGAACGGGTCTCATTTGGGTGTGTCTAATATTACCTCATGATTAGATTCAGGTTATGCTTTTTTGACAGCAAGGCTCTACAAGGGACAGTCTTCTCAAGGCATTGTATTTGGGGATACATGATATCATTTGTCCTAACTGCAGATAGTAATTTGGATTACTTGGTTCAGGTAGTATCTACCACATTTCTTCACTTCATTCTTTTGTAATTAGGTAATTAGTTAATAGTCTTGTAGATAAATATGTTGAGACAATAAATATCCTGTTTCTCCTCAGACTTTCACCTAATAGTTTTAGCATCCACTGATGAGTATGCTTGAATCGGTTATTGCCCAAATGGCTATTTTCTAATCCCCTCATTTCTTCCACATGTGTTACTTGAGATTCTACTGTAATCAAGAGTTTTTCCTTCTCTTCTGTTTTTTTTTTTTTAATTTAGTTATATCAGTATGGACTCTTGAGTCTTACTTATTTAGTAATTATTTCTTATTGTCAGGACTTCCCTGGTGGCTCAGACGGTAAAGCATCTGCTTACAATGCGGGATACCCGGGTTCAGTTCCTGGGTTGGAAAGATCCTCTGGAGAAGGAAATGGCAACCCACTCCAGCACTCTTGCCTGGAAAATCCCACGGATGGAGGAGCCTGGTAGGCTACAGACCATAGGATCGCAAAGAGTCGGACACAACTGAGCCACTTCACTTTCACTTTTCTTATTATCATTATGTTTTGATTTTCAAATTGCCCTAGATGTAGCAAGTAGAAGCTCCTTGAAGTTGTCTCATATGTCCTTTTGACATGGCCCCATTATTTCCTGACCAGTGTGTTCCAGGTTCATCTTCCCTATCCGAGTCCATAGCCACTGAGTTGTGATTATTGTGTAAAGATCTACTTCTAACCATCTCTAGATTGTGCTCCTCTAAGATAGGGATCATGTTGGGGGTTTTTTCACCTTAGATAATTGGTAAACCTTGGTACTTAATATTTGCTAAATTTCCAGTGAAAAAATTAGCTGAAGTTTACTGATACAGTCAAATTAATATAATTTAATTTGCCACTTCCTGGGCTCTGAAAAGAAGAGATTGCTTCCTTCCTCCTCAGCTACCTGACAGAATGTGTGCAGAGAAGATCCCAAAGGCTAGAATCATGCCTGGGTCTGCCACTGTTAACTTCTCTGAGGCTTGCTTTCCTCGTTTGTCAAAGGAGAAGATAATGTCAGCCTTCACAAGATTATGAAGGCCATGTGAAATCACAAGTGTACAAGAATTGTGTCAAAATATTGTTGATTAAGGGAGTAATTCTGTCAACCTTAGTGGCATCAAAATATATTGGAGAATATTCCAGTCTTTCATCCTTCTCTGAAGTAGGACAGGCATTAAATTATTTAATTATCTGCATGTGGAAAATAAGAGAAGATTGTGTTTAAATGACAAATTCAATGTCACACCATAAGGGACAGAACTAGAATTAAATCCCTGGTCCCCTGACATCACCTCAATTTTTTTTCCTCTAGGATAATTAACTTAGAATATGGCAGGACAGGGCTTCCTGATGGCGAAAACCTCAAAATACTGGAATCCCTCAGGATAGCTTAAGAAATTCATTATTAAGACACTTTTAAATTAGTATGAAGCTTAATCTCACTGCTAGCTACTCACACATGAATAGCATGCCCTGATTTTTCAGAACTGTTAAATACAATTGGTTAGTTTCTTCTGTCTGTATCGTTCAGGCCAGAGAGAGCAACTTCTTTGCCATTTGGCATCATGAACTTTTATTTCTAGCCTTCAGGGAAAGAAGAACTGCTTTTTGGTACTTATGAAGCCAATTAAAGCCCATTCAGTTCTTCTCTTATATCTGTTTCCTTTCTTATTTTGCAAACATGTTCTGGGTACCAAGTAAGAACTCGACCAGCCTCTTTTCATGTGATTGGTAGGAATTCCAAAGTAAATCTCTTTCCTCGCTGATCAGCTCAGATTCCATGTTTGTTACTAGAAATATATGGGGCAGTCTTATGGTTTATAGTAATCAGTAAGTGATGCTCGAAGTTCTCCAAGCCAGGCTTGAACAGTACGTGAATGATGAGCTCCCAGATGTTCAAGCTGGTTTTAGAAAAGGCAGAGGAACCAGAGATCAAATTGCCAACATCCGTTGGATCATCGAAAAAGCAAGAGTTCCAGAAAAGCATCTACTCCTGCTTTATTGACTTTGCTAAAGTCTTTGACTGTGTGGATCACAACAAACTGTGGAAAATTCTTAAAGAGATGGGAATACCAGACCACCTGATCTGCCTACCGAGAAATCTGTATGCAGGTCAGGAAGCAACAGTTAGAACTGGACATGGAACGACAGACTGGTTCCAAATAGAGAAAGGAGTACGTCAAGGCTGTATTTTGTCACCCTGCTTATTTAACTTATATGCAGAGTACATCATGTGAAATGCCAGGGTGGATGAAGCGCAAGCTGAAATCAAGATTGCTGGGATAAATATCAATAACCTCAGATAGGCAGATGACACCACACTTATGGTAGAAAGCAAAGAACTAAAGAGCCTCTTGATGAAACTGAAAGAGGAGAGTGAAAAGTTGGCTTAAAACTCAACATTTGGAAAACTAAGCTCATGGCATCTGGTCCCATCCCTTCATGGTGAATAGATGGGGAAACAATGGAAACAGAGACTTTATTTTGGGGGCCTCCAAAATCACTGCAGGTGGTGACTACAGCCATGAAATTAAAAGACACTTGCTCCTTGGAAGAAAAGCTCTGACCAACCTAGACGGCATATTAAAAAGCAGAGGCATTACTTTGCCAACAAAGGTCTGTCTAGTCGAAGCTACGGTTTTTCCCGTAGTTATGTATGGATGTGAAGAACTGGACTGTAAAGAAAGCTGAGCGCCAAAGAATTGATGTTTTTGAATTGTGGTGTTGGAGAAGACTCTTGAGAGTCCCTTGGACTGCAAGGAGATCCAACCACGCGATCCTAAAGGAAATCAGTCCTGAATATTCATTGGAAGGACTGATGCTGAAGCTGAAACTCCAGTACTTTGGCCACCTGATGCGAAGGACTGACTCATTTGAAAAGACCCTGATGCGGGAAAGATTGAAGGCAGGAGGAGAAGGGGACAACAGAGGATGAAATGGATGGCATCACCGACTCAATGGGCATGAGTTTGAGTAGGCTCCAAGAGTTGGTGGTGGACAGGGAAGCCTGGAGTGCTATATAGTCCATGGGGTCACAAAGAGTCGGACACAACTGAATGACTCAACTGAACTGAATCAGTTTGAATGTTTGTCATGTTCAGTTACTCAAGTTTAGGTATAGAAAATGTAGAGAGTTGGATTGGGTTTCTTTCTAGTGTATTGGAAAGAGAAGGGAAAGGAAGTGATTATAGATCAGTAGTTCTCAAAACTTTCAGGATCAGGAAACTTATATCCTTAACCGGAAGGCTTTTTATTAATGTGAATTATTCATGTTAGTACATTAGAAATTAAAGCTTTAAGAATGTTTTAAAACATAAGAATATACTGGCACACATGCCATTAGCTGTCAAAGTGATGATATTACTCTTATAGCATCTGGAAAATTCTACTGTGAGAGAATGAGAATGAAAAAGGCAAATGATGTTTTAGCATCATGAAAATAATCTTGATTTTACAGACCTTCAGAAGAATTTTAAGAACCACTCCCCGCCCCCGCCCAGAGGCTTCCAGACTGAACTTGGAAAACTGCTAACTATATAACATTTTAAAAATCCATTCACCAGTAAGGGACATTTGGGTCATTTTGAGTTTTCAGTCATTACATATAATACTGCTGCAAACATTCTTTTATACATACCTCAGTGTACATGTTCAAAACTTTCTCTGGTGTTTATACCTTAGATTGAAATTGCTGAATCCTAGTGTAGGTGCATCTTCAGACAGATAATGCCTGCAATGTCCCCAGGGGAGTCGTCTTGAAAAATGCTACTGTGAACATTCTATTACATATCTTTGGTGATCATACCTCATTTCTCTTGGTTATATATTGAAGTGTGAAGTTGTCAGGTGATAGAATATAAAGCTAAACAATCTTTGAAAATGATTTGCAGTCTCACAACATACAGTTCTACTTGCCTCGTTTTCCTCAACAATGATAGGTAATATCAGTCTTTTTTTTTTTTTTTAATTAGTTGGAGGCCAATCACTTCACAACATTTCAGTGGGTTTTGTCATACATTGATATGAATCAGCCATGGATTTACACATATTCCCCATCCCAATCCCCCCTCCCACCTCCCTCTCCACCCGATTCCCCTGGGTCCTCCCAGTGCACCAGGCTAGAGCACTTGTCTCATGCATCCCACCTGGGCTGGTGATCTGTTTCACCATAGATAGTATACATGCTGTTCTTTTGAAATATCCCACCCTCACATTCTCCCACAGAGTTCAAAAGTCTGTTCTGTATTTCTGTGTCTCTTTTTCTGTTTTGCATATAGGATTATCGTTACCATCTTTCTAAATTCCATATATATGTGTTAGTATGCTGTAATGTTCTTTATCTTTCTGGCTTACTTCACTCTGTATAAATATCAGTCTTTTCAATTTTAGCAGTTGGTGGAGATTTAGTATCTTTAGTTTTAACTTGCATTTTCCTGATAACTAATAATATTCAACAACTTTTCATATCCTGTTGATATTTATATATTCATTTTTGTGACATGGCTTTTCAAGTCTTCAGTCACTCAGTCATGTCCGACTCTTTGCAACCCCATGGACTGCAGCACACCTGTGTTACCATTTTTCAAGTCTTACCCATTTTTAAAATTGGATTATGAAACTTTTGTTACAGATTTTTAGGATTTTTTAAAAATATATTCTGGACATATGTGTTTTATATATCTTTTTTCACTTCCTGGATTTGTTTTTCACTTTTTGAAAAATAAGTGTTTTCTGTTGCTGAGGAGAAATTTTTTTTGTTTTAATGAAGTCATATGTGTCAACCTTTTATGTTAATAGTGTGTGTTCTGTTTAATAAATCTTTATTATCCCAGAGTTTTGAAGATATTCCCGTGTTCTTCTGAAAATTTTAACTTTCACATTAATTTTTGTTTCTGGAATGAAGTATATGGTTACATATGGATATCTGTTTGACTCCCTGCAATTTTATTGAAGAGTCCATGGTCCCCTTCCTGCCCCAGAATTAAAGTGGTTCCTTTATTATAAATCAGATGACTATACTCTGATCTGATCATGAGCTGTATAGTTTGTACAGTTAACTGGTTCTTGTGTAACATCATTTATTTTTGGATCTTTACAAATATATTGTCCCACGCTGAGGCCCTCCCACTGTGTCTCTTCACCACTACTGGCGGCAGCTCCCCAAGGTCCCGTGGTGACTGACGCTGATTAATCACAGGACATCCAGGAGCCAGAAGAGGCAGTCTTGGGAACACCTGGCCCAGAGGGCCTGGCAACCACCATGCTGAGAACTGGCATATCCCCAGTCTTGTGTCTATTTTAGTAAGTTGTATTTTTTTTAAGGAAATCTCCCATTTCATATAAATTTCCTAATTTAGTTGCATAAAATTATTTATAATATCCTGTTACTATCTTCTTAATGTCTGAAAGATCTATGATGAAACCTCCTCTTTTATTCTTGATACTTGTAGATTGTAGGGTGGGGGTTGTATTTCTTAATCAGGCTTGTTAAAGGATTATCTTTTCAAAGGATCAGCCTTTAACTTTGTTAATATCTCTACTGTATGTCCATTTTCTGTTTTCATTGACTTATCCACTCATCTCTATTGTGTCCTTAATTTTACTTTCTTTGAGTTTAGTTTGCTCTTCTTTTCTTAGCTTTCTGAAATAGAAGCTTAAATCGTTGATATGTAACCTTTCTTTTTTTTTAATATGAACATTTATAGCTGTAAACTTCCCTTTGAGTGCTGATTTAGTTAAATCTCACGTTTGTATATCTATATTTTCATGAACTTTAAGTTCTAAAATTTTTTTTTACTTACATTTTATTTCTTTGATATGAGTTATTTACAAGTATGTGTGTGCTACATGTGTGCTAAGTCGCTTCAGTTGTGTCTGACTCTGTGCGACCCTATGGACTATAGCCCGCCAGGCTCCTCTGTCCTCGGGATTCTCCAGGCAAGAATACTGGAGTAGGTTGCCATGCCCTTCTCCAGGGGATCTTCCTACCCTGGGATCACACCTGTGTGTCTTATGTCTCCTGCATTGGCAGGTGGGTTCTTTACCACTAGCATGTATGCCACTTAATTTCTTAACACTGGGTCTTTTAATTTTATTTTTGTTATTGATTTCTATTTAAATTCCACGTGGTTAGAGAACATATTCTTTATTATTTCAGTGTTTTGTACTTTATTGAGAATTGGTTTTTCACCCAGTACATTACATAAACATTTGAAGAGAATGTGTATTCTGTACTTTTTGGGTATAATGTCCTGTATATGTCAATTAGGCTGGTTGGTTAACCTGTTATTTGGTTATTTATGTTAATTAGTAGTTCCTATGTAGCTCAGCTGGTGAAGAATCCACCTGCAATGCAGGAGACCATGGTTCAATTCCTGGATCAGGAAGATCCCTTGGAGAAGGGATCCTGGAGACACTCCAAGATTCTTGGGCTTCCCTGGTGGCGCAAACAGTATAGAATCCTCTTGCAATGCAGGAGACCTGGGGTTGGGATCCCTGGGTTGGGAAGATCCCCTGGAGGAGGGCATGGCAAACCATTCCAGTAATCTTGCCTGGAGAATCCCCATGGACAGAAGAGCCTGGTGGGCTACCGTCCATGGGGTTGCAAAGAGTCAGACACGACTGAGCGACTAAGCACACACACTTGTTAATTAGTTATTTATGTTACTAGTTAGTTGATTGTATTATTCAAATATATTCTATCCTTATTTATATTTTCACATTCATTTTTTTAATACTTTCTTTAGTTAGTTATTTGGCTGTGCTGGGTCTTAGTTGAGGTACATGGGATCTTTAGTTGCAGCATCCAAGATCTTTTGTTCTAGCACACAAACTCTTAGTTGTAACATGCGAACTCTTAGGTTGCGGCATGTAGGATCTAGTTCCCTGCTGCTACTGCTACTGCTGCTACTCAGTCACTTCAGTCGTGTCCGACTCTGTGCGACCCCATAGATGGCAGCCCACCAGGCTCCTCCGTCCCTGGGACCAGGCCCCAAGCATTGGGAGCACGGAGTCTTAGCCACACCCCTCAAGGTCATCACAGAGTACTGAGCTGCAGCTTCCCACTTCCTCACATTCTTGACTTAACCAGCAACTGAGAAATGTGTCAGAGATCTCCAACTCATAATTATGGATTTTCTATTTCTCCTTTTAGTTTTTTAAATTTTGCTTTTATATTTTGTATTGTTAGGTACATATAAATATAAGGTTATTATAGCTTCCTTTTGAATTGACTATCTTTTGCTATAATTATCATTTATAAGTAATTTTAGTTTGTTTCATTTCCACTTTAACTGGAGTTTTTTTAAATTCAATATAGTTGATGTATAATATGTTTATTTCAGGTGTGCTTCATGGTGATTTGATATTTGTATATATTTTGAAATGATCACCATGATGAATCTAGTAACCATCTATCCCCCTACAAAGCTATTAAAACATTATTGACTGTATTTCTTATGCTGTATATTACATCCCCAAGGACTTGTTTTATTACTGGGGTTTTGTGCCTCTTAATCCCCTTCTCCTGTTTTATCACTCCTCCACTGCCCGCCTCTCTCTCAATCACTAGTTTGTTCTGTTGTATCTAAGATTCTGTTTTTGTTTTTTGTTTTACTTTTTAGATTCCACATGTGAGATCATAAGTATTTGTCTTTGTCTGATTTACTTCACTTAGCATACCTTCTAGATTTGTCCATGTTGTCACAAATGGAAAGATCTCTTTTTTCATAGTTGAATCAATACTCCATTATATATGTATACCGCATTTTCTTTAGCCATTCATCTATCAATGGACATGTAGGTTGTTTCCATATCTTGGCTATTGTAAACAATAATACTGTGAACGTTGGTGTGCATATGCCTTTTCCTTTTTTTTTTTTTTTAATATGCCTTTTCAAATTGTTTTTGTTTTCTTTGGGTAAATACCCAGAAGTTAATTTGCTGGATCATATGGCAGTTCTGTTTTTAATTTTTATAAGAATGCTGTTTCCCATAGTGACTGCACCAATTTATATTCCCACCGACAGTGAATGAGGTTTCTCTTTTCTCCATATCCTTGCCAACACCTGTTATTTGTTCTTTTTTGAGTAATGGCCATTTTGACAAATGTGAGGTGGTATCTCATTGTGGTTTTGATTTGCATTGCACTGGTGATTAGTGATGTTGAGCTTCTTTTCATGTGCCTGTATGTCTTCTTTGGAAAAATATCTATGCAGGTCCTCTGCCCATTTGATAATCAGGTTTTTTTTTTTATGTTGAGTTGTGTATTTGTGTATTTTGGATGTTAACCCCTTATTGGAAATATCATTTGCAAATATCTTCTCTCATTCAGTAGACTGCCTTTTCATTTGGGTGATATGAATTGACTATTTTATCTTGACGAAGTATCCCTTTTTAGTCTAGTTATACTTCCTGCATTAAGACTGTCTTGTCTGATATTAACATAGCCACTTGAACCTTCTTTGGTTAACATTCACAGGATATGTATTTTTCCATCTGTTTGTTTTTGTCTTCCTCTATGATTATATTTTAAGTTTTCTTATATTTCAATGCCATCTTATAAATGGATATAATTGGGTTCTTGGGGGTTTTCGGGTCTAGTATGTTTATTTTCTCTTAGTTTATTCAAACCACTCATATTTAATGTGATTATTTATTTGAGTTAAAGTCTGTCATTTTGTATTTTGCTTTTTGTTTTCTCTTTGAGTTCTTACTCATTTCTTTGTTCCTCCTTTCTTGCCGTCTTTGGGATTAATCAAGCATGTTTTATTATTCCATTTCTCTCTCCTCAGCTTTTTTAGTGATGCATTCTTGTTAGAATTTTTTAACTAGCTAGAATTGTATATTTTGAACTTACTAAAGTTCATCTTAAGTAAGCACTCTGGTCCCTCCCCAAATAATGCAAAGTTCTTAACAGATTTTGGCTCCGTTTACCCCACTACTACCATCCTTTGTGCTATTGCTTTTATATAATTTACTAATACAGTTGACCCTTAAACAGTGTGTAGATTAGGGACAGTGAAATCTGCGTATAACTTCACAGCAAGCCCTCCATATCCATGGTTGTACATCCATGGATTTAACCAAACCATGAATCCTGCAGAACTGTGGTACATGTTTATTTTAAAAATTTGCATGCAAATGGATATACACAGTTAAAACCTATGTTGTTTAAGGGTCAACTGTACATGTACTATAAACCCTACAAGCCATTTAAAAAAAAATCTTTTTCTAAATAGTCAATATTGTCTTGTATCTATCTACATATTTACCCCTTCTAATGCTCTTCCTTCCTACAGTTGTATTTTTCCATCTGGGATTACTCTTCTTTATCCTGAAGAACTTCCTTTTTATTTCCTGTAGTTTAGGTCTGTTAGTGACATTCTCTCAGCTTTGATGTTTCTGAAAATGTTATTTCACCTTTTTAAAAAATTTTAATTGCATGCAAGAGTCTTAAAATTCTGTTCTGCTTTACAATCTTCAAAAGTTTCACACAGATGATTAGAAGAAATCATCATTTCTTGTAATCCCATAGTAACCCTCTTTTTTTCCCTCTACACCTATATTGCCCCTCCTCAGTTCCCTCTCTCTACTGTAAGTCACTAGCTTGTTCTCTGCATCTGGGAATCTGCTTCTTTTTTGTTGTTATATTCACTAATTTGTTGTATTTTTTTTTCATTTTTTTAAATTTGTTGTATTTTTTAGATTCCACATATAAGAGATATCTAATACAGTATTTTTCTTTCTCTGTATGACTTATTCCACTTAGCATAATATCCTCCAAATCTACCCATGTTGCTACAAATGGCAAAAGAGAATTCATTCTTTTTTATGGCTGAATAGTATTCCTCTGTGTGTGTGTGTGTGTGTGTGTGTGTGTGTGTGTGTGTGTGTGACATCTTCTTTATTCATTCATCTGTTGATGGACACTTAGGTTGTTTTTATACTTTTTCACCTTCATTTTTGAAGGATCAGTTCAGTTCAGTCGCTCAGTCGTGTCCAACTCTTTGTGACCCCGTGAACCGCAGCACGCCAGGGCCTCCCTGTCCATCACCAACTCCTGGAGTCCACCCAGTCTCATATCCATCAGGTCGGTGATGCCGTCCAACCATCTCATCCTCTGTCATCCCCTTCTCCTCCTGCCCTCAATCTTTCCCAGCATCAGGGTCTTTTCAAATGAGTCAGCTCTTCACATCAGGTGGCCAAAGTACTGGAGTTTCAGCTTCAGCATCAGTCCTTCCAATGAACACCCAGGACTGATCTCCTTTAGGATGGACTGGTTGGATCTCCTTGCAGTCCAAGCGACTCTCAAGAGTCTTCTCCAACACCACAGTTCAAAAGCATCAATTCTTTGGCACTCAGCTTTCTTTATAGTCCAACTCTCACATCCATACATGACCACTGGAAAAACCATAGCCTTGACTAGACAGACCTTTGTTGACAAAGTAATGTCTCTGCTTTTTAATATGCTGTCTAGGTTGGTCATAACTTTCCTTCCAAGGAGTAAGCATCTTTTAATTTCATGGCTGCAGTCACCATCTGCAGTGATTTTTCACTAGATATAGAACTCTGGGTTGGCAGTTTACATATTTTAGCCCCTTAAAACTGTCATTTAACACTATTGCTTCTTACTTTCATAGTTTCTGTTACAAAGTCAATTGCTTCTGTAAAAAAAATCCTTTTTTCTTTAACTGCTTTTAAAAATGTGTCTTTGTCTTTCATTTTGCTTTATTTTATGTATTTTATTTTCAGCAGTTTCACAGTGATGTGGTTTGGTATAGTTTGGAGGTTTTTTTGTATTTGCTGCTTGTGGATTGCTGAGCTCTTCTTTCATTAGTCTTCAAGTATAGTTTTACCTCATTCTCTCAGTCTTCTCTCACAGGGATTATAGTTACTCATATTTTGTATCTATTGAGTGTGTCCACATGTCCCTAATGTTGTAATCTATTTATCGGGTTTTTTTTTTCTGTATTTTTGCTTCATTTTGCATGTTTTCTGTTGATTTTTCTTCAAATTTTTAAATTCTTCTGCTAGATCTTCTTTACTCTTAAATTCATCCAGTGATTTCTTAATTTTTAATATTGTGTTTTTATTCTAGTATGTTCATTTAATTTGTTATGAAGGTTGCAGTTTTCTGTGAGTATTATCTTTTCTTACATTTTTTTCATCTTTCCCTCTACTTTTTAAAACCATATTACTTATGGTTAGTTTAAAGTCTGTTTCATTATCTGGATCATACATGAGTTTTCTGTTGTCTATATTTTTTCTTGATTATCAGTCACGTTGTTCTGACTCTTTTTTGTATTTTTCTCTTACACACACACACTGGATATTTTATATAAAAGAAGTGTCGAGATTCCAGCTGATATTTTCTATCAGAATTCTTTCCTCTTTCCTTTATGCTAATAGGATAAGGGCCTGATCCTCTCAGTCTAATCATGGATTGAACTAGTTCAGATATGAATTTTATCTATGGTTTATATCCATATTCCGAGGCCCTGGGCCCTCGACTGAGAGCCTAATGGGTCTTCATCTTCATAGTCGTGAAAAGCCACAAGGAATTATCCTGCCTGTGAGTTTTGGGGCTTGGTTCTTTGACCTTTCAGTCCTTACAATTTCAAAATAAGGCATTTATCTTGAAGAGGAGATCGGCTGTGTTAGAAGTAGACCTCATCCTTCTGGTGGAACCTTGTCTGCTGAAGTCACGAAATTATGGGAATTTTCACTCTGCCTTTTTAGAGACTCTCAGCCTAGCTTTGCAGCCCCGACATGCAGGCTCAAAACTCAGCAGATGTCCTGTGGGAAAAATAGGCCATATTCATGGAACTCCTCATCATAGCAGCCTCATCAATTTCTCTTTCCTCCAGTGGAGCTCCTCTGCACAGGCCAAGACTGACTGTTAATTCATGCCCAAATTTGGCAAATGTGCTCAGGAAAGAAAACAGTGTCAGCTACTTAAAAAACCCTCCTCATCCAGGTGTGGAATTCCAGTTCATCTAACCCTCATAATTTCTGTAACAGTGCATTGTCTTTTAAAGTAATTTGTCTGATTTTTTCTAGTTGCTGGATCAGCAGCACTACACTGTCATATCTGTTAGATACTACTTGGAAGCACGAGAAATACTGTCTTCTACCTGCCCACTGTAACTACTTTATTAACTTGTCTCCTAAGTTCTACTCTTGTCCCCTCCCCTCCCAGAGTAGCCAGAGTGTTCCCTTTTAAGTCTGCCCTGTCACTCACTTGCTCAAAACTCTCCAATGGCTTCCCTTCAGACTTAAGATAAATTTAGGTTCATTTTCAGGGTCTACAAAATCCCACACAGTCTTATTGCTACTTCTCCTCTACCTAATCTCCCACCACTCTCCCCTTTGCTCACTCACTTCCCGCTATACTGATCTTCTTTCCATTTCTCAAACACAGTAATATGTTCTCATCTCAGAATCTTTGCATTTGTTATATACCATCTACTGGATGGCTCTTCCCTCAGCTCTTCATAAGACTTTGCCTTTATTTCATTTGGGAGCTCTTTGCAAATGTCACCTTCACAAAGAGGACTTTCCTCACCTCTGTGTCTCCTTAACTTGCTTTAGTTTTAATCATGGCATTTACCTAATATTATATTGTGTATTTTTTTGCCTATTTTCTGTCTCCCCCACTAGGCGGTAAGCTCCATAAGAGTGGAAACTATGTTTTGTTCACTGTTCTACCCCAGGACTTAAAATAATGCATAGCCTGTAGTAAGTGCTTAATAACTTTGTGGAATGAATTAGATATTGCTTACCTTGAAAAATTCTCAGTTAAGGAGATGAATGATTGGAGTAAATTGAAAGTACTCTGCAGAATGTTTTAGAGCAGGTGGAGCACCGATGGAGTTGTCAGACAAGGCCTCAATAAGGTGGTGATTCTGGAGCTGAGTGTTGAAAACTGAGTATTGATTTATTCGGATCAGAAAGAATAGAGAACTCAACATATTTGAACAAACTGGTATTCAGAAAACAGTGGCGCTATGACATGGGGGTGGGTGATAGGAAATGACATCAGACATATCCGGGAAGCAAGGCAGGGGCCAAATCACAAAAGTCTTTGGATATCAGAATAAAGAATTTGGACTTTACCTTAAAGTCCAAATTTTTAAGGTAAGGAAAGATGCTATTAGATGTATATACTTGTATGTGTTTCGGTAGTCCTCACCGCAGTAATCACACTAAAACTTTAAGTAAATTGATTCAGAAAATCCCTGATTTGGTTGTCAGAACCCAGTTTCCACACGTAAGTCCTTATCCCAACTCACTGTGTAAGCTAGGGAAGGTATCATTTCCTCTTCTGAGCCTCAGGTCTTCATTCTTAGCAGACTGTAAGCTTCTAAGAGCCATTCCATCTCTGAGTCTATGGTTGTTTATATGCTTTAACTAGATTCTTTAGGAAGAAATGCGTAATATTTTTTCTACATTAGCCAGAAATAATTAAAACTTCCAATTCTGGCCAATCTAAATTCAATTCTCCTCTGAGATTTTCTAACTTTTAGGTCAGATACCAAGAGACTAGCTTCTTGGGATAAAACTATCCAAGCAGAAGTAGCAAGTCTTTTTTTCCCTCTGGCTGGGATGGGGATGCAGGTGGGAGGAGGGAGTGTTAGAATGAGTCTTTTTCTTGCAGTTGTGATTCCAAAGAATCCCTACCCTGCATCTGATGTGAACACTGAGAAGCCCAGCATCCACAGCAGCACCAAAACTGTCTTGGAGCATCAACCAGGGCAGAGGGGGCGTAAACCAGGAAAGAAGCGGGGCCGGACACCCAAGCCCCTAATTCCCCATCCCATCTCTACCCCATCCAAGTCAGCTGAGCCTTTGAAATTCCCAAAGAAGAGGGGTCCCAAACCTGGCAGTAAGGTAGGTAAAAATGTGGGTTTGCCAGCAAGGGATAAATGGTTATAAAAGGATAACTCTTCCATATCCATCCATCTTAGAAAGGAATGTGTCTGACACTATTCTCCACCTTGTGTGTTCTTTTAAGGAGAATCTCCTATATTGTCATCCCTACTTTAGCTATTTAGCTGGGAGTTTGTAATGTTAGAGATAAGATAGTATGGATAAGAAACAGATTTTTACTTTGAAAGTTACATTCATGGGAATTCTGGTCTGATATCTTCAATAGATGAAAGGCTCTGCTCCTAATTGTTACTGACCTACACAAAGTGGATGCCCAGGTATGTGAACAGAAAGAGAAAACTGACACTGTAAATGTATTTATTTTCCTGTCCCTATACCTTCTTTAAAAAAAAAAAAAGGAAATTATTGAATATTTACTAAGGATCAGGCTCTGTACTTGACCCCATTACATATCATATGATCTTTACAAAACCCTAGGAGATAAGTAGTGTTAATGTTAATAATCAAGTAAATTGAGACTTAGAGATGGGAAATGACTTCCCTACAGTCACACAGCTAATCAATGGCAAAGGCTACAGAGATGGATCTCCAGATCTTCTAGTTCTAAGATCACTGCTGCCCCATCACATATTCACTCTCTCACATTTCCCAAGGAAGGTAACACAACCTCTGGTGTTGGAAAAAACTGCTGGGTCGAGCTTCACTGAGCACTGTTACTGAAAGTACCACCTTTTAGTCATGACTAGGTCTCCATGTGTATCTTCCCTCAGAAAACCATTGATATGAAACTTCCTCAGCTGCTTCTCTAAGGCTTCCTTTGGCATCATCTTCTCCAGTCACTTCCTAAGTCTCAGAGAATTTCTCTGCAACTCCCTCCCAAACTAGACTACCTGAGTTCCAGTGTGAAAATGATACCCAGTTCTCCTTAGGCATTCCATTCCAATTTCCTAAGTTCTTCTCTAGGTTTGATTGGGTGGGTGGGTTTGTTTTGTTTCTTAGCTCCAGCTGGCCTCAGTCTTTCTAGAATATAAGCTCCTGAAGGTCAAGAACCTAGTCTCTTTTTCTCCTGCCCATGCCCTATATCTCAATCTCTTGGGAAATGTTCAATATATGCAGGATGGATGGATGGATGGATGGATAGATAGACAGACAGATGATTTTAGTGATGATTTCCAATTGAGAATATCCTTTATTTATTGGTTTTGAATTCTTGATGTCACATCCTGATCCTTCTATGTAATGCATAATACTCCCAATCTATTATCATTAACCCTTAACCCAGATCCTGATTCATTTTTGTCTCCATTACTCTCTTCTCATTCTCATGTTATGGAAGAGATGCTGAAGGCTCTAGAAATTCCAAGGCCAGGGAAGTCATGCTTTTGATGATGTGAGGACACCTTGACAGTTAGATTAAAAAGGGAGAAAACTTGTCCATGAGGTTCCAAAAACAGAAAGAACCAATAAGCAGAAACGCAAGCAAATAGGCTTTATCTCAACATAAAAGGAACAGTTAAATCTATTTCAAAATGCAAGTAGTAATCTCCCATCACTAGAGGTATTTCATCAGGTATTTCATCAAGTACCCAGGTACTGATACGGATGTTTTTAAGGAGTGGGATGTAAAAGTATTAGGTATATAGTTGGATTAAGTAACCTTTAAGATCCTTCAGAGCTAAGAACTATGATTCTATGATTGCTTCAGCTCTGCTTTCAGGAAGTCCTAAACATAGTAACCAAAGTCCTTTTTCTTTCCAGTCCTCTTAAAAGCAATAACTTTCATCTAATACTGTATTTTATGGCCTGGCATTTGACTCCCTAATTCCCCTTCCTGTTATTTTGCCTATTCCTGTAAGTGTATAGGCCTCTACTTAACCCATGACCCTTATATTCATTTTTGAAGCAAAGTGATCTTGTGATAAGAGCATAGGCTTTGAAGCCAGAGAAACTTAGGTTTATATCTCATCTCCAGTTGTTACCACTGTTTTGACTTTGAGAAAGCTTTGAGTAAGGCTAGGAGCCCCAGTTTTCTCACCAATAGAATGGATAACATATGAATAGATGTAATACATGTAAATGCACCAGTCTCAAATAATAATAATGCTTTACATCTTTCTGCTTTTTTCTCCAATATTTGGGAACCAAAACTTACCAGGTTTGTTTCTTCAGGAACCCCCATGAAATCCTACCAAGTCAGTAAAGTTGAACTAGTTCCTTTCTTTCCTGACTCATTGCTTATTTAGATTTTTACTTGTGGCAATATCAAGAACAGGAGGAAATGTCTATGTCCTCTGTGTGCTGTGAATGTTCCATAAGAGTCTGCATGACTGCTTTGACAGGCAGAGCCATCCTGTATGTGTGCCTGCCATCACTGGGCCTTCTCTCTGGTAACTCCTGGGAGGCAGTCAGGTTCATACAGCTCCCAGAGTGGACCCTACACATGACATTTAGTACAAATGAGTTCATCGTGATCATCACTGGATCTCAGTGATGGTTCTGTTTTCCTTGCTTTCAGAGAGGCTTTTTAGAAAACTGTTTCTTGGGGGAAAAAACAATCTTCTGCAATCTTCCTCCCCCAGAGATTGCCCAGAACAGCATAGAGGAGATACTAGATTTTTCTCAAATCATTTTTATTACTGCTCCCATTATTGGTATTCTATACTGTATGCTTCATTGAAAGACATTTATGACACTTATCATATGCCAAGTATCATGTCAGAATGGTAAGCAGAATCAGACCCTCAAGGAACACCAAGCTAATAGGGGACACCAGTATATAAATATATAGCAAAAATACATTGTGACAAATGCAACCATACAAAGTACAGAAATAGCACAAAAGAGACAGTAACTAGAGGAAATCTAGAAAAACTTCCTGGATAAACAGATATTTATGAGGTAAAAAAAAAAAAAAAAGGTATTCTAGGCAAAACAGATGGTTTATTATTATAAAGGCAAGGACTGGATAAAACTGCAGGTTTTCAGGGAAGTACTATAGTTAGAGGTTACTGGAATACAAGGTTTAAGATAAGAAATGGCAGGTAATACACCAAAGAGGTAGGCAGAGGAAAGTAGTTTGTGGAGTTAGGGGAAGGGATGTTTCCATTTTTTAACAGAGAAACAAACTGATGTCAAAGTAGACGTAGGTTGCAGCATTTTTTTTTCCTTTTATGCTTTTTTTGTGTCTAACTAATAAAAAACCCAGACTTCAGATAATAATACTGAATACATATAAAAGGTAGTGAATTAAGCTCTGGCTATACAGAAGCCCAGAATCTTATACCTAGATTGAGAAAATATTTACTAAGCATCTACTATTTTTGCAACTTTGAACAAGATGCTATTTGGGAGGAAAAAAAAAAATATATATATATATGTATATATATATATCATATGATATCACTTATATGTGAAATCTGGGATACAAGTGAACTTATTTACAAAATAAACACACTGATATAGAAAACAAATGTACGGCTACCAAAGGGCAAAGTGGGAGAAGAGGTCAGTTAGGAGGTTGGTATTACCAGATACACACTACTATATATAAAACAGATAAACAACAAGGTCCTACTGTATAGCACAGGGAACTGTGTTCAATATATTGTAATAACCTGTAATGGAAAAGAATCTGAAAAAGAACATATATGTGTGTTTGTATATATATCTGACTCACTTTGCCATATACCAGAAACTAATACAACATTGTAAATCAGCCATACTTGAATTAAAAAAAAAAAAGAAATAACACAGTCCCATCCACAAACATATTCCAGTTTAATGGGTGCATTGAGTGCTAAGAATAGAGGAATGAGAAGACAAGTTACCTATCATGGGTAGCAAACTTTTCCTCATCCATTTTGACAGAGGAAACCTCGGACTTTGCTGAACCCACCACCCACCTCACCAACAACCAGCACCCCTGAACCGGACACCAGCACTGTACCCCAAGATGCTGCCACCATACCCAGCTCAGCCATGCAGGCCCCCACAGGTAAGAGCAGATCACAGTATTAGCTGCAACAAGCCCCAGGCCCCAGTGTCTGTACTGTCTCTCATACTGTACCAATAATCAGTCCCCTGCTGGGGCACACGCACTTAGTCCTGTCCTACTCTTTCAACTCCATTGCCTGTAACCCACCAGTCTCCTCTGTCCATGGACTTTTTCAGGCAAAGATACTGGAGTGTGTTGCCATTTCCTCCTCTAGGGGATCTTCCCAACCCAGGGATTGAAGCCGCGTCTGCCTGCATCTCTGGTGGATTTTTACCTACCAAGCCATCAGGGTAGCCCAATTAGCCCCCTATCCATTCATACATCTAAACAGAATCTTTTAAAAAAAATTTAATTTGATGTTTGAAATAACTTCAGAGACATCTCCATTCTGTCAAAATAATCCAAGAAACTTGGGTAGATGTTCTGTGAACTTAGAGTTGGGGATCTAGGGCCTGGGGGTGGGATGGACATGAAGCCAGCACCAGGAGCTCTCTGACTCAGTTTGGAATTATACCCATCCTTTCCAGTATGGGGTGCTGCCTCCTTAGTGATCCTTTCCGGAACCCTTCCAGTATTATAATTATTCTGCCACCACTCAAATATGTATGGCACTGCTCTGATTTTTTTAGTTTTTGATTGTGGCAATTTTTGGTACTGTGAAAGTGTTTTTTTTATTTTGGAGACAAATCAGTGCATGTTTGATTCAAGGCAAAATCTGATAACCATAGTGAGTGGGTAGTCACTTGGGTTGTGCATATCTGTTCCCATTTCATAAACTATATGAAGGTAACTCTAAAAGAGCTACCCCTTTAGAATAGACGTACAGCTTCCCAGTGGGGTAACTATTGATAAAAAGAACAATGTTCATTTTTATGTATAAATTAAGATACATGTGTGAAAACATCTTCTTAGGGAAATCTAAGGAATTGGAATGATCCTCATGGAAGTTAAGGTAGTCTTTTTTTTAGGAGTTGAGTTTGTCTTCACCCTAGAATGTTAGTGCTTGAAGGGAAGCCCAGTCATTTCCTCTCCAAATAACCTTTGGAAAAGAACAGAGCCTGCTGGTAACATTTATGTTCAGCTCTGATCAGGGTACTATCACATGATTTCTCCATATGTGTCTTATGCATCTGGCCTCAACCAATTACTGGGTTTGCTTAGTCCAAAAATGTTACTAAATTAATGAACAAAGCTTAGGAGCTTAGCTCCTTGGATGAGGAAGTAAAGATAACTGAATACCTCGGTGAAGATATTAATTCCATTTTCTAACCTATGACATGCCCACTAGATTCCTGTATACCTGATTGTTTACTCCATCATTCTAAATACCAGTTAGGTGCCTGGATGCATTTTCAACAAAACCTAGATGATTCATACCAGTGGAAGCCTCATGACTGTGCCTCACTATTCAATTAAAATGATGTAACTCATCTCTTCTGGTGGTCACTAAGCTGAAATCCATCCCTTGGTCTGAATATCATAGCTAAGAAAAATGGCAACTTGACTTTGTATCCCTGTTTCTTGCTCTTGGCCGGGCTATAGCAGTTTTCACTGATCACTGTTTCACCACCTAACTGGACCTTTGCTCTTTCCGTGTGATCTTGCAGTCACTTCCTTTTCTGATCTCAGTTTCCACACCTATACAATGATACAGTTAGTCCAAGTTACCTTTATAGACCCTTCAACTGTTAACAATAAAAGCTATCATGGATTGCAAGCTGTGTGCCACGCTATATCCTTTATTACCAATCTTTCAGTTTTTTTTAACTGCACAACACTTTTTATTTTCATCAGAATTATATACATGAGAACAGTTTAAAGGAAAAATAGGCTACAGGAGTTATTACAAAAAGAAGAGGAACAGACCCCCTCTAATCCCCTGTCATTTACTTCTCACCAAAGGCAGTCACTTTTAATTTAGCTGATTCTTTTATTTGCTTTCATATATGTAAATAGAATACTTATATTGCTTTTTTTTAACTTGAGGTATTTTTGTACCAACACACTTTAACTCTTCCTTTTCTTTTTTTGGCAACCCGGGATTTAACACTTCTTAATCTCTTTGCCTGTTACCCACCCACACATACTTCCCTCTCTTAATAAGATGATATTATAATTATGATTAGATTGAAATTCAATAGTGTGTTACTGTAACTTGTTTTATGCTAGTCTCAACTGAGCCATGTAGAGTACTATGATTACTTTTCCTTTGTTGTACAAAACTTTGTTTTAGATTAAATCTTGACCTTTTTTGTTATGTGTTTATCTTGCTATGTACTTACTAGTTCAGCCTTATAGTCTCTTACTGCTGTATACATCTTTCTTCTTTATGTTCAAGCATGTTCATCTCTATTTTGTGTTATCCCAGTTTGCTCCTTTATTTTACAATGTAATCTTTATTTTACCATGTAATCTTCCCTAGATTTTTATCTTCAGTTTTGTGTGAAACCTGTTTATTCTCTTTGAAGCTTCTCTTCATCCCCATTATTCTGAAATTTCACCTAGGATGTGAGTATTTTTACTCACCATGTGGACATATAGTGTGCCCATTCCATCATTTGGTTTCTTGAAACTTTCTTAAATGCATCAATGATTTTCCCTCACTTTTTCCCTACTTACTCTTCCTTGCATATGTTCAGATGTTGAACCTCCTGAAGTCATCCATTGTATTCTTGACCCTCTTTCTTCTTATTCCTATTCTCTTTGTCTTTTTGTTCAACTTGCTTCAATCTTTCCACAACTTTATCTTCTAAACTCTTTATTGAGTTTCTTATTCCTGGCAATTTTTTTTATAAAAGTATCATTATTTCTCTAGTGGCATTTTCCAAAGGGTATTTGGTGGAAAACTAGTCCTGCAAAATGCTCTGCATAAAGGGACTTTACATACATTTAGGAATTTGGTTGCATATGTTTAGAAAATGCCTATACTCTCCTTACCCACTCTTGGTATTTGCATATGCTATGAAGAACTCTTTTGTTTTGTGGATTTTTTACTACACTATTTTTTTTTTTTTAGATTCACAGCAAATTTGAGCAGGAGGTATAGGGTGTATTTCCCATATACTCCTTACCCCCCCACACACTGTTTCACCTTCTCCATTATCAACGTCCCCCACCAGAGTAGTACATTTGTTTCAGTGATGAGCATCATTACCACCCAAGGTCCATAATTTACATTAGAGATCTTACTTGGTGTTGTACTTTGTATGGATTTTGACAAATATATAATGACATGTATGTATCCACCATTATAGAATCTTGCAAAATAATTTTACTGCTCTAAAAATCCTTTGCCTGTGCCTAGTCATTCTTACCTCCCCACTCATCTCTGACAGCCACTGACCTTTTTACTGTCTCAGTAATTTTACCTTTTCCAGAATGTCATAAAATTAAATCATTCAATATACATAGCCTTTTCAGATTGGTGTTTTCATTTAATGATATATTTAAATTTCCTCTGTGTCTTTTCATGGCTTGATAGCTCACTTATCAAGTGCAGAATAACATACCATTGTCTGGCTATACCAGCAGTTTTATAGTTTGAATTTTACATTTAGGTCTGTATCTATTTTGAGTTAATTTTTATGAAGGGTATAAAATCTATGTCTAGGTTTGCTTTTTTGCGTGTGTCTATCCAGTTGTCTCAGTACTATTGTTAAAAAAAACTTGAAAAAAACATATCTTTGTTCCATTGTACTACATCTGCTCCTTTGTCAGAGATCCGTTCGCTATATTTCTGTTGGACTATTTTTGGGCCCTGTTTCATTGATTTGTTTGTTCTTTCACCAACACCAAAGCAAAATAATGCCCAGTTGTGGATGTGACTGGTGATGGAAGTAAAGTCCGATACTGTAAAGAACATTATTGCATGGGAACCTGGAATGTTAGGTCTATGAATCAAGGTAAATTGGAAGTGGTTAAACAGGAGATGGCAAGTGTTAACATCGACATTTTAGCAATCGGCAAGCTAAAATGGACGGGAATAGGCAAATTTAATTCAGATGACTGTTACATCTAAATTTGTGGGCAAGAATCCCTTAGAAGAAATGGAGTAGCCATCATAGTCAACAAAAGAGTCCGAAATGCAGTACTTGAGTGCAGTCTCAAAAACAACAGAATGATCTGTTAGTTTCCAAGGCAAACCATTCAATAACACAGAAATCCAAGTCTGTGCCCCAACCACTAATGCTGAAGAAGCTGAAGTTGAACGGTTCTATGATGACCTACAAGACCTTCTAGAACTAACACCAAAAAAAGATGTCCTTTTCATCATAGGGGACTGGAATGCAAAAGTAGGAAGTCAAGAGATACCTGGAGTAACAGGCAAGTTTGGCCTTGGACTACAAAATGAAGCAGGGCAAAGGCTAACAAGAGTTTTGCCAAGAGAACACAATGTTTATAGCAAACACCCTCTTCCAGCAACACAAGAGAAGACTCTACACATGGACATCACAAGATGGTCAATACTGAAAATCAGATTGATTATATTCTTTGCAGCCAAAGATGAAGAAGCTCTATACAGTCAACAGAAACAAGACTGGGAGCTGACTGTGGCTCAGATCATGAACTCCTTATTGCCAAATTCAAACTTAAATTGAAGAAAGTAGGGAAAAGTAGACCATTCACTAGACCACTAAACCAAATCCCTTATGATTATACAGTGGAAGTGACAAATAGATTCAGTCTATTAGACTGAATAGATTAGATCTGATAGAGGACCTGAAGAACTGTAGATGGAGGTTCATAACATTGTACAGGAGACTGTGATCAAAACCATCCCCAAGAAAAAGAAATGCAAAAAGGCAAAATGGTTGTCTGAGGAGGGCTTATAAATAGCTGAGAAAAGAAGAGAAGCAACAGGCAAAAAAGGGAAGAAATAGCCATCCGAATGCATAGTTCCAAAGAATAGCAGGGAGAGATAAGAAAGCCTTCCTAAGTGATCAATGCAAAGAAATGGAGGAAAATAATAGAATGAGTAAGACTAGAGATCTCTTTAAGAAAATTAGGGATACCAAGGGAACATTTCATGCAAAGATGGGCACAATAAAGGACAGAAATGGTATGGACCTAACAGTAGCAGAAGATATTAAGAAGAGGTGGAAGGAATACACGGAACTATACAAAAGAGATCTTAATGACCCAGATAACCATGATGGTGTGATCACTCACCTAGAGCCAGACATCCTAGAGTGCAAAGTCAAGTGGGCCTTAGGAAACATCACTATGAACAAAACTAGTGGAGATGGGTCTGGCTGCAGCGAGGGCCGCGATGACAGATTACGGCGAGGAGCAGTGCAACGAGCTGGAGGCTCTGAAGTCCATCTACCCTGACTCCTTCACAGTATTATCAGAAAATCCACCCAGCTTCACCATTACTGTGACATCTGAGGCTGAAGAAAATGATGAAACTGTCCAGACAACCCTCATGTTTACATACAGTGAAAAATACCCATATGAAGCTCCCCTTTATGAAATATTCGCCCAGTTAAATCTAGAAGATAATGATATAGCAGACATTTTAAAATTATTAGCATTACAGGCAGAAGAAAACCTTGGTATGGTGATGATCTTCACCTTAGTGACAGCTGTGCAAGAAAAATTAAATGAAATAGTAGATCAAATAAAAACTAGAAGAGAACAAGAAAAGAAACAAGAAGAAAAAGAAGAAGAAGCCAAAAAGCAATTATTCCATGGTACTCCTGTTACAGTTGAGAATTTCTTAAATTGGAAGGCCAAGTTTGATACAGAACTCTTGGAAATTAAAAAGAAACGGATGAAGGAAGAAGAGCAAGCAGGAAAAAAATAAGTGGAAGACAACTATTTGAAACAGATCATAATCTCGACACATCTGATATCCAGTTCTTGGAAAATGCTGGAAACAACATGGAGGTAGATGAGTCTTTGTTCCGGGAAATGGATGACTTGGAGCTGGAGGACAATGAAGATGCTCCAGACTACAATCCTGCTGACCGGGAGAGTGACTTGACTGACTAATGGACTATTCCCGTCTGCAGAGAGGCTTGACTGCCACAGCATCTGTGGCTATGCTAAGAGGGTGTTGATTTTCCTTCCATTTTTCTAAGAAAAAAATAATTTTCAGGAGAATATTCTTCTGATGGCTTTCATCATTGAACTTAATAAATTGATCTTAAAAATCAAATATTAAAAAAAACTAGTGGAGATGATGGATTTCCAGCTGAGCTATTTCAAATCCCAGATGGCAATGCTGTGAAAGTGCTTCACTCAATATGCCAGCAAATATGGAAAACTCAGCAGTGGCCCCAGGACTGGAAAAGGTCAGTTTTCATTCCAATCCCAAAGAAAGGCAGTGCCAAAGAATGCTCAAGCTACAGCATAATTGCACTTATCTCACACACTAGCAAAGTAATACTCAAAATTCTCCAAGCCAGGCTTCAGCAATACGTGAACTGTGAACTTCCAAATGTTCAAGCTGGTTTTAGAAAAGGCAAAGGAACCAGTGATCAAATTTCCAACATCCGTTAGATCATCAAAAAAGCAAGAAAGTTCCAGAAAAACATCTACTTCTGCTTCATTGACTATGCCAAAGCCTTTGACTGTGTGGATCACGACAAACTGGAAAATTCTTAAAGAGATGGGAATACCAGACCACCTGACCTGCCTCCTGAGAAATCTGTATGCAGGTCAAAAAGCAACAGTTAGAACTGGACATGGAACAACAGACTGGTTCCAGATCGGGAACAGAGTCCGTGAGGGCTGTATATTGTCACCCTGCTTATTTAACTTGTATGCAGAGTACATAATACAAAATGCTGGGCTGGATGACGCACAAGCTGGAATCAAGACTGCCGGGAGAAATATCAATAACCTCAGATATGCGTATGACATCAATGTAATGGCAGAAAGCAAAGAGGAACCAAAGAATCTCTTGATGAAAGTGAAAGAGGAGAGTGAAAAAGCTGGGGTAAAACTCAACATTCAAAAAACGAAGGTCGTGGCATCTGGTTCCATCACTTCATGGCAAATAAATGGGGAAACAATGGAAAAAAGTGACAGACTTTGTTTTCTCGGGCTCCAGTATCACTGCAGATAGTGACTGCAGCCATGAAACTTTTTAAAAGACACTTGCCCCTTGGAAGAAGAGCTCTGACCAACCTAGACAGCATATTAAAAAACGGAGACATTACTTTCCTGACAAAGGTCTGTCTAGTCAAAGTTATGGTTTTTCTGGTAGTCATGTATAGATGTGTGAGTTGGACCATAAAGAAAGCTGAGTGCTGAAGTTTTGATGCTTTTGAACAGTGGTGATGGAGAAGACCCTTGAGTGTCCCGTGGGCTGCAAAGAGATCAAACCAGCCAGTCCTAAAGGAAATCAGTCCTGAATATTCATTAGAAGGATTGATGCTGAAGCTGAAGCTCCAATGCTTTGGCCACCTGATGCGAAGAACTGACTGATTGGAAAAGACCCTGATGCTGGGAAAGATTGAAGGCAGGAGGAGAAGGAGACAACAGAAGATGAGATAGTTGGATGGCATCACCGACTTAATAGACATGAATTTGAGCAAGCTCCAGGAGTTGGTACTGGACAGGGAAGCCTAGCATGCTGCAGTCCATGGGGTGGCAAAGTGTCGAATATGACTGAGAGACTGAAGTGAACTCAACTCACCAATACCATACTGTCTTGAAGTTGGGTAGTACCAGTCCTCCAACTTTGTTCTTCCCCTTCAGTATTGTGTTGGCTACTCAGGGTTTTTCCCTCTCCATATAAACTTTAGAAGCAGTTTGTTGATAGCCACAAAATAACTTGCTAGGATTTGGATTGGGATTGCCTTGAATCTATAGATCAAGTTGAGAAGAATTGGCATCTCAACAATATTGAGTCTTCCTATCCATGAACATGGGGATATCTCTCCATTTATTTAGGTTTTTTATTATTATTTTACTCATCGGAGTTTTATAGTTTTCCTCATAGAAATCTTGTACATATTGCTAGATTTATACATAAGTATTTTATTTTTGAAGGTGCTACAAGGTAAATGGTATTGTTTTTAATTTCAAATTACACTTATTCATTACTGTTTTATAAGAAAGGATTGACTTTTGTATATTTATACCCTGCAGTCTTGTTACAACTGTTTATTAGTTCTGTGAATTATTTTTGCATTCTCTCCATAGACAATCATGTCATCTACAGACAAAAAGAAGTTTCATTTCTTCCTTCCCAAACTGTGTATCTTTTATTTCCTTTTCTCATCCTATTACATTAGTTAGGACTTTTGAGTACAGGGTTAAAAACTGTGGTAAGAGGGAACATCCTTACCTTGTTCCTGAGCTTAGTGGGAAAACTTCTAGTTTTTCACTATTAAGTATGATGATGGCCGTGGGGTTTTTGTTGACCTTCTTTACGAAGTTGAAGTTCTCCTCTCTTCCTAGTTTGCTGAGAGTTTCCATCATAAATGGGTCTTTGACTTTTTGCCAACTGTTTTTTCTTCATCTGTTGATATGTGATATTTCTTCTTGAGCTTCTTGATGGGATGGATTACGTTGATTTTCAAATGAAGAGTTTGGAAATACATACGTGAGATAAACTCCATTTGATTTTAGTGTATAATTCATCTTGTATGTTGTTGAATTCAGTTTGCTCATATTTTTGTTGAGAATTTTTGCCTCTGTGTTCATGAGAGATATTGGTCTGTAATTTTCTTGTGAAGTTGTTGTCTCGTTTTGATAGTGGGGTAATGCTGGCCTCATAAATGAGCTAAGAGGTACTCTCTCTGCTTCTGTCTTCTGAAAGAGATTTTAGAGAATTGGTAGAATGTTTTTTTTTTTTAATGTTTGGTAGAATTCACCAGTAACTCCCATCTGAGCCAAGTGCTTTCTGTTTTGGAGGGTTATTAATTATTGTTTCAGTTTCAAAAAATATAGGCCTATTCAGAATGTCTTTTTCTTTTTGTGTGAGTTTTGGTAGAATGTATCTTTCACCAAATTGGTCCATTTCATCTTGATATCAAATTTGTCAGCACAGAATTAGTCATAGTACCTTTTAATGACCATGGATCTGTAGTGATCCATGTAGTGATCCATCTCTTTCAATGTCTGATATTAGTAATTTGTGTCATCTCTCTTTTCTTATTAGCATATCTAAAGGCTTATTGGTTTTATTGATATTTTCAAGGAACCAACCTTTGGTTTTGGGCTTCCCTGGTGGCTCTGACACTAAAGAATCTGCCTGCAATGCAGGAGACCTGTGTTCAATCCTTGGTTCTGAAAGATCCCCTGGAGAAGGGAATGGCTACCCACTCCAGTATTCTTGCCTGGAGAATTCCATGGACAGGGGAGCCTGGCAGGCTACAGGCCATGGGGTGACAAAGAGGTAGACACAACTAAGCAACTAACACTTTCACTTTCATTGATTCACTTTTGTTTCATTGATTTTTCTCTGTTGACTTATAATTTTCAATTCATTGATTTGTGCTCTAATTTTTACTATTTCTTTTCTTCTGCTTATTTGGATTTAGTTTTCTCTTCCTTTTCTAATTTCATAAAGTGGAAGCTTAGATTATTGACTTTAGGTCTTTGTTCTTTTATAATGTATGCATTCAGTGCTATAAATTTCCCTCTATTCACTGCTTTGGCTATATCCCACAAATTTTGATAAGTTATGTTTTCATGTTCATTTAGTTCAAAATATCTTTAAATTTCTCTTGAGACTTCTAATTTGACCCATGTGATATTTAGAAACGTGTTCTTTAAGCACCAAGTATTTAGGGATTTTTCACTTATCTTTCTGTTTCTGATTTTTTGTTTAATTCCATTGTCATCTAAGAGTATACATATTGTATAATTTATGTTTTTTAAATTTGTTAAGGTATGTTTTGGGCTTCCCTGGTAGCTCAGCTAGTAAAGAATCCCCCTGCAATTCAGAAGACTCTGGTTCGATTCCTGAGTCGGGAAGATCCTTTGGAGGATAGATTACCCACTCCAGTATTCTTGGGCTTCCCCTATGGCTCAGCTGGCCGTGTGGGAGACCTGGGTTCAATTCCTGGGTTGGAAGAAGGGAAGGGAACAGCTGGAGAAGGGAGAAGCTACCTGGAGAAGCTACCTGGAGAAGGGAACAGCTACCCACTTCGGTATGCTGACCTGCAGAATTCCTTGGACTGTATAGTGCTTTCTATGTGTTGGTGAATGTTTGATTGAACTTGAGAAGAATATGTGTTCTGCTGTTGTTGGGTGAAGTAGCCTCTAATATCAATTATATCCAGTTGACTGATGGTGCTTTTGAGTTCAACTGTGTCCTCCTGCCTGCTGAATATGTTCATTTCTGATAGAGGACATATCAAGATCTCCATCCATAATGATTCATCGATTTCTCCTGCAAGGAGGAAAAATTCATCTGTTTCTCTGTCAATTTTTGTCTCCCATATTTTGTTGTTAGAGGCATACACAGTAAGAATCAATATGTCTTCTTGGCTATTTGACCTTTGCTATCATGTAATACCCCTCTTTATCTGAAAACTTTCCTTGCTCTGAAATCTGCTCTGTCTGAAATTAATATAGCTACTCCTACTTTCCTTTGATTAGTGTTAGCATGGCATATTGTTCTCCATCCCTTTATCTTTAACCTATATGTGTCTTTATATTTAAAGTTGGTTTCTTTTAAACAACATGAAGTTGGGTCTCATTTCTTGATCCAGTTTGAGAATCTCTTTCTTTTAACTGATGTATTTAGATCATTGACTAAAATGTTTATTGATATAATTGGGTAAATATCTACCATATTTATTATAGTTTTTTATTTTTTTACCCTTGTACTTTGTCCTATTTTTGTCTTCCACTATTTTTCTGCCTTTCATGGTTTTTAATCGAGCATTTTGTATGATTCCATTCTTTCTACTTTCTTAGCATATCATTTTTACTTCTTTTTTACTTTTTAAAATGATTACCCTCAAGTTTGTGATATACATAAGTAATCTAAGTCTACTTTCAAGTAACACTATACCACTTCACAGATATAAAAATCCTAGTTCCTTCTTTCCATCCTTTGTATGATTACTGTCATTCACTTCACTTAGGGATAAGTATACATAAGCATGTATATATACATATACATGCAAACATATATGATCTAATACATTGTTGCTATTTTTATTTTGAACAAATATCTTATCTGTTATATTGAGCTTCCTGCATAGCTCAGCTGGTAAAGAATCCACCTGCAATACAGAAGACCCCAAGTTCCGTTCCTGGATTGGGAAGTTCCCCTGGAGAAGGGATAGGCTACTCATTCCAGTATTCTTGGGCTTCTCTGATGGCTCAGGAGGTAAAGAATCTGCCCACAATACGGGAGACTTGGGTTCGATCCCTGGGTTGGGAACATCTGAATGGCAACCCACTCCAGTATTCTTGCCTAGAGAATCCCCATGGACCAAGGAGCCTGGCAGGCTACAGTCCATGGGGTGGCAAAGAGTTGGACATGACTGAGCAACCAAGCATCCATCTGTTAGATCAATTAAGAATGAGAAAAGTAAGTTCTTATTTTGCCTTCCCCTACTCCTTCTCCTGCTCTTCTTTGTGTGGATCCAAGTTTCTGACCTGTGTTATTTTCCTTCTATTTAGAGAGTTCCGTTAACATTTCTTACAAGGCAGGTGTATAGGCAACAAACTCCTTCAGTTTTTCTTTGTCCGAGAAAGGGTTTTTTTCTCTTTCTCTTTAACCTTTCAAGGTACAGAATTCTAAGTTGATAGGTATTTTCTCTCAACCCTTTAAATATCTCACTCCATTCTCTTCTTGCTCACATGGCTTCTAAAGATGTAATCTTTTATTGTTGCTCCTCTGCAGATAAGATGGGTTTTTCCTCTGAAATCTTTCAAGATTTTATATCTTTGCTTTTCTGCATTTTGAATGTAATATGCCTAGATGTAGTATTTTTGGTCATGTATCCTGTTTGGTGTTCTCTGTCCTTCCTGGATCTGTGCTTTGGTGTCTGGCTTTAATTTGGCCTTCAAATATTCCTTCTATTCCTTTCTCTCTTCTCCTTCTGATCTTCCCATTATGTGTATGTTACTCCTTTTGTATGTCCCACAGTTCTTGGAAACCCAGTCTATTCTGGGTGGGTTCTATTTTCAGTCTTCTTTTTTCTTTGCTTTTCCATTTTAGAAGTTTCTGTTGAGATGTGCTCAAGTTCAGCAATTCTTTACTGTGTCCAGTCTCTTAATAAGCCCATCAAAGGCATTTTTCATTTCTATTTCAGTGTTTTTTTATCTCTAGCATTGCTTTTTTATTTTTCTTAGAATTTCCATCTTTCTGCATATATTGCCCATCTGTTTTGCATGCTATCTGCTTTATTTATTACAACTGTTAGCATAATAATTGTAGTTGTTTTAAAATTTTTATCTAATAATTCCAACATCCCTGCCATGCCTGAGTCTACTTTTGATACTTGGTCTGTCTCTTCAAACTGCATTTTTTGCATTATAACTTCTTCCTGATAGCCAGGTATAATGTACTGGGTAAAAGGAATTGTTGTAAATAGGCCTTTGGTAATATAGAGGTAAGGTATGCAGAAGGAGAGGTATTCTATAGTCTTATGATTAGGTCGCAGTCTTTCGGTGAGGCTATGCTCTTGGACTTTGAACTTCACCAGTGCTTCTTAGTTCCCCTCAACTCCCCTTAGATGGGACAAGATGGCTGGAGGGGGCTAGACTTGGATATTCCCCTTCCCCCAGGTAGGTTAGGCTCTGATCAAACCCCAGCAGGTTAAACTCTGGTAAAATAATTCTCCTGAGGGTAGACCTTGTTAAAAAGGACAGAATGCTCTGGCATACCTTTAAATGGCTACTTTTCCTCCCTACCCCTGCTGGAAGCATGAGGGGATTTTTCTCCGATATTCACTGTGAGAACCTGTTGAGCTTCTGGAGGTAAAACTCACAGAAGTGTGGGATGCCCCCCCACCCCATGAGTGGATCCCCCTGAAATTTTTCACTCTGAGACTTGTTCACACTGAGCTTCCAGCAGTTCATCAATTGTAGTTTAGATTTTCCTACCTCTGCACTAGTTTCTGTGCAAGTTTCTTATTAGTAAATTGTGATTCTCTGTATTCATCAGTCTGTCTCTTCACACTTGATGGGGGCAGCAGTTTGTCCTGTGACCTCACTTTTCTGATGGATTTAAAAAGGATTTTTCAGTTTGTTCAGCTTTTTACTTACTGTCAAGATGAAGTGGCTAATTCCACGCTCCATGCTGGACCCTTCTCTGAATTTTTTTTTTACAGCCTCAAATTCCAATTTCATAGATGCAGTAGAAAACCAAAGCATGTGCTGCGCTTAGCTGTGTCCGACTCTTTGCAACCCCATGGACTGTAGTCTGCCAGGCTCCTTTGTCCTTGGGGATTCTCCAGGCATGAATACTAGAGTGGTTGCCATGCCCTCCTCCAGGGGATCTTACCAACCCAGGGATCGAACCCAGGTCTCCCGCATTGCAGGTGGATTCTTTGCCATCTGAGCCACCAAGGAAACCCCGAAACAAAGCATGACAATATGCAAAAATATATTTATGACCTTAAGATTGGGAAATATTTTTAAAATAAGATAATAAGCATAAATTATAAAACAAAGTATTTTTTTTTCCTTAGTGGAATTTATTTCTTAAAACTTTCTTTGAATATCTAAGAGATATTGTAAATTATACATGCCTATGTATTATTATTATTTTTTTACTATCAAAATTTTATATATTTATTTTTCCATCTATTTTTATCAGTTGGAGGCTAATTACTTTACAACATTGTAGTGGTTTTTGTCATACATTGACATGAATCAGCCATGGATTTACAGAAGGCAAGGGTGGGATGTTTCGAGAGAACAGCATCGAAACATGTATATTATCTAGGGTGAAACAGATCACCAGCCCAGGTTGGATGCATGAGACAAGTGCTTGGGCCTGGTGGACTGGGAAGACCCAGAGGGATCAGGTGGAGAGGGAGGTGGGAGGGTAAAACAGAAAGTATTTAAACTTCCCTGGTGGTCCAGTGGTTAAGAATCTGCCTTGCAATGCAGGGGACATGGTTTAATCCCTGGCTGGAGAACTAAGATCCCACATGCCACAGGGCAGCTAAGCCTGGCACTACAACTACTGAGCCTGCACACTCCGGAGCCCATGTGCCAACTGGAGAGTCTCTGTACCCCAAGGACATATCCTCAGTGATGTAGCTAAGACCCAACACATCCAAATGCATACATATTTTTTTAAAAAAGAGAGAGAAAGCACAGAACCTTTCTATAGCTAGAGAAGATAATATCAGTATATTCAGCCATATTAAAATTACAGCAGAGAAAACTTGTCTGTCTTCCATTTGGTATGAGTTTAGGTGGCTCAGCAGGATCCATGTCCAAGATGATTCACTCATGCAGCTAACAGAATTGGCGCTGACTGTGGATTCCCCTCTCCACAGAGGTCTCCAGCAGGTGGCGTGGGCTTCCCCTTCCAGGGTGACTGAGTTCGAAGAGCAAGTGTCCCCAGGAGACAGGAAGTGGAGGCTATCATTTTCTTAAGGCTTGAGCCCGAAAATTACAGCGTGTCGTTTCTACCACATTCTATCAATCAAGCAGTCAAAGCCCAGATTCAAGAGAATGGGAATAGACCCCCTATCTTGATGGGAGGAGAGTCAAAGAATTTTGGACCATATTTTAAAACCACCTCAGTTCACTCTCTGGATGTAAGTTATTTTTCCCACTTGGAAAATGTATTCTTCCCCTTGCAAGATTCCCCATTAAAGGTCTCATCCCTTCACAGCATCAAACTTCAGATCTAGGATCTCACCATCTAAATCAGATCCAGGCAAATGGGACCTCTCAGGAACAGTTTCTTCTCAAACTGAAGACCTGTGACCTAAAGAAATGTGTTATCTGCTCCCCACATAACCTGCATACAGTGGTGGGACAGGCATAATAACTTATAGATACACTTGTTAAAAGGGCAAAAAAAACTGGAGGCACATGCAGTCACTGGTATGTAGAAATTCTAAAATCCAGGTGGGCATATGTTGCCAATTCCTTGATTAGATCCAATACTTCCTGGAAGTTGTTTCCATGGCTTTTTGGTTTTGTCCTCTGAGTCATCCTTCCTTTTCCATAGGAAAGCTGAGATTGCCTTCTCAGTCTTCTTCCTGATTGTAAAAGGTTGTGGATCCAAAGAATTCTTTTGTTTTGTACCATCTCAGTCCAAGCTGGCAATACTACTGCCAGAATGATTCTCTTAGAAACTTGAGAATTGAAACCAAAAAGATCTCAAAGAGGCTGTCAATGTGGGCTTAAAGGAAAGAGGAAAGTCTCATTGAAAGACGGAGGATGGGGGATACCTGCTAGGTAGTGATGGAAAGTGTGATAACACTGTCACCTGCACAAACATGGAACTAGAAAATGTTCCTGATGAACTCAGTGAAATACTAGATTTCCAGACAAAGTAATGAAGTACCACCTGACTCCTCACTGCCTGTGATAAAATGTAAGATGAGAGAGATGAGCTTAAAAAAAAATTAAAAATTTTAAAGTCCAGGACTCTCAATATGGAAATATTTCTCATTTCCAGTCTCTCCAGAAGCAAATAATTCTGAGTTAAGAAAGGGTCAAAACCAGAATGGGACAATAAAAATCTTTGGTTAAGATGTCAGAATGATTTAAGACTCTGTTTCACAGACTGTTTGAGACCAAAAGGCCCTCTGAAAATCTCAAGAGCAAGTCTCACAGCAATTCTCTTCCTTAAACAGTAGAATTTTTAAAAAATCTTCAGGGCATTGTCTAACAGCAGCTATGAGGAAGCCCAAAGTAGAGAAAGGCTTGTCTTCAAAAGATTTGTGACTGTGACTTTTCACTAAAGAAATAAATCTCAGTAGTATTCGTAGAAAACCATCCAAGTTTCATTCTGGTGGAAGCATTACCATCTTAGGCTAAGAGGGCCAGAGATGATACAAAATGAACAGAATCGTTTGGATCCCAACCTTTTACAGGCTTCTATACAGGGCCCTCTCAACTTCACTCATAATCTTTCTGTGATCTTTTATGCTTCTTTCTGCTTCCCAGTCCCAAAGCCAGTGTCGTGTGTGTTGGGCTTTTGTTACTGCAGCGCCCTGTTTCTGGTACCACAGTCTGCTCCAGCAGTCTTCTGCTACATAACAAACACTACAGAACTTCACAATGTGGGTTACAACAACAATGTGGGCAGTGCTGGGAGGCAGCAGCTGGTCTCTCTTCCCTGCAGTGTCAGCTGTGGTGGCTTGACCAGGACTGGAGGATCCACTTCCACCACAGTCTTTGCCTGCTCACACGTGGTAGTTAGGTTCCAAGAGTGAATGTCCCAAGAAGTGGAAACTGCCAGTAAAATTTACATACAGTGAAATGTACATATCTTTATATATAATTTGAGCTTTACTTAATGTAAGTTCTCATGTAGCCACAGCCCCAATCAAGCTAAGAGTCATTTCTACCACCCCCTGGAAGTTACCTCATGCCTCCTTAAAGTCAGTCTTCACGCTCACCTTTATTCCAGTTTCTGTCACTATAGACTAGACTTTCTTGTTTCTGAACTTAACATGCAGATGACACCACCCTTATGGCAGAAAGTGAAGAAGAACTAAAGAGCCTCTTGATGAAAGTGAAAGAGGAAAGTGAAAAAGTTGACTTAAAGCTCAACATTCAGAAAACTAAGATCATGGCATCTGGTCCCATCACTTCATGGCAAATAGATGGGGAAATAGTGGCTGACTTTATTTTTGGGGACTCCAAAATCACTGCAGATGGGGATTGCAGCCATGAAATTAAAAGACGCTTACTCCTTGGAAGGAAAATTATGACCAACCTAGACAGCATATTAAAACGCCAGAGACATTACTTTGTCAACAAAGGTCCATCTAGTCAAGGCTATGGTTTTTCCAGTAGTCATGTATGAATGTGAGAGTTGGACTATAAAGAAAGCTGAGTGCCAAAGAATTGATGCTTTTGAACTGTGGTATTGTAGAAGACTCTTGAGAGTCCCTTGGACTGCAAGGAGATCCAACCAGTCCATCCTAAAGAAAATCAGTTCTGGGGGTTCATTGGAAGGACTGATGTTGAAGGTGAAGCTCCAATACTTTGGCCACCTGATGCGAAGAGCTGACTCATTGGAAAAGACCCTGATGCTGGGGATGTTTGAAGGCAGGAGGAGAAGGGGACGGCAGAGGATGAGATGGTTAGATGGCATCACCGACTCAATGGACATGGGTTTGGGTGGACTCCAGGAGTTGGTGATGGACAGGGAGGCCTGGTGTACTGCGATTCATGGGGTCACCAAGAGTTGGACTCGACTGAGTGACTAAACTGAACTGAACTTAATATATAAATGGAATCACACTGTGTGTACTATTTTGTATTGTTTCTTTTACTCAGAATAATGTTTTTGAGAAGCATTCTATCAATAGTTCATTTTTTTTTTTACTGCCAAGTGTATTCCAACAAATAAATATTCATACACAATTTGTATATTTGTTCTCTCGTTGATGGACATTTGGGTTGGTTGTAGTTTGAGGCTAATATGACAAACTGGCTTTGAACATTCTAATAAGTATCTTTCCATAGACATACATTTCACTTATTTTTATTACTCTTTATCTCTTTGAGTTCCTTCATTTTTATCTGTCTTGCGTTCAGTGAAAGAGTCATATTATGACATGAAAATACTAACCATTTCTTAACAGATGTGAGCCAATTCTTCTTCTATAAAATCTTCCGTCATACCCACCCACAGGAGCCCTTGCCCATTCTTGGGCCTTTTGTGACTTACAGGATGGAACAGCTCGGCTCTCATCATTCCCCACTCTTGGTTAAAGCTTCAGCTTTCTTAGGTCTGCTCAGCCAATTGCTACTTTGCCACTCTGCTTCCCAGCTTCCAGAGTTTTAAGTTGTCTCCTTTCTTGTTATCTGGCTCATTTTTGTGGTTTTAAGAGAGAAAAGAGTTAAATGTATATTTCAATTCCTCTTGTTTACCCTTTTCTTTTTTTTTTTCCTCTTTCTTTTTCATCTATCACTTTCCACATCCTGCTTCTCTCCATTTTCTTCTCTCCATCTTGCTTCCCCTTAAAATTAGAATGATGAAGGTGAAAGAGTCCTCAGAGAGTGTCTAGCTCAGCCCCTCTTTGATGTGGGCGGCAGACCTGAGGCCCAGAGAGGACACCAGTCCATCCATAGCCCACACAGCTACTACTTTTATCTTTTTGCCTTTAACAACAAAAGAGACGTTTTTTCCCTCCTGCCATTCAGTTCGTGAGCCAGGACAGTGTGAAGAAGCAGAGTACCCCCTACTCAAGTGAAAGCCTAGAAGTCAGATCAGCAGAAAGAATGCTGTAGCTGGTCAGGCACATGAGTCGTCTCGGCAGACCAAGAGAAGCAGCTCTGAGGAGCTCTGTCTCTTTCTTCTGTGCTCACCCTGCTTCTCCCCTCGCAGCACAGTGCCAGGTGGGGGGTTGCAGTGGGGGGGTGCCCAGCTATCTTGACAGGAGAAACGACTGAAACAAATATACAGATGGGCCCCTCAGGCCCTTTGCATGTTTTTCTTTATTCTAATTTTTTTCTATTTTCAGTACTATCTTTGAGCCTAAGTCTTGATGTAGAAGATAACAAAGGGACTCTTAAGGCCTAGAATGGAAAGCAAGGGAAGTAACTGGTGGTTTAACCACTCTAGGTCCAAGGCCAGGCACACACAAGCACACTCGTGCTAATAGTGCCATAGCCCCACAACTCAGTACACAGAGCTTGTGAGAGATACCAAGAATATGTAAAGCAGCCAAGAACTGAAAATGAAAGTACATCCATCTGGAAAATTGCTTGGATTTTCTTTTCAGTGTAAAGAAGACAAAGTGCAAGTTCTGTGCCTTGGCTGGTCTGGGCTATTCTCCCAGCAGGCTGCGTTCCCAGAGCCTGTGGTCATGCATTTGGGCTGGCAGCAGCTGGGCATAGTCACCCTCTACCCCCTCCCACAGTGTTTCACCAGCTCAGCAGCTGGGAGTCCTGTAGAGGCCAGAGCCCAGGGTAGGAAAGACGAAGAGAGCTCTGTTCTCCGACTTCTCTGCTGTGAAACTCTTTAAACTGCTTTGATTCTCTGTCTCCTGCAGTTTGTATTTACTTGAACAAGAATGGCAGCACAGGCCCCCACTTAGATAAGAAGAAGGTCCAGCAGCTCCCTGACCACTTTGGGCCAGCCCGAGCCTCCGTGGTGTTGCAGCAAGCTGTGCAGGCTTGCATCGACTGTGCTTATCACCAGAAAACCGTCTTCAGCTTCCTCAAGCAGGGCCACGGTGGTGCAGTTATCTCAGGTAAGCACTCTGGTCTGGTATGGCTTCTAGCCAGAGAGGCAGGCCTTTGCAACTAGTTGACTTCTAGCAAGGCCTCCTGGTTTTTACTTCACACCAGTAGGCTCTGGAATGAAAGTATTCCATTCCTCAGAGTCCTCATTTCAACTCCCAGAGTTCTCGGGGTCTTCTGCATATCGCTGTCAAGTAGAATACCCATGCAGAATCTGCTTAACCCCAGTCTCTAAAGAGACTCCCTCCTGTCTACTACCAAGCCTCTCGCATACAGAAAATATGCAAGTATGTTGCTTTAAAAATGCTTCAGAAGAAAAAATCCAGAGGGGGCTGTATTCCGGCAACAGGAGAGTTTCTCCAGACTGCCCCAGCCTCCCAGCTGGCTTCAGGGAACCACAGAAGTCTTCTCTCATTCTTTTGACCCCTTAGCTGCCCAGTCCTCAGCCAGCTCTGATACAGGGGAGTTGAATCCTGGGGCAGAGTGGGAAGAATCAGTCCTCTCTTTCCTGCTATGGGAGTTTGAGTCAGTTGCACAATGTGTGGTTTTTTTGCTTTGGTTGTTTGTTTTCACTGTAAACAGTCACTTCTGCTGTGTCCTGGTTCTGTTTCAGTTTTCCTGAGTCCAAAAACCCCATCTTTACCCACCAAACCTATGAAGACTTGACCTGGAGCCTTTTAATCTTAATTATGCACTACTCAATAATCTCCTTCCCCTGCCCTCTAACTAGTCAATATCCAGCCTCAGGAAACCCAGCTGACATGGAAGACCCCATAAATATCACAAATGGGTTCTTTCAGCAGACATTCATTGAGCCCTGACTCCATGTGAGAGGTTATTGCAGACACTGGCCAGGGGAAGGGAAGAAAAGATGATGACATGCTCAGGCTGTGCCCTGACGGAAAAGAAGGACTAGCTCACAGCTAACCGTGGGAAGAGTTATAATATGTGAGAAATGCATGCAGGGTGGTGTGGGAGCCTGGACACAGAGTAATTAATTGACTGCTTAGAGGATGGGGACAGGCAGGGAAAGAATCACTAGAAATGGCTGAAAACTGCATGGGAAATCAAGCCTTTCTTTCCTTGTGAGGCTAAGGCCTCTGCCTGGCCTCTCCTTTGCTTCCATGCTGCAGTCTGCAGGGACCCAGCCATCTTTACCACCTTCCCTTAGTGACTGTCACCCATACCTTCTCTAGGGTTCTTTCTCTGTCCCCTAGATTGATTCCTGAGAGTGACCTATCTCCACATTTCCTTGCTGCCCTCAGAGACAGATGCAGAAGCCTTTTGCATGTTAGGGATTCCTTTCTCCAGAATCTTCAGGATCCAGGGATCGAACACTAATCTCCTGCACTGCAGGCAGATTCTTTACAATCTGAGCCACAAGGGAAGCCCAGGGATTATATGCATATGTTTTAAATAGAAATAAATAAGGGGTTTAAAAAAAAAAAGAAATGAATGTTGCCGAAATTTGAGTTGCCCTTATCCAGATGAGATTGTACACCTCAGCCATTGCTGGCAATAGCTGTGTTCTCCTCTGCCGCCCAGCTTCTCTGTTCTTAAGCAGTTCTTAAGGAAATGAACAGATTTCCTTGGGAGGCCCAGCCAACTGATGGAGCAGATAGAATTATGTTCACAGTTGTTTCACAGGCTGAGTAGAATTATTCCAAAGCCCCAGGTGCAAGAGACCTGGCCTGGCCACTCCCATTATTGCAAACCCTTTGGAGTTGGAGGCAAAAATCAAACCCTTAGGGGAGGGAGAGGAGGGGAGGAAGGAAACCTGGGCACCATTCACCTCTGTGTAACCAGGTAAGCCTGAGGCAAGCAGTGGGCCGGCCTCCTCCTGTTTAGCTCTGCGCTGTGCTACGAGCTGACGTGCTGGGCCCTGTTTACTTAACTCCACAGCCGTGTTTGACCGGGAGCAGCACACGCTCAACCTCCCAGCAGTCAACAGCATCACCTACGTCCTCCGCTTCCTGGAGAAGCTCTGCCACAACCTTCGCAGTGACAATCTGTTTGGCAACCAGCCCTTTACACAGACTCACTTGTCACTTACCACCACAGAGTACAGCCACAGCCACGACAGGTACCTACCAGGTAGGAGCTGGGTTGGGGTCTGGGTGAAGAAAGGGGGGCAGGGCTAGTAGCTGCAGTGAGGGCCCAGGGCCAGCCCTCAGACCTGCTATCCCAGCACCTGCTACCCTGAGATCTGGTTTTCTGTCCCTTACCTTTGCCTCATCTGGCACTTTTTGGGCTCCTCTCATCTTTACTGTCTCTTTAGGATTCTGTTTCCTATCTCTAGGACTTTCCTTTGGATTTTTATCCCTAAAGAAATGGTGGTTCACAGTTTTCCTCAGCTCCAAACTGCATGCGGAGCCAGTGTGAAGTCAGAGGACATCTCCCAGAGTGATCTGGCAGCAAAGTCCTAACACAGAACTCCCTTGCCAGCGGGAGGGTTTAGTCTCAGGCTTCAGATTGAGAATTTGCTCCCTGGTGATTGGCCATCCACTCTTTCCTTTGGCACGTGGCCCTAACTCCTCCAGCAGCGCCAGTCTAGCAAGTCGATTCAAGTTCCTGCTGTTTCTAACTAGACTGGAAAATAACTTTCTTAGTTAACATACCAGACCCACAACGGGGAAGCGGATGCCACGTGGCCGGATCAGTGACTAAGCACTTCCCGAAAGAGGTTTGAGTGAATGGAACCCGGCATCTCTAATCTGGAGCACAGGACACAGCACGACAGGGAGGGAAGGAAAGCTCGGCCTTAAACTAGCGAGGTAGGTCACTGTGGAGAGAGGGAGGAAAGGCCCTTGAAAAGAGTCCCGTGGACCTTGTCCTGGCCAGAGGAATAGAGGCAGTGCTATCAGCGCTAGGGCTGTGCTGCCTGTTCATGGGGAAGTGTAACTCCCAAAGGTGCTCCCTTCTCACCCGCACGAGTTGTGTTCCCACACTGCCTTCCCTGTTGTCTTTTCATCATTGTCAGAATCACTTCTGATAAAAGTGCCACTATTGGAGAATGTGCTGGGAAAGTGACTGCTCACCCAGCACCACCACCCTCCCCCAACTCCACCTCCTCTGCACCCAAACAGGAATTATTTACGTGACTTGCATGCCCGGCAAAAAGATACCTGAATTTCAAATGCTCCTTCTAGAGGCCCCACCACCTGGTCCCTGCAGACATGCCTGTGACTCTCTCACTGACCCTTCGGAAAGAACTTCTCATCTAACCTACTCTAGATTGCTTTCTTTTAACCTCAGACTCTCTGTACAGAAAAGAGCATTCTTACTTGCAGTTAAGGTATTGCACTGGGAGTCTGGGCTAGGCATGGTGGAGCAGGTACAGATGAGGCAGGTTGTTAAATATCCCCTGCTGTTGGCGTTCGGGAACTCTGAGCTGTACTTCAATAATAAAAGTTAGCCCTACCTGAGATTCTAGAAGAATGGATACACGGGAGAGGGCAGCATGTCCATGAATGTTGCTGCTAATCTAGAGAGTTCTCAAAGGAATAGAAATTCAGAATTCTTAAATGGAATAACACTACTGAGAATCAAGAGAAACACACTTGTAGCAGCATGAAGAGGCTGGTAGAGATACACTTCATGGACCTGCGGTTGTGATGAAAGCTTGGGATTGAGGCATGACCTTTCCCGGGAATTCTCTTCCAGTTTGCATCTCTCTGATTCAACTACCAGATAAGGGGAAGCAGGCTTTAGCCACTCTTCCTTCTTGCCTCACCAACTAAGAAGAGACAAAGACCAGGGTTATCACCTTCCCCATCAGCTGCCTCTCTTCCCTTCTCCCTTTTTCAGACAGATTCAGCCAGCTCTCTGCTTTCCTATGCACTCTAACCTGTTTCTCGTAGTGGGTGCTCATCAGTTTGGCTACTCTCACCCTAGTCTGTTTGCCTCCCTGAAATGTTTTAACTCTGCCCAGACAAACCAGAGCTTTGCCCAACTTTCTAATGCTTCTGTGCTCCCTCACTTATTTTTTCTGCCTGCTTGCCTACCTACCCTCTCTGCCTCACTGACCCTTTGCCCCACCCCGATCATTGATCATTTCTTAACACTTTTCTGATTAGTTATCCAAACCTCTGCCGAAGAGCTTGATCTGCATAAGCTTGATCTGCTCTGCCCTTTGAAGCTGGTATTTATTAACTTCCACCCTTCTGCCTGGCTGCCCTCTTCTACTAGTTTCACATCTGAAGGTACCACCTCTCTTATCCAGGAACTTACTGGCATCCTCTCTCCTCCCTACAGCCTTATCTCCACACTACCCTACCCATTAGAAAGAAAGAAAGGAAAGAAAAGGAAGTCGCTCAGTCGTGTCTGACTCTGTGACGCCATGGACTGTAGCCTACCAGGCTTCTCCGTCCATGGAATTTTCCAGGCAAGAGTGCTGGAGTAGGTTGCCATTTCCTTCTCTAGGGGATCTTCACGATCCAGGGATTGAACCCAGGTCTCCTGCATTGCCGGCTGAAGACGCTTTACCTTCTGAGACACCAGGGAAGCTCTATTAGGTCCTGGATCAACTGACAACCCATTTCCAATATAGCAAATAGTCACCAAATGTACATCCCATTAGGCTTCCTTACCTAAATTGAGACTTAGTTTTTTCCTCTAGTGTTTTATTTTGAAAAATTTACGGAAAAGTTATACAGTAATACAGTGAGCAGCCATGTACTCTTCACCTAGACTTACCACCTAACTTTTTGCAGTATTTACTTTATCTGTTTCTCTACGTATATATGCATGTATTTCTGTCTATATATTTTTTGTTTATTTACTGAACCATTTGAGTGTTAACTGCAGATGAGAGACTTGATCCTTAAACACTTTATATGTATCTCCTAGGAACAAGGAACACAATACTACTATCATTCTTGAGAACTTTGACATTAATAAAATCTACTAGTTGATATATATATAATATAGTCCATATACAGATTTCCCCAACTGTCTTAGTAACATCCTTTGTAACTTTTTTCCCCTTATCCAAGATCCCATGAAGAGTGATCCACTGCATTTACTTATCCTGTCTCTTTAGTTTTCTTTTGTCTAGAGCAGTTCTCCAGCCCTTTTGTCTACTTTTCATGATCTGACATTGGCATTTCGGAGAATTCAGGCCAGTTGTTCTGATTCAGATAGTCTAACATTTGCCAAATACATATGTGTCCTAGATCCTGTACTGGACTATGGGGAGACAGACAACAGACTCAATCCCTGTTCTAAAAGAGTTCTCAACTGAGAGAGAACCTGTATGTAGTGACAGCATGGAACCGGCGGTTCTCTGGCCCAGCCAGGAATGGTGAGCAAGGAATCAGCTGAAGTAGTAGTCCAGGAAGGATTCTTCAGGGCAGCAATGTCAGATCAGAGTTCCTTCTTCAGAGTTACAGACATGGTAGGATTGAGGAAGAGGCCTATGAAGATTGAGAGAGAGGGGGTTCTTTCTGGGTCTCCAGTAACTGCTGATATTAAACAGGAAATCGTATTACCTTAGCCAGTCCCCATGACTGTTAATCTTCACTGTAATTGAATCCACCTAGCATTCACCTCTGGGCCTGCTGGTTCCTCTCTGCTGAAGGAAGTGGTTCGTTTGTCCCTGGACAATAAGTTCCTTGTGCCTGTCTTTCCAGTTACCATCCAGGTCATCTAAGTTGGTTATAGAGTGGTTCTCCTGCCAAACCACCCCCCACCCCCCATGCCACACACACACACAAATTCAGAGAATAAAAGCCATGTAAGAACTGTGAAATTTCTTCGGATGCCCTTTCATTCCCATACAAGGTTTCCTCGTAGAAGTGTCAGAGTTTTAAGATGACTCAAATGTTCATAAATAGTTGAAACTTTAGTGATTCAATTATTTGGTCAGACAACCAGTCAACCCAGTATTTATTGACTGCACGATGCCAAGCTCCGATGTTGGCATAGAGGGTTCTGTCGTAAACTAGGAGTCAAGGTCATTACACCCCACAGAGTTTATAGCCTGGTAAAGAATACGAACAAATAAGCAAACGAATTAATTCACCGTGATGAGTGCTTTAATGGAACAGGTTCAAAGTTCAAAAGTTCAAACCAGATGTGTCAGGGAAGACTTTTCAGAAGAGATGATATATAAACTTGGAGTAGGATAATGAGGTAAAGATGCCACAGATCCAAAGAGATGGAGGAGGGGAATGATAATGTTCTTGTTGACTGAGATGTGAGACTGTGAGGGGCAAGAGGAAACCTGACTTGTCTCAGAGGAATTGAATGTTCCTCTGAATGTACTGCTGAAATACAAAGTAGAAAAGAAGAATGTGAGTGGTGAGGCTATAGTGGTAGCAAAGGCCCAGGCAGAAAAGGTCTAGTTGACCAGCTTACAGACGTTATATCTTTGAGCTGTGAGGACCCATGAGAGTATTTAAAGCCATGACTGTGTTATGGAAGGAACATAATCTGATTTGTGTTTTTGAAAGCTCACTCAGGATACTTACTGTGTGGGAGAATAGGCTGGAGTGGAGCAAGAGGTAGGCGGGGAAACCAGTTGGAGGTTTTTGAATTCTGTGAAGCCTCCTAGATTTGGGGATTGTCCTTCCTTTGATACCAAAATCTAAATACAATTGGATGAACATCCCCATTCCAGATAATTCAGGCTGGGATTATATTTTCTTCACAGCAGTCCATTCTTCTCACTCAGAATTTCTGCTTCTGAGTCAGAGCTTAATCCACTATCCCCCACCACCCCCTCCCCCGCCCCCCTCAGGTTCTGGAGCTGATGGTTTGCCTCCACCATGTGACCCAGCGCCTCATCCTTCATTTCCCTGAGGAAAAACTAACACAAGACTGTTCCGTGTAACAGACTAATACTGAGGTTTGGGGGTGGAAAGAAGGATGATTACCACAAAGGAAAGGAAGCATTTTTGTTCTAGTGTTTATCAGATGTTATAGCAAATACCTTACTGACCTCTTTCACCTTAGGCCTCAGCCTGCTGCTGTTTTCTGGGACCCACTCTCAGTTTGGGGGAATTCTCTGTTTCCTCTGTTCCTTCCATCCCATACCTCCTCCCTTCCAAGTTCTTAGTGGGGCCAAAGACAGATTGGTTCTTTTGAAAGGCAGATAGTAGAATGGGGGCTAGAGTTACAATAAGGCAGATCTCAGCTCAAAAAGGAAGGCATTTTGGTAATGAATCAAAAATGTCCAGCGATAAAACTGATTGTAAAGCGTACTTGAGCAATGTATCATCAGCGAGTCAGATGACCACACTAGTCTGCTGGGCTAGATATGAATACTGAAGCATCTCTAGAGCCATCTGAGAACTGCTTCTGAGATTCAAGGACTCAATGCTCAGAAGCATGCTTTCCCCTTCATGGGAATAAATTGATCTCTTTTTGCAAAGGTAAGATTATATGTAACTCTAGTCTAAAAAAGTCAAAACCAAAGCTGTTTTGATAGAAGCAGGGATGAGGCCCAGACTCCACCCAGGAGCTGGGTGTACTGCAGGGCTCTGTGGAGCACAGTTGGAAAGCATTGCAGTCTTCTGCCCTGGCATACCCCTGCTGAAGGCAGCCAGGGCCTCATTTGATCAGCATTAAGCAGACCAGGCCCTCCCAGAGCCTTGGGCATGATGCTTCACTTTTCTTCATCTCATTAGGTTAAGATTTAATGACCCTGCCTAGTCCAGGTGCCACCAGTCCAGATTTCCAGACCCCTCGACTCAGAATCCAGATTTTAGTTCGCATTCTTAGCATTGCCAAGACTAGAGACACTTAACTGATTTTGCATCAGCATCTGGTGAGCCCCTGGCATTGTCATCATAATTATTCTTCACATCTGTTAGCTCATGTGAAGTCGGTGGTACTAACCCAGACTTAGCTGAGTAAAAGGAGTACTAGAAAGGTGAGGTTATTATCATGCTGATAAATACAGAAAGTAGAGTTCATCTTTTTCTTGAGCTACTACAGAGAACTTCGGTGTACCGCTGTAACTCTGAATGAAGAATAAAATACAACTCCCTACTGTTGTAACATCCATCCCATTCTGTTTTCTCAGTTGATGTTCTAAGCATAGCAGAGGGTGAGTTTTCCCCATTTTACAGATGAGGAAACTAGTACTCAGAAAAGACAAACGAGTTATCTTGACTCACGTACATAGTGAAAGTCAGGAGCAGAGAGATGGAACCCAGGCATCCTATTTCTTGGATTGGACTCCTGTCCTTGTCTCAAAGTGGGACATTCTCTCCTGAAAAATAGGAATCTGAAACCTCACCTGCAGAAATGGGGTAGGATATGGTTTAGGTATCCTGGAAGCTCAGAGACTTCTCTCTTCAGGACCATTTCTAGGAAAGGGCTTCATCAGTTAAATTTCCAAATTTTATATGGATGAATAGCTGTCTCAGGCCAGATTTGACTGTTATCCCATAGTTTACCAAGCAATTTTAGGTGAGAATTAGAAAGTAGTCCTGAAATCCTAAACCATCTCGCCAAAGAGGTTGTAGTCTCTGCCTGGCAATTTCTTTGAATTAAGTGTTCCTCAGAGGCCTGAAATGAATTCCAAGCATTATCTTAATACAGTCTTTAAGAAAAGCCACCAAGGACAGTGTGATGTGGTTCAGCACCCAAGACATCTGCCATAAACAGAGAATGCCGTGGCCAGATCTGACTTGATATGGGCAGAACCCAACTACGAGAGGGAGTCTGTTTCAGGTTTCGTAGAGCAGTGATTAGGGGCTGCTGCCTGCGGTTGGGCCGTGGCCGGGGTGTAGAAATGTCAGGGTGAGGTTCCCTTTACAAAGGCCTTCTTAGCCATTCTCTTTTGACATTCACAAATGCTTTGGAAGAAAGGAGGCTCCCATGTTATAGATGAGGAGACTAAGGTTCTGAGGAAAGCACCTTGCCTGCTGAGTAGCAGAGTCAAATTCTGACCCAAATTCTGGGCTCTGTGCCCATGTTCTCACTACAGTACAACCGCAGCTTCCTTGGACTATTTCCATAAAACAAGGCAAATGTGAAAGAAGGGAGGGAACAGAAGAGCAGGTCCTTTGCAGACAAGCCTTGAGCCAGGCATCAGGAAGCATTTCTGAGATGTCCTGCTGGCTGAGAGGGTCCACTTCTAAAGTGCCCTCATGTAAGCAAATGTATCTCTTCTTCAGCACTTTATCCCCTGCTCTAGCATCTTGTGTGTTAAGACAGACTCTTCTCAGAATAGCTTTCTTCTTGGTTTTTGTTTTTTTTTTTTTTTTAAGATTCTCTTTATCAGAAACAACCTAACACATCCAGACCAGAAGAAAACTCAGAGACCATGTAGTCTAAAGGGAAGAGTCTCTAAGGAGATCCAAGTCCAGAGGGTGGCGCTGGGCTTGACTAAGGCCACCTAGTGAGAGCCAGTGCCAGGGCTGGTGCACAGGCGTCCTGCGGCCCAGCCCAGAGCTCTCTGTTTTGCTGCCTCTTACTCCACCCAAATGGGCTCCTGGCAGCTGGCTCCCTGGCAGTTCTTCCAGACTAGTCCCTGTTCTAACTCTGGTTTTACTGTTTTCCAGGTGAGACCTTTGCCCTGGGAAATAGTCTGGCCCGGTCTTTGGAGCCACGCTCAGACTCAATGGACTCTACCTTGAATCCCACCAATCTTGTCAGCACTTCCCAAAACCTTCGAAATCCAGGGTACCGGCCTCTGCTTCCATCCTGCAGTCTCCCACTGGGCACTGCCTCAGCTGTGCGCAGGCTCTGCTCCAGGGGTAAGCTTTTCAGAGTTCTGGCTCTCCTGCCCTCTCTCATTCTTTTCTTCTTTCCTGCCTGAACCTTGGGAGGCCAGAAAGTACTTAACTCTGTTGCCCCCTCCACCTAGAGAGGTCAGACTGGGGCCTGGCCCCATTACACCTGACAAGGCACCTGGGGAGCAGCTGAAGCTCTGGGATTAGCTTGAGAACAGCAGGAACCAAAAGCCAACGACTCAGAGCCAAAGGGATGGGGAAGGAGCCCTTCATTCATTCATGAGCCATTTATGTGAGCACCATCTGTGTTTGTCAGGGGGACACAAAAATCAATCATCTCTTGTCCTTAAGGAGTTCAAAATCTTGTAGGAGAGACAAACACTTAAATAGATAATAGTAAAATAACATCTAGAGTGTGGCTGCAGAGATGAGTTGTATGAAAACTGAAAGAAGGAACACCTCACTCAAGCTTGTTATCCAGGGTAAGCTTCCTTGAGAAAGTGTCTGAGGTTTTAAAGGTTGACTGTGTGAATGTATCAGGGGTAGTGGTAAGTGGGGGAGAGCTTTCCAGGGAAGAGCGTGCAGCATGGACAAGGGCAGAGGAATGAGAACTAATACAGATTGTACCAGCAAGTATATGCAGTTTGGTATTACTGAAAAACAAAGGGTAATTCTGGGGCTTCAAAGAGAAAATCCTGGAAGGGTCAGCGGTTATACCATAGAGGACCTTAAATGCCATGTTAAAGAGTTTGGGGTTGATCTTGTAACTAATGGGAAGCTCTGGAGACTTTCACTAGAGGCAAGACCTAAACAGGTTTGTGTTTCAAATAGGTCATTGACTACTGTGTTGAGGATGGATTTGAGGAAAGACAAGACTAGAGAGACCGCTTAGGAGGTTACTAGAATGGGCTACATCCAAAATGATAAAGGCCTAGATTAGGGCAGTGGTAGAAGGTTTGTAGAAGAGAGAATAGATGTGAAAACTCTTCATGAGGTAAATATAGTCAGATTTAAGAATTGGGAGGAAGGAGTGGGAATGTCACCCAGGTTTCTAGAAGGGGTGATTAAATAGATGGTGCCATTCTCTGAGAGAGCGAACCAACCATAGAAGAGAAGGGGAAGGTGGGATACCCAGCAGGCAGTGGCCATGCAGGTCAGATTCTCAGGGAAGAGGACTGAACTGAAGTTACATATTTAAAAGGAGTTAGTGGATAGAAGTTGAAGCTATAGAGTAAAATGACACCCGCTCCCCAGAAGTTTGTGTAGAATGAAAAGAACAGTTGACCAAAGAGAGAGTTCTAGGAACCAACAAAGTTCAGGAGGAGGGAGCATGAAGAGGATCCTACCAAGGGACAGAGGAGTAGTCAAATGTGAGGAAAAGCAGAAGAACTGGATATTGTGGTGGCCATGGGTACTGTTTTAAGAGTATAACCCAAAAAGTTTCAGTAAAATAAGGACTGAGAAATATCTACTGGAAATGGTGATTAGAGGATAATTGGTGATCTTAGTAAGTAAGAGCAGGTTCAGTGGTGCTGGAGGCTGGTGAGGGAGGTTTGCAGTGGGTAGGCATATCAAGGAGAGTTTGATGAGGAAAAGGAGGAGGTGACAAAGAAGGTCTTCTAGAGTGGGTGCATGCTGGGCATGTTTGTCAGCAGACAGCCTGAGCCTTCCTTGAAGAAGAAATTCAGAATATAGGAAAGAGGAGAAATGAAGGCCGTGGAGGTGTTGGGAAGGATTAAGGGTCAGTCTTATGACAGAAGAAGGCAAACCTTTCTGAGACTGGAAGAAGCCTGTGGCCATGAGTGAATGGAGAGAGGGCTGAGCAGGGAGGGGCTCGGGAGTGCTGGGAGATTGAATGAGCCATAAAGAATACAGGAGAAATAGGTCAAGGAAGAGGGGATGATTTGCAGAAACACCAGAGGTCCTGCCATGTTTGGAGCTTGGAGACCAGTTTGCAAGGGCTACGATTTTCTTCTTTGGTTCTTAGAAACCTACATGTGGGTGAGAAAAGACAGTTTGAGAGTTAAGGTTATATGTTGAGCTAGCAGGACAAGAGAGGGTGGGGAGCATGTAGTCAGTGGACCTGGAGGAGGAGTGGTTTAGATCATCAACACTGTCTCCGGACAGGGGGGATAGAAGCAGGGCTGAAAGATGGCTGAAGGATGGGGAGACTGTAAGTCCGGTGTGCTAAAGGTCTTTGTGATATAATGGTCATAGTGGACGTACGTCCCGAGAGAGTTGGAAAGGTGGGAGGCTGGGGTCAGAGAGGTGGGTGTTTAAAATTCTGAAGTGGATTTGTTCAAAGTGATCCAAGAACTAGACAATAATGTTGGTAGTGGGTATTTGAAGTAGAATAGCAATGAAAATCACTGGAAGCAAAGCAGTTGGATGTTTTTCCTCTGAGGATTATGGTAGCAGTTAGGATGGAACCGGAAGTTAGTGAGTTAAATACCCAAAAATCTTCACTTAATAAAGAGCAGAAACCCAGAGATCTGTAAATGTATGTGATCAGGAAGAGCAGATGCTCAGTACATGTTTGTCCTCTGAAGAACACTAGCTTCCATTGGAGGATGATCTAAAAGCAGCAATGGGGAGACAGGAGAAAGCCATCTCCAAACCCACTGTGGCCTCCCCCAGCCCAGGGACAGATTAGGTGTGGAAAAATAAGAAGAGTCCATTAGCAAGGCCTGCAGGAGCAGAGGGGATTCTGAGGAAGGCTGAGACAGAGAAGCCCAGGATACTGCTTCCCAACCCCAACCCCAACAAGGCTCCAGATGGAGCCACATAAGGAGCTCTGAAGTAGAGTCCCTGCGTTGAGACTTAAGTCGCCTCAGCCTCAAGACAGACCTAGTCTTGTGGGGGAGACAGAAAAATATACATGGAACCATTACATACAGTCATCCATTCATTTAGCAGTCATATTTAAACATTGTCTGTGGCAGAGCAGGCACTCTTGTGCGCTCTGAAAGGAAAACACTCTCCTCCAGCGTGTCTCCTACGCTCAGTGCTCTGCTCAGCACTGCTTCACTTCCCCGACAAGTGCGGGTCTCCACGCACCAAGCAAGTCTGCCATGCCAGCTGGGCGTCCTGCAGTGTAACCCTGTTCTGACACTAACTCCCTGGAGGAAGCATCAGAGCCCACAAGATGATGGTTCAGTACCACAAGACTGACCACTCCCCAACTTCAGATGCCAGTTCAAAGTCCAGGTTGTTACCTGTGTCTCTGACTGGCTTCCATGATTCCTTCCAGCCCAGAGGCTCCTGAAGCCCTGTCCTTGGGTTTTTATGGAGGCTTCATTATGTCAGCAAGATTGATTAAGTCGTTGGCCATTGGTGATTGAACTCAATCTCTAGCCCCTCTCCCTTCCTTAAAGATTGGAGGGGGCAGGACTGAAAGGTCCCAACTTCTAGTCACCTATTGGTTCCCCTGACAACCAGCCCCCATCCTTAGGACTTTCCAGAAGCACCTCATTAACATATTCAGATGTGATTGACAGGGACTTGTTATGAGTAGCAAACAATACTCTGAGTTCTTACCATGATCCAGAAGGTACCCCATCATTTGGGCCTTTCTGCCTCATCTCCTGGATGAGGCCTGGAATAGCAAATAACACTGACCTCTTAGGAGATTCCCAGGACTTTAAGTGCTGTGCCAGAAAAGAGAATGAACACAGACACATATGTTTCTTATTATTAATCACAGTATCACAAGGATTAACAGAGAACAGAAGACAGGTGATAAACATAAATGCATGAGATTGTTTTTAGGTCGTGATTGTTTTAGACTGGTGGGGGTGAACTAGAGTAATTGGATAAAGAGTGATTATGTGGGGAATAGAGTACTTTTATTAGGATATCAGGGAAGGCCTCTCAGAGAAATCAGTATTTGAGATGAAACCCAAATGTTGAGAAGGCATCAGGTATTCAAAGATGTGGGGAAAAGAACATTTTAGATGGTGGAAATTGTGTGTCTGGATCAAAGCATAAAAGCATAGCTTATTCAAGAAGCAGAAAGCCAGTGTGTCTGGAGCTTGGTGAGTAAAGGGTGGGAGGAAGGGGGAGATGAGGCAGAAAGGGCCAGATGATAGGGTACCTTCTAGACCATGGTAAGGGGTTCAGCCTTATTTCAGGTATGCATTTTGAGGCTGTTGTATTGATTGACATGATCCAATTACTTTTTAAAAGTTGTTTTGACTGCTTTATGGAGAAGAGATTATTAGAATGATGTGAAGGGGGAAAGTGTGTAGAGATTGAGCTGTAACCAAGAGATATGTGAAATGCTTTTATGAGACCAGTTTTTTCAGGATGAGACCTGGAAAAGTTTCATAAAGGAGCTGATCCTTGAAACCAACTCTTGTTTAGTTAAGTTAGAGTCTGCCAGAAGGAAAGGAGAAACTGAAGGGCAAGAAGGGGGCACATTCCAGGCAGAGGGGATCAAGCCTGCCAGAGAGCCATGCAGGTGACGACTGTACAGAGAACTCAGATCCCACTGGGGAAATGGCCAAGACTGAAATAAAAGCTGTAAGCAGAGCACTAAATTAACACTGAGATTCCTGGTGGCCAAGGCAAAGCTGTTTTCTGCCTCCAAGTATTTGGCTATAACGAAGTCAGCTATTCTCCAGGCCTTGGAAGAGACACAAGTTATAATTATCTGCCACTTTTTTTTCTCCCTGGGCCCCAAGGACTTAGCTCTAATCTTACCCAGCTCCCGAGGTATCTCTAGAAATGGTTCCCAGAGCCAAGGCAAAAGCAGCCTCACCCACCAGCCCCTCCCCCAACCCCAACCCAGATAATCCTCTCACCTCATCACTACCCTTGACACAGGTTCAGGCTCAGTCACAACCTCAGTGTAAAATTCCTTCTGACCATTTCCAGAATCAGCCCTATGCTTAAGATTTGAGTGAGGAAGGGTCTCAGGTCCTCAGTCGTCTTGTGGAAAAGCCCTCTTGCCCTCGGTCACCTCTGGTTCCTCTGCTCTGGCGCTGCTCTAAGCCCAGTGGTCACACAGGGCCCCGGGACAGGCTGTGGAGAGTGCAGGCGTACAGCCCAGTCCCCGCCCGTCACGGCAGGTGTCCTTCTCTCCTGCAGGGCCAGACCGCCGGGATGCCTCTCGACTGAGTGGCCGGGACCCCTCCTCGTGGACGGTTGAGGATGTGATGCAGTTTGTCCGGGAAGCTGATCCCCAGTTTGGACCCCATGCTGACCTCTTTCGCAAACACGTAGGTGCCCCTGCCTGACCTCTCCTATATCCGCCGGGTGTCTTGCTTCTGCAGTTTATAGACTCTTAAAGGGCACAAGCGATATATTTGTTCCAAGTCCCTTGAAACTGAGCACACGCAATCCCATACAAACTTAGAGACAGAGTCTTGGGTCCCAGACGAACTTCACTGGGCACTGAACACTCCTTTAGTGTTGGATCTGATTCAGCCACAATCCTACTGGATCCCAGGACAGGACTCTTCTCTTCTAGGAGCACTTGCTTTCCTCTCTCCCTGCTGTGGTCTAAGGCCAAAGCCAGGTTAAAGAGTCCCTTGTTGTGTGGCCCCCAGCTCTCCAGCCTCATCAGAACCCCATCTTCTTATGTTGTCTGCTGTGAGCCCCAGCATCTTGTCAAGTGACCATTTGCCCCTGTGGCCAGGGACTGCCAAGGACCCCCCTGCAATGACCGAACTCCTGATTTGGGGCTCAAACCTGGTTCCCAGTGGCCCCTGCCGCTTGGTGCTGCTCTGCACTCTGGGTGCTCAGAACAGCTCTGCTGCTTTCACGGGTCACCTACTCCTTCATGCCAGGTGGGCTGGAGAGTGCTCTTCGATCAGGCCTGCGGGTCTCACAGCTGCTCACCGAGTGCTTGCTTTGTGTGTGGCTCATGAGGAGGGCTCCCTGCTGCCCAGGAAGAAAGGTGACTTTCCAAATAGCCCTTGAGGGTCAATACAGAAATAGTCTGTGATGAGTGACAAGGACACTGACTGGGGAGGCTTCCTGGGAAGAGTTAGGATTGAGCTTGATCTCAGAGGTTTGGAAGGGCAGGGAGGGCTGCCTCTCGGGCAGCAGAGAAAGGAGATTCCTCCAAACATGTATGAAGAGCTTAACCTGGGGGGTTCACTGGTGATGCTGGAGAGGGGTGGTTAGAGACAGAGGTGGGGAGAACCGGCAGGCTTCAGCGTCACAGCAGGTTCACAGGGCTCCGTGTGGCTGGCACCTCCCCGGAGGGTCTTTGGTGAGAACCTGGGTGGACAGACCACCCAGGCCTCTGATGGCACCCCCCTCCTCCCCGCAGGAGATCGATGGCAAGGCCCTGCTCCTGCTGCGCAGTGACACGATGATGAAGTACATGGGCCTGAAGCTGGGGCCTGCGCTCAAGCTCTGCTACCACATTGACCGGCTGAAGCAGGGCAAGTTCTGAGCAGGGCAGTGCAGCCGGGACGGCCGAGGGGTCCAGCAGAGGGGGCTCTTCTCCCAGGAGGGAGGGCCGTCAGGCACCTCAGCAGGGTCCGAGGCCACCTCAGGACTCCAGGAGGCTGTGTGGAGCCACCCCACTGCCCGCTCCTGCCATGAGATGTCCTTCCATGAAGGACCGAGGAGCGGGGTGTGCGGCCCAGGCACTGCTCTTCCCTTCAGCCCCGTCTTGGCTCTGAGGTCCCATGTATTTATTTCTCAAGCCTGGGTGGCCTCCCTCCAGGAGTTTAGACTGAACACCTTCCAGGTGATGGAGGAAGGGGCTGACCTGTGAGGTCTCGAAAGATGGGGCCCTGAAGCAACACTCGCACCGGGTTCCCTCACCAGCTGCTGGGCCTGGTGGTGTGGCTCCCACAGCTCCTGCCTTCTCCTCACGAGATCCACAGATCCCAAACTCATGGTGCAAACCTCTACCTTTTTTAAAAAGAGATCTTTTCTTATTATTAATTTATTGTTTCTGGCACTTGGGCAAGCCCTCCAGTTCATACCCCTATTGCTCCAGACACTGGTTTCAGGAGGAGGGAGACCCACACAGGCCCTCGCCAGAGAGCTGTGGCCCCTTCTCAGAGGACATCACCCAGGCACCTTCTCCTTGGGATGGACAGACCTACCAAGCCTTGACCACGTCATCCAGCAGAGGGAGGAGAGGGTCCCTGTCATCTCCCCTCTCTCCCTCCACTGGCCCTCTGCAGCCCCAGCCTCATCTGTGGGAACAGGAGTTCCTACCCTGCACTGCCCTGCCACAGCTCCTTGCCCTGGCCAGAATTGCTGCCAAAGAAGGTTGGGCCCAATGTTTTAAGCCAACAAGGCCCTAAGATGGATGGGAGAGAACGGTCTCTAGGCTGGAGTCTGGTTGCACCCACTCCACTGTCCACAGGCTTCTTTTGTAAGCAAGTCAGCAGTTCAGCTGCCCCCGCTGCCATCTGGACTTATTTTATGTCAATTTGTTTATAAATAAAAAACAATATAGATGCCAGTGTCTTTGCAATCAGTCGCCAGAGAAATCAGTATGCCTCCGAAGGGCAGGTCACTCCCCTTGCCTTTGTCATAACTCCTTGTTTTTACTTATGAGGAAACTTGGACCAGATGCTCCCTGAGTTCATGTGACTCCAGCAGTCCCTAAAGAACAGGCTGTCTGCCAGAGGCCCGCTGGGGCCCAGCCTTGGTAGCCCCTGGGGAGCCAGTGTGCAGTCCATGCTCTGCCCTCAAAGGGCTTTGCCCTGGTGCAGCAGACAGCAACGAGCACGGCAGCCCTGGGAAGCCCGAGCAGAAGGGACAGCGTTAGGGTCAGCAGCTGCAGCGACCTTCCGTGGCAGGGGTGAGGAGATGCAGGCTAGCCTGGCCTGCAGGGTACCCCTTGTGCCGTCCAGGGGCCAGGAACTCCAGTCCAGCCCCTCCCTGTTTATAAAGGGGCCACAGCACAGTGCAGGGTACCTGATAAGAGGAACACATCATTGTATACCCCACACACTGCTCTGTGTGAATTAGAATGACCCCATTTAATCTTCACAGCTGCTGCTGGCTGCTAAGTCGCTTCAGTCATGTCCAACTCTGTGCGACCCCACAGATGGCAGCCCACCAGGCTCCCCTGTCCCTGGGATTCTCCAGGCAAGAACACTGGAGTGGGTTGCCATTTCCTTCTCCAATGCATGAAAGTGAAAAGTGAAAGTGAAGACGTTCAGTCATGTCCAACTCTTAGCAACCCCATGGACCGCAGCCTACCAGGCTCCTCCATCCATGGGACTGTCCAGGCAAGAGTACTGGAGTGGGTTGCCATTGCCTTCTCCGAATCTTCGCTGCAGACCCACTTTATAGATGAGGAAACTTAAGCTCTGATCATGGCAGGAACTGCCAAAGTTGGCGTTTAAAGCCAAGTAATCTGACTCCAAGGCCAAGGTCCCAGCCAGTGCAGCTATTTTTTGTGATGCTTTGGGTGGGTCCTTTCCCATCTTTGGGCCCGTTTGGCTATGGAGGGGTTAGATAAGACCTGTAAGGATCATACCAGTCCTCACCAGTGACTGGTTCCAACATGGTCTTTTCCACTTGGCCACTGTGAGATTATAACCTTGGGCCCCCTGCAGCAGTCAGGGTCAGGGCTGCTGAACCAGAATAAGCCCATTTTCCACAGATTTCCAGACCTGTGTTCAGTGGGCTTTACAGTTCATTCAAGGTACTCCCAAAGAGGGCCTTCCTGGGCCCTGATGATGAACTTTTGAATGTGAGAGTAACAGCATCATACGCAGGCAGGCCAGACATGCTGCCCGTCCTGGCTTGTGGAGCAAACTGGTTCCCACCCCACCCTGCCCGTTGTCAGCTCATCAGGGAACACTATTTAAGGACTTCTTATGCTAAGTTATTTATGTACATTAGCTCTCTTAAACCTCACTACATCTCAGAGATAGCCACCATATTCCCCCATGTTAAAGATGAGGAAACTGAAGCTTAGAGAGGTGAAGTTACTTGCCCCAAATTCCATAGCTAATGAAGGGTGTGAGACATCATACTGCCTACAACACCCACCAGGTGGCTTTTGTCTTAGATCCCGCTCACCATGCAGACTATACAAGCTACAGCCGGGCCTTTGTAGGCAGTCACTTTGAAGACTATCAGACCGCAACTGCTGCCAGCAGGCCTTTTCAGTGGGGTAGTCACTACAGAGCCCACAGTCACCCAGGACTGTCATTTGTTGCCCAGGCTGCAGCTCAGGTGTAAGGGGGTAAGACATGCCAGGGAGAAGTGGGGCTCACCTTGGCTTAGAAGCATCACGCCCCAGGGCAGCCAGCGACTCCCCAGTGCCATCGGCACAGCTTCCAGGTCCCTGGGCAGGACGTGCCTCCTGAGTCCCGGCCCTTAGGAAGCCCCCAGGAGGATGTGTACAGTCCATGCGCTGCCCTCCTAGACCAGGTGCCTTACAGCCAGGGGGCAGTTCCAACTATAAGCACTGTTTCCTTGAAATGGTCGACATTCCATTTTTATCTGGTTGCCAAGGGAACAGAACCAGAAGGGTAACCAGATGTCATATTCTGCAGGAGGAGAGAGGATTTGTTACCCTTTCACTTGTGCTGCCCTAGCCTCTGGGGTCAGAATTGAATTTCATTTAAGAGAACGACAACCAAGAAACCCAGCCTAAACTTTTGAAACTATTTCACAAAGCCACTATTTCTAATAGTGACCCAGTCATCCAAAGAAGCTGAAGCGGTCTCTGGCAGGTGAGACCACACCACTGACCCCAACAGCGCAGCCACCCATGGAGCAGGAAGGCATATGGGAAAGCAGGACTGAGCACAGAGACCTCCTGAAAGCAGCTTCCCATGCCCACCCTCATCGCCACGACAAGGAGAGATGTTGACTCTGGTGCTGAGGAACATGAGGAAAGGAAAACGCAGGCCCTTCAGGAGAGAAGAGTCCGGCCCCACTTAGTGCTGACTCCTTCGAGAACCTCTGTGCCCTGTCCCACTCCCCACCTGCCAGCCACATCACAGCCTGCGTTCCTGGGCTCTGCTCTGTCTTGTCCAGGCCATGAGTCCTGAGCAGAAGTGTCCGCACCACCCTCTTTGGTGTTCTGTGGAACAGCCTGAGGCCCTTCTCTGGGCTGGGGCACTGGTGGGCCCGGTAGACACACAGTTTCTGCCCTCATGCGCAATGCCATGACCCCTTCTCAGAAGAGGCACAGGTGACTTGTCGCTCATCTTTACAACCAAGGCTGAAAGTGTGGAAATCGTTCTCTGCTTGAGGGACTCCAGACACTCTATCCTCCCCCTGTCACCCCTCCACTTTTTGCAGTCTCCTTTAACTTAAGGGCCCAAGTCACCCCATCCCACCAGGGAAGCTCCACAGCCGGAAACCTGCAGGCCAAGTGAGAGAATTACGTATTTGTACTTGGCCTGCAACAACCAAAGCCGCTGAGGATGGTTCTGGGGGCCAGTGGCCAGTAGGTCCCAGGGTATAGGCACCAGGCCCGAGATACCTTTGGGCTGTGGGCGGACCCTGTCAGAGGGCGGGCAGGAATGCACCAGCCACTGGTAGGCGAGGGAGGAGTCAAGGCAGACTGGAGTGTTCCTGGGGCCAAAGGGCAAAGGCTGCATCTGTCTACACCCCTCCCTACCCTAAGTCCCAGAGTTTGCTCTCCTGGCATCCTGTCCTCTCCAGCATAAGGCTGAGCTCAGTCCCCTCCCGCACCCCAACCCCTGCCCCTCAGCTGGGGTTCCTAGGCAGCTTGCTCAGACACCCATGCTTTTGTGGTGTCAGGGATCCCAGCCACGGGCGCCACCCAGTGGACACTCCAGATAATGTGAGAAGAGCCCTATCTATTGCCTCCCTCTGCCCCTCATCTTTGGGCCCACCTCACATTCTTAAATTTAAATTCAAGAAGTCTTTTACCTCCGGTGCCAAGGAGGGTTGTCAGTAAGGTCACAGACATCCAGTAAGAGGACTGAAAGGAACTGCTTGTTCCACAACACTGAACTCACGTCTTGCCACCACCTAGCTCTTACAAAGCCTGGGGTGCTGTAAATAACCCAGTTACACTGCAGTGCATTTCAGTATTTAAAGTATCGTTCTGCAAATGTATTTAGTGCTTACAATGAAAGTTTTTATCCCCCCGGCCAAAAAAAGATGGAACTGATGTTCAACTCACATAAGGTTAACAGAGCCCAGGGAAATATGTAATACAATCATTTAAAGAGATTTCCAGTAAGAATGGGGAAAGATTTGGCACTGAAATCCGTTTGGGAAATTTCATGCCAAACAGCTGGTTGATAGTGAGGCCCCTGGAGAAGGATGTTACATTCACGTTTGTTCTCTGGTACATGTCTCATCTGTCAGGGCACCTCTGGCCCGCTGTCAATCTCTGCCTAATTCAACATGGCTTGAGTTAACAGCCTAGAATCAGCCACAGCCCCCCTTGTACGCTTTCTGTGAGAACAGCTCATGATGGCAGAGTCTAAAAAGGCCTGAAGAGGACGACCCCAGAGAGCTTAGAGCTGTTACCCCATAATTCTCGGGATGGATGCAGAGGCCAGGCATGGATGCAGAGGCCAGGCAGAACTGGCTGCAGGGTCCCTCCCCAGAGCCTCACAGTACCACCTCGGAGGGCCTGGGGCCTCTTCCTTGCCCCCACACCACAGTCGCCTTGCTAAGGTTCCCCACCCAAGCTTCTGCCTTAGTCCCGCAGGGAAACACAAATTCATTCGCATCTTCAGAACCGGCTGCTCAGAAGAGGAGGTCAACCTTTGCATCTGCCCTTGGACACCACCCTCCACCCCGCACCCCATGGGGACTTGCAGAAGCAGTGGGAAAGTGCTGCCTACATCTGCATAATGAAAAGCACTGTCACAGCCCCCACCCACCCAAGAACAGATTTCTGCATTAATAAAGACTGTGTATCACCCGAATCTTGGTACCTGTCAAAGAGCAGGTGACAACCCTGTCCTTCAAGAGACGGCAATGCTTGACCTATTTCTCAGGGCTCTTCAGGACAGGAACCATCTCTGCAGCCCTGGAACCAACTGCATTCTGATCCCTGCTCAGGGAGCCTGGGATTGGTAACTGAGGTGGGAGGTGAGGCCCAGTGTGGGCACGAGGGCCTGGAGAGACCTGGCAGAGGGAGGAAGTGTGTCTTTAGCCCCTGGATTCTAGGAGCTGTCAGGAAGGAGCCCCCCACCAAGCTGCACGGGACATCTGTCTACATGGGGGTGTGGCGTCAGGGAGAAGTGTTCCTGATCCCCTTCATGGCCTGCCTGCTGGAGGCATTGTCAACTCTCCTGAGCTCACAGAGGTGGCTGCACAGGCCCCACCCACTTCCCACGGCCCTGGCTCCCCCTCCTGAGCCAAGCCCCTAAGCGCCCTGGGGAGCTGCTGGCCAGGGGTCAGGGGTCTGTGGGAGCTGAGGGCTGGCACCTCCCACGCTCCCCCAGGAACCATCAGGACATGAGGGTCCTAGGCCTTCCTCTTCCCCCTATTCCCGTTTGCCCTGAATGTCCCCACTCCAGCAGTGGTGGCCCCCAGACCCTGACTGCCTTAAGGATCCAATCTGAAAAGATGCAGGCCAGCCGTACCTGCCACGGAGACCGGAGGCTGGGTGTGTGTGGGTGAGTGGAGGGGCTGGTGTGCGCACAGCTCAGGAGCAGGGTCCCTGGCCTAGTGAGAGGTGGTGGGGGACAGACCCAAGGGCCCAGCTCTGACCCTTCCTCGCTTCTGCTCCCTGGACCCAAACCAGAGGATTTGGTCTAGACAAGCCTCCTTATATGTATATATGCAAACGCTGTTGTTCTGTGAGGGGCCACAGCTTCCATCAGTATACCCAAAGCATAAGAACCTCTCTCTAAACCCTCTGACCTAGCCTGACCCCTTCAGAGCCTCTGCTGGGCTCACACCAGCTTCAGAGTAGGCAAGAAGCCCAGGGGGTCCGTGACTAATCCTCAGAGCCCTGGGTTAACGCCCCAGCCTGGGGCTTCCTGAGGGAAGATGGGCCCGCTGGGGCCAATGACAGGATATGGGGGCCCTTCAGAGACCTGAGTTCTGCCTTTGCCCCTCTTTGGTCGTATCCCCTCAGTCTTCCCTTCTGTGGAAATGGAGGAGCAGGCGCACACGCTCTGTTGGCTGGCTCAGCTCTGACTCCCCTCTTCCCTGTCCTAGGCCTTGGGTGGGCGGCAGGGCCCCTCCTGCTGGCCCTCTGCCCACCCTCTCTCTCTCTGGCCCTCCTCAGCCCCTCTCAATCTCTAAACCTCCCCGGAGCCTCGGCCCCCCCGAGTCCCCTGGGAGGCCCCGGCCCAGGCTGAGAGCCCAGGGCCCTGGGAGGAGCAGCCAGCGGTGAGGAATCCTAGAAGGCCCTCCAGAGGAGGCCCCTCCATCCCCGCCATGGAGCCCCCAGGCAAGCAGCCCCTGCGGGAGCTTCCCCCAGAAGAGCCCCCGCCTGAGGACTCGGGTGCCGAGGCAGCTCCCAGCAGGCATGTCCTCTACGTGGGCCACCTGAACCCCCAGTTCTCCGTGCCGGTCCTCACCTGCCTGCTGAGAGACGCCCTGGAGCGGCTCGAGCTGCCGGTGGCGCGAGAGCACATCGAGGTCGTGCGGCGGCCACGCCAGGCCTACGCGCTGGTGCAGGTGGCCACCCCCAAGGACACCCTGGCCTCCCTGATCCGGCGCCTGCACACGGCCTGGGGGCAGCACCAGATCATCAAGGAACTGGTGGCCCGCGGGAAGGAGCTGGTGCTGGGTGACGGCCGGGAGCCTTCAAACCGCAGAGAGGTAAGCCAGGCTGCCCCCAGCAGGCGGCCCGCCAGCCCCAGAGCCTCCCTCGGGAGAGGCCTGGATGTGAATGGCCTTGCCCAGTGGGCATGAGGGGTGTCTTCGAGGAACTGGGGACAAATTGGCAATCTTGGGGCTGCTACTCCAATAACCATGGTCCCAGAGGGACACTGACCCTTGGAGCTTGCCTCCAGCCTGGAAGCAGGTGAAAGAAGGCCTGAGTAGTAGACCCTCCCTGCACCCATCTACAGCCAGCATGTGGGTCCGGCCAGGCCAGGCCCAAGCATATATAGGGGTCCTGACCTTCTTGGCTGAGCCTTCTTGGCTGACCTTCTTGTCATCCATTCAGTTGACAGACACCTGCTCCAGCAGGCAGCGCAGAGGAGAGCAGGGCTTGACCCTGCCCTCAGGGAGCCCTGCTTCTATAAGCAGAGTCAGACCCTCCTGGGGCGGTAGATGGGGAGGCAGCCTCGAGCAGGAGGAGGACCCAGGAAGGTCCTCACTGATCTCTGAGGACAGATTCCCCAGGGAGTAAAACCCAGGCTGGGGCTTAGGCAATGGGACCTACTCCGTGGAAGGACATCCCTAGCAGAGGGATGGGGCACATACCAGGGGCCGGGTGAGGGTGGCGGCATTGGCAGGATGGCCAGTGGCTGCCTGGGGGGACTGACAAAGAAAATCAAGCCAGAGGGGAGGGCTGTGAGACTACACCAGTGCCAGCAAAAGTGGGTTTTTGTGGGGGAGGAGGGAACAGTCAACTCACTTTTGAGGTGGTGGTAGGCTGGTGATCTTGAATTGTCCTTCTTGAATTGAATTTTGAATTCTTGAACTGAATTTCCTTCCGGATGAAGGCTCCATGACATTGAAACTGTTGCAGAGCTAAATGGGCTTACATTTCAAGACCTGTGGCCTGATGGCACGTTTATATGACAGTTGAGGCTTCTCTCAAGTCTTTGCTAAACTTGTCTTCTCTGGGAGCTGCTGGAAGGGCTAGGACTGGCTCTCATCACCACATCCCAGCCTGCACTGAGCTCCCAGCCCTGGAAGCCGCTTTTGGAGGCTGGAAGGCAGCAGGGAACCAGGGAAAGGTTTTCAGGACAGAGTGACTGTGGGACTTGTATCTGGGGTCAGTGATAGAATGAATAGGACGAGGAGAACCTGGAGGCAGGGAGTCTGATGGTGAGACCCAGACCAGGGCAGCGGCCCTGAGCAGGCTGCTCCCAGAGCCCTCACACAGAGCAGAAACCATGGAAGGGACTCGGGAAGGCCCAGGGATGGGAGAGATTCAGGAGGACTGGATCAGCCAGGCTTTCAGGGAGATTAGGAAGTGGGTGGGATCTTTGGGAGGCCCTCTCAATTCAGAGACCTGCAGCTGTGTCACAGGGGACCTCAGGGCGCTGAGGCATCTTCCAGAATGGCCCAACCCTGTGTCTCCGAGGCTAACGCAAAACCCAAGTGGGCAGAGAGTGGCTGCAGGTGTCCCAGCTCCCTGGAAAGGAGAGCTCCTCCCCACAAGCCTCCCACAGTTCACCTGGGAAGAGGGCGGAGCACTGGCTGCTTCAAACCCTTGATGCACAGGGTTTCCCACATGGGCCCCAGCATGGTGGGCAGAATTAGATCCCTCCGCGCGGGAAGGGCATCAGGATGCCCTGTGTGGGCTGGGCTGGGCCGGGCCGGAGTGGTGGGGATGGGTGCGGGGAGGGTGGAGGTGGGGGTTCTGGCTGCCTGTCCCTCCGGGTTGGCTCCTAACTCTTGCCAGGAGCATACACCCTGCTCTTGCCCCCACCCCCACTCCAGCAGGAGGAGGACTGTGGCCCCAGCCGCGGCCCGGTCCTGGGCTCCAGCCCTCCGCGAGCCAGGCCGGCCCAACCCCTTCCTACCCGGGCACTGGGCCTGCAACGAGTCTCCCCCAGCTGGCCCAGCGGCACGCGCTCAGACAGCGCCATCACGCACCAGGGCATCCTGGGCCAGGAGCGCCTGTTCCAGGGCGCCTTCCTGGGCAACGAGACACGCAACCTGGAGTTCAAGCGCGGCGGCGGCGAGTACCTGAGCCAGGCCTTCAAGCACCATCTGCGGCGCTACGTGTGCGCCTTCCTCAACAGCGAGGGCGGCAGCCTGCTGGTGGGCGTGGAGGACAGCGGCCTGGTACAGGGCATCCGCTGCAGCCACCGCGACGAGGACCGCGTGCGCCTGCTGGTGGACTCCGTCCTGCAGGGCTTCCAGCCCCAGGTCTTCCCCGACGCCTACAAGCTCACCTTCATCCCGGTGGTCAGCACCTCCACCACGGGCACCCCCCTCAAGGTGAGCCCTGCCCCCAGGCTGCCCGGGAGCCAGCGAGGCAGGACCGACGACGGGGCTGCCGCACGCTCTCCGGTGCGGCGCCCGCAGAGCTGCCGTTGCCCTTCCCAAGGTGATCCGCCTGAGCGTGCAGGCCCCCAAGGCCCAGGCTGAGCCGCAACTCTACGAGACCGACCAGGGGGAGGTGTTCCTGCGGCGGGACGGGAGCATCCAGGGCCCGCTGTCCGTCCACGCCATCCAGGAGTGGTGCAGGCAGGTGGGTGGCCCAGGCCGGCCAGGCGGGGAGGGGGCTCCTCAGCCATTCACCAGGCAAGCCTGGGACCCTCGGGTTCCCCACCGGTGCTCCCACAGGGAGCAACAAGCCCATTACATCCCAGATTCCTCTGCAGTGTAACTGGAGGAGCAGGGAGCACAGTGTCAAAGCTTTAAGACAAACCGGAGAACTGTGTTCCGCACTGGGGGGAGATCCTTAAGCTAGGGGTGAGTGCTTAAGTGAGTGCTGGACGCAGCCCCAGAGAAAAGCTTTCTCAAGAGGGGAACATCAGGCGACACAAAAACAGAAGAGGACCAGGGCTGACAGAAGGACCGGGCGAGAGGCTGTGGAGGACAAGTCACCCAGGGTCTAGGAGGCTGGCAGGACTTTGCCCAAGACCCCAGAGCTGCCTTGGTCAGGGGACCTGGCTTGTCCACCGACCAGGCCCAGGGTGGTGCCCAGTGGCCTGGAGCAGGCACCCCCCCCACTCCCTGGCTCTCTAGGCCTTGCCACCCTCCCATCAGTTGAGCCCCGGTTCTCAGCCATCGTCAGCTCAGACCTGGCTTCTCCTGTGTTCCCCTCAGAAGTGGATGGCTGAGCTGAGCAAGCTGGAGGACAGGCTGCAGGTGCTGACAGCCGAGAAGGAACAGCTCCAGCAGCAACTGCAGCAGCAGCAGCACCGGCCCGTCTCCTGCACCTGCTGCGTCTTGTGAGGGCCCAGCACCCCACCTGGAATATGCAGGGCTTTCCTGCTTGACCCCAGGTCCCCCCAGTAAAACCAGTCTGGGCTGCTCAGAGGTGGACGGGAACACTGCACTTCCTGGCTCCTACGACACCGTGCACACAGGCTGGTCCCCACGTGGTGTCAGTCCTGAGCAGACCCTGGGCTGTGTAGCTAAGAAACTGCTCTTAGAATGAGCCCTCCCCCCAAATCCCACCCCAAGGGGCCTTACTTTCAGAAAGAACTGGGCCAGTGCACTCCCTGGGCTGGGCTGGCAGGGACTGTCCTTCTCCCTGAAAGGCTCAGGTAGCCCTGGCTGGGGTCTCTGAACTCCCAACGGCTAGGCAGTGCCAGAAAAGGATTGTCTTGGGAAAGCCCCTCTGCAGATGGCGGCACATGGCTAACTGCAGTTACAGAGCTGACAGACCATCCTGCAGCCCCTCCCCTGGCTTGCTGGAATTTGGGACTAAAAGCTCTTTAATTACATGCACCCAGGCCAGAATGATTCTTTCTAGAACATTTGGCTGGTTGGCTGCAACTTGGTCATGAGTCCCATGCCCAGCCCACCTCTGTCCAAGAGACTGAGCCAGCCCTGGGCTCCTCCCCTCACAAGGAAAGGAGCCTGGATGGTTGGGGTCCAGTCCATCTCAGCTTGAAGACCGGGTGCTGTGCTTAGTCATGTCCGACTCTGCGGCCCCATGGACTGTAGCGCTCCTGCCAGGCTCCTCTGTCCGTGGGGATTCTCCAGGCAAGAATACTGGAATGTGTTGTCATGTCCTCCTCCAGGGGATCTTCCCAACCCAGGGATTGAACCCAGGTCTCCTGCACTGCAGGCAGATTCTTCACCAGCTGCGCTGCCAGGGAAGCCCTGAAGAGCAGGACAATAGACAGGGCAGCTGGTGCCCTGATTCTCTCCAGCACCTGCACAGGAAGGAGACGTCTGACTTCTACTCCGTGCACCCTCCAGCCACCAGAGAGGATTCCTGCTCTGGCTGTTTCCCCTGCCATCTCCACCAGCAGAGCCGGGGACACTGCAAAGCCAAGGTCTGATCATGCCATGCTTAGATTCAAAGTCTTCCAAGAGCTCCCCATCTCAAGAGCAAAGCACCACGGCCCTCGGGGGTGCTCCATGAAGGCAGACCCTGCCCAGATCACCAGGGATGAAGAGAAGGACAGGGAGTGAGGACAGGGAGTGGGCCCGGCTCCCTCCCCAAGGAGAAGTCCTGGGCACTGGGTGACCCACGCCAGGGGTGAAGGCAACCCTTCTGTGCCGTCTCCACTACAGCCCTCGGCCCTGGTACCATCCTAGTGGGGCTGGCAGGCCCCGGAAAGTCATTCTGGGGTTCCTTTTTCTAGGTTATGTAAGCAGGCAGCACTTGACTGGTCAGCAGAGGCCCACTCAAAGCAGGGGAGGGCACAGCTGACCCCACGAGGTTTTGCAAACTGCCCACCAACCATGTCCTCCCTGTTGTAGGGAGCTGCTGTCACCAACAGGCATCAGAGCCCTCAGTTCGGGGACTGGCTTTTATAAAAATGACCGAAGACTGATGGGACCACCAGACGGGAGAAGGGGTCAGAATTCAGCCAGTCAGCCACACTCAGAGTTCCCAAACCAGTATGGAGTCCTCTGTAAGTGAAGAGGCCGTGAGACTTGCCAACAGACAGAGGCAGCTGGGTTGGCCCGGGTCAGGGGGCAGTGCTCCCACACAGGCTTCTAGGCTCCGCCGTGATGGTGGCCTTGGACTAGCGGGGGGAAGACAAGAGGGAGCCTGCTTCCTTCCCGGGTCTCCCTGATGGAGGAACCAGGCCAAATGGTGAGAAACATTTTTCTCCCAACCCCCAACATCAACAAGCAAAGGCTACTGACCACTGATGAGCAGCCCAGCCTGAGCCCTGGGCCTCGGCCTCAGACACACTGCAGAGGAGCCAGCTCACAAGCAAGTGTGCTCGGTAGCCAGAGGGCGGGTGGGTGGTCCCAGTGCCACCAATGTGCCATGAGGAGCATGGATTCAGGGTCTCGAATTTCACTTTGGAGGAGAACCCAAAGGATGATGACCCGCACTCAGAAGGCCTGGGCGGATGAGACCGGCAGGCGGCTGCTGGTCTACACCCAGCAGAGGGACTGGCCGAACCTAAATTTGAAGTCTTTGGGGGAAATTCTGGTTCCTATTAGGCTCCCCTCAGTTTTTAAACAAACCTATCAGATCCCCCACCTCAGGCTGCCCCCGGCACCAAGAGTTCAGGGGTCACACGCGGGCCGGCACTGTGCTCCGACGGCTCCCATCTGGCCGTGACATGAACAGCATGACAGACAAGGTGTGTCTCTTGCTCTGCATTATTTATTTCTTAAGTTAGAGTATACACCGAGTCCAGCCAGGATATAACAGGCACACAGCTCCGCCTGTCGTTACACCACATTAAGAAAATAGCTTTTCATATTGCATTCCAACTGGAGTAACACCATTCTGAAAGGAGACAGTCCCCTTGAGCAAAGCTGTCTACATAAGAGAGGGGTTTAGAGGGAGTGTCCCAAAAAGATCCTTTGTTCTTTGTTAAGTGACCCCTTGATGCAAGGAGTGATTCTGGAGGGGACTCGCGGCCAGAGGACAGGGATTCAACACACTCAGATTTCAGGGAGACACAGAGTTCTCGCCGTCTCGTGTGATGCCAAACGGACTGTCCTGAGCAAATCCCAGCCGTGGCTGCCACAGAGAATCCCCAGCGCAGGGCCAAGCTGACGCTCTGTCTCGGGTTTCCCTCTTCCTCGTGGCAAGGGGTGCCCTTGGGTCCTGGCACCGGGTCGTGAGCACAGCTGGACTCGCCCCTCCGCACTCACCAGGCAACATGGCACACCCCGTATAACTGCCTCAGGGGAAGGAACAGCTGCCCGCATGAAGCCACAGTGACGCGGGGTGGCCGCAGGGGCTCCATGACCGAGGGCTCCCCCGGCGCCCGGCCCTCACCCGCTCCGCCCCGACGTCCTGCCTCTCATCCGAGACTGCAGGACCACAGAGGAGAGCGCGGGGCACCGTGCCGGAGCCGGTACACACGGCAGGACATCAAGTCAGAGTCTCCCGGATCCCTTCCCCCATAATAAAATAATCTTAATAAAAACATAATTTAAAGGAAGTGTCAAAAGCTGAGTGTAAAATCAAAGCTGTAAACTCTTGAAGTCCAAAGGCTCTCTTCAAGAATTATCCCTGTTTAAAAAAAAAAAATTGAGCAATTAATTATAGGATGCATGTTAAAATAGGAAAGTGAGGATTTGTAGTCAGCTGCTGTGGTAAACTGCCTGGTTTTCATTAAGGACCAGTGTTAGGAGCCTAACTTGAATCATGAGAAGCTAAATTTCGGATTCCTATGGAATCACATGGACTCCACCTCTGCCCCAACACAAGCAGGCTTTTCTACCGCGCCAGCCTCCTCACGGTGCCACTCACAGGGGATCCCCACTTGGGGAGGCAGTTAGAAACTCCCTGTAACTGACCAGATATCTGCCCCTGTACCGTTAAAAAGGTTCCCTTCTTTCCAGGGCAGTTACTTAGATTATCAGATTGCCTACAGCAAACCATCTTGGTGAAGATTAATGAATACATGCGGGCTAAATGCTCACCTGGCAGAGAAGGCAACCAACTACCCCCCTCCTGATTCGGACCTCCTTCTCACCCCTGCTCATGTGGCTACAGTCATCACAGGCCAAGTGGCTGCTCGGCACGACCACGTGCCCATGAGACCACGCCTGCCAGTGGAGAGGTCCCCTGGTGGGGAAGGCAAGGTGTGCAGGATTCGGGGAGGCCACCTTCCCATGCCTGAGGCAGGATCTCAGCTTCCCTGTGGGGGGACCCCCCGCACACCCCTGGTTCTCCTTTAGACCCCCCAGACACCCAGCTGACACCCCAGCCCCCTCTGAGCAGGTATTTCTGCCGAGCGTTCATGCAGTTAGCTTCATGGGATTTTATACAATTCTCGGCAGCTGCCCACAGCTACTGCACTTTATAAAAACTTTCCAACTGGTCACAAAAGCCAAACATTCCAAGTTAGTTCAATAACTGCTCTGATTTTAATGGATTTCCAGAATAAGCAATCAACACAAAAGTGTTGTATGTTTTGGTTTTAAAGCACTTCCTGGTGAAAACTTGAGGGTCTGCAGAAATGACACCATGTTGTCACGCCTGTCACCTCCTTCAAGATCTCCAAGTTTATGGCTACATGAAATAACATGGCTCTAAGAATCCCGTTCCCCCAGATTAGGTCAGATTGGCACCTGAAAGCAGTAATCAGCAAGACGACAACTGCCCCGTGCCTGGTGTCGCCCCCACTGGAGTCCCCAGAGCAGGCTGGGTCGATGCACTCTAACTGTGGGGGGCCGCGTCCTCACCCATTTGATCCCCACAGTGACCTGACCACGTACATCCTCTGGCAGATACAATCTTTCAACACTAAACTTTCACCGATGCTCTTAAAATTCTGGTGTCACCACCATTCAGAACAAAACAAGCTTCAAAGTATGACTTACGTTGTCACCATCAGTCATGGTTTATTGAGGGAAACTTCAGTTCGGTGATTTCAGAGTCAGGGGAGCTGCTTCCACTCCTGTCACTGTAGGTGTCCCTGTAGAATTCAGACGGTTTATTCATCGGCTCCCACCAAACACGCGCTTTACTTCCCTGATTCTGCAGCCACCATGGCACCCACAGGGATGCTCGTCTGCTCACAGCAGAAATCACAGACGTTATATATTTAGCAGAAAGCTGCAGAGGGATTTTCTTCTTGTTATGAAAGATATACATTTGCTTTATATCTCAGTCATGATGGTTAGGGACCCACCAAGACAGAGTTGCTCCTGACAAACACAGCAGTGGCACATGAAATCCCCTCAGGCTGTGGCCGAGGCATTCCCCCCACCGCCACCTCCCCGTGAAAACAACACAGTTCCCCACGGGCCACAGAGCCCGAGATGGGATCCTGGAGCCCAGGCACTGCAGAGTGGGGACGTGGCCACCACGCCGGGGGGCAAGGCCGGGGCGGCACAGAAGCAGCCTGAGAAAACCCCAGGGAAGGAGACGGTGCTTGTGTGTCAGCATGAGAAGCAGGGGCCCAGCAAGGCTCCCCCGTCCTGTGGCTTTGCTCATCACCGATGGTGTGGGGACGGCTCTCTGTAAGGAGTCAGTGACCTCCCAAGGGACTTGGAGAGCGTGACCTCACCTGGGCGAGAGCCTGCAGCCTTTCTGGAGGTAATGCGGGAGCCTCCCCACGGAGGCCAGGAGGAGACCAAAGTACGGTGGGGAAGGCTTGATAGGTCTGGACAGAAACTCAGGGTGATACTGCACTCCGACGAAAAAGGGATGATCTGAAACAGAAGTGCAGAAGAGCCAGCCTCACCGTGTGTCCACATAACATGTGGAATAGGGAAAAAAATCTTGACTGATCCACATTTCTGCACACCCTAAAATGATCTGAAAGCAACTCATCTGGAGCCTGGGTAGAGGCAATCACAAAGCATGGGAGATGTGACGCCCTCCACCTGCAGACGAAGGTGAGCCCTCCTCTCCAGGTTCTGCCACCCCGATCCTCACCCCCACACCCCAGCTCCCAGACTTGAACAGGACTGAGTCCTGCAGGTCACATGAGATTAGACTCAGGTACCAAGTCCGAGGTCTCATTCTGGAGAACGAGGACCTGAAGCCAGAGGTCAAGCGGCTGCCAGGGAAGGCCCTGGTGGGAGGCTGAGTCCCCCAGGGCTCTAGAACCTTGTCCCCAAGAGCCCTCCCCTGCCCAGGCGGCGCGGCTGCCGGATCTGGTGAGGTCAAGGGCAACAATTTATATTAACTGTGTTTTCCCCACATGCCAAGAAAACCTGAGTTTTCCACTAAACACAACTGCCCAAGCAAGCACCTTCCAACTCCACAATTTCCATTCTCTCTCCTTCAACATCTTGGCCAACGAACTTCAAGCCTTGCTCCTCCAAACACTTTTTCAAGACTGGATTCACCTGTGAAGCATGAAGAACAGTTTTGCTGGGCTCTCAGCTGTGTTTCCAGAGTAACAGAAAGAAGAAAATGTCAAAGGTCACAAAGCTCACATCCTCACCTCAAACCTGTGGCGGTGCCTCTCTTCCAGGTAATCTGGATCTCCGTAGAGTTTCCCTGGGAAAAAACCCACGTGACATGAAGGACCCTGATTTCACAAAGGCGTCTATTCACCCCACATCCTGCAGCCCAGGTTGCCTATTCTCATCTACCCGACCAGGCCCTTTGAAGGTTATTTCTGTGACTTTGCTGCCAATCCCCACTGCCTGCTCTAGCAGAACAATTCAGACGAATTCTTGGGCTTTTGATTCTCTGCAACCTAGAAAAACTATAACAGAAACGGACTTTCACCACCACCCCTCACACGCGACTACAGAGGCACCAGGGTTAAGTCAGAGCCACTAAGGTTACCCAGCGCCTGCTGTTCGCCGGGAACAGGAGTGGCATTTGCCAACAGGTGGATTCCCAGAGCCAAGTGAGACGCCCAAACCACAGGACCTTAGAACCAGAGGACTGGATGACCACCTACTCAAGTGACTCAAATTACGCTGCCTCAAACTCCAGACAGATGTATAGGTGCTCTGCCAACAATGGCAGAGTTTTCCCAGTGGAAGAAAAAGAAAATTCAACCCAGTAGTTCTTAAATTTCCCCTAAATCTTTAGCACATGTTGGTAATTGCTGTTGTTTGTCACTAAGTCATGTCCGACTCTTTGCAACCCCATGGAGCCAGCCAGGCTCCTCTGTCCATGGGATTTCCCTGGCAAGAATACTGGAGTGGGTTGCCATTTCCTTCTCTGTGGGATCTTCCCGACCCAGGGACCGAACCCACATCTCTTGCATTGGCAGGCAGATCCTTTACCACTGAGCCACTAGGGAAGCTCACGTTATGTTAGTACGTCTAGAATAAAATCTATTTAGGTTAAACCAGATGAAACTGCCATTTCTGTGAGACAAGTGCTCAACATCAGCAGTTTCATCTGCTTTGACCTAATACGACAGGGAAGTAAGACTGTCATGGATTTCCCCCTAAGCAACTCATTCTGGTGAGTGGTCCACACCCAAAGTTCCCCCAGATCCCCAGCTGTATTGCCTGTGACCCACAAGCATAGTGCTAACTTTGGCTATTATAGTGCTTCCTAAGGAGTGTCACCGGGAAAGAAGTAAAGAACTTCCCAAGTAAGAACAAAGCTGTAAATGCCGGCCTGGCTGTAGCACCGGGACGTGCGTCCTGCAGGCTGGGCTGGAGGGAGGCCACTCTTACTCATGACGGAGTTCTTGGTCTGGAACAGAGTTCTCCTCTTGCCCAGCCGCATGGTTCCGCCCATCTGGCCAGGGTTGTGTTCCGGCATGTCTATGACCTGGAGATGTTCCAAAAACAAACACGTGCTACCAAACCCTGCCTCAATTAGGAGACAGACCGTCTGCACTGAGCGAAGAGAGCCTGCGAGGGGGTCCAGCCTTTCCTTAGAAGAGATGCTTGTCAGAGGAAAATGTCTCCTGATGGCCATTCTTAAACCTTTTCTGGGTGAGTGTTTCACCCTTCAGCCTGTCCTCCTGAGCCACAGGATTGGACATTGCTGCCCCCTGCCCTGGTACTTTGGATCCCAAGGGTCTGTTCTAATAGAGACTGACACAGTAGCGTGGATATGAGACCAGACGTCTTATCACACGTCTTCTCCAATAGACTGACAGCTGCTCGAAGGAAAAGGATGCTTTTATAGGGCTGGCCAGGAACCGGAAGGAGCTTGGCAAACTTCTGCGGGACTGAGAGGACCTTTTCTGGGTTCCCCCACCTCCCCAAGGTTCCACGTCTCAAAACCTTTGCTCTTTTCACCCTGAGGTCTGATTATCAGCAAAGTTCAATTTCAGGTCAACAAACACATACTAATGCTCTTTAAGTACCCTGAGGTCAAGAGTCTTGTCCATCCTATTTATCACAACATCCTCGGTATCAAACAGGCCTGTCACGCCTGGGCTGGGGATTCAGTGATGAATGAAGGCACTGTCGGTCCCCCATGAGTCACATTCCTCTGATAGGAGATTTAACACAAGGAATGCCGGCCTCCTGGGCTTGGGCCCACGTCAAACAATCAGTCCTAACTTCCAGCAGTTCTTTACTAAGACGCCCATCTCCCGGGGTTGCTGGGGATTATTAAGTGGTACAAAGAAGTGAGCAAGTGCCTGGAACATAATAAGTGCCCACATAAGTGTTTCATGTCAATATTGTTCTAGAGCATTCCTGGGAATTACTTAATCAGGAACCCCTACCCCCACCCCCAGTGGCACCTGTCTTAAAAAACTTCCTGTGGCTAACTGGGAAGAGTAGTGAGAAACCACGCGATGAAGACAGAAAGTTCTTCCTTCCCAGCTGGGACATCTGAAAGCCCCGGTCCCCAGGGTTCTCAAGAATGCACCCAGTGGTCTCATTTCCTGTCTGCAGCCCTCAGTCACGCTCATAACATCCCTTCCACACCCTTCCAGATGCTCCAGACACAGGACTCACCACGGGATGATTGGTGTTGGGGTCAAACTCTGTAGAATTAGCATCTGAAAAACCAAAATACTTTTGTTAACAAAAATAGTAACAACCAAACGGATTATTTAACAGTTTCATTCCTAAGCTCTAAGTCACAAATTCCCTCCTCAGTTTAGTTATTCAGTGACGAGAACCAAAACCAGGGATAACATTTTCAAGATACAAGGACACTCAACAGACAAAGGTGAATTGTTTCCCATTATATCTGTAACTCTCTGGGAAGTCAAGCTGTACAAAATGGTGAAATCAAATCAATGGTACAACCTGATAATCTTTACTTAGATAGTACATCCTTTTGATGGCTCTTAGACTGTCTCCATTTTTCCACCTTTTGTTTCAGACTGTATCTCTCTCCCAGGATCTCTCCTTGATGTGCAAATACTGTTTCTTCTATGTTTCTTCCATCCTCAGCATTGCACTACCCAACTGCCCAACTCAAGAGCTAAATCAAAAATTAATTGATTTCAAAACCCAAATATCCTTTACTGAATTTACCATCTGACTATAAGGGCAAGCACTGAAGACTAAAATAGAAAGAACCCAGTCCCCGGCACTGTCTGTCTGCTTGCTCTTTCTGTGTATCATGTGAGGTTTCATCCCCCTCCAGGACCTAAGCTGGGGCCCGTTCTCAGATGCAGGGAAGCTCATCTCCAGATCACCCACCCACATGGGGACCCCAGTGGGTGCAGCAGCAGGAGGTGATGGCTGTGCAGGGGTTCAGGGCGCCCAAGGGCCACCTCGAGTGGTAGGTGGTAGGACAGAGCTCAGAAGCCAGCACCAGTGCCGTTCCGCCTACAGAACCGAGCTGCTGCCTCCTCGGGGTTCCTGTGAAAAACTGTGAGATGACCCAACTGCGAGTTGGCCACTGGGAACCCCTTATACTTGGTAAAGCCAGGTTGTGTTCTATTCCTCAGGTCACTTTGCTGATTCTACTTAGAACATATAAGGGTCCTGTAGCCGCAGTGGGGCCACCATGCCCCAAGATTCATACCCCGTGTGGTCCCCTCTGCCCCAATGATGGCTCAGCCATGGGACACCTGGTAAGGGCCTACACAGCGGGCTTGTCATTTCGGGAGCCAGGTGGTCACCAGGCCCTGAGGAAGCTCAGCTGAACTGGTGCATGATGAGACTGCCCCTCTGCCTCTGCTGGACAGAGTTGAAAGTAGGGCAGGCTGAGTTCAGACACACCACACTTAGCAGAAACCACAGAGTCCACTCAAACCAGAGAACACCAGGAGACAGGAAACCACTGCTGGGAGCCGCTGAGGTCCTGGCGGGCTGGAAGCAGCAATACAGTCAGTGAGGCACCGAGCCAACACTGGGGAGTGTCTCCTACTGCCAGGCACTGTGCTGGGACCATTTACAGGTACCGTTTCATTCAGCTTCACCAAGCGAAGCAGGGTACCACTACTACCTCCATTTTACACAGAGACAGAGGCTCAGAAAGGCTAAGAAAGTAGTTTGCCTAAGATCACCCACAGTGATAAAGGGACTTCCCTGGTAACCCAGTGGTTAAGACTCCACACTCCCAGTGCAGGGGGCCCGGGTTTGATCCCCGGTCAGGGTACTAGATCCCGCACACCGCAACTAAAGATCCCGCTGGTGGCAACTAAGACCCGGAGGGCATGCATGAGTGCTCAGTCGTGTCCGACTCTTTTGCAACCCCATGGACTATAGCCCCCCAGGCTCCTCTGTCCACGGGATTTTCTAGGCAAGAATACTGGAGTGGGTTGTCATTTCCTCCTCCAAGGGATCTTCCTGACCCAGGGATCGAAGCTGCATTTCCCGCATTGGCAGGTGGGTTCTCTACCACTGAGTCACCTGGGAATCCCCTAAGACCCGGAGCAGCCAAATAAATTAAAAAAAAAAAAGGTCAAAAATTTTAGGCCAGGTCTAATCAACTCCAGAGCCCAAGTTCATAATATTCGTACAGGCTCACACTGGCCAGAGTTAGTTTCCTTGCCATGCACCAGTTCAGGGTCCACATCCATGGTGATGGGAATGTGGGCATCTCCAAAGAAAGGGGGCAAGGGCAGAGACGGGCGGCTCACCATGCTCCCTCCTCCAGTGGCTAGCGGTTCTCCTGGAGGAAGGTAGAGTGTTTTCTGTTGATACATTCAGCAGTTTCCCTTCGCTGTGGCTGTGAGATACTGGGAAACCAAGCCTGGTCTCCATGGCCCCCACAGCCCAATAGGCACCAGGAACATTCCAGTAAGAATTTAACACATTTTCAAGTAGACACTTACCTTGCCATCCCAGCACATTTCTTGAAAATTCAACCACTGCCAACTGCATTCCTAAGCACACGCCTTGCAGGTGGAGGGAAAGCAAATGAAACTCCATTGAAAAGGGAGTCCCCATATTTCCAACCTGCCTATGTGGACTCTGTATCCTGACTGTTCACAGAATTCAAATGACAAACTCTCATGATTTTCTGCTATAAACATGCAACCCCCTGCTATGTTTTATCTGTAACAGATTTCAAACATGGGGTTTAAGTGTATATGAAGACTTCAGGTTTAAGAGTCATGTGATCTTAGAAATAAATAATACTCTTCAGTACTTTAAAATTCAAGTTTTCTTATCCTCCCTCATTAAGTTCCCACTTAAAATGGATCATGCTGAATATGACTAAAATTTACAGCACCAGGGAGCATCCAAAATCACTCTGCCCAATTAGACAGCTGGTTTTCCAAACAAGGATATAAAACCCAGTCTCACATGTCCTGCCAAACAGCTGGTTTCAGTAAATGGACAAGATTTCCTAATTGCTATTTCATTCTCTCAGAAGTCCATGACAACTACATGGAGTTCAAGTTTAAAATGTTCATTTTAAAGAGGAGTTTAAATTTCTCAAAAACAGAACCCAAAGGCTTCTTCTACTTGAGCTGCTATCTGGAGAGACAGCATTTATGATTGATTTTGATAATCTCTGTTTATTGACAGGCTCACAGGGCACTTTTTCTTGTCTTTCCTACTCCTTACCCAAAAAAGGTTTCTTCTGTTTCCGAGCCCAGGAGATGGCTTGGATTTTTCCTTCAGTCCCTCGGACACCAAATCCTCCTGGAACCAGCACGCCACTGTGCAAGAGAGTACACCACAGGAAGCCCCTTTCCACCAAGTCCAGCTCCCAGAAACCACCCAAGGAGTCACTTCCGAGACACTGCCGCCCTGAAGTCACTCCAGCTCTGAGGACTGTGATTTCAATCCTGCCCGTGACTTGTATAGAAACACTATGGACTTGGAAAATGCACACAAAAACATCCACTCTCCTTCTTAGTAACATCAAGAAAATGCTTATAACCAGGAAAAAAAAAAGATGGCATATGTAACTGTAATACCACTACTGCACAATGTTTGTCCTGGGCAGGGATTCTTCCCTAAGTTTGCATTTTTTTTTTAACCCCTTGGCTCCCCCAAGTGGGAAGGGGGACTTTCCTGGTCAGTCAGTGCCACACTAACCACAGCTATATGGCTCTGTAACATTCAACTTGTCTAGGGAACCAGAAATTCTCACTGATTTTTTTACTGTTATATTAGATAATAGCTGCAAAAAAAAAAAAAAAAAAACATATTTATGAAATTCTACTGATGGGTCCTCATCAAATGGTCTGAATGAAAAACCTTTTATAAACCTCATCCGGAGAATCCCCTGGTGGTCTAAGTGGTTAGGACTTAGCACTTCCACTGCTATGGCCTGGATTCAACCCTTGGTTGGGGAACTGAGTTTTCATAAGACTTGAGGCACCAGAGGGGATTTTTGTTTTTTAATTAAAAACAGTCTCATCTAAAGATTCATGCAGTAAACATTATCAATGAAGTTAGAACTACTTTTCTTCATATTAATTAAACTAATAAGCTGTGGAACTTCCTTCGTGGTCCAGTGGTTAAGACTGCACCTTCCCTGTGGGAGAAGGTGAGGGTGGGATATTCTGAGAGAATAGCATTGAAACAAGTATACTATCAAGGGTGAAACAGACCACCAGCCCAGGTTGGATGCATGAGACAAGTGCTCAGGGCTGGTGCACCGGGAAGACCCAGAGGGATGGGATGGGGAGGGAGGCGGGAGGGGGATCGGGATGGCGAACACATGTAAATCCATGGCTGAATCATGTCAATGTATGGCAAAAACCACTACAATATTGTAAAGTAATCAGCCTCCAACTAATAAAAATAAATGAAAAAAATAAATAAACAAAATAAAAGCTAAAAAAAAAAAAAAAAAAAAGACTGCACCTTCCAATGCAGGGGGTACAGGTTTGACCCCTGGTCAGGGAGCCAAGATCCCAACATGCCTTGTGGCCAAAACACCAAAACATAAAAACAGCCATATTGTCACAGATTCCACAAACACTTTAAAATGGTCCACATCAAAAATATCTTTTTAAAAAACTGATAAGCTATATTTTTGTGAGGCTTCAGTCCTCCAGGGTGTAGCCCTTTCAATAATTAAAAGACATTTAAACAATCAGATTATCTACCACCACGAGAGAGCACAGTACTGCATTCATTAAGACACACCTCGAACCCCTGAAAGCAAAAGTAGAGAGTTCTGCTTACTGGGCGCTGCAGAGCTTCTGCCAGGCCTCGTGGTAGCGCACTGGCTCTTCCTGCAAGGTGCTGGGCTCCAGGTCCGTGGAATCTATGTACTGGGAGCAGTCAGAGTGGAGAGAAGAGAAGCAGGCTCGTGACTCCTGAGCACGTTCTGTCCTGATCTCTAAACAGTATTACCTGCACTCCATCTTTCTTAATTTTAATATAAAGTTTAAATATAACCTTCATGTATCTATACTAATCTTTTAAAGATAAACTATGGCACCCTTCTTATATTTTAGACTATGAGTTTCCTTCTCAAATCATCAAGCTTTGGCTCTCCATCTATACTCGGTCCACTGGTGCAGACCCTGAAGTGTCCCCTCTGTTTAAGGCATCTCCCCCAGTCCACCTCCCCTTCCAGGAGGGTTCTCATGCTCCTCGATTGTGCTGAAGTGTAACTTACATACAATGAAACACAAGCATTTTAAGTGTGTACTTGCATGAGTTTTGTCCCATGCAAAGGAGTGACCCCTACCTTGACTAAGATCTAGAAAGTTCCCCATGGTTCCCTCTGCCCCCACTGCAAACAACATCCTTCCTGCCTCCCGCTCCAGGCTCTGTTTTCTGTCACCACTGGTTCTGCCTCCTCTTGAACTTCAGACAAATGGAACTATGCCCTGGATAGCCTTCCGTTTCTGAGATTCACCGTGGTGTGGTGTATCACCACGGACTTTATTCCTTTCTACCACTGGGTACTTTTCTACTGTAGGAATACAGCCCATGATAATGTTTATCCACCGACTTGTCCTGGACATGCGGGCTGTTCCCAAATTTTAGCTGTTATGACTAACTGGTCTGTTTGTATAAAAATACATTCTTTTGGTGGACATGTTTTCACTTCTCTTGAGTAAATATCTAGGAGTGGGATGGCTGGGTCACACAGAAGGCGTGTGTTTACCTTCATGAGAAACCGCCAGACTCTTTTCTCGAGCAACTGCACCAGTTTACACTCCCACGTCCTCATCGACACGCTTAGCCACTTAGGTGGGTGCGTGTTGGTACCTCACTGAGACTTAATTTGCATTTATCTCCCTGACAACTAAAGGCGTTAAGCATCTTTTCATCTATATCACATGTATCTTCTATGGAAGTATCTATTCAAATCTTCTGCCCGCTTTTTTATTACATTGCTCATCTTCCTGCTCCTTCCTGCCTAATACCCTGCGGTGACTTCCTTGAACCCGGGGTCAAAATCCAGGAGTGACCCAATTGATACATTTCATGACCAGACCCTCGCCAGCCTCTCTCCAGACACCCTCCAATTCACACTTCTCCTATCCACTGAGTTCCCAACCATTCCACACCTCCGAGTCCTTGGATAAATGATATCTGCTCTTGGGAATGCCCTTCCCTGTGGCCTTATTTCTCTTCCTAGACCTGCCAACAGGCCCCTCCTCACACATCTACCAAGGCACAATCTCCCCTCTTCTGCATGCTCCCTTCATACCTGAGACACCTCACTGACTCAGACACCCTTCACGTCCTCCACAATCTAACACATGATTGGCACAGGCTACCTCCAAGGGGATAAAATGAATCAATGACTGAAAAAACTAGTGAAAAAATAAGGCAAGGCAAGGTAAGGAGATCCCACAATTCTTAAAGCACAGAGAACAGCTCCTCCTCTAGGAACCTGCTCACCAGCTCAAAGCAGCTTCATTTTCATCCTGGGAAACCCGTGGAAAGCAGGAGGCCAACCCCAGTGCCAAGGGCGAGGTCAGCTGCCCAGGGCTGTCAGCTCTGTGCCTAGTCAACCCCTCAGCACTGAGCTCCAACTCCACTTCTCATTTCTGACCCCTCCTGAAAAGCTCTATGTGGGAGAGACTTTGCTGGTGAAAAAAATGCGTAAGGGGACAAGTGGAAGGTTTTCAGGAAGAGCTAACCCATATAGCACTTCCTCTACTCCAAACACAGTTCCAAGCACGTCACATGAACTCACTCAGTTCTTATAAAAAGAACTCTTATAAACAGGCCCCATCACTAATTCTTTTCAAAGATGGGAAAATCAGGACTTCCCTGGTGGTCCAGTGGTTAAGAATCCAGCTTGCCATTCAGGGGACACAGGTTCGATCCCTGGTCAGGGAACTAACGTCCCACATGCCTCGGAGCAACTAAGCCTGCACACCCCAAACAGAAAGTCTGTGCACCATAAGGAGAATCCTGTGTGATGCAACTAAGACCCAATGCAGCCAGATAAACACAAAAATAAATATTTTTTAAAATTAAATAAATAAATAAAGATGGCAAAACTGAGGCCCAAAGAGAGCTAAGTAACCTGCCCAGGGTCACACCGACTCTGCAGCTTTGCCGCTAGGCTCTGGAAGCCCTGCCCTGAACCTTGACACTCCACCGCCTCCAGCAGATGGGCAGGGGCTGTGCCCAGACATGCCAGCAGCTCAGCTTCTGCCCGGCTTGTCCCAGAGAACACAGTGAGCACTGTTCACCAGGCACTGCCCGTGTTCCAGGCACCAGCTGGGTGAGTGGAGACAAGTTATGAGAAACCTCCCGGGTGAACACTGGACAGGTGCCAGCAACTATGCCACATGCTTGGCCACTAGGACTCCTCACCGCTGGAGTCACCTGACGTTCAGATCCAAGTGTCCACTCTCTTGACTTCTACTCTGACCACATCTCCCCATATTTCCTAAAAATGCTCTACTGTTCTCTCCCAGCCAGGAGTCAACCACAGATCTTTTCGATTTCTAAAAAGATATTCTGAGCTCCAAAAATACAAAGCAGGTGTGCATGCCACAGCACACACCTGTGTCCCCCGCTCACCTTGATCTCCAGTTTGTGGTTGATGGCCAGTGCAGAATGCTCCAGAGCTTTTATGACAGAAGCGTACGAGTCTGAGAACTTGGTGTATTTTCCCACGAGGGCAATAGAGCAGGTCTCCAGCAAGCGATCATACCTATCACACAAAGGTCAAGAATCATCAAGTTACTCAGGACATACATACCCCCATGAGATAAAAATCACTATTTAAAGAGAAAAAAAAAAAAAGCAAGTCTGAGAAAAATATGACAGGAGCGACTACTGTCTGAGTTCCATGTACAGAACAGTAAAGACAAAGCAAGTTTCAGATCAACATGGCAGGCTTTGTAAAGAAAGTAGGATTTTGGAACCCGCTACCAAGAGATGGCTTCAAAAATCTACTCCAAAATTAACAAACACAGATAATTCACAACGGTTAATGGGGAATAGTCCAATTATGGGCATCCACACAACAGTCCATACTCATTAAAGTTTTTCATTATAAAGTATCATTAGTAACACAAAGATGCTTATAATATTTTATGAAAGATCATTAAACTGTGCTATTTTCGTGGCCACATAATGATATACAAGCAAATGGACATAGACTGGAAGGGAAAAATGTCAAAATGAAAATGAGGATGGCTGAGCCATGGCATGCGTGCTCCCTCCTCACATGCTGATTAGTGCTGTCTGGGTGACTGCACACCCAGGGCTCGGAGGCGCTGGGCCAAGGCCCATCTTGTGCTGTGTAAGCCTCTCAAAGTGAGGGGTAGACAGGGTGGGCCAGTTCTCAAACTGATGAGCTGTGACAGTAGCAGTAAGAATAGACTGGACAGGACCTTCAGCCCACGGAGTGACCCACCGCTGGAGGTAGGAGGTTCTTAAAATAATGTTTCAACCCCCTGCCTTCCTGTTTTTAGTTTGATTCAGATCTTGAGCAACATCATGCAACTGTATTTATTTTTGATGACAGGCGCCCAGCTAAAGCTTTTCTTCTGCCTGATAATCTCACTGGCAGCTGAATGATTTGAAAAATCCTTTTCCTCTGACACAGAAAATAAGAATCCAAATTCAGTGACAAAAAGAAAGGAAGAAAGAAAAGACTGGACCTCCTTGCTGATCCTTTTGTGGGGTGGGGTGGGCACGTTCCCAAACACAGTTCAGGTACCTGGGAGCACCCAGGAGTGCTCCAGCCATGTTCAGCCATCCGTGTGGGCCTCAAGTACCACTGCTAGCCCACAACCACAAGGAAGCCTGTTTGCACGGGAGACAAGGGAGACAACTGTGTCATCTGTGACCTAACCCAGCTCTACCAGGACTTCCTCATTCATGATGCAGCTACGTGAGGGCTGGCTAAGATCCTTTCTTCACAGCCCTTACCATGAAGGCCTTTCCAATGTGAGCTGATACCACATAAGAAAGAGCTGAATTCCGTGAGCTTCCACCAAAAAAAAGGAAAAATAAGGCTGAGACCCCCAGGGCCTTATTAAGAAGCAAACCTGTCGGCCATCTCTTTCCACTTCATCAGCATTTTTCGTGGCTGCCTCTCAATAGGAAGGTCAAGTCTCCGGAGGAAATAATCTACAACCCCCTGCTCCTCTAACAACAAGGGGACTCGGTAGATGGACGAGACATCGTGGACACAGATCACCTGTTTAAAAGTGAGCAAAGTTAGTTCATGAAAAGGAACAAAAACTAACCGTGCTAACAGCCTCCTACCAGGTATTATGACCTTGGGAAAATAACTGTTCTAAATTTGAAAAACAGAGAAAAGGTCAACTTTCTAAAAAATATAAATTAAGAAGAACAGATAGTGGCTAATCTCCTATGAACATAGGTGCAAAAGTCCTCAAGAATTCATAAACAAAACCACAAATTAGTTTTAAAAAAAAATCATGTCCAAGTAGCAAATGTCCCAAGAACAATGGTTCTAAAAATTGGCTTTCGTTGGAATCACTCCCAAGTGAGCTTTTAAAAAGTCAAAGGCCCATGCAGCACCACACACCACTTAAATTTAACAGTAGAATTCACTACAGGAATAAATTAAAAGGTGGGGGGGAAGATCACCTTGGTGGATGAGAATTTAATACAAATTCATAATAAAAATTCTTAGTAAATTGGGGAAAATATGAAAATATAAAAAACCCACAGTCAATACCATTTGGCTTGATATTTAATATTAATGTCATTTAATACATAAAGTCTGAAACAGGCAAACCTGGCCACTATTATTATTTCTATTCAATATATTAGAGATATTAGACATTTCAATTAGATAACAAAAAATGTATATGAGTTGGAAAATAAGAAACAATTGCCACTAATTGGATATAATATTATTGCTTATTCATAAAAACCAAGGGAACTTACAGGCAAAGAATCAGAACTAATAAGTTTAGTAAGGTTGCTAAGCTTGAGATCAACGGGCAAAACTCAACAGGGTTTCCTACGTGTGTGTGTGTGTTAGCCACTCAGTCGTGTCAGACTCTGTGACCCCACGGGGCTGCAGCCCGCCAGGCTCCTCTGTCCACGGAATTCCCCAGGCAAGGATACTGGAGTGGGTAGCCATCCCCTTCTCCAGGGGATCTTCCTGACCCAGGGATCAAACCCAGATCTCCTGCACTGCAGGTGGATTCTTAACCATCTGAGCCACCAGGGAAGTCCCCTACATAGGTCATATCTAATCAAGAAATAAAATTTTTTTTAAAATATGTCATTCACATAGTAAAAAAATTATGAATACCTATAAATAAATCTATAAATACCTATAAATAAAACACAATTCATAAAGATAAAAAGTCTATATATCACCTTCACAAAGAAAACTAGATTACTGAAAGATAGTTCTTTCAACAAATGGAGCTGCAACAGCTAGACAGCTCCATGCAAATTTTATTGCAGTTATCATCCATAAAAATTAACTTAAAATGAATCCTAGACCTACGTACGTCTTAAGTCCTAAAATTATACAACTTCTAGAAAACACAGAAGAAAATCTTCGTGACCTTGATTAAGTAGAGTTCTTAGATATGATACCAAAAGTACCATCTATAAAGAAAAACATTGATAAACAGGGAGTTAATCAAAAATGTAAAAGCTTTTATGCTCCCAAAGACACTATTAAGAAAATGAAAAGACATATACCTGAAACTAACATGACACTATAAATCAATTATACTTCAATTAAAAAAGGAAAAACAAAACAAAATGAAAAGACAAACCACAAGCTGAGAAAAAAATATGCAAATGATGTATCTGATAAAAGACCTGCACTCAAAATATATAAAGAACTCCTAAAACTCAATAAGAAAATTAGAAGACAGGCAAACTATGTGAAGTTCTAATTTAAATACAGAAACACCTGTCACATTTTTAATAGTGACTAATTTCAGTGAAATTCTGAGACAAGGAAGACAGAAGAGGGGGGAAAAAAAATGTGTATTTTTAAATTACATGCAACCCTGCCTCCCAGCATTAGCTGTATGATGGAATTTACAGTTCTGCTTCTCAACAGTTATGAATTTTTTTAAAAGTCCCCTATATAAGTTGAAGCTAAAACTCCAATACTTTGGCCACCAGATGTGAAGAGCTGACTCATTGGAAAAGACCCTGATGCTGGGAAAGATTGAGGGCAGGAGGAGAAGGGGATGACAGGATGAGACAGTTGGATGGCATCATTGACTCGATGGACATGGGTTTGGGTGGACTCCGGGAGCTGGTGATGGACAGGGAGGTCTGGCATGCTTCGGTTCATGGGGTCACAAAGAGTCGGACACGACTGAGCGATTGAACTGAACTGACATAAGTTGGAACTTTGCTTTACATTTATTTTTGATAAAATGCCATGGTTCAGATGGTAAAGAAACTGCCTGCAATGCAGGAGAGCCAGGTGCAATCCTTAGGTCAGGAAGATCCCCTGAAGAAGGGAATAGCTTACCCACTCCAGTATCCTTGCCTGGAGAATCCCATGGACAGAGGAACCTGGCAGGCTACAGTCCATGGGGTTGCAAAGAGTCGGACATGACAGAGCAACTAACATTTTCAATCTTAATGATAACTTACCCTATTATAGAATTGAATTATCTTCACTTGCAAGAACAGAAATGTAAAAAATAACTGAAGTGCATGAAAAAAGGCTGTTTATATCAACAAAACTATTCTGACGTTCCACGCACTTAGTATGAAACAGAATCCCTCGGATGGAGCTCCTGGCTCCGGCATCAACCCAGGAACGATGATCTCCAGCCTCCAGCTGCCCCCACGCCCTGAAGCACAAGCTGTCACAGAGCTGGAGAGGACCACTGCCTCTGATGAACAAAGGCTTTCCTCTTGCTTCATTCGCTCTAATGCCAGCACAGTTACTTTCATTTTTTCATATTCACTTTCCATACTCCTAGAAGTCTTGTGAATGGATTTCTCTTACTTTAACCCCGCTGCTTCACTCATTCCTCCCTAGGCCAGCTGGGCTCCCCTGATCCTCAAACAACCTAGTAATAGAACAAACCATCCATAACCCGACCGTAAGTTCCTCGACCTCAACTTCCTTCTGCTCTCTGTCAGCCAGACCTGACCAGAGTCACAATCCCAACTCACCACCCCTGGAATTTCCATACCATGCACTTGAGATATATCAGCTTCCACAGTGTTGAGTTTCCTGTACCATAGGTAACCGCCATTAGCACGAGTAACAAAAAAAGATTAAAATATGTCTAGAGCCTACAACACCTTAGACAGCAGGCTCCAGGAATATAAAGTTGAATAAAGTGATCCTTGCCCGCAGGAAGCTCGGTCTGTTGAGGGGAGACATACACAGACAAAACGAACACACACACACACACAGGAACACATACACATAAACACAATAAGGGGCAATTATGACAGGCTCACCAACAAGACCTGTGAGACACACAGGTCACCCAGAGTTTTGAGGAGGTTGGGAAGGTAAAACTTCTCAGACAATACAGTGTCCTAGTTGGGCTCCGAAGGAGGAGGAGGAATAGGAGATTGTCAGGCCTATTTTTGGGGAGGGGAGCACCCACTGGGCATGGCTGGAGCAAACAGTAGGAGGAGTCGGGACAGACAGGACAGGTAAGGGATGTTTGGGGAACCACAGGGATAAGGTGATGGAGAATCACAGAGACCATGGGTGTCAGTTCTTCTAGGGAACAGTCTCCTGTCTCAAATTATGAAATAGCAACAAGCCTCACGAAACTGGTTAAGAGACTAGGCTAATTAGAAGCAAAAAATGATTTATGAGAAGATGAAATTTCTACTTACTTGTTCAGGTTCCACATGGCAGAACATTGATATTTTCTCTTTTACTGACGTGTCAAGAGGATTTGAGCACCTGCACACAACCTAGACATTTGCAGGGATGGAAGGAGTTACAAAGTTGGGCTTTTCTCCTGATTGAAATTAAAGTAGACACCACATTGTTAAGCTGGGTGAAGACGTCAACTCCTAGCACAATGCACAGAAACTGTAAAAACAATGTTACCTGTTTTCAAAACTTCCTAAATCCCAAGTTGGAAAAATGTAAAAGAGTGGTAGGACAAATTGAGAGACAGATTAATGAGCCAACTGGGGTTTTCCTCAACCACTGTTCTCGGGTAGGAGGAAAATGAGAATGAATGATTGGCTGGGAGGAGAAGACACAATCTCATACATGCCAGGTACAGAAATCTTTGAAAACCACAACCTAGTTCAAAGCACTAACTCTATTTTGCCACCACTGGCTAACTACACGCAGGCCAAGAAAACAAAGGTTTTAGCTTTCATGAAGGCCAGACCTTAATTAGACAGACAAGATCACACTGAATCCAGATAATCAGGAATCTTACCAGATCTGGGGAAAGCCCAAGCCCTCTGAGTTCCCGAACACTGTTCTGGGTGGGTTTAGTCTTCTGTTCCCCTGTTGAACTTGGCTATTTTACAGAAGGAAAAAAAAAGTTAGTTTCTCTGTGATAAGGGATTTTCAAGTATGACTTTTCTGCCAACTTCTTTTAATACACGAATAGATAATTTCACCATTTACCTAAACTACCATTTAGTTTTTAGACTGTCAAAGTCACATACATATGTTTTACAGTAAAACAGTTATTTAAGGTTTGTCCTAAAAGCAGTGATACCAGTCCTATCTACCCCTTCGCCTTTCCAAACCCTAGAGACAGCCACTCCTCCACTTTTTTCTTTAAATTGGAGTATACATGATTTTTCTAGTGACTCAGCAGTAAAGAATCTGCCTGCCAATGCAGGAATGTGGATCTGATCTCTGGGTCAGGAAGATCCCCTAGAGAAGGGAATGGCTACCCACTCCAGTATTCTTGCCTGAGAAATCCCATGGACAGAGGAGCCTGGCCAGCTACAGCCCATGGGGTCGCAAAGAGTTGGACATGACTTAGCAACTAAAATAACAACAGTTGATTTACAATGTCCTGTTCATTTCAAGTGTACAACAAAGTGACTCATGTATTTTTATATATACATAACTATATACATATGTATACATATGTATATGTATACATATCCATACATGTATACTTTTTCAGATTCCTTCCCATTATAATTACAAGATATATAATGTAGTTCCCTATGCCATACAGTAGGTCCTTCACCCTTGAATGATCCTCCTACTATCCTTTACACTACTACTTCTTGACATTTTGAAGCATTTTCTACTGATTTCCCCTTTGGATCAGGAACCCACTCTTTTCATTTCCCTGCCCCCATTACATGCACCTGCCTTGTGTCTGCAGCCCCCATCCCAGTAGATACTGTACAAACTAAACCATGTGCCATGACTTTTCCAGTGATTTGGCTTCCTTGGTTTCTTGGTTTTATTTTGTGGATATGCTGAGTTTTCTATATACTAAATATTTCTCCTCTCACAGATATATTTCTTGGGTATATAATTCTAAGTTAGAAGTCATCTTCCCTGAAAATTTTTAAGGAAACAGCTTCATTATCTTTTAGCTTTCAGGACTGCTGTTGAGAACTCTAATGCCACAGTGAGTCTTGATTTTTCTCTTTAGAGATTTTTAGACTTTCTGCCCCATTATTGCAAAATTTCACAACTATATACCTTGGTGGGGGTTCATTTTTCATTTAATAGGCTGGGCATTAACTAGGCCCTCCAATCTAGAAATTCCTATTCTGGAAATTTCCTTGAATTCTTTAGATCAGGAGTCAGAAAAATTTTCCTATAAAAGGCCAGACAATAAATATTTTAGGCTTTGTAGGCCACACACTCTGTCACAACTGCTCAACTCTGATGTTTTAACACAAATGGGCATGGCTGTTCTACTTTCAGAAACAGAAGGTGGGTTGATTCAGCCTGTCTGTTGACCCCTGGTTCACATTACACATGCCTCTCCATTTCTCCTATTTTTCAAAAACCCTATTATTTGGATCAGCAGTCCTAGACCAACCTCTAAGTTCCTTGCCTTTTCTCTCCTGTTTTCTCTTCTGATCTTCCTGCTCTACTTTATAGGGTATTTCCTTAACCTTCTCTCTCCTAAATTTTCATTCTTGCTATTTAATTTCTAATTTCCAAGAATTCTTTTCTGTCCTTTGAACCTTTTCTCTTCTTAATGTATCTGGCTCCATTTAATGGATGCAGTTTATTTCCTCTTAATTCTGAGGATATTAATGAGATGTTGCTTTTTCTTTTTCTGAAGTTTCCTTTTCCTACCCCTGCAGAGCCTCAATTTCCTCTAAGTTAATTTTCTTCTGTTGTTTTAGTCTCTTGCATGCTAGATGCTTTCTCAAAATGCCTTGTGATCACTGGCTGCCAGCTCACTCTAAAAGGTAACTGAAAGTTCTGTGAGTGAGTGGGCTTGTCCACCAGGGTCCTAGCTGTGGGGATCTGACTGGTCTGTTTTCACTGGGGAGCCTCTCAAGGCAGTTTTCTCCTGGGTTAGTCACATACCCTAAGAATCCTACAGTCTCTTATAGACAGTCCCTGCCTGACTATGAAAGTGTGAAAGTGAAGTCGCTCAGTCATGTCCGACTCTTTGCGACCCCATGGACTATACAGTCCATGGAATTCTCCAGGCCAGAATACTGGAGTGGGTAGCCTTTCCCTTCTCCAGGGGATCTTCCCAACCCAGGGATCAAACCCAGGTCTCCCGCACTGCAGGCGGATTCTTTACCAGCTAAGCCACAAGGGAAGCCTGGCTAAATAATCTGCAAACCCAGTAGCAGATGGCAGGGTGTCTCCACAACATAAAATTACACTGTCCCTACCTAGTGTCTACTCATCCAGAAAAAGCCTACAGTCCTCTGCCAAGGCAAGAGAGGACTGATGCCCAACTGTGCACATTACGTTAGGGAACGCCAGAGTCTAAGTGCTTCGGAAATAGCAATTATAACGAGCCCCACCTCACCCCGAGGCGCCCAGGGCTGCCCATTCCCGAGTCTTCAGGGTTCTGCAGGGCAAGCAGGCTTGCTCTCTGCTTTCCCCGCTGCCAGCTTAGGATCCAGCTCTCCTAGGTCTGCCCAGCTCGTTTCTACAAGACCATCTGCTTTCTGCCTTCCTGATTTTGTTACTACTGACTCCACTCAGAGGATTCATCTTTGTGAATTTTTGTCTTAAAAAGAAATTCCCTTTACTCCAGTTGCCATATAGTTTCACCTTGTACTAGAGACAAATGGACATGTGCAACCTACTGCCTTCAACTGCAAATTTCCCTAATCAATTTTTCAAATATTTTCTTTTTGATCTTTGCAAAAATATGATTATAATAATTTAAAGTTCACAAAGAAGTGTGTATTCCCTGTTTCCTGCACCTCAAATATTTGAAACAGATAAGGAGTGAAAACCATCCTTTTCTCCCTCTTCTCCATCCCCCAAAGTGAAGCTCTAAATGCCTTACCTGCGGCACTAGGCTGACGTGAATGTTACAGAAGTTCTCTCGTTTGACCTTGAACTGGAATTGACGGAAGGCCTCAATAAAGGGCATGCTTTCTATATCTCCTACTGTCCCACCGAGCTAGAATAAGAGAGTTAATTTAGAGGTGAAGCACTAAATCTTCTTGTGGTTTAGTTTCCTAACAATTGCACTGTGTCATCTCAATTATCGCTAACAATGTAATACAGATGCCCTGGATCCAGCAAACGTCAGTTAACAAGAAGCAGACATGTCTCTGTACTAAAAGATCCCTTTCTGATAGCCTCACCATTCCCCAAGGTTATTATGGATCTTTCCACATCATCGCAAGGAAAAGGTCAGGTAAAAGATGCCCTAAGGAATTTTATTTGTCTGAAGAGTCACAAAGCAAAGAACCTGAGATCTTACTACTTAGCCATAAATAACTTCTGTGTTATAATAAAAACCAGTTATAAACAAACTGCTGGAGTCTCTTGTTTTCACAGGAACACTGAGGTCTAACAGCTGGGATCAGCAAAGCAGGAACACAGAAGCTGGAACCACAGGAGGTTCGGGAAGAAACATTCCCGCCACTGCAGACAGGAGGTCGGACCACCCGATTCTCTCGAGAGAGACAAAGGAAAGGGTGTCATACCGCTCTCATTGTACAAGCCATATTCAGCACGTGTATAAATGCTGGAAAAGGAGAAGGTGTGAGCGAAGTATTGCTTTTGATGGTGGGGCCACTCCACACGACGGTGATGTCGCGCTCACCCGCCATGCTGCCCCTGCGAGGGTCAAGGGCTTCACTGGCAACTGGCTTATCGGTAGCTGGTGGCTGACTAAAGAGGAGAAAATGCACACCCGGTCACATGCATGGGTACCACGGAGACTCAACAAACCTCAATAACACACACTTGAGGTTCCAGACCATCTTCGTCCACAGGTATTAAGGCCTGTCTCATTACCCACTCCTGGATGGCATCTGTGATGTGCGGGACCACTGAGGGAGAGAAAAGACCTCCGTGACTTGCACGTCCCACTGGCATTAACTGAGGCAAACATACTCTTTGTGACAACAAACCGCAGAGCAGCAGCGGGGTATAACAGTATCTCTGAGACCCCTCTTGAATGCCGTTAACAAATCCCACTCCCCCGGCCTCCCTTCCAGATTTCCCAGCTGTGAATGGAAGCCCTGCAGGAAGAGCAGGACCTCAAGGGGCAACCTGAGCCACCGGGAGCGGCGGCCCCAGTGCAGAACCTACCCTGGCTCCCCAACCTCTGCGCGGCTACTACCCCTACTGCTTATGGCTGGGGACGCACATCACACACACCCTTTTCCAAGGACAAGCCCCAGGACCTGGTTCCATTTCATTTCCAGTTTACCGAAGGGTAGACAACCTGCTGCAGAGACAGGACAACGCAACAGGGTGGCTGGGACCCAGCATCTGGGGCCAGAATGTCTGGATTCAAATCTCAGGTCCTCCACTCATTAGGTGTGGATCTTTGGGCAACATTACCTAACTATTCCTAAGTCCAATCTCCCTATCTGTGAACTGGAGGTAAGGGTTTCTCCTTCCTAAGGTCGTGGAAATGTCACCAGAGCGCCCTGGGGAGCTGATAAGCAGACAGTGTTCACCCTCACCAGCCACAGCTCGGCACTTTTCAAATCACAGTCCTGGGGCTCAGGAGGCCAGTTCCAACAGAGCAGAGATTACTGTTTAACCCACTATGTATATAATCCGCAGCGCCTCCAGCACAGGATATGACGTAGTCCGCTCACAGCAGCCAGAGTGATCTTTTAAAAATACAACTCAGAGTTCATCTCTCCCAGGCTTAAACTCTTGAACAGCCTTCCAGACTCTGCATAAAAGGTGACCTCCATGCCACGGCCCTTCGGGAGGCCCCGTGGAACCTGGGTGCAACCCACCTCTCCCCTGTACCTTGGTCTTGTGCAGAAAGCCTCCCTCCTGGTACCCGACCCGGGCCCGCTGCCACCTGGGGTCTCTGTGTGTGCTGAGCCCCCTCCTTCCCTTCCCAGGACTAGCTTCTCAGCTCACAAGCCCCCTCCTTGGAGGCTTTTCCTGACCACCAGTCCTGACCCCTTTCCCCACCACTCTCTCCTCACTCTATTTAGCTCCCTCTTAACTCCTACCAGACATTTCACTTCATCTGTTTGTTTTTTCCTCTCCCATGTAACACTGTGTAACCTCCATGAGGACAACGGCCTCCCTGATCTTGTTCACCATTTACTCCCAGCACCAGGGAGCGATTGACCGTATTGAGCAATGAATAAATCACTGACGAGTGAATAAATGAATGAAAACATCAGGGGCCTAGAACAGCAAACTGTATGATAAAGATCACTGCAGCTCCTAATCAATCCTGTCCTGTGTGTTGGGAACTCAAGAGACATACTCCACTGACTCAGCTCCTTTGATTCTGCCAACAGCCTAGATAGGTAGGCACTGTTATTAACCTCATTTCACAGAGAAGGAAGTTAGACTTCAAAGAGCGGAAGTGATCTGCCAGGGCTCACAAAGCTGGTAAGTGGGAGAGCTAAGACCTACACATGGCCCCCCAGCCCAGAATCCGGCCAGGGTGGCCCCAGGGCAGAGCCAGCTGTTAGTGTGACCCTCCGTTCGCAGTCCAGCAAAGTCCAAAGTCAAAAGCAGATTTACTCTCATGACTCAGATGAGAGTCACTCTTCAACAACCCCTCAAATTTGGATTTATGCCATTATAGCAGACCAGTGGTTTTCCAACCCCACCTTTTAAAAAGTAGCACGAGTCTCAAATGATTGGTGTGCAAAATCCACACACAGCAAAGGCTGCACTGGTGAATGCTCAGGAGGACCCAGAGACCCACTTCTCAGACTCCCTCCAGCCCATGACCAGCCCAAAGGCCAATGGACATGATGGGAGTCCTTTCCCTTCTCACTATCTATACACAGAACATTCCAGATGCACAACACACACTGCCTGGCTTATTGCCCTCATCTAGTTGCCTTCATCACTTCACACTCATCACTGTGCAAAAACAACAGCTCTCTCACTCAAATCATGCAGCTGGACTATCAGCCTCAATGCCATTCATAGAGAGGAAGGAGCCCACTCGAAAAATAACTTGAATTTTCAACTGAAAATATATTTCAATCACAATAGTTGGTGCTTTCATGCTGAAATTGCATAAAAGGTACATTTTTATACACAAAAGAAATTAAACTGGCTAAGATTTTTAAACATTGAAGGCAAACCCAGTATTACCTTGGACGGTTTTCCCCAGATAATCTCCTTTGCGTTCCTTGTTAATGACGTACTGATAGATCTTGCCAGTGGTCAGATTATTGTCCTTGGTGAGGCGGATATCAAGGAAACGTTCATAGTTACCCAGGTCAAGGTCTACTTCCCCACCATCATCTAGCACAAAAACCTCACCTGCAGTGAACAGTGAAAACGGTTAGGACGCGTGAAAGATAGATACACCATGGCACGACTTGATTCCCCAAATATAAACACCTGAACAGAACAATGTTTGCATTAACTTGACAGAAGCAGGGGCATTTATTTTAGAAAAGTAAATATAACATGAAAGAAAAATCACCCACCATTCTGCAAAAGATTAACTCAATACTTCCAGTCTACCTCCAAACCCATTCTGAATCAGAAGAGTCTGCTGTGAAACAGCATGGAATGAACAGAAGGAAACTACAGCCATGCAAGACACAGGGGACTTTATATGGTATGGCATCCACCGCCCAAAGAAAAAGAACTTTCGACAAAGTCGCCTACTTGAGCAGAGAAAGGTTTAAATGTAGGATTTGATCCAAAAAGTTAAACATAGTCTAGTCATGCTGATTATAAAAACTGACTTCTGGGCCACGTTTTAGTCCAAAAGAAAAGTGAAAAATTGCTCAAGTTTCCTCCTATTCTTTTGTTTAAGATGCATGCCTTGAAATGCCATTACAATTTGTGCCCTAAATGGGGCCTTCCAACCATCACAATGGAGACAAGCTCAAATATAGGAAACGTAAAAATTGGCCTTGCTTTTCCCTCATCCTCTGCTCTCAAGAATTCTGAAATATTGCTTCAATTTTTCCGTCTTTTCCTGACACAAAGATTTTGCTCTGGTGACACTCATAATTTTTACCTCTTATTACAAAGTAGGAGTATGAAAACAATTTAAAAACTGAAGTTTTTTTTAACATGTCTTAACAGTACATCTACCCCCAATTTCAAGTAATTACTCTCTTACATAATTCAGACAGTTATCACACAGTTGGTAGGTAACCAGCAATAGCAAAGAAGTGCTGTACTCCTATCTTAATGGTTTTGACTTTTCACTCACTTTAAAAGATGCTTGCTTTTATTATCCAAACTCCGTAAGCAAAACAGAATGTCAGGCATAGAGATCACCCAAATTCAACATCTATCTGTGGCCAGAATCCCTACAAAGCGGTCCTTCGGCCTCTGAACATCTCAACCAAAGAGAACACACAAATTCTTGAAGTTGTCACCCCACTCTTGGAGAGCATTTGCTATTAGTAAGACTGTATATTGGGCCAAAATCCATGTCCTTAAAACTTCTATCCAGCCATCCCATTCCTAAAGATTGGAGCCACAGAGAATAAACACAATCCCTCTTCTCAAATATTTGAAAAGTTACCATGTCGCCAGATATCATTTTCCAAGAGAAAAGACAAACTTTCATTCAGCCACCTAAAATATCTTTTCTATCAAAGAAACCACAAAACTCTAATAACTCCATTGCCCCTTAAGATTTCTGCTTCCTCTATGTCAGGGTAAGAAAACCATCACTCTGCTCTGCCAAGGACTCTTCTCAGGAGGCAGGAAATGGAGGTCATGCGAAGCAAAACACACACAATTTCCAAGAACTGACATTTTCTTTCACATATTACATAATTATTATTTTTAAAAAAGAAATGCATTTTGCTTACCATGCTCATAAGGAGAGAATGTGCCTGCATCAATGTTAATATACGGGTCAATTTTAATGGAGGTCACATGTAAACCACATGACTTAAGTATCGTGCCCACGCTGCTGGCGATGATTCCTTTTCCAATTCCTGATATGACACCACCAGTAACGAGAATGTACTTCATTTTACTTGTTGACCTGAGAGAAAGAAAAAAACATACCTCAATAAATCAAACTGATGTGGGTTGAAATGCCAGCTCTGCCACTTACTAGCTAAGAAGCCTCTAGGAGTCTCAGTTTCCCTATCTGTTGTGTGACTTTGGAATATCGTTATATGAGATTCCAACAAATGTTTCTTGGATCACTGAATGGCTTTAGTCAAATATGACTTGGAAAACAATTGCTAATTAAATAATGCTGCTTTTGTTTAAAGTTTTGACAGCTAACAACCTTATTGTTTAGTCGCTAAGTCATGTCCAACTCTTTGCAACCCCATGGACAGAGGAGCCTGCCAGGCTCCTCTGTCCATGGAATTTCCCAGCAAGAATACTGGAGTGGGTTGCCATTTCCTTCTCCAGGGGATCTTCCTGACCCCAGAGATAGAACCCTCGTCTCCTGCTTGGCAGGCAGATTCTTTACCAAGCTACCTGGGAAGCCCAACAACCTTGAGAGCCTATTAAAAAACAAAAAAACAAACAAACCCCTGCTCTGTTGACAGAACACAATGCTCCCAATGCTGGCTGACACTGCCACCAGACACCCGGATGTGCTTCAGGCAGGTGCACGAGGCAGGTGCTTCATTATTTTCCCTTCATGGGGAAAATATTTCAGTATTGGATGAGCACTCTGATCCCCCATGAAAAAGGTAATGAATGTCTTTGGCTAAACTATACTGTATCGCCAAGTAAACACAGTTCATTTAGGTTATAGAAGACAGAAGAAAAGAACTTCAACATTTAAAAGGAGGTGCAGTTAAAACTAAAGGTCTTTGAATTAAAGGTAACTCTCTTCTGAAATTTAACAAGTTCTTCCTTACCAGCAATGTCTTCCAGTTATATCATAAGGAGAGACTGTACATACTAGAGGAAAAGGACATCAGATAATAAACCAGTCTGAAGCACATACTGGGCAGAAGACTCAGAGAGGAAAGAGAAGATTAAATCTTAAGAGCAGGGGTGGCAGGGAACAGAAGAATTAGATTTGGTGAGAGAAAAGGGGGTGGATAGATGCAAGAACTGCAGAGGTGAAAGGTGAGCAGATAAACAGCGACAGGCTCACCAGCGAGAATTTACCACTGGCCCCAGCTTCAGAGGCTCAGAAATATCACTGGGTCAGTAAACCCAAATGTGATCAAAAGGAGAAACACAATCACAAGTAGAAGAGAATGTTTTGGCACAGTCCAGGACATTTTCCTCCTCTGGGAACACTTCCATGTGAAGCCAAATTATAATAAAAATAAGCTAAGAAAGGAACAAGGAAACTGGGGAGTTCTGCTTGAAACATTCCCCTGCCCTGCTGTGTTCCTCCCCAAGGCAGGAATGAGCATACTTGGCAAAGAGATGAGAATGCTCAGAATGTCCTCCCTACTTGGACAGCAAGAAAGACACCCAACCATGTCCTGCTTTCTATTCTGTTGCAGCATTCCCAGAAGCATGCTCCTTGATTTTGTCAAAATGCACACGGGACTCCCCAAAAGGGCTTTATGGACAGATAAATCAGAGAAATGCTGGTTAAGCAGTCAACTGGTTTCTTTAATGCAAGACCCATGGAAGCCTTTAATAAGTCAGTGTGCACTGTGATTTCCCAAAGGGATAAACAGTCTGCAGTTTCTCCAAACTTGTTTGACCCCAAGTCCCTAGTATTTGAGAGACACCCTGCTCTCACTTCACACCTGAACAGTGCCTTACTGACATGTGAGTATCTAGACCTGGCTATATTTTAGAGCTGTCCTAGCCAGGCTATAGTCTAGCCTCACTGATTAAATTTTGGATGTTCCTAGAAATTCCTCAACCATTCTGAGTGGTACAGAGTGGATTACTTCTAGAGAAGACTCATCTCATCCATTTGCATTTAATTGGCCTTGATTTTACTCAGAGAGGATAACACCTCTCTTTAGGGGAGATTCCTGTAGCCCCCCACAGTGCCTGGCAATAAACATTCCAATATACTCAGCGACCAGGCAGGAGATGCTGATGGGAGATACTGTCAGCATAGTCATTCCCATCGATGGCCTACCCAATAGCTAAGTGCTACTATGCTAGACACTCTAGGGACCACAAAAATTACTCAGATTTGGGCCCACAGCTCAAGTTGCAGTCCAGTTGAGAGACAGAACCATTTACAAATAAATGAGTAATCTGGTGATGGCGAGTAGCAGAGGGATGATATGTGACAGGTATAAATGGGGAAGAAGACAGAGCACAAAGCTTTCAGTGGCAAGACGAGGATAACTGTACCATGGACATCAGAAAAAGGTGGAAACAGCGAAGAGAAGATCCAGACACCTCCTGTTATGTGGACCTGACAACGGCTTTGAAGGACAGGGAACAGAGTGAAAAGGAAGGTGACAGCTATGTACAGAACACAGACGCAGGGCCAAGAAAAGAGACTGAGAGTGAGGGGGGTCTGGGGATGGCGGGAAATAAATTGCAAATTTAGGCAAGGGCCTAAACCATGTGGCAACTCTGAGTGCTCAATCTGAGCTTCAGTCGGAAGGTGAGGAGACTCGGGAAGGTTTTCAAGCACGGAAGTAACATAAATCAAGATGCATCAGAGGAATTCAACAAAGATGAAGCAGCAACAAAGATGTTGTTGGTAAATGCTGAGATCCAGCTGCAGCTCCACCGGTCATGTACTGGGACCTGTCAAGTCATGGAAGCCGCCTGAAGCCCGAGTCCTTACATCTGTTAAACCGGGCTGAGAATCTCCGCATCGCCCGTATCACAGGACTGCTGAGGATTCAAAATTATAATGAGTGTGGACTAAGTGCGCCACGCACACATATTGAACTTCTTTAAAATGCAACATCTTCATTCTGGGCGGCCAGGAGGTAAGGAGGTGAGGAGGCCAGCTGTGGGGCCGAAGCTTCCAGCAAGGGAGGCCGCCTGGCTCTGCCAGCTCCGAGGCCCCTTCCGCCTGCGGGAGTCCGGGTGCGCCCGAGGGGGCCGCAGCCAGGCCTCCAAGCCCATCCCCCACCGCGGCGGGCCTGTCAGGGGACTTGATCTCCCTCCAGCGAGGCTAAGGCCGTGTCTTGATGCTGGAGGGGCGAGGGCCCGGGCAGTACGAATGGAACGGCGGCCGCCGGGCTGCTCGGGGCGGGCCGGGCAGAAGGGGGCTCCCGCGCCTCTACGGCCCCCTCCGCCCCGCAAGCCGCCCCGGCACCCTGATCAGGCGAGCCAGGCCGCACGGACGAGGGCGCTGCCGGGCCCCGCAGCCCGGGTACCCGCGGCCTTTCCCGCCGCCCCACGCCCCCTACGGCCGCTCTACCCGGCTGCGCCCGGCCACGCGGCCCGGCGCGCGGGAGCCGGCTCCTCGCCGGCCTGGCCACCCGCCCCACTCCCGTTAGGCACGCAGCCCATTGGGCAAGCCGGCGGGCCACCTCGCCCCTGATTGGTGGGAACGATGTCTGTCACCGGCGGTGGGGCAGTCCCGCACCGGGCTCGGCTCCCGCCGCTGACTGCTGCACTGGAGAACAGCTCCCGCGGGATCCCCGGAGTCAGCCTACCTGAGGCCGGCTTTAAATCCTGCCGTCGGCTAAGGAGCTAAAAGAGCGACGCTCACACTGAGCCCCGGCAGCCAGTGCACCAGCCCGGCCGCATGCGCCGGGCAGTCTTTCACGGAGGCGGGCTCTAGGCGGTGCGCACGCAGAGGCAGGGGGCGGGGCGGGGGTGCGGGCCCTCCCCCGGGCGGGACCTGGATGCGCGGGGCTGGATGCACTCAGGGCCCCGAGTGCGCAGGCGCGGAATGGCACGCTTTCACACCAGTGTGGCGGATCAGGGATCGTCCTCCCAACGCTGCTGACGCCTGGCAGACGCGAGCTGTTGGGAGACCGGGCAGGTCGTTGCGTTTCTGCCTTGCAGCCTTTGTCACAGCCAGTAGTGCGGGCTTCCCCCCTGGAGGCGGGGAAGACCCTCTTTTGATTCACACTTGGCACATCCCATCGCCTGGCTCCAGCCCCCCACTCTCCAGCAGCCTTCTAGAGGAGACGAGATCATCACACGGTGTCCCTGAACCGTCTGACCTTGTGGTCAAGATGGTGTAACCCCCAACCCATCTCCCCTGCGGCGCCCTCCAAAACCATGGGATGCCTGCAGTGTCACTGTCCACCTCTAGTCCAGGGAGGGCCGAGAGGGAAGGCCGAGAGGGAGGCTAGACGCAGGCTCCTTCCTCATCTTGGGAGTAAGAATGTGTGAGGCAGAAAGAAAAGCCGGTATGAAGGCAGGGAGGCCCAGAAGAGCCTTGCCCAGTTGAGTTGGAGTCCAGTGTCGCTGCATTGGAGAAAGCCAAGGAAAGACAGATCAATATGGTGTGGCCACACCACACAGAACATTAGGAACCAAGGATTTTCTTTCCCCCCGAGGGCAGTAAAAAGCCATAGAAACTTTTTTAAGGAAGGGGTTTTGTTTTGAATACTGAATACCTGCACTTTTTTTTTTTCTCCAAACACTATACATGTGTGTACCTAAAAAGTAAGTCTCTGTATCCCAGGGTTCTGTTTTCTTCCCTAGAAGCAGTTTGTCACGAGTCCTTGTATACCTTCACTGAAGGATGTAAAGCAAAAGGTATGACGTGATCAGACTTGTATTTCGGGACCATGACTCAACCAAATGGATTCCGAGAAACCAGTTAGCAGGCTTTTGCCTTCTTCCCAGTCTGAATCACCACCGCTTCTGCTCTGCCAAGATGCACTCTGCTCCAAACCTCAAACATGCTTGGGATGTTTCACAGCCACGCTTCTTTCAAGAAGCATTTGGTGTTTATCAAAGTGCCTGGGATGTGATAGACACTGAGAACGTACTTGCCAAAGTAAAGAAGGTGCTGGAGAGGATACAAGCCTCTCGCTCAGCCCCTCTTCTGGGTGACTGCTTTACCGTTTCCTCTCCTTCTGCAGACCTCTACTCTTTCTCAGCTGATGGTCTTACTTCCTGTCTCACTAAGAAAATAGCAGCCATCAAGAGAACTCCCTTGAGTTCCCACCACCCTATCCACCAACCTGCTTGCATCTGTGCACATAGCTCTGCTTTGACTCCTGTGCTGTGGACTGGCTTATCCATCAGCCTCTCATTGCTGCCAGTGCTATATCCTCTCATCAACTTAAGAACATCCCTCCAGTAGTTCTCCCCTCCTGCATCATTGATTTCTCTCTCCTAGATGATTTTCACTAGCGTGATACAGTCTCTCTCATCCTAAAACAAAACCCCTCCCAGACTCCACATGATTCTCTGGCCACCCCTCCATTTTTCTGTGCCCCTTTTCAACACACTTCCTAGAAAGTGTTATTTGAAATTGTTGTCTCCACTTTCTTCTCTCCTGAACTCATTCTGTCAGGCTGTTGCTGATGTAATTCCACGCAGCTCCTCTTGTCAAAAATTAAGTTCTAGGACTTCCCTGGTGGTCCAGTGGTTAAGACTTCAGCTTGCAATGCGGGGGACAACGGTTTAGTTCCTGGTGCGGGGCAACTAAGCCCACGAACCCCAACTACTAAAGCCCACACGCTCTAGAGGCCGTGCTCTGGAGAAGCTACCACAATGAGAAGCTTGTGCCCCACAACTAATAGCCCGTTTGCCATAACTAGGGAAAGCCGGTGTGCAACAAGGAAAACCCAGTACGGCCACACACACACACAGACAAATTAACTTCTAAAAAAAGCTTTAACTTCTACCTTCTCGGACCTCTTCTCTGTACACAAGTCCTAGACTCACAAGCACCATGTGCATGTGCATGATGTGAGTGTAGGTGTGTGTATTTGCATATTTGGGCTGCTCATCTCGCTCATCTTGAGCGCACAGACTCTCTTTAGACTTCTGGGTGCAATCATACTGCACCCACATCCTGCCCCTAAACTCACTACTTCCCTAACAGTATTTGTCACAGCTCGCCACTCCTTCCTTAAAATGTGTTCTTTACGTGGTTTCTAGGAAACCGCTTTCTCAGTTTTTCTATCTCATGGGCCTCTCTTTCCACGTCTGCTTTCCTAGATCCTTTCCTCTCCCTGACCTGTAAACATCAAAACGCCTCAAGGCTCAGCAGATCCCTTCACCATCTATAATCATTCTCTAGATGATCTCACTCAGACTTTAAATACTAGGCTTTAAATACTATCTATATTCTGACAACTCCCAAAGTTCTATTTCCAGCCTGGACCTCTCTCTTTATCTCTGAGTTTGAGGCCCTTCTAAGCACGAGGTTCCAAAGTCTGCCCTGGGCAAAGGTACAGAAGGCCAGGCCCCTTGGCTTCAGGTGGGACAATTCTGCAGTGCTGTTCATGCTCCAGAACTCCCCCTGGGGTCAGGCTGAGACTAGACTCGGTTAAACCAGAGACTGCAGCCTTTCCGTAAAGGGCCAGGTAGTCAACATTTTAGGCTTTGTGGGCCATCCAGTCTCGATCACAATTCCTTGATTCTGTCTTCATAGCCCAAAAATGACCATAAGTGATATGTAAACAGAATAAGCCTGACTGTATTCCAGTACAAATCTTTAATTCTAGAAATACAGATTTGGTGTGAAGTCCAGTTTGTCCACCCCTAAACACACCCCTTGTCCAGCTTCTTCCTGCCCATCCCTTACAGGCTGCTCTTGAGAACATTCCACAATTACAGTAGATTCCCTACATACAAACCTTCAAGCTGTGAACTTTCAAAGATGGAAATGTGCACCTGGTTCCAGCAAGAAGCCAGAACCTGTGCCATCAGCATCAGGCATGAGTGAAATTGCAGCTTGCCCCCCATCTCCTATTGCTGACGACCCTTCAGCTCTGCCATCTCCCACCTCCTTTCCCTCCTTCAGTCAGTAACTCTTCTTACCTGTTCACTCAATGCCAGCCCCTGTGTGCCAGTTGTTGTACTGTACTACTGTACTTTTCAAGGTACTGTACTGTGAGATTTAAATGTTTTCTTTGTTTTTTACGTATTATTTGTATAAAAAGTTTTATAAACCTGTTACAGTACAGTACTATATAGTCAATTGTGTTAGTTGAGTACCTAGGCTAACTTTGTTACAATTGGATTTGGAGAAGGAAATGGCAACCCACTCCAGTATTCTTGCCTGGAGAATCTTATGGACAGAGGAGCCTGGTGGGCTACAGTCCATGGGGTCGCAAAGAGTCAGACATGACTGAGCAACTTAGCACACACGCACAACAAATTGGACTTCTGGAATGGAACTCATCGTATGTTGGGGACTTACTGTATTCAGCTACCCCTTCTCAGATTGGGTCCTAGGGAACCCAACGTAAGGCAGCGCACCTCTTGCTACGCTCACTTCCCCTGAGACACTTCTCACAGGGTGTTCACATTGCCTACCACCTACTTGTCTGTCTCCACACCGGACTAATCTCCCTGAGATTACCTGACCTTTCTGTGTCTCAATTTCCTTATCAGGTACAGTCTTGCTCACCTTTTAATAACCAGGATGCAGCATATTTAATTCCCAACCCTCCCCTGTAATATACATGCCACCATTATTGCTAAATATATATGATGAAGCCAAGACTGAGAAGTATAAATGCCCTCCCAAGAGCTCTCGTAAAGGTTCTCTTTGAATCCTCTTTCCATTTTGCCCCCCTCATTCTACCCATCACCAAATCTTACTAATTCTTTTCTAACCAAGATTCCTTTGAGTTAATTTTTTCACTTTTACATCAGTATGCTGTCATTCTAGCCTGCCATTCTGACATATTATCTGCGGGAGCAATGAGACAGGAGAGAGCCTATAGCTATTGACTTAAATTTGTTGTTGTTTTTAACCAGATTGGGGCTATCTATCCTAAAATTAAATTTTACTTAGTTTTTAATAACTATATAAATGGTACAAAATTCAAAAGATAAAAAGGAATACCTAGGGACTTCCCTGATGGTCCAGTGGTTAAGGATCTGCCTTCCGGTGTCGGGGATGAAGGTTCAAGCCCAGGTTGGGGAACTAAGATCCCCCATGCCACAGAGCACCTAAGCCTATGCTCCACAATGAAGATCCAACACAGTCAAAAAAATAAAAATTAAAATAAATAAGGAATACACAGTAAAAGCCTTCCCCTCATACCTGTGCCTGGCCACCTAGTTCTCCTCCTCAGGGCAACCACTCTTCCTGGTTTCTTGTTTATCTTTTAAGAGACACTCTGTGCATGTCTGTATCCTTTCTTACTGGCTATAAATTATTTTAGTATGAATGTGTTATGTTGGATTTTCCTCCCTTGAGCTGGCTTCCCTCCAGGATGTTATCTGGCAAATTAGTTAGTTATACCCTTACTTTGTTCATGAAAAATTTAAGGCAATTTGTGTGTGTGTGTATGTGTGTGTATAAAATAGGAGAGAGAAATAAGGCAAAGGAAAAATAAGGGTAGGAACTTGTTCTCTTCAATGATATCCATTGCTTTCAGGATAAAGTCAAAACCACTCTTTGAAGCATGAGGCTGTGCACAAGCTGGCCTCAGTTTACAACTCTCTGGCCACACGACTCACGCCAGCCTCTAGTCACCCTAGACTCCTCCAGTACCCTGAACATGCCATTTGTTCTCTCTCACACCTGGATCTTCACATAGCCCTGCTGAAATATCCCCTTTGTTTTACTAAAGTCACATTTCAACCTGGCCTTCACTTCCCCAAAGTAGCTAATCTGGACAGCCTCCTTCCCTCGAGTTGGGGTTCGTCTTTCTCCCTCTTTAAAGATCCTGTTACAGGATAAAGATCCTTAAAGATCCTTCTACTGCTGCCTGGGTTTCCCCACGCACAGCACCTACAGATTGTGTTTTAACAGTTCTATTCCTTGTCCAAACCTCCCACTTGTCTCTAAGCTCCGTGAGATCTGGGACCTGTTTCTCCGACTTACTGTTGAAAGCTCAGTGCCTAGCTGGTTCCAGCACAGAGTAGGCACTTGGTTCCACAAATAAATGAATCCAGAAATTAAATTAGGTCCCATATCCTATGCTCTCTCTAGAGGCAAATCACCAATTTGATTTTAACTTCCCAGCCCCATAATTGAAGATCAGTATGATCAAGTAGAAAACTATACAGTTGATCATGAGGAATATCACTTCCTCAAATACCTCTTCACTGACCCCCTATGTCTTCTTATTAGCACCCTAAGTGGTGGTATTTTTCTTGTTGGCAGTTTCCACAAGTGTAACGATTGATGGGGTAATTGGTTATAGGCTGTCTGTGTTCCTTATCAGACTATACTTCATTTATGAGTGTATCCCCAGCACATCCGACATTGCCTGCATGTAGGAGGTGCTCAGTAAGTGTTTTTGGTTTTAAGTATTTGTTTTTATTTATTTGGCTGTTCCAAGTCTTAGTTGCAACATACAGGATCTTTAACTGTGGCACGTGGGATCTATACCCTGACTAGGAATTGAACCTGGGCCCCCTGAGTTGGGAGTGAGGAGTCTTAGCTACTGGACCACCAAGGAAGTCCCTCAGTAAATGTTTACTGAGTGCATTAAAGGGAGCATTATTCCTGCTAATAGATCAGCAATCAGTTTCTCCTGTGAGTCTCCATGGAGCGGATGCAGGGTACCTAATGTAAGAATGAGTGGTCTCAATAACACCCTCACAGCAGACATACAGGCCACAGTCACGGGGCTGTTCCTGATAATGATTCTCAATAAAGCCTGCTGGCAGCGCCATAAAGTACAGGTCAGGCAAAGTGATTCTGCAGAGGGCCCGTAGGCTACCAATAGTATGCAGGGGTGTCGGGGAGAAGCCACTGGAAGGCCTGGGTTTATTCGAGAGCAAATTACAGAGCATCTTCTGGCTTTCCACTGTGCGAGTTGTTCTCTAATGCGAGTGCTGGGTAGAATTTCAGGGGCAGTGAAGTCAGTATTATACTCTCTGAGAAATGGAATGAAGCTATTCTGAGCTCCAAGTTGAATTCAAAGGCTTTCAACTGTCAGTTGAGCCTGGGGGTTAAATTCTTATCCACCTCAGGATTGATGGTGTCCTTCACAGAGAATGTGATGGGATGTCAGAATGATCTGCTGGAGACATCTGTCTTGTGTAGGGTGTATAATAATATGTATTACTGTTATATGACCATTTGGTGTAATCATACAGTAGGGCTTCTTTAACAGATGTGGGGGGGCACGATATTTAGTAAAAGATAATGAAGAAAAACTGTTTCGACAAAACATGTTACTATGAATTCTTAGTTGACAAATATAACATAGCTAGCATCGCCACATATCCCAGACTTGAGGGGACAATTCTGATTTCTTGGAATTTTATTATTTTCAATAAAAAGAGTGTGCTACATGTACTAAATATTTTGTTGTGTCCGGACTCAGTCATGTCCGACTCTTTGCAATCCCAAGGACTATAGCCTGCTAGGCTCCTCTGTCCATGGAATTCTCCAGGCAAGAATACTGGAGTGGGCTGCCATGCCCTGCTCCAGGGGATCTTCCCAACCCAGGGGTTGAACCCAGGTCTCCTGCATTGCAGATGGATTCTTTACCATCTGAGCCAACAGGGAAGCCCAAATATTTTGTTATTAAATCCCTAAAGTTTTTGATGCAAATAAATGGGTAGGTGAGAAAATGAACACTTTTTAGATCATATGTTTTGACTTTGGGGTTCAGAAAACACAGCAAACAAGGTTCATTTCCAGTATCCCCCACCTGTAAGAACCCCTCCAAGCCTCTCATGCTACTTGAGTACCACTCCTTGATCCACAGAGCCCACTCTGTACTCATCTCTCCCAGCATTTACCACATTATATTGAAATTATCTGGATTGGCTTCTTCCTAGACTGAAAAAACTGCCTCCTTTTACCTCCGGTATCTGCGAGAGGACTGGCAAAACCTCTCCCAAACTTCCAGAAGCCATATAATCCACCTACAAACTGTGTTCTTGTTACACAAACAGAGCTCCCAGACAAGCTCCCACCACTTGCTTCCAACCAAAGTATGGCCCCTAAACACTTGCAGTATCCAAAGTCTAGAGGCAGAGCATTCTATCCTCGATGTCTGGCATATTGCCTGGCACACAGCAGACCGTCAGTAAATATTTGATGGATTAGGACTAAGAAATGACCTCGTTAATTTTTTTTCTTTTTTCTATTCTTGGCTGAGCTTAGGACAAGATGGCTGAATGGTATCACCGACTCGATGGACATGAGTTCAAGAAAGCTCTGGGAGTTGGTGATGGACAGGGAAGCCTGGCCTGCTACAGTCCATGGGGTCGCGAAGAGTCAGACACGACTGAGCAACTGAACTGAACTGAACCAGATCTTAATTCTCCCACCAGGGATCAAATCTGGACACATGTACTGAAAGCACCAAACCCCAACCATTGGACCACCAGGGAATTCCCCTGTGACTTTTAACCTCCTTGGCGTCTGGCTTTTTTCCACCAAGGCAAATGAGTATTCTTGCAAGAAAAGCAATTGTATTTCAGTTGATGGGGAGATACCATGAAAGCAATCCTTACACCAGCCCAGCTCAATAATCCAAGGGTCTTGAATGTTTCCAGGCAATGTTTCCCCCAGGGTAATCAGAAGATCACTAAAGGGATCAATATGCCCATATTCTCCAGGCTCCCACTGGGCATCTAGCATTCTCCCAGCTGCCACAGAGTTGAGTGACCTGACGGATGTTAGGACATTGAGAGATTTCCATCTAGGAAGCACTCAGTGGAGCCCTAATTTGTATAGAACTCAGTAGTTGTAATTTCAAATTCTAGACCCAAGTTCCAGACATCTGTATCTCAGATCTCTTTAAGAGATCTATTTCTGTCTCCAGGAATAGCTCACACTCCTGCCATTAGTGCCATGATCACTTGGAAGGCACCTTTTAAATCTGGGGAAAATAGGGACTACGCATACAGGATAGCCAATATCCAGGTTTACATAATTAGCACTTCAATTCCTGTTGCACATGAGGAGAGTGTTTTAAATGATTCAACCTTTTCAAACACCTGCATTCAACATATATTCAACTACTCTTAAGCTCAAGGTCATTTGGGAAAGACACTCATCTGTTCGTGGGTTTAAATAACTGGAAAGTTTGACAAGGATGGTGTGGTAGAGGGTGATGTTATTTTGAAGAAAGAAGTTAGGGCTGTTTTTTCATTTGTTTTGTTTTTTAAAATGTACTTCTATTTTGTAAGTTGTTTTTGAAATATGACATACTTTTTTTTTTTACATACTTTTAAAAGGTGTAAAAATTTTAAGAGTACAATTTGATGAATTTTTACATACTTGACCACACCCATGTAACTAGCACCCAGACCAAGAAACACAACGTTACTAGCATTCCAGAAAGCCTCCTTGTTCCCCTCCAGTTTCTATGCCCCCAGTATAAACAACTACCCTGACTTCAAACACCCTACATTAGTTTTCTCAGGGCTCTTTTTAAAGCTATACTGGGATAACACAGTCATCTATTAAAGCTCTCCTCTTTTCCCGCAGCTCTTAAGATCCACAACATTCTGTTTGGCTCCTTTAAGTTGTACCTGCCTCCTCTCTTCCTCCCCTATGCCAGATCCTCTTTCTTTTTAGGTAAACAAAGCATCTTCCTCAGATTCTGGTTATGCAAAGCAAAAGAGTTGTCAAAATGGGCATCTACTTCATTCATTTCTTTCCAGAGCATTTATTGGCATCTTCCATGCGCCCTAGGCACCAGGGTTACAAAGACAATTATAATACGGAGGTCAGTAGAGAATTGGGGGAAGTGGTGAGGCGCCTTGGAACCCCCAGAAGGGTACCTAACTCAGCAAATGGCCATTAAAAGCTTCCCACAGCAGTGTCTCTCAGGATGGGCAGGCACCACTCAGGGGGAAGGGAAGCCAGGCTGGAGGATGGGGTAGGGGTGGGGTGATGGGGGAGGGGAGGGGGCGGGTCACTCACTGAGTCACAAGCAGGAGGAGCTTATCCATGGAGGAAACTGCAGTTTATTCTGTGCGAAGAAAGACCACAGCAGGGAGAAGACTTCTATGTTAAAGTGGTAGCTTGAACAAATGCAGCCAACTTTCCCTTCCCATGGTAACCTCATTGAGACTACAATAAAGAAATGTTTTTTATAAATAAATAGATAAATCTACATGAAGGCATGGAGAACAGGAGAGATGACAGGAATAAACATTTTGGAAGCAAGAAATCAGATGAGTGAAGAAACTGAGCAAATTTAGCAAAGACAAAACCCCAGCCAGCCGTGGGGAAACTGAGAACCCAGCGGGTTTACGCTAAGGGCAAGAAGGACTAATACTGGAATGAGACCTTGCACAACAGTAGGAGGAACTGAGGCAGTGAAGGTCCAGAGTAGGGAGACGAGGGATCGGAGGACTGGGTAACAAATCCTCCTGGCTAATGATCAAAGGTGGACAATGTGGAGCTTGCTGGGAAACAGAGAAGTTGGGCGAGTCTGGCCACTGGGAACTGGGGCCTCGTGCAGAGGCCTGTGGGGTGCTGTAGCCTCAGGTACCCATCAGTGGGCCCGAGCCTTTGCTGGTGTGCCCGGGGCCACTGTGGTCATTTGGGAAGAGGTGCAGAGTGTGGCACAGAGGACAAGTTGGACTCCGCCGAGCACTGCTCCATCTGTCACCACGCCTCCCCTTCAGACAACAATGGTACCGCTTGCCTTCCATCTCCCAAGCCTCACACCAGATCCTCTAAGGGATGTAAGACATCCTCTACAGAACTCTATAGGGAAAGGGGTTCCAGGAAATGTGGCTTCAGTTTAACCAAGTTGAGAGTGAACCTTGGAACACCTCAAATGCAGGGGATAAGGAGTCGGAAGGAGGCTAGAGGCTGGCTGCAGGGGTGGCCCTGGATCACTCATGCCTGGAATACGGGGCGAAAGGAAGAAATTCCGTCTATGCTGATACTCCTATAATTCTGGGGCTCTTCCTGCCACTGAACGCAGATCCCAATTGAAACACCCTCTACTTTGCCACTTGGAATTGTTACCTGCAGCTTCAAATCCATCCAAGTAGTGGCTCTGCTCTTTGCCTTTCATTCTCTGTCAGACCCTGGGCTTCCCATGCTAGTGGATAGTTCCCATGCCCACATCCATTTGGAATCCAAGCCAAGCTTTATCACTGTAGCGGTATGCAGCGAATTCTCCCCCGAGCCCACCCAGGCCTTTCCTCCAGGCCGGAGAGAAACTCTGCTTTCAGTGGTGAAGGTCCAGTGTCTTCGACCATGAGCCCCACCCACCTTCTTTGCCTTCTCCAGAAAGCGCTGGGCTGAGGTCTGCACTTGGCCCTGCAGTCTCCCTGTCTGGGGCATAACTCACAGCGCCACTGTGGGCACCTGTGTTCTTTAGAGGCCTCCTCCACAGCCAGTGTGTGAGGGTTTTCAATGCTCACTCTGCTCTGACAGGTCCAGGCCATACTCTCTTGCCTTAATCAAAGGCCACCTCACCCCCTGGTCAACAGGAAGCTAAGACTCCATGCCAGAGACCCTGAAATGCAGTGGCTTAACTAAGATAAATGTTTATCTCTCACTTACGTGACAGCCTGGGGGTGAGTGGTCCTGATTGACAGGCTAGTCATCCAGGGACTAAGGTTCCCCCCATCTTGTTCCTCCGCCTTCCCACAGGGTGTCCTGTCCTTATCTGCATGGTCAAGGCTGTCATGTCTATGTTCACATCTGCACAGGAGGGAGGAAGGAAAGGAAGTGAAGGCAAAACGATTTCCTTTAAAGCAAATACTGTAGAAGTTGTCTACACTTTTTCTGTCATGTCCCACTGGTTAAAACTGAGTCAGAGGGCCATGTCCTAGCCATAGGGGAGGTTGGGAAATGTTACAGATGCTAGAGACGTGTGTTCGATCCCTGGATCGGAAAGAACCCCTGGAAAAGGAAATGGCAACCCACTCCAATATTCTTGCCTGGGAAATCCCATGGACAGAGGAGCCTGGTGGGCTATAGTCCTTGGGGTAGCAGAGAGTCAGACACGACTGAAGTGACTAAACAACTGGAGTCCACCATAGCCCGGCTGCCACCTAAGGCCCAGAGAATGATCACTCCCTTCTGCTAGCCACTGCCCGCTTCTGTTAACATTCTTGCCCCTCCCTCATCCCAAATAAAATTTACAGTCTACTCAGACCTAAATTTTCTCAAAAAATGTAAAAATGACATGATGGTTCAGTCTAGCAGATGTTGTCATCACCCAACCCATGTCCTTAGCCCTCCAGGGAAGATTACCCTGCCTTCCAACTATTCCTCCCAGAAAGTCTCCCCCTAGGACTTTCTGCAGCTGCCAGAGCCAGCTACACCCACAGGGTGGGCCTAATGTGCTGGAGAATTAGTGGCCTTCGCCTGAGCCCAGTTCAGTTCAGTTCACCTCAGTCAATGCTGATGCCGGCCCACCTGTTCCAGGCTCCATGCTGGACACCAGGGATGCAGAGTAACCCTGAGCTCCCGTCAGCACACGCTGGATGTCAGACACAGTCCTGGCTGCTTCAGCTGCATCCCTACTTTAGTTCTCATGGTGCTCTTCTTTGCTCCATTTTACAGATGAGAAAACTGAGGCTTAGGGAGCATAAATACCACCAAAATCCCCAGCTTGTAATCAGCAGAGATTTGTTTTTTTTAAGTATGTTTATTTATTTGTTACTTGACCATGCCAGGTCTTAATTGAGACATGAGGGATCTATTTCCCTGTCCAGGATCAAACCTGGGGCCACCGGGAAGTCCCAGCAGAGATATTTGTTGGATTCCAAGACTGCTGCATCTGATGAGAAATGCTCCCTGTCCCCAAAGCAGGGCAGGTAAGGATAACTAGGGCTTCCCAGATGGCGCTATTGGTAAAGAAAGTGAAAGTGAAAGTCGCTCAGTCGTGTCCGACTCTTTGCGACCCCATGAACCGCACCATGCCAGACCTCCCTGTCCATCACCAACTCCCGGAGTTTACTCAAATTCATGTCCATCAAGTCGGTGATGCCATCCAGCAATCTCATCCTCTGTCGTCCCCTTCTCCTCCTGCCCCCAATCCCTCCCAGCATCAAGGTCTTTTCCAATGAGTCAGTTCTCCGCATGATGTGGCCAAAGTACTGGAGCTTCAGCTTCAGCATCAGTCCTTCCAATGAACACCCAGGACTGATCTCCTTCAGGATGGACTTGTTGGATCTCCTTGCAGTCCAAGGGACTCTCAAGAGTCTTCTCCAACACCACAGTTCAAAAGCATCAATTTTTCAGCACTCAGCTTTCTTCACAGTCCAACTCTCTTATCCATACATGACTACTGGAAAAACCATAGCCTTGACTAGATGGAGCTTTGTTGGCAAAGTAATGTCTCTGCTTTTTAATATGCTATCTAGGATGGTCATAACTTTCCTTCCAAGGATAAGTAAATCTTTTAATTTCATGGCTGCAGTCACCATCTGCAGTGATTTTGGAGCCCAAAAAAATGAAGTCTGACACTGCTTCCACTGTTTCCCCATCTATTTTCCATGAAGTGATGGGACCGATACAGGCCATGGAATTCTCCAGGCCAGAATATTGGAGTGGGTGGCCTTTCCCTTCTCCAGGGGATCTTCCCAACCCACAGATTGAACCCAGGTTTCCTGCATTGCAGCAGATTCTTTACCAGATGAGTCACAAGGGAAGCCCAAGAATACTGGAGTAGGTAGCCTATGCCTTCTCCAGTGGATGTTTCTGACCCAGGAATCTGAACCAGGGTCTCCTGCATTGCAGGAGGATTCAGAACTCACCTGCTAATGCAGGAGATGTAAGAGATGCTGGTTCAATCCCTGGGTCAGGAAGATCCCCTGGAGAAGGAAATGGCAACCCACTTCAGCATTCATGCCTGGAGAATCCCATGGACAGAGGAGCCTTATGGACTACAGTCCATGGGGTCGCAAAGAGTCGGACATGACTGATGCAACTTAGCACTTGCACAAGGGAATAACTAGCAATCTATGTTGAACCCAACAAAGAAACATGTGAAACTAGACAGACAACAGTTTCTTTCACCTTTTTGCTTGAGAGAATGTATTTGGGTGAAGAGTCAAGGAGCCATCATGCCATCCCCAGGATGGCTTACATGTGGATTGTTACCTGCGGAAATACGGTTCTATATTTTTAAGCCACCATTATTTTGACTTTTTTTTTTTTTTAACAACAACAAACTCTTTTAACTCAGTGCTTCCTCATGGTTTCACATCATGGGATGTGTAAAAAGTGGCAGTATTTATATGACATATCAGAATGTACTCATGGTTTGGGAATGTCTATATAGGACTGAGTGAAAATACTAATTACATTTTTTTGGATAGTACATAGTTATGAAAAAAAAATAAAATACAAAGTATTTAGAAAAATAATAACTATTGAATTAGGATAAAACTTCCAAATAATATCTTTTCAAATTTCGGGTAAGAAATCAGTTTGCAAAAAAAAAAAAAAAAGAAATCAGTTTGCTTCCACAAACATTTTGCAATAGAGTCTGTACTTGAAATGACCACAAATTCCTTGTTATGTTCTTCCAGTTATGGTCACTTCAAGTTCATGATCATCACCATTCACAAGAAACATTCACAAGTCGATGCTGTGACTGGCAGCGAGATCTATTATTTTTCCCCCTACTTGTCAGACACTCCTTTCTAGTTCTTAATAGAATTAGGATCCTTTGAATTTTACTTGGATGATGCAATTATTCTCTAAATCTAGTGGTTTGGCCTTTTATTTCACTGACAAATGTAATGTTGAAATTTCTCGTAATAATATTAAGGTCTTTAGAATACAATAGTACTTTGTTCAAGTTAAGTACTTTAAAATCATGATGAAAATTTCTTCCAGTGTACACAGACAATGCTCTATTAGTCTGAATCATTTTTCTTTAGGATTCAAACAATAACTCCAACTTAGTTCGCTGGTCATTTCACTTCTCCAAAGGTAAGTTTTTTAATTGATCCCATAAATGTTGTTAGCACACATTACTGTTGTGTGGAAAGACCCCAAGACCACCCTCAGGCTCAATGATTTGCTAGAAGGACTCACAGAACTTAGAAAACCTGGTGTCTTCATGGTCTTCATGTCTTCATGTAAAAGGATACAGATTAAAATCAGTTCAGGGAAAAGATACTTGGGTGAAGAAGTCCAGGAAGAACTAGGCACAAGCTTCTGCTTTTCTTCTTCCTGTGACGTCTCACATGGAGAGCGATGAATTAGGAGAGACCTAATTAGGAGAATTAGGAGAGACCTAATTCTCCCAGGAATGATGTCTGAAAGCAAGGCATTGTTGACATTCAGGGAAGCTCTCCCAGACTTGGCATCCAGGCTTTTTATTTAAGGGTCAGTAACTTTAAACAGTAGCACCCACAAAATTGACCTTACCTACTCAGTCTTGGCCTACTGAGGTCAAACTGATACAGCAAGGCTGAAAGTTTCAGGCTAACAAAAACACACTCATCTGGTAGATCATGTGGGACATTTCAAAGGCTCAGAGTTCATCTTCCAGGAGCTGGTTAAGGGTTAGTCCCAATGACCTTTGCAATGTGCAAGTTTGGGCCACCCAAGCCTGCTGGGTCAACTCATGCACAAATATACTTTCCCATAATTCTTATAATTTTTGATCAAGTTCATTCAGAGACTCAAAAATATCAATTAAGTAAGTCAGAATTTGAAGTCAATTACTTATTCCTTCAAAAAAAGATTGCAAAATGAGACTGGCTCACAATTTAAAAAATTTTTTTTATTATTATTTTTTAAGCTTATAAACTCTTGACAAAACTTTCTTGGGAGAGTCAACCCATTTCTGTATGAAATAACAAAAAGTAGTTTTACTGTCCTATTTCTTCCCATAAGGCTGAAACTATATATGGCTGAGAGCCTTGGGTTTTATTTCACCGTTTTGATCCTATTGTTGTGAAATTCAGATCTTCAAGGAAATCTTTACAAACGATAACTTTCTATGAATGAAAGAATGTGTTCCTGAAATCTCAGGGTTTGGGGAATGAATTGTGAAGTAAAGCCTTGACATTGTGTTGTTGCAGCCACCCCAGGAGCTCGCCTGGTTACAAGCTGCTGACAACCTGGTGTTGTCAATTCAAGGTGCTCATATGCCTCTGACTACTTCCTCCTCACTGCATTCTGAGAATTCTGTTGCTGCTTCTAACTGATTACAGTTACTGATGTCTATAGATTCGTCACGCTACAACGATTCGTCACTCTGCAATGCAAAATTTTTGGAGTTTCTAGATTAGCTTTGGCTCTGTCATCTGAGACGTTTTCAATGCATCCCTAAGATTGTTTGGAATGGCAGCTTCTCTGTTTATTTCTTCAGCCCCAAACATAGCGCTGCCGATTTTCATAGGGGCTGGTAAATTCAGTGATTCTGCAGATGGGTGAGATATTGGACTTGGGCTAATAAGTGCAGGCTATGAACTTCCAACCAGTTTCTTGTGCCCTGCCTGAAAGTGTTGTAACAGAGTTTATAAAAGGACTTTGTTTCTTGCTTTGCAATGACAGACATTTACCAAAGATCAAGTCTTTTCCTGTAGTTTGTAGTCAGGTGTAGGCAGAGGTGATGTCTTTCTGCTCTACCATCCTTCAGTTCAGTTCAGTTCAGTCGCTCAGTCTGACTCTTTGCAACCCCATGAATCGCAGCACGCCAGGCCTCCCTGTCTATCACCAACTCCTGGAGTCCACTCAAATTCATGTCCATCAAGTCAGTGATGCCATCAAGCCATCTCATCCTCTGTCGTCCCCTTCTCCTCCTGCCCCCAATCCCTCCCAGCATCAGGGTCTTTCCCAATGAGTCAACTCTTCGCATGAGGTGGCCAAAGTATTGGAGTTTCAGCTTCAGCATCAGTCTTTCCCATGAACACCCAGGACTGATTTCCTTTAGGATGGACTTGTTGGATCTCCTTGCAGTCCAAGGGACTCTCAAGAGTCTTCTCCAACTACCATCCTTAGCATGAAGCTTTTATTCTCACATTTGCCTCATTGTCTCCTCACGACTGCAAGTTGGCTGCTTGAGTTCCAGCCCCAGGTTCACATTCCAGGCAAGAAGAAGGGTGCAACAAAGAGGAAGTGGTGCCTCCATCAGGAAACCAGTCCTTTCTCAGACACCTTTAGCAGACTTCTACTTACACCTGTGTCTAGAACTGGCCACCCCAGATGCAAGGAAGACTGGGAAATGTAGTTTTATAGCTTACTACACTGCCTCCTTGGGCAAAATCAGATACTGGTTTCCCTAATCTGGCCTCCACTGACTCTCAGATCTCATCTCATAATTCTCCCCGCTGACTTCTGTTCTTTAACCTTATTGATTATAACAGACGATGCTATCACTCCACCTCCACCAAGAGCCCTTCAGATCCTACTGTGTGTGTGGCCCCTACCTAGCTATGATTTGCTTTTGCTTCCAACACCCAGTACCCATGGCTCTTTTGGGTGGTGGGGCAGCCTTTAAGTTGCTGAACCCCACTTTGCTCACATGAAGTGTCCGAGTATTTACAAATTCTTGAAATGAAGTGAAAGTCACTGAGTCATGTCCAACTCTTTGAGACCCCATGGACTATACAGTCCATGGAATTCTCCAGGCCAGAATACTGGAGTGGGTAGCCTTTCCCTTCTCCAGGGGATCTTCCCAGTCCAGGGATCAAACTCAAGTCTCTCACATTGCAGGCGGGTTCTTTACCAGCTGAGACACAAGGGAAGCCCAAGAATACTGGAGTGGGTAGCCTATCCCTTCTCTAGCAGATCTTCCTGACCTGGGAATTGAACCAGCGTCCCCTGTTATAGGTGGATTCTTTATCAACTGAGCTATGAGGGAAGCCCTTGATGACCCTTGGGGTGACCCTTAACCAGGGATTGATGGGAACAGTAAAATCTCAGTTGCCTTTAGTCAAGACAAACTCTAAGGCATAACTCAGGTTCCAGAGCTCCCTGTTCAGTTCAGTTCAGTCCCTCAGTCGTGTCCAACTCTTCGTGACCCCATGGACTGCAGCTCGCCAGGCTTTCCTGTCCGTCACCAGCTCCCGGAACCTACTCAAACTCATGTCTGTCGAGTCAGTTATGCCATCCAACTATCTCATCCTCTGCCGCCCCCTTCTTCTCCTGCCTTCAATCTTTCCCAGCATCAGCGTCTTTTCCAATGAGTCAGTTCTTCGCATCAGGTGGCCAAAGTATTGGAGTTTCAGCTTCAGCATCAGTCCTTCCAATGAATATTCAGGACAATTTCCTTTAGGATTGACTTGTTTGATCTCCTTGCAGTTCAAGGAACTCTCAAGAGTCTTCTCCAACACCAGAGTTCAAAAGCATCAGTTCTTCGGCCCTCAGCCTTCTTAATGGTCCAACTCTCACATCCATACATGACTACTGGAAAAACCATAGCTTTGACTAAACGGACATTTGTCAGCAACATCTCTGTTTTTTAATATGCTGTCTATGCTGGTCATAGCTTTTTTCCAAGAAACAAGCGTCTTTTAATCTCATGGCTGCAGTCACCATCTGCAGTGATTTTGGAGCCCCAAAAATAAAGTCTGTCACTATTTCCATTGTTTCCCCATCTATTTGCCACGAAGTGATGGGACCTGATGCCATGATCTTAGCTTTCTGAATGTTGAGTTTTAAGCCAGCTTTTTCACTCTCCGCTTTCACTTTCATGAACAGGCTCTTCTATTCCTCTTTTCTTTCTGCCATAAGGGTGGTGTCATCTGCATATCTGAGGTTATTGATATTTCTCCCAGCAATCTTGATTCCAGCTTGTGCTTCATCCACCCCGGCATTTCGCATGATGTACTCTGCATATAAGTTAAAAAACAGGGTGACAATATACAGCCTTGACGTACTCCTTTCCCAATTTGGAACCAGTCCGCTGTCCCTGTCCAGTTGTAACTGCTGCTTCTTGACCTGCATACAGATTTCTCAGGAGGCAGATAAGCCTGCTCCTACCACAGGGCTTTTGCACGCTGTCAGATACATGCACAGTCCAGAGCTTCACCTTGTTCAGATCTTTGCTCAAGTATCATCTCATCAGTGAGAATTTCCTTAACCATACTATAAAACAGACCCCCTCCATTAATTTCTATCCCTGTTTCATTTTCATTTATCATTGCTTTAAAAGGATATATTTTTTATTTTTGAAGTAGGAAAACAGCTCTTTAGATTCCATTAGCATTTAATGAGACATTGAAACTCAGCAGGGCCCTGTGGGGTTCCTGGACACGGAAGCCTTTCAAACAGCTGCTAATCAGGGAAGGGAGGGGATGCAGAGAAAAGGGAGGAGCAGTCAAGAAATGATAGTGTTGCTTTGTGGCAGGCTTCTGGTTCCATCTCAAGGGACACACATCACAGAATCTTTGAACTCTTTCACAGAACTAAAACCCTAATGAATGGAAAATGTTAGCATTCTTCATTCCAGAGAAGGTCACAAGTTAACACCCTGGGGAAGGAGACCACCCCAGGCCAGATTAAAGGCGTGTAGGCCCTGCACACACCCTGATCCTTATCAGTGACTCTTGAACAGCTGCTCTGAAACTCTTCACCAAATGGTCCCAGGTTGGGACACACAGTTTTTCAAGGCATGAGCTTGCCGTGCCCACCTTTGCCTGGCAAGGCAATAAAGCTATCTTTTCTACTTGACCAGAAAACTCTCTCTCCGAGATGCAGGTCAGCACAGGTTCACAGAGGCCAAGTTTTCTGCATCGACACCAAGGTTGAGTCAGGAGCTCCAAACTGTTCACAGTCTCAAGGAGGATTCAGACCCCACAAATCTGTACTTACATGCTCTATGAAGTCTCTTCAGTGGTCTCTGCACAGGGTGACACTGCCAATCACTTCTGCCTGGGAGAGTCCAAGGGAGGCTTCGTGGAGGAGGCTACATTTGACACTAGAGTGTTTCTCATAAAGAGAAAGCAGTTTGCGGCCCTATTGGGAGGAATACATAGCATGTGGCAGGACATATAATCATGGCCTGTTTGTGTGGGTAAAACAGAGGGCTTCCCAGAGAAGGGCAGTTCACCAGCGACCAGGGAGGGTGTGAGGAGGGGCCAGCCTGAGTGTTAAACCTGGGGGAGGGTCACAGCTGGGTTTTAGCACATTTCCTCTGGTGCTGACATGAACGAGGTCCAGAGGGGAAAACCAGTCCCTTCTGTCACAGCTCCAGGTGCAGAGCTAAGCTGTTGGCACCAGAGGGCGCTAAGACCTAGGACACAGGTCCCGCCTTTCCTGCCGCCTTTGTGGGCATCACGCCTCCACTCCTCAGTCCCGGTCCCACTTCCAGCTGGGTCACCATCACTGTCTGGCTGTCAGCACACAAAGCCTTGGGAAATCTGTATTGCATCTTGCCATTTGATTTCTCTTTCTATGCGATAATGAATGAGTCTGAAGTGCTGCTGGAAGAGATAATGGGGAATAAGCTTCATGGCTTAGAGCAGGTTCTCTAAACTAGAGGAGTACCAAGTGGGATCCCTAGGACCAGGAGCATCAGCAACTATTGTGAATATGTGAGAAAAGCAGATTCTCGGGGCCCCTCCAGACTTACTGAATCAGACACTCTGGCCCAGCAATCTCTGCTTTCAAACGAGTCCTTCGTTTGAGTCTGACGCATAGTCAAGGTTGAGAATCGTCAGTCTAGGAAAGTACTGCACAATGTAGAGGGTGCCTGGAAGGAGTGAGTCCAGTGTGATGCCGAGGAGCCTGACTCAGATGAGCAAAGGTCACAGGAGGCTTCCTGGAGGAGGTGTCATAGAAGTCAACAGCCAGTCAGGGGAAGAGAGAGAAAGTCATTCCAAGCATAGAGAACAAATACGACAAGGCCTATAAGAGGAAGAGCTTAGTCTTTTGGTAGATCCCAGCTGAAAGGGAACTTATTTACACAGAGCAGCTTAATCTTTGTCCCCCCATGGACACTCCTGACTTCTTTTCAAGGGATCTCATGTTTTGAAAGGTATTGTATCCAAATAACTAATAACTCATTAATTTCCTACTATTTATTAATCAATGTCTATAGCTCCAGTCAGAGTGTCTGATAGCATGAGATGTTTATATTCACCACCCTGAATTGATAATGGTAGTCAACAACCATTTGCCAAGGGCTGGCAAGCACTTTATGTGTGCTAGCTCATTTAATCACCTGCCTACGCCTCTCTGAGTGGGGGGTACTATAATCACCAAAGAGAAAAAAAACTAGCACAAGAGAGGCTGTTCACTTGGCTGAAAACCCAACTTGATATAATCTACCTGGTTCAGCCCTCCTGCAGAGTGGACTGTTATCAGATGCTTCCTTGTTTCTTGGGAGCGATGGAGCTCCAGCCCCAAAGAAAGATACCTGTCAGCACATACAACCTTATCCCGAGCGAATGCACAATTCCTGCCATGCATTTAGATGAACTAAAATAACTCCTGGTGCCCATTTCTATCTTGAGAGTTCCCTAGGGTTCTAGGACTTCAGGTCCGAATCACTGAACTAGTCCAGCATTCTCTCTCCCAACACCTGCTATGTAGATAAAAATATGACCACTTTACTATACAGCAGAAACTAACACAATATTGTAAAGCAACTAAACTCTAATGAAAATAAAAAGAATACAAAAGCACAAGGAGGGACATGAAGTGGAGGCAGCTTTCTAGGACCCCCTCAAAGCGTTCCCTGATATCCTGAAACCAAAACAGAGTCACGGATCCTTGGGTCATTATCTCTCTCCATCTGCTCCCTTCCTCTCTCTCCACTGCCCTCCTTTGCTTACTTCCTTCTTGAGCATCTCCTGAGTCCTGGCTCTGGGTACCAGGGATACAAAGACACATAAATCCTTTAAGCCAGCCTTTCAATTTCATGTGGGCTGTAGTGGGTGGCTGCTACATGCTTTTAAGCTGCTTTATTACAAACGCAGTCTTGCTGTGGTTGTTGTCATCAGCACCAACAGCAATTTTATCCTCACCCACTGGCTCTCCAGGATAGAATGTAATATAGCCCGGGTCTTCCCTGGTGGTCCAGTGGTTAAGAATCTACACTGGAATGCAGCAGACATGGGTTCAATCCTTGGTAGGGGAACTAAGATCATACATGCCGGGGAGCAACCCAGCTCACACGCCACAACCACAGAGTCTATGCGCTGCAACAAAAGGTCCTACGTACCACAACTAAGGCCCAATGCAGCCAAATAATAAATAAATATTTTAAAAAGGATTTAGTACAGCCTGTCCCACCTTCCACTCCACCTCACCAACCTCTCCACCTTCTGTTCCTGAGATGGGCAAGCTCCGTGCCCTCACCTGAGATGCTGCCTCCTCCCTTCCTGGAAAGGGACCATTTGGTAAACTGAGTCTCTTTGTCTCTGTGTCTCACTTACCCTTTCTCCCTCCTGCCCTCCTGCCATAGATGGCTCATCGCTCATCCCTTTTCTCCCTTCCTTAGGTCAATTTTATAGCCAAGTTTCACCATCTGCCTGGTGGGCGAGTTCTCTTGATCTATGTTTGCATTCAGAAATCAGGTCAAGTAACATTTTCTAGGCTGGCTCCTAGAAGCACAGACAGTAGTTGGACTTGGTGTCTACCCTGGGGGAGCTCACAGCCTGGGGTGGGAAGGGAAAGCTGCTATGACCACATTTTGAAAGGGCAGCGGAACAAGAGAGCTTTATTACTAAGAGCTCACCTGGACTGCACTTGGGGTGAATTTGCTATGCCGCAGCGAGTACTAGGCAAACACAAGTGGCCTCTCTGGCTCCCTCAGGAAGGAGGGCAGTCCTTGCAAAATCTGCCAAGGGAGGCCAGGATTCTTTGTGGGAAGTCTCTAAAAATCAGGGGAGGGAAACGTGATCCAGCAAAAAACAGTTTGCTAGAAGGCTGGAGGGGGTCTGTCCTCAGAGATAGACTTTTAGTAACCAACTCACCAACACTGATATGTGAGCCAAACTGTATGTTAATATCATCTTAATAAAAAAATTTTTTTAACATTGCTGCAATAGTAGCATGTACTCAGTGAAAAAATGTTAAGTGATAGAGAAATAAATATGAATTACATACAATCTTTGCCTTATAAATTTCCAGATATATCTAATCACATTTAGTCACATATATATATATGTATACACACACATGTGTGTGTTTATATACAAATATATATGGACAGAGTGAGAGATCATTTTAAAAATGTAAAACATAATGACGTATTTAAATATATATAAGTTGTCTGTATAATAGTATTATAGATAGATAATATATGTACTGGTTCCAAATCGGGAAAGGAGTATGTCAAGGCTGTGTATTGTCACCCTGCTTATTTAACTTATATGCAGAGTACATGATGCAAAATGCCAGGCTGGATGAAGCACAAGCTTTAATCAAGATTGCCAGGAGAAATATCAATAACATCAGATATGCAGATGACACCACCTTTGTGGCAGAAAGTGAAGAAGAACTAAAGAGCCTCTTGATGAAAGAGAAAGAGGAGAGTGAAAAAGTTGGCTTAAAACTCAACATTCAGAAAGCTAAGATCATGGCATCAAGTCCCATCATTTCATGACAAACAGATGGGGAAACAATGGAAACAGTGACAGACTTTATTTTCTTGGACTTCAAAATCACTGCAGATGGTGACTGCAGCCATGAAATTAAAAGGCGCTTGCTACCTGGAAGAAAAGCTATGACCAACCTAGGCAGCATATTAAAAAGCAGAGACTTTACTTTGCTGACAAAGATCCGTCTAGTCAAAGATATGGTTTTTCCAGTAGTCGTGTATGGATGTGAGAAAGTTAAGCACTGAAAAATTGATGCTTTTGAACTGCGTTGTTGGAGAAGACTCTTGAGAGTCCCCTGGACAGAAAGGAGATCCAACTAGTCCATCCTAAAGGAAATCAGTGCTGACTATTCGTTGGAAGGACTGATGCTGAAGCTGCAACTCCAATACTTTGGCCACCTGATGTGTAAGAACTGAGCCATTGGAAAAGACCCTGATGCTGGGAAAGATTGAAGGTGGGAAGAGAAGGGGATGACAGAGGATAAGATGGTTGGATGGCATCGCCAACTCAATGGACATGAATTTGAGTAGGCTCTGGGAGTTGGTGATGGACAAGGAAGCCTGGCGTGCTGCAGTCCATGGGGTCGCAAAGAGTTGGACATGACTGAGAGATTGAACTGAACTGAATATATGTACTATTCAACTTGCTCTTTTTTCAAAATAGAACACTATGTTGTGGGTATCTTCCCACGTTGGCAAACACAGACCTCTTTCATTCTTTATCAGCTGTATAGCATGGACATACCATGAATTCTTCAGTATTCTGCTGATACCCATGTATTTCTAGTCTTTTGTTATTACAAACGACACTGCAGAGAACTTCCTGTGTGTTTATCTTTGCTCAATCTTGTCAGCATTTCTATGAAATAAACTCTTAAAGGCGGAATTGACTGGATCAAAGGACGCATAAACATAAAGTCTTGATGGGAATTGATGAATTCCTCTCCAAAACTAATGGGCCAAGTTTGAACTTGCCCAGCAGTGAGGTGAGGGCTTGAGGAGACTCCACCCCAACACTGGGTTCCTTTAAATTTTTGCCAGTCTGATACATGAAAAATATTAACACGTTCTCATTTGGATCAGTTTTTCTGTGAAGTCAAACATCTCTTTGTGTACTCATTAGCCATTTGGATGTCATCTTTTGTAAAATGCATTTTCCTATGTTTATTCCCCTATTTTTCTTATTCATCTTTTATTTTTTACTTTTCTTTTTTTATTCTCTTTTTAAAAAGTTGATTTGTCACAGTTTTTCTTAGACTTCATCTGTCATAAGGAAAGAAAATCAATATATTCTTCAGTGTAGTGTTTGTCATTTGCTTTGTATATTTCTTTCCCTATAGGGCTTCCCTGATAGCTCAGTTGATAATGAATCCGCCTACAACACAGGAGATACCGGTTCAACTCCTGGGTCAGTAAGGTCCTCTGGAGAAGGGATAGGCTACGCACTCCAGTTTCTTGGGTTTCCCTTGTGGCTCAGCTGGTAAAGAATCTGCCTGCAATGCGGGAGACCTGGGTTTGATCCCTGGGTTGAGAAGATCCCCTGGAGAAGTGAACAGCTACCCACTCCAGTATTCTATTCTGGAGAGTTCCATGGACTATATAGTCCATGGGGTTGCAAAGAGTCGGACACGACTGAGCGACTTTTACTTTTTCACTTTCCCTATAGAAGTTTAAAAATACTTATGTATTTTTAAGTATCAGATCTATTCATTTTTTCCTTGATAATTTCTGGCATTTGTGTCATGTTTTAGAAAGATTTTTTTTCCTACTCTGTGAATGGGAAAACAAATATTCTCTAATATTTTCTCCTAGAATTTTTATGGCTTTGCTTGTTATTTATACATAGTTAACCCATAAATGGCAACCCACTCCAGTACTCTTGCCTGGAAAATCCCATGGACCAAATAGCCTGGGAGGCTGCAGTCCATAGGGGTTGCAAAGAGTCAAACATGACTGAACGACTTCACTTTCCTAACCCATGGGGGTGTTATTTTGGTGAATGCAATGAGTTAGGGACACAGCTAAATTTTTTTCCAGATGGCTCATTGATTGTCCTAATATGTACTTTTCTTTCACATATGTGAAATGCCACCCTTATCATACGCCAAGTTTCCTTTTCTCTTTTCCTAACAGTCCTCTCTGTAAGACTTTACCAAATCTTCTGGTGAGCTGTCCACCTTCCCTCTGGCTGTGTTAGTGCCTTTCCAAGTGCAGTCAAATTGTCTATTCAAAGTGACTCTGCATCTCTCTGATTGCATTCATTTATTCCTGCAACAAATACTTCTCAGCACTTGCTCCACACCAAAGGTTATGATGGGATTAGGAGGGACAGAGGGAATAACACACACGGGCCCTGCTTCAAAACTGGTTTTAGCAATTAACTCTCCAGACCACTTTGATTCCACAATTCTCAAATTCCAGGGCCTCTTCTCTAACCACCCAAGGACTTTCCTGGAAGCCACATCTAGGCCCGGTTGCTTTCGGATGCCCCAAGCCATAACTTAGCCAAGGCCAGTGGAAATGGGGCCAAAAAAAGTTCGATTTTAAATAAACCTAGCTTCCTCTCCACTATTGTTAGAGAGACCCTTATCCAGTTCACTCTGTTCCCATCAGATAAGAAAAAGTCAAAGCAGACAGGGTCATTGGGAACTATGGTGTGCTTGAGCTTTCAGTATGGGTTTTTTTGTTTTGTTTTGTTTTTTTAAAGGGTGAGGAAGAAAACAGGAGAAAGAAACTGAGAAGACCAGCTTGTCTAGAAATGATCTTTGAATTCTGGCAGTGGAAAAGGCAGCACAGGATCCATCTAGTCCTGTGAGCTTCAGCGTGTCATGTAACTTCTCTGAGCTCCATCTCACACTCAGGGACAACAGACAGGCACTGTGCCCAGATCTCTTCTCACAGGGTTTTATCTGATCCTCTGGGCACCTTTGTTGGTCATCACCCCAGGTTTATACACCGACACCCAAGATGCAAAAGGGAAACTGACATGGCTGAAGCTGCTTGTTTGGAAAAAGCAGAGCTAGGATTGAATCTGAATTCAATTCAGTTGAATCTAGGATTCAATCCTGAGCTAGGCATTCGATTCTGAATGCCTCATCCTTTCTGCTTTACCACAGATAATCTCATTTTTTAGTGAAAGAGATGGTCCAGCTCCCCTCCGGCCCCAGGTCAGGGGGCCCTGTTCTTCTGCCAGGCACTTCTGAGAAGGACAGGGAGGAGGAACTTGCCCACCAGAAATTAGGACTCACTATAAAATGTGCACCTGGGGTTCCCTTTAAAAAAAAATTAGCAAGGATACTAAATGTTAATTGGTAAACATTTCTTTTATGTGTGTGTGTGTCAGTTGGCAGAGCCAACTGAAGCTTTATTCTGAAAAAGATACTTGGATTTATTCTGAAAAAGAAATGGGCTTTTAGTCGGGGTCATGGGCAAAAGAAACAACCCCAGCCAGGTGACTCCCCACAGGTGTGGGCTGAGGACAGGTGCGGAGCCTCAGATCTCCCATTCAGATGCTCCCCTATGGTAAACACTTCTAAATAAAATGTTTTCCAAATTTTTACTGAGAGATTTGGACTGAATTCTAAGAACATAAAATTTTAGATAAGATTTTATGTCTTACCCATAATTCCTGACCCAAAATTTTGAATAATTACCTCTACCAATGACCTTCATCACTTTTTTGCAACCATTTTAGCACTAATAATAATTGAAATTTTCTTTAAAGAACCTAACAGCACTTCTTCTTCTGTCATTGATAGAAATTGCTTGAAAGGGTATTAGTGGACTTTGACCTTTGCTGTATCAAGTATTTCAAAGGACTAATGACGCTCTTATTTGCAGAATTTTCATTGTGAGAGTAGTCACCCTGTGAGTGCATCTACCCTGGGCACCAACAAAAGAACATAACTACCAGGGATTGATCTAGGTTCTGTGGAAGCCTGAGGTTTAACAATTTGCGGGGAGGAACTCTTTACGAAAAAGATTACAAATGACAAGTGTACTAGTAGGTCTGAAAGGAGATTGAGTTACTGGGCCCAATTCTTTACCCTTCCTGTGTCTATTTCTTGCCTGGATGACTGCATTTCTGGCTCCTAAAAGTGTATTTTAGGAGTATGTATTTAGCAGAGTGTATTTCCAGGGTTCTCAACTCTTTGGCCACATGACACGCATGATCAATGGAATGGGATGGAGTTGCTGAAGCTGAGGCTTGCCTCCTTACACCCTCTCATCACTATGAGAAGGACTTTCTCTGGTTAACAGCCGAGTCCCAGCAGTAAAAGGTGATCCATGGAGCAGAGCCAACCCTCTGAACCCTGTCTGGATCACCTGACTCCCAGCTGCTGGGCCCCTGCTGACCTGCATCTGTGCAGATAAAGAAGTGTGGTTGTGGACGTCCCAGGTGGTCCAGTGGCTAAGACTCCACGCTCCCTATTCATGGAGCCCCACTTTCAATCCCTGCTCGGGGAACTAGAGGCCACATGCTGCAACGAGGAGTTTGTATGCCAAAGCTAAAGATCCTGCCTGCCACAAAAAGACAAATATATATATGGCTGTAAGCCACTGAATTTTGGACGGGAATGTTACACAGTGGTATTGTAGCAATAGCTAATGCATACAGGTATAAAAGTGAAGGTTTGTTCTTAATAAGAGAATACATTGCAACAGATGTTTAATTTTAGCTACTGACAAATAGCACAAAAGTCAAAAAATCTGGAAAAGTACATAACATTTTTATGAATTGTCTCTCTGATTTACTTTTATAAATTACTGCATTTGGGGGCTGCATTTTCTTTGCTTGCCTCTTCAGGCATGACAGTAATTTTGTAAGTTTGTGTTTCTGTAGACAGAAAGAGAGAGGACTTAGCCTTCCCTCTAGCACATGTTTGGGACTTCCCAGATGGCACCAGTGGTAAAGAACCTGCCTGTCGATGCAGGAGACATAGGAGATGTGTGTTTGGTCCTTGGGTTGCGACAGTCCCCTGGAGGAAGAAAACAAAGTTTTGTTGATAATTTAGAAAAGTTTCTTCCAGTTATCAAACTTGGGAAGATCTCTGGCAAGTTTCTTTCAGGACAGTGTAGGTTTTCTTGTGGAATCCTAATCGTAAACTCTCTCTTAATTGATGAAACTCATTATCCAGTTTGTCGTCAGTGTTGGTTGGTAGTGGCTCATTATGCATTTTCTGTTCTCTTAGTTCAGGGATTTGTGTCAAGTGCACAAAAACATAAGTTTTTTCCCCCAGTGTGCCCATTTGACCCAGTTCTATCAAAGAATTATCAAAGATTCCAGGAGCTTCTTCATACCTGCTTTTCAAATTTATCTCCTACTCTTAATGAGTTACTGTTTTTGGAATGACTTGACTTTTTGTTGCTTTTTTTTTTTTACAATTTTCTAATACTGATTTTCTATTGGTATCATTGTTCAGTTTTATAGCTTTTACTTCAAACTCTGTTAAGTTTTAAATAGTCATGCCAGTTATTTAATAATATACATTTAAAGATGACAACATCTGAAAGTACCTTATCTATATTTTCAAATTAGACATCTGTAATTTCATGATGTTTTATTGAAACTCAAAGGTCTCTCCTTCAAAGGTGCCTTTACCAGTGATTCACAGGCCTTTCCCCTCTTTTTCCAATCCTCTGTCTTCCTTCTTTCTCTTTCTATCAGGTTGGTACAAATGTAATTACACTTTTGAACCATGAATTTTAAATCATTATGACTAAGCTCAAACACATCTTTTTAAAATCGAAATAAGAACCATTATCAATCAACACATTTTTGCCAACAAGAAATAAGTTTGCTTATTCTGTAGCATAAAAATCTGGGCTTCAGGATTCAACCAACTTTTAGAAAGCATTTTCTGCCTCCTGCTGGCTGTGGAAGTGTTTTCCCTGCAAAAAGTTGTGAAGATGCTTGAAGAAGTAGTAGTTGGTTGGTGAGAGCTCAGGTGGATATGGCAAATGAGGCAAAACTTCCTAGGCCAATTCGTTCAACTTTTGAAGCATTTGTTGTGTGATGTGTGGTCACGCGTTGTCGTGGAGAACTGGGCCCTTTCTATTGACCAATGCCGGTTGCAGTTTTCGGTGCATCTGATCAATTTGATGAGCATACTTTCTCACATGTGATGGTTTCACTGGAAATTAGAGATCTATAGTGGATCAGTCTGGCAGCAGACTGCCAAACAGTGACCATGACTTTTTTTGGTGCAAAAGTGCTTTGGAGCTTCTTCTCCATCCAACCACTGAGCTGGTTATCACTGATTATTGTATAAAATCCACTTTTCATCGCACATCACAATCTGATCAAGAAATGATTCGTTGTTGTTGTGTAGAATAAGAGAAGACAACACTTCAAAACTATGATTTTTTTAAATTTTTGGTCAGTTCATGGGGCACCCACTTATCAAGCTTTTTCACCTTTCCAATTTTGTTCAAATGTTGAATGACCATAGAATGGTCGATGTTGAATTCTTAGGCAACTTCTCATGTAGTTGTATGAGGGTCAGCTTCAATGATCTTCTCAATGGGTTGTTGTCAATTTCCGACAACCACCTTGCTGCTCATCTTCAAGGCTCTTGTCTCCTTTGCAAAACTTCTTGAACCACCACTGCACTGCACATTCATTAGCAGTTCCTGGGTCAAATGCATTGTTGATGTTGCGGGTTGTCTCACCTGCTTTACAACCCGTTTTGAACTTGAATAAGAAAATTGTTCAAATTTGCTTTTTGTGCAACATCATTTCCTTAGTCTAAAATAAATACAAAATAAACTGCAAGTAATAAATCATTAGCAAAAAACATAAAGTGAGAAATGCACATTAAAATAATGTATAACATAACTATATTTAAGAATGTATTCCAATATCAAATGGCAAAGTCCAACAATGTAAAACCGCAATTACTTTTGCACCAACATAACGCCAGTTGAAAGTGAAAGTTGCTCAGTTGTGTCCGACTCTTTATGACCCCATGGACTATACAGTCCATGGAATTCTCCAGGCCAAAATACTGGAGTGGGTAGCCTTTCCCTTCTCCAGGATAGATGGATAAGTGGATAAATAAATAAACATTTGTTGCATGACTGAGTGATTGAGTGAGTCTCCTAATTGGCACCAGAGTGAGTCTGTGCTGTGATTCCTGTCAAGCTGCTCTACCCACTTGCAGGGCTGGTGAGAGTCAGGGTCTGCTGTGGCCTAAATCCCACTGCAGCTCCCTGCCCACATCTCCTCTAATACCTGCTGCATTTGTAACTCTTTTCCATTAAAAAAAAGGAACAGACTCACTCTTTTTTTATATAGTACACACATTCTCTCTCTCTCCCTGAACCCGAAGTCTCTGTTCAGCCTATAATTACATCGCCTACTTTTATATTCTTAATATAGTACGATTTGGCTTTAGGTGTTATTTTCACCCCTTCAACTGCTTACCCCACTGCAATCTCAGACCCAACATGCCCAAACTGAACTCACCTGGTCCCTGCACAGAAACGGGGTTTGTCTGCAGTTGCTCCAGAAACATCCTGGCCGCCTCTTTTCTTTGATCACCTCCTGTCATTTCTTTGACCTGCTCACCATTCTCTAAAGCATGTATCCCTCTCCTTCCCCATAGCCAGCACCCCACACTAAGCACCAGCTTCTCTCACCTGGACCAGTTTCCTGCAGGATCCTCTGCCATCTCTGCAATGGTCTGTTGTCACTTGCATATGATCACTGCCCTGATCTAGAACTTTGAAGACTCCCCAGATCTCCTGGGATGATGCCCCAAGGTTTGCAAGGCCTGCTCCCTGCCTCTGCAAACTCCCCTTGCTGCAGAGTTGCTGCCCCCGTTCCCTGTGCTTCTGTCCCTCTGGCCTTCTCTGCACCCCTCCAAAATGCCAGCTCCTCCCTGACTCCACGTCTCTGCACATGCTATTCCCTCTGTAAGGAGTGGCCTTCAACTCCCACCTGGCCTGGTAACTCTAGTCATCCTCGGTCTGAGTTTAAATGTCACCTCCTCTGGGAGGGCTTCCTTGACTCTCTGGACAAGCCCGTGCCACCCATTTTATGCTCCCATTGTGCACTGTTCTTTTCCTTCTTGACACTTCTCAAAACCACGAAGTAGTTATTTATATAATTGGTTGCTCAGTGTCTATCTTCCCTATTAGATATCTAGCTCTACGAGGCAAAAAGCCCGTTTATTATAATAATAATAGCTACCATATATACAACCCTTCCAATGTTCTGCATACTGTCCTAAGCACTTTACATTTACCACCTCATTTAGTCCACATAGTAATCCTTTTAATATAGATAGATATAATTTTCCCTGTTTTAAGAATGAGGCAACTGAGACACAGAGAGGTCAAGTAACTAGCCCAGGAAGCACAGCTAGTAAATGATGGAAACAGGATTGGAAGCTGATCTGAGTTGTTTCAGAGTTTTTGCTTTTTCCCACTTTCCTTTCTGCCTTCCATGTCTGTCTTGTTTCCCATCATATTCTCAGAACTCAGCATAGAACATATAATAGGTGTTCCATAAATATGGAACATAAATAAATATGTTCCATAAATCCAAATGGATGGATTATTAATAAACATGTATTTACTGAGTATCTATACTAAGTGCAAAATACCAGATAAATTTTTAAAACTATATGGATCCTACCTCCACCAAGTTTTATTGTTGTTTTTCAGTCATAAGTTGTGTCCGACTCTGCGACCGCATGGACTCAGCACGCCAGACTTCGCTGTCCTTCACTTACTTCCCAGAGTTTGCTCAAATTCATGTCCATTGAGTCTGTGAGGCTACCTAACCATCTCATCCTCTGCTGCCTCCTTCTCCTCTTGCCTTCAGTCTTTCTCAACATCAGGGTCTTTTCCAATGGGTTAGATCTTCGCATCAAGTGGCCAAAGTATTGGAGCTTCAGCTTCAGTATTAGTCCTTCCAATGAATTTTCAGGACTGATTTCCTTTAGAATTGATTGGTTTGATTTCCTTGCAGTCCAAGGGACTATCAAGAGTCTTCTCCAGCATCACAATTTGAAAGCATCAGTTCTTTGGTGCTCAGTCTTCTTTATGGTCCAAATCTCACATCCATACATGACTACTGGAAAAAACAGAATTTTGACTAGACAGACGTTAGTTGGCAAAAAAATGTCTCTGCTTTTTAATATGCTGTCTCGGTTTGTCATAGCTTTTCTTCCAAGGAGTAAGCGTCTTTTGATTTCATGACTGCAGTCACCATCTGCAGTGATTTTGGAGCCCAAGAAAATAAAATCTATCACTGTTTCCATCTTTTCCCTTTCTATTTGCCATGAAGTGATGGGACCAGATGCCATGATCTTAGTTTTTTGAATGTTGAGTTTCAAGCCAGCTTTTCCACTCTCATCTTTCACCCTCATCAAGAGGCTCTTTAGTTCCTCTTTGCTTTCTGCCATAAGACTGGTATCACGTGCATATCTGAGATTGTTGCTATTTCTCCTGGCAATCCTGATTCTGCTTGTGATTCATCCAGCCTTTTGTAAGATGTACTCTGCATAGAAGTTAAATACTCTAAAAGCCTGAGGAAAAGAGATCTTTCTTGATGGGAGCATATAGAAAAGTTTCTTAGAGGTGGTGCTTTTGGATGATCCTCGGAGAACAGAGACCAACTACAAGTTAAACTGGTTTGTGGGCAGGCAAAACAGGGAGACAGAGAATAGGGAGGTGAGTGAGGGTGAGGGCTGGCAGCCTGCAGGGGTACCCAAGGGCCTGGGTGGAAGGATGAGCCTAGGAGCCGTACACAGAGCTGAGGGAGCTCAGAGGATGAGGAGTGACCAGAGGAGAGGGGAGATCTCGATCTGGGCCCCAGAGATGAGTGAACACATGCTAGGAGGGAGAACTCGGTGGGAAGCCAAACAGAGCTATGCAGAGCTTGCAGGCAGGAAATTCTCAAAGGGTCTTCAGGAAACAAAAGCACATTCTGTGGGATATTTATAGGGTTCCACCGTCAAACTCATTTGGAAAATTCTGGTTTGAACAAGGTTAAATAGAAATCTTTCCTGCAGGTTTTCTCAGAATTCTTCATATGTTAAAATGCACTGAGTCTGCAAGACAGGGATATTATATACAATGTGTCAGAACATGGTTGCAGACCATTTATTAACTTGACAACACATTATTTATAAAGAAGTGGCAGGAAAGTGGGCAGGAAAAATAGCATGGGTGTCTCAGATGCCAAGCTAGGAATTTTGCCCTCTGTCCTTGTCTTAGAGGCCATTAGAAGAGTAAACGATTTTTAACAGGATGAGGGTTGGGAGGTTGCCTCTGATGCTAGTGTAGGGAAACTACCATTTATTGTCAACTTGCCAAGTTCCAGCAACTGTGCTGGCATTTTATATACATATGTATTTTATTATTATTTTAATTAATTAATTAATTTTTGACTGCACTGGGTCTTCAATGCTGTGCATGGGCTTTCTCTCCTTGCAGCAAGTGGGGGCTACTGTCCCTTGCTGCGGAGCATGGGCTCTAGAACACAGGCTCCATAGTTGGGGCGCCCAGGCTTAGTTACTCCACAGCATGCAGAATCTTTCCCCACCAGGGATGGAACCCGTGTCCTCTGCATTGGCAGATGGAGTCTTAACCACTAGACCACCAGGGGAGACCCACCTGTATATTTAATCTTTACAACTCTGTGAATTTCCGAGCTATTTTCCCTACTTTAAAGTTGAGGAAACTGAGGCTCAGAGAGGCAGTTGAACCAGCAGCCCACACCTAGTGAGGGGAGAGCAGTTCTTGAATCGAGGTCTGCCAGAGAGCAAAGAGGTGGGCCCGAGCCGGGGCAGGACGCCATGGGCATGCGCACTGAGACCTTCTGAGCAGCAGCATTCCCCTCCCCGCACGGACACCCTGCAGCTGTCCGCCACCAACGTGCTGGGTGAGCTGGCCAGGTCAGGACCCCTCTGGGACTCTGTCCCCTCATGTGTCCCCAAGATGATTGCTCCTGTTCCTCCCAGCTCTGCTCCCCTCCTCAGAACTCTTATCCGCACGGCCATGCAGAGTAGAATCCCTGATCTGATCCTCGTTATGGAACCTGGGGGATTATCACATACCTGAGAGACCAGCCTCACCTCACAGCCCACACAACTTGATAAGCGTTCAGTTCATGTGTATTTACTGTCCTGAGAGTTGCGGTCTGTGGTCCATGAGGCAGAAACTGCTGTGGGTCCCCACTTTTTCAATACGGAGCTTTGCCCCAGGTCTTGCCCTGGTTGATGTTTGATCAGACATGTCCACATCAACAGTCCATCTCCTGCTCAGCCTGTTTTGCTGCCTCCCATGGAAGCCCACTGGAGAAGGAAATGGCAACCCACTCCAGTATTCTTGCCTGAAGAATCCCATGGACAGAGGAGCCTGACAGGCTACGATCCATGGGGTCGCAAAAGACTAGGATACAACTGAGAGACAAAACAACAACCATGGAAGCCCACAGTTCAGGGCTGGAGCCCATGCTTCCAGAGTAGGGATGGAGAGAGGGGAGGGAGGGTGGGGGAACTAAATGACTCATCAGACCTGGGTATGATTCTTGGTCCTGACACCTACTGGCTGTGTTACACAGTGCAAATGAGTTTTCCACCCTGAATCTCATTTCTCTCGTCTGTAAGTTAGCCCTGGTTGTTATCCCAGAGTTGTTGGGAGGATGAAGGCTCCCCAAAACACCCTCCCCCTTCTCATGCCCACTTCCAAAGCCGTCAATGAATGTTGTCCAAACAAATGAATAAGTAAATAAAATGATTTAAGCTCTGGTGTCAGAGGTGTGGCTCAGTGGTAAAGAATCCACCTGCACTGTTTATAATAGCCAGGACATGGAAGCAACCTAGACGCCCATCAGCAGATGGATGGATGAGAAGGCTGTGGTACATATACACCATGGAATATTACTCAGCCATTAAAAAGAATTCATTTGAATCAGTTCTAATGAGATGGATGAAACTGGAGCCCATTATACAGAGTGAAGTAAGCCAGAAAGATAAAGACCATTACAGTATATTAACACATATATATGGGATTTAGAAAGATGGTAATGATAACCCTATATGCAAAACAGAAAAAGAGACACAGATGTACAGAACAGACTTTTGGACTCTGGGAGAAGGCGAGGGTGGGATGTTTCGAGAGAACAACATCGAAACATGTATATTATCTATGGTGGAACAGATCACCAGCCCAGGTTGGGTGCACGAGACAAGTGCTCAGGCCTGGTGCACTGGGAAGACCCAGAGGAATCGGGTAGAGAGGGAGGTGGGAAGGGGGATCGGGATGGGGAATACATGTAAATCCATGGCTGATTCATGTCAATGTATGACAAATACCACTACAATATTGTAAAGTAATTAGCCTCCAACTAATAAAAATAAATGGAAAAAAAAAAAGAATCCACCTGCAAAGCAGGAGACTCAGGAGATGTGGGTTCAATCCCTGGGTCAGGAAGATCCCCTGGAGAAGGAAATGGCAACCCACTCCAGTATTCTTGCCTGGGAAATCCCATGGACAGAGGAGCCTGGCGGGCTACAGTCCATGGGGTCACAGAGTCGGACACAACTGAAGTGACTTAGCAAGCGTGCACGTCAGTGGTGTGTTGTTTTGTGTGTCTTCACATGACCTGCATGATAATGATAAAGCCTAGCATTTATTGAGCATATAAAAGGCTCTAGGAACTTTTCTGAGTGTTTCATAGACTGCAGCTGTTATGGATCAGTTAGGATTTGAACATCGGCTCCATGGCCCATGCTGTTAACCCTCCACTGTTTCATTCAGGAGGCTTAGTATTAATATAAGCCACTGTGTATTAGACTGTGAGATCCCAGGGGTCATGAACCAACTGTGCCTTCTGCAGGGTCCAGGAGCCAGCTTAGGCTTAGCCCTGAGTGAGTTACAATGGATCCACCCATTCATTTATTCATTCATTCTTTCAGTATCTACTGAGCACCTGTGATATGTCAGGCACTGTTCTAGGAGTTGGGGCTATAGCAATGAAGAAGGCAGAGAAGACCCGTTTCCATGACATCTGTGTTCTCGTGGGGATTCAGGTACAAACTAGGGAAACAAATGCACAAGCAAGAAATGCATCAGCCAGTGATTCATGCAGAGAGTTTAAATATGATTATATGGCAAACAGTGACTGGGTGGCTGCTTTTGATGGGTGGTCAGAGAAAGATTCTCTAAGGAGGTGACCTTTTAGCTAAGACCTGAATGATAAGAGGTGACCAGTCATCTGAAGACCAGGGGCAAAAGCATTCAGACAGAGGGAACAGCAAGTGCAAGGGCCCTGAGATGGACAAAGATTGAGTGTGTCTGGAGAATAGAGAGAAGCTGAGTGCACAGTGAAGGGGAACAGTGACAGGGGCTGTGTCCTGAAGGTTTCATGAGCCAAAGGGAGGAGTTTTTTTATTTTCCATCATTTACTCTTTTTTCCCAAGGTGTAACAGAAGCAGTTGGAGGGTTTTAAACAAGGAAGTGACATGATCTGATTTGTTTTTCATTAATAGGCTTTATTTTTTTTACGTGTAGTTTCAGGTTTACAGAAAAATTGAGTGGAAAGTACAGAGCATTCTCATATATCCTTTCATCCCCAACTCACTCACCCACTGTGCACATACACACTTTCCCCTATTGTTAACATCTTGTATTACTGTGATACATTTGTTATAATTAATGAGCCAGTATTGATACATGATTTCTAACTGAAGCCCATCTTTACATTCCGGTGTACTCTGTGCTGCACCTGGGTTTTGAAAAATAGGTAACGAATGGCGTGTTTTCACCATCAGAGTCTCACACGGAATAATTATATGGCACAAAAAGTCCCCTGTGCTCTACCTATTCATCTCTCCTCTGCAGCAAAACCCCAGCAACCACTGACCTTTTTACTGAATTTTGCCTTCCCCAGAATGTCATGTAGTTAAAATCATATAGTATGTAGCCTTTTCAGACTGGCTTCTTTCACTTGATCTGATTTTTTTTTTTTTTTTTTTTTTAAGATCATGTTGGCTGGTTTGCAGAGAACAGATTGAAAGGGGACAAAAATAACAGCAGGCAGGTCAGCTAGGAGGTTAAAGCAGGTGGGTCTAGGGGCTCAGACAAGTGGGTGACCAAGCTAGTGTGCAAAAGTGCACGGGCTAGGATACCCGTGAGGACTGGTTCTTGGGAGCTGCCAGTAGTAGACGGACTGCAGAGGGAGGTTCAGGGAAGAAAAGACTGAGGATTTAACCCACAAGGGTTAAATCGGGTTGTAATGGCGTAGATGCCTTGGATGGCGGACTTCCAGCCTCTACTTGCCAAACTCCATCATCAGCTGCTAGCTCCTGGTCCTCCAGTGACTTTTAAGTATTTTCTCTGCTCAGTGGTCTCTTTGTTGCATAATCAATAAACCACTAACAGATGTAAGAGGCTTCCAGATTTATACACTGCTGATCTCCTGCCTGGAAAACCACCCACTTTGTCCTCCCTAAAACCCTCCTGGCTTCTCATACCGCCTGGGGGAAAATCCACCTGCAATTGAATCTCAACAAAACTCATCCTGATCTTGAATCAGTTCAGCTTATTTTGGTCTCAAATAGCTACTTTAAGCCAAAAAAAAAATAGATAGAGGGCAGCTTGATGGCTTTCTTGGGAGGCTGCAGAGGTCCCTTGCAGATGGAAAGGACAAGGAGTTGAATAAACGATCAATAGGAAGGGCAGGTCCAGGATGCAGTGGGAGCTGCTGCCTTCAGGGGACAGGGTGGCCGTGACTCCAGATTCCCTGTCTCCCCACTCCATTCACGCTCCCAGAAGGCAATGGGTGCTCCTGGCTTGAGTCAGGCGTACTGCGCACCCCAGGTCAGATCAGTCAGATCTTGGCGCAGGGGGCACACTTTGCTTTGTGAAACAAACAGGGCAAACACCTCATGGGAGATGGAGCTGCTAACACTCTGCCAGTCAGTGTTGGCTACCTGTCCTCGGTAATCCCATCACTCATCACAGCCCGCTCAGACTCTTGCCATCATTTCTTGACGTGAGTTTCTCTTCCACTAACAGTGGTTTCTTCATGATCTCTATTAAATCATGGCCTTAACTTACTTAGCTTGACATCCCACAGCAGATGTCCCCCAATAGCTGTTTCCCCAGTTCCCTTCTACACTAGCTAGAATTTTTAGCTAGCCTCATAGCTTGCCAAAGTAATGGCATGTTCCATCTACCTGGCCACTAGGGGTGAGCAAGTGACAAAGTTCTGACTAATGCACAAGAATGGGGGGCATGAAAAACTTCCAGACTCACCTTTTTTGGGAAGAATAAAGCCCTCCCCTCCCCATTCCGGTTCTGCTGGTTGGAATGTGGACACAGTGGTGTGCCCTATTGGACCATGTAGAAATGAGTAACTTCCTTGAAATAGCAGAGTCACCAGATAGAGAGATCTGGGGTCCCTGACACCCTGAAACTGTCACATCAGCTTTGAACTGCTTGCTCAGTCACTTCAGTCATGTCCGACTCTTTGTGACCCTATGGACTGTAGCCCGTCAGGCTCCTCTGTCCATGGGATTCTCCAGGCAAGAATATTGGAGTGGGTTGCCATGCCTTCCTCCAGGGGACCTTCCTGACCAAAGGTTCGAACCCATGTCTCCTGTGTCTCCTGCATTGCAGGCAGATTCTTTACTGCTGAGCCATGGGGGAAACCATTGAACTGCTTACCCTCAGAATATTCCAAGAGGCAATAAAACCTCTTTTCTCTTTAAGCTTTCTTGCAGCCCAATATAGTCCACACTAATAACCACACTTAACATGGTGACTGACCCTTAGTGTTCAATAAATTATGGTTGTTGAATTATTAATTCACTTGCAAAAAGAGAAACCCTCATTTCCAGCATTTAACACATCCACTGTTTGCATACTCCCTCTGTGCTCTTCTCTACGTGCAGTTGATATTTTTAATAGAGGTATAATTAGAGCAAAAGTAGAATTTTATATCCATCCTTTTCCCTTTAATAGTAATTGCATAATAAACATTTTCCATGTTAAGTCATATTATCATTTTAAATGAGTGTGTAATTTTCTACCAAAGATCAACCATAATTTACTTGACCACTCCCTTACTGTTTGATGTATGCATTTTTTCTATTTTTTATAATTACAGAGAATGTTGCAAGAAAGTTGCTTACAACTCTAGTTTTTGCCCCTTAGTTTTGACAGTTTCCTTGAGAATGAGATTGTTGCCTTTTCTCATATCTTTGAACATCCTCTATCTTCATCAGCCACTCTCAGACTTTATAATTTCCAGTTTGATTCTGAACAATGATCACGATGCGAATAATAATTACAATAGCAATGAGTGTCCATTTTTGAGTGTAGACTATGTCACTGTGCCAGGCTGGGCACCTGCCATAAGTATGTATCGTCACATCTATCTGGGCTTCCCCAGAGGCTCAGTGGGTAAAGAATCCACCTGCAGCGCAGGAGACCCTGGTTCAACTCCTGGGTTGGGAAGACCCCCCGGAGGAGGACATGGCAACCTACCCCAGTATTCTTGTCTGAAAAATCCCATGGATAGAGGAGCCTGGTGGGCTGCAGTCCATGGGGCCTCGAAAGAGTCATACTCAAGTGAGCAATTGATCAATATGCTCTTGATCAAGCGCTTGGTACATCCCAGGTAAGGGGAATGGTGGTGAAAAGCTCGAGTCAGATTGGATTCAAGTCTCAGCAAGACTGCTTCCTACCTGTGAGATCTTGGGTCAATTACTTCACCTCTCTGTGCCTCCATTTTCTCATCTATAAAATGGGGTTTTATAGATGAGAAATCTTTCTGCAAGGTTGCTGTGAGGATTAAACGAGGTAACAAAAGCAGCTGGCATTTTGGGGTTGCTTCCTCAGTGCCAAGCACAGTGCATTAGTGACCTCGTGCGTGCTTTGCCAGAACCTAGGACGTAAGTGCTTTCAGCTCCGTTTTGCAGATGAGATACCTGAAGCTCAGAGCACAGACACACTGCACAGAGCAGAGTGAATCTCACACAAGTTAGTCACTGACCTCAGAACTCAAGAGATTTGAATTAACTCAGAACTTACCTTCCGAAAAGATTCTTCTTTTTAACAAATTTTATCGACATCTTGTTAATTTCTGCTGCACAGCAAAATGACTCCATTATACATATAAATATGTATTCTTTTTCATATTCTATTCCATTATAATTTATCACAAGATGCTGAATGTAGTTCCCTGTTCTGTACAGTAGGACATTATTGTTTATCCATCCCATATATAATAGTCTGCATCTGCTAATCCCAAACTCCCAGTCCTTCCCTTCCCCATCCACCCTCGCCCCCTTGGCAACCACAAGTCTGTTCTCTATGAGTCTGTTTTTGTTTCATAGATATGTCAGTTTGTCTCATATTTTAGATTCCACAGGTAAGTGATATCATATGGTACTTGTCTATCTCTTTCTGACTTACTTTGCTTCGTATGGTAATCTCTAGGTCCATCCACCTTGCTGCAGATGTCATTTTTTCATTCTTTTTAATGGCTGAGTAGTATTCCATTGTGTGTGTGTATGTATGTATGTGGGCTTCCCTGGTAGTTCAGCTGGTAAAGAATCTGCCTGCAGTGTAAGAGACTCGGGTTCAGTCGCTGGGTTGGGAAGGTCCCCTGGAGGAGGGCATGGCAGCCCACTCCAGTAATCTTGCCTGAAGAATCCCCAAGGACAGAGGTGTCTGGTGGTCTACAGTCCATGGGGTCACAAAGAGTCAGACATGACTGAGCGACTAAGCACACACACACACATGCACACGAGCAACTAAACACACACGTATGTATACATACATGCATGCGCACGAGCAACTAAACACACATGTATGTACACATACATGCACGCACATGCACATGAGTGACTAAACACATGTATGTATGTATACATACATGCATACGAGCAACTAAACACACGCATGTGTGTACATACATACACATATGCACATGAGTGACTAAACACATACATGCTCATGCACATGAGCAACTAAACACACACATGTGTATATACATACATACATACACACATGCACATGAGCAACTAAACACGCATGTGTGTATACATAAATACATACATACACATGAACATGAGCAACTAAACACACACATGTATGTATACATACATACACACATACATATGCACATGAGCAACTAAACACACATGTGTATGTGTATATACATACACACAGGTGCACATGAGTGACTAAACACACACATGCATGTATATATACACACATGTACGTATGTATACATACACATGCACACGAGCGACTAAGCACACATGTATGTATATACACACATGCACACGAGCAACTAAACACACATGTATGTATATATACATACATACATACACATGCACATATATTATGCATGTGTGTGTGCTAAGTCATTGCAGTCATGTCCGACTCTTTGTGACCCCATGGACTGTAGACCACCAGGCTCCTCTGTCCTTGGGGATTCTCCAGGCAAGATTACTGCAGTGGGTTGCCATGTCCTCCTCCAGGGGACCTTCCCAACCCAGGGGTTGAACCCGAGTCTCTGGCATCTCCTGCTTTGGCAGCCTGGTTCTTTATCACTAACATCACCTGGGAAACCATATATATTTATATATGTACACCACATCTTCTTTATTCATCTGTTAATAGACATTTCGGTTGTTTCCATGTCTTGGCTATTAAACAGTGCTCCTATGAACAAGGGCGGGGTGTGCATGCTTCTTTTTGAATTATAGTTTGGTCCAGCTATATGCCCAGAAGTGGGATTGCTGGATTATATGGCAACTCTATTTTTAGTTTTTGGAGGAACCTCCATATTGGTTCTCCATAGTGGCTGCCCCAGTTTACATTCCCACCAACGGGAATTGTTCTCTTTACTGTGCTCATCAATCCAGAGCCAGAGCCTCAAAAGTCCAGCTTTTCCAGCATAACCTCTGCCCCTGCCCTGGTCCCCCACCAACCCCACACCATGCAGCCTTCATCTCAGGCCACATGAGCAGTTCATGGTCCTTCTCATGGTTGCCATTGCAGCGTGGAATACCCCAGATGCTCAGTTTTGGACAATAGTGAAGTGAAGTGGCTCAGTCGTGTCCCACTCTTCACGACCCCATGGACTGTAGCCGAACAGGCTCCTCTGTCCATGGGATTCTCCAGGCAAGAATACTGGAGTGGGTTGCCATTTCCTTCTCCAGGGGATCTTCCCAACCCAGTGATCGAACCAGGTCTCCCACATTTCAGGCAGACACTTTAACCTCTGAATCACCACTAAGTGCTTCCTCCGGGCCGGACTTCTGTGCTTTATGTCATTATCTCACTTAATCCTCAAAACAGTCCTAGAACATAAGTACTTAATCCCTATTTTACAGGTAGGAAACCCAGGCTCAGCTGATAACGTGAATTGCCCAGGATCACAGGGCTAATGGATTCAAGAGCTGAGAGTCGAAGCCAGGCTGGGAAAGAAAAGCCTGGCATCTTGCCGTCCTCACCCACCATACTTGCCTGGACTGGTGGGGGCCGGCATGGTGCTGTGATGGTCCCAGGGTGCTGCTGCCTGTCCCAGAGGGTGCCGGCACTGTGCCCACCAGAGCCACCTGGCCTTCGAGGCCCAAGGCACAAAGGCAGGGCAAGGAGCCAGGATCGAGCTGTTAGATGAGGTTTCTGCATCACCCTTGAAATAGCCTGCTCTTCAGCTTCTGCTCCGAGTGGCAGCAGTGGATCCCAGAATAGTTCTTTCCCACTGCAAGGTGACCTAGTTAACAGGTTCCTTTTGTCATGTGAGGCTGGCTGAACAAGACATTCCCTGGCCTCTCTCTGCCCAGAGAAAGCCGGACCCAGCGATTCCCTATCCCCCTTCCCCTGGTGCTGCTCCTGATTCTCCTGCTGTCCACTCATCCTGGATGTTTGGGAAGTGGGTATTACATCCTGAGCATGGTGCTTCATGGCCTCAACAAGGTTCACAAACATCAGAATTCCTTCTCACAGCAGGCCGGGGAGGACTTATCCCATTTCACAGCTAAGGAGATGAAGGCACAGAGCGGGTAAGCAAAGTGAGCAAGGATACACAGCTGGCAGGGGGCAGAGTCCACCTTCCTCACCTGTCCACTGCCTGGAACGGGGCTCCCAAACACCTGGAGGTGGAATCGAGCTACCGAGGTTGAGATCAAGGACTTTGAGATCCACCAGATCAGGGTTGAAACTGGGGTTTGAATGGCAGCATTTATCAATTCTGTGACCTCAGCCGAGTTTCTTCACCTGTCAGAGACTCAGTATCTGAGTCTTTAAAATGGGAATAATAATCACATCTGCATCCTAGGGTTATTATGAGGAATGGGTGAGGCAGTGTGCATGAAATACCCAGCAGATTCTTCTCACTTTGCACTTTCTTGATGAAGCAGCTACTATTGTTGTTTATTATTATTATTACTGACATCCCAAATTTAAACAAAAAGGAAAAGTTTAAGGCTGGTTGGTGCCAGTTGAAAAGTTATTGTAGCAAAGGCCTTCATGATTTTCCCCACACCATCATGCCATGTGCTTAGGAGCAATGGTTGTATTTACAATAACCCAACTCTAGGATTGGCAACTTTTTCACACCCCTGGGCTCTGGTTCTGCTGAATGAGCCTGACTGAGTGACCCTGGGTGAGGGTGTTGGTTAGAGCGAGGTCTTTCCCTGCCTCTCATGGCAGGAATCCATCATAGGAAGGGAGAGAGCTGTAGGGGACTGTGGACCAGTAAGAATGGAGCTGGACTCGTGGGGCCAGATGCTATCCATTCAAACCCTGCCCCCACCACTCCGTCAAAGTCAGGCCTCAGATAAGTGGCTGAACCTCTCTGAGGCTCCGTTTACCTATCTGTGGAAAAAGGAGCATAATATGAACCTCATGCGGAATTGGTGAGGGTTGGATGAGTCACCCATGTGCAGTACCAGCTCGGAGCCAGTGCTGAGTCATTGTTTGAGAATCTGAACTTGGAGAGTCTAGACAATCAAGCCCTAAGCCCAGAGGTACCTTCTTAAGAAATTGGAAGAAGGGACTTCCTTGGTGGTCCAGTGGTTAAGAATCTGCCTTGCAATGCAGGGAATACAGGTTCGATCCCTGGTCAGGGAGCTGAGATCCCACATGCCAAGGAGCAAGTAAGCCTGTAAGCTGCAGAAACCAAGCCCACATGCTCTGGAGCCCATGCACCGCAACGAAAGATCCTACACGATGCTGCAAAGATCCTGTGTGCCACAACTAAGACCCAATGCAGCCAAATAAATACATTTTTTTTTTAATTGAAAGAGATGATTTCAGTCTGGGGGAAACAAGGAAGGCTCCAGAATGATAGATTGGCACTTGGTCCTGAAAGCCAAACGTGACTGAGATGTCTGGAGAGGCTCAGGGAAGGCATTTCAGGCAGACTACCCTCAGGACACAGCCTAGGGGAAGGGGTGAGCACGACACAGCAGCTTACCCTTGCACGCTGCCCAAGACGGCAGCTCTTCACGGGGGCCCTTCCTCTGCGACCTCAAGGCCCACAACTCCATCACTGTCCCCACTTCACCTCAGCGACCACCTCGCTCCTACACACAACGGCCCCTTAACTTGCATGATTTCCTTCAGAGCACATCTCACACTCTTTGATACGACATTGTCTGGTCCTTTGGCTTTGTTATTGTCTGTCTGGCACAGTGATAAAGAATCTGCCTGCCGATACAGGAGACACAAGAAATGTGGGTTCGATCCTTGGGTCAGGAAGATCCCCTGGAGGAGGAAATGGAAACCCACTCCAGTATTCTTGCCTGGAGAATCTCCGTGGACAGAGGAGCCTGGTGGGCTACAGTTCAAAGGATCACAAAGAGTCAGATATCTGAGCGACTGAGCGCAGCACACATTTGTCTGTCTACCTGAAAAGGACTGTAAGACCCTTGAGGGAGAGGACTCTGTCTGCCTCATTTCCTGGAGCACCCCAGCTGATGGAGCAACACCAGCACATAGTACATGCTTAATAAACAGGGCTGAAGCAGGAGAAGGTATAACAACCCAGAAAGTCTGGGCCAGGAGATGGAGGGACCACACAAGGGGGCACTGGGTAGATTGATGTCACACAGCAAAAGGCTGTGAATCCTAGGCTGAGGAGTTTGGTGACTTTTCTTTTTCTTTGTTTGGTTCTTGTTTTTTAAATTTTCTTTCCTTCTCTCTTTTTTTTTTTGTCCGCATAGCATGAAGAATCTTAGTTTCCTAACCAGGGGTCGAACCCTCACCCCTTGCAGTGGAAGCGCAGAGTATTAACCACTGGACCACTGGGTGACTTTTCAAGAAGAATCAACAGAACTTGTAACCAACCAGGTATTGAGTTGGTCAGGTTTCAGGCCTGGGTGACTGAGACTCTGGGTTATCTCTTCCAGACCAAGTTCCAGGTGGGACACAGGGGGACAGATATGGACTGGTCACGTTTCATCTCCTGACGAGCTCCCATTCTAGCAGGGTGTTCACAGAGCAGCAGAGCCTGAAAAGGTGGGGAGGATTTTAACACTGAGAGGTCTGGGACTGGGCCCACCCTGAGTAAAGGCAGGGTGACCAGGGTGATGGGAGAGCGTGCAGAGAGCTTAAGAAGTACCCAAGAGGAGAGAGCGCAGGACATGGAACCCTCCCTGGGGTCTGGGGTGGGATTCTGTCCCTGGCTTCCCTGGGGAGGGAGCCATGGCTCGGCCGCTTCCTACCTGAATGCCTCCCCTGTGGGCACGGACTCAGAGAGGAGGGGGGCGATGCCCCAACAAAGGGACATTCTTCTAGCCATGACCCAGAATCAATAGAGGCTTGTTTGCCTGCTGTCTGGGGAGCAGCCAGGCATGCTGGCGAGGGGACCTGGGCAGTGGGGTGGGAACACGGAGTCCTGAGCTGGGCCTGGGCCTGGAGCATTGTTCTAGCCGACCCCCCGGGGAGGGGAGGTTGAAGAGAGGGGGGAGCCACACCCAGGCATCTTAGAAAAATGGGGGAAGGGAGTGCTCCAGAGAACATCCAGGTCCATCTTCACCTGCAGGTGGGGCTCAGTGACTCGTCCGCGGTCATTCGATGAATTTGCCTAGTTTATTCAGAGCAGCAGCAGCAGCTTGCTTTCGGAAAGAATATGGATTGGATCGGGAGCAGAAGACTTGAGCCAAGTCCCAGCTCTGTGATCCTTCCCAGTCTTGCTTTCCTTATCAGAACGATGGGCTAATAATACCCCCAGCACAGAAAGGAATGGTTGGGTGAATCCAAGGAGATGGTGTGTGCTAAAGTGCTCCGGAAACTGCAGAGTGTCTACACAGGTTATGATGCCAGAAGATGCTGGCCCCTGGAGGACTCTGCAGAGAGGCTGAGCTTCGTGTTCAGACCTGCCCCACGCTGAGAGCCTGCTGCTCAGCGGACAGGCAGCAAGCAAACCGCCCACCCCTTTAGCCCTATCTTCTCTCCTTGCTCCACCAGCATGCACCCAATCTCTGATCAACGTTCTTTCTTGCCTACACTGGCCGTTTATTTCAGACTGAAATTTCACAGGGTTGGAAAGAAACAGCCACACTATGAGAGCATACTGTGCCAAGCACTTGGGGAGTGTGAGTTCACCCAATGCCTGCACTAAGTCCAGTCACTGTCCCCATCTTACAGATGAGGAAACTGAGGCTCAGAGTCGTGAGTAAACTTGAATGATGTCCAGCTGGAGAGTGTCTGAGCCTGGGACAAAATACTTATCTTCAGACTCCAAGGTCAGCTAATGCAGCTCCTCCCCGTTCCAAAATTTACCCCTCCCCTCTCACCCCCTCCGAGTTGTCAGTCAGGGAGAGGGGCAGCCTGTTTCACTATCAGGGCACTAAAATCCGCCCCCACCCCTCACCCCCAGCATGGAGACTAGGCTCAGACGGAGGGTGACACAGGAATGCAGCAGGAGGCAGGAGGCAGGGGAAGGTCTGCAGCACAGGCCAGCAGCACCCACTGAAGATGTTGAGGGAGGCCAAGGGGACCTTCACCCGGGCCTCCACCTGCTGCAGACGCACTTGCCTGGGGGCTTCCTCTTCTGCCTTCCCAGAGGATGGGGCCCTCCTGGGGAAGCCTAAAAGGAGACAGAAGGACGTGAGACTGGACTGGCCTGGCCCCTGCTGAGATGTATCACTTTCACTCACATTTGCTTGTCCCAAATGGGTCCCAGTGTCCTGGCAATGCCTCCATGTATCCCTATGTTGTAGGAAGGGCCCTTCCAGGGCCTGAAACTGGGCTCTTGTCTAACACTCAGAAATGAATCGTCCGAGGAGACACATGTGCTGACAAAGCAAGAGATTTTATTGGGAAAGGGCACCCGGGTGGAGAGCCGTAGGGTAAGGGAAACCAGAAGAACTGCTCTGTCGCCTGGCTCGCAGTCTCGGGTTTTATGGTGATGGGATTAGTTTCCAGGTGGTCTTTGGCCAATCCTTCTAATCCAGGGTCTTTCCTGGTGGCGCATGCATCGCTCAGCCAAGATGGATGCTAGCGAGAGGGATTCTGGGAAGTGGACGGACACGCGGTGTCTCCTTTCGACCTTTCCCGAAATCTTCCAGTTGGTGGTGGCTTATTAGTTCCGTATTCCTTATCAGGATCTCCTGTCATAAAACATCTCATGCGAATGGTTACCATGGTGCCTGGCCAGGGTGGGCGGTTTCAGTCAGGGTGCTTCCCCTAACAGCTAGATCAGTCACTCTCCTTCCCCAGTGGCTCAGCGGTACAGAGTCTGCCTGCAATGCAGGAGCCATGGAGATGCAGGTTTGATCCCTCGGTGGGGAAGATCCCCTGGAGGAGGGAAAGGCAACCCACTCCAGTATTCCTGCCTGGAGAATCCCATGGAAGAGGAGCCTGGTGGGCTACAGTCCATGGGGTCACAAAGAATCAGACACGACTGAGGCAACTTAGCATGCATCAATACTCAAACCTCAGCTTCCTGCCCTAGTTCACTGTGAACATAGAAGCCGAGAGCCTGACCACACCAGCACATCACCCCATCCTGCATCTCTGCTCCTATTCTTAGACTTCCTTCCTCCTGGGATGAGATTGAGTTCCCCGCAAATCCAGTTCCTCCCTGAATGACATCAGACCCCACCCCTGGCCTATTCAGGGACATCCCTCAGCAATCTCCCTCTCTCTCCAGAGTCATCTAATTTCCGCGCCCCACCCCCCACACTGGGCCATTCTCAGAAGCATACAAACAAGCTATTGTTTCTCTCATCTTTAACAGCCTGACCAACCACTCTTGATCTCACTTCTTTATGGAGTCCGTTGTTGGGGTCGATCCGCCCCTTAGGTCCGCAAAGTGATCTACACTGGCTGTCTCTACCCCCTCCCCTCAAGCTGTCTCGAGTCCCCTCCCAAGAGGCTTCTGCATCCATGATGCCGCTGAAACACCTTTTTCCCATTATCGGTGACCCCCACGTTGCCAAGGCCGCTGGTTAGTCCTCAGCTCTCACCTCCTTCTGGACGGACCTGCTCCTCTCACGGCCTCACGACTGGTTCTCCTGACCAAGATGTGGGGAAATGCCCATCACTGAAGAGGGCCCGCCCCCTTCTGTGTGGAGGACTCTGTGGTCCATCTGGGTCAGGGTCCACCTCTGCACCAATCATTTATGCCAGCGACAGAACCACACGAGACTAGGCGTGGCTGGCGGGGTCATGCTGTCAGCCATGGCACCCAAGAAGGACGATCGTGGCCAGGAAGGCACCCCGTCTGGTGCCTACTACACCACCACCCCACACACTGCGACCAGTGAGGACGCAGCTGGCCTCTGGGACTTGAGTGGTGGGTGGAGAAGGGGAGGAGTGGGTGGAGATGGGGAGGAGTGGGTAGGTTCGAGAGAGATTTAGGAAGTAGACAGTCCTTTATTCAGTGAAGATTAGAAGAGGGGACTGAGGTTCAGACAGGAGCCTCGCCACTTGCTACCACATGCCTGACCAGATCAGGACAGCTGAGGTGAAGTGGGGACCTAGGAGGAGCCATCCGACATCTCTGGCCCCATGATCTGCAATGCATTCTACAGGGAGGCACCCTGGCGGTGGGGGGTGGGGGGCAGCCCCTCTGGTTCAGTCATGGGGGTGGGTTGAAGGTAGGGGGTTGTAAAGGGATGGAGCCTGAGACCAATCGCTCAGGCTTCGGAGGCCTCAGCTTTGTTCCCCAGGATGGGGCACTGTATCACCTGCCCTCTCGCGTTTCAGGGAGGGATGGCTGGGATAAAAAGACTTTTAACCACACCAGCAATTGTTATTCTTGACACAGTGATGGCTTTCTCTGATGACCACGGGACACTTGCCCCGGGAACCCTAGTGCCTCTACCTGGACAGGAGTTCAGTGGGATCCTCTGCCCATTCCGACACACCCCCTCTATCTCTTCCTAAAGTCCCTGACTCTAGAAATCAGTGTTCTATGTTCCATGAGCAGAGCGCCTGAATCAGAAGCACCTGGACTGCTCATATGAAAGGCAGATTTCTAGGCCTTGACCCAGATCTGCAGAACCAGAATCACAGGTTCTGGCCCAGGAAACTGCCATCTGGTGCCTATTGGGGCATGAGGACCAACTGCCACAAAGCCTTTCGTATCACACTCGGAGGCCAGGGTTAAAGCCCAGAGGCTCAGTGGACGAATGTGGGTTGAAATTCCCATTCAGGTGTAAATAACTGACAGCTGATTTTAACCCAGACAGGAGCTTGATGAGGGGGAGAGGAGAATAGGTGGAAAGGAGGCAAATCTGAGCAAGATAAAAGAAGATGACTCAAAAAGCGGAGGAGAGGAAGGTGGTAACATCCAAAGGCTATTTTTGCCAAGGCTCGGGGTATCAGAACTCAGGTAAGGATGTGATTTTTTTACACTTCCTTGGTGCCTTCACATCCATTAACTCATCTGCCCCTTGAGAGGTAGACAGGAAAAAGAGTGTTGCCCCCCCTTTTTTTTGGTCCCCCATTTTATAAATGAGGAGACAGGCAGAGAAATGAGGTAGTGTGCCCAAGAACATTTGATTCATCCTTCAAACATTTGTTGAGGGGACTGGTGGTCCAGCGGTTAAGAATTCAACTTGCAACAGAGGGGACGAAGTTTCGATCCCTGGCCTAGGAACTAGGATCCCATGTGCCACAGAGCCCATGCACTGCAACTAGAGAGTTTGCATGTGCAACGAAGGATCTCCATGATACAGTGAAGAGCCTGCATGCAGCAACTAAGACCCAATTAAGCATAAAATAAATGAATATAAAAATTTTTTGTTGTTGACCCCTGATCAGTCCTGGGACACAGTTGAATGAAGCTGAACCTAGGTCACCAAACCAAAGCCAGAAGCCCAGCCCACCTAAGAATCCTCTAACTGTCCTTCTCTTCCCCCATCAAGTTCCTGTCTGGGTTAAGGTGAGCTGTCAGTCATTTACACCTGAATGGGAATTTCAACCCACATTCATCCACTGAGGAGCCTGTGGGCTTTAACCCTGGCCTCTAAGTGTGATGGGAAAAGCTCTGTGGCAGCTGGTCCTCAGCCTCCAGTGGGGGGCAAAAGGGGGTTGTCCATCCATGCCAGGTCCGGTTAACTCTCTAGCCTTGCTTCCTTCAGTATTTTCTTCCTTCAGCCCTGAAATTCTAGACTCTGAGTTCATGCTTGATGATTTATTGGGGTGGGGTGGGGGGGCGGTGAGTGACAGCTGTGTTTATAATGTCAAAAAATGGAGTAGAAAAACGTCTCCATGAGAGGGAAAAACTATTTCTTTACATCTGCCGCAGCCCAATCCAAGGAAAGTAGATGCCAAGGCTCCTCAAGAGGCTCTTCTGTTTGGAAGGAGGGGTGATGTTTGCAAAGTGGATGAACCAGGCATCTACATTGCTCTGCCCATAGAGGGGGTTATGAAAAGACATGGACAAGAGTGTTTTGTTGTTATTGTTGTTTGTTTTTAATATTTTATTGGTTGCACCGCACAGCATGTGGAATCATATTTCCCTGACCAGGAATTGAAGCTAAAGCCCCTACACTGGAAGTGAGTTTCAACCACTGGACCAACAGGGAAATACCTTTTTATTTTTAGGCCACACCACGAGGCTTGCAGGATGTTAGATCCCCAGTCCGGGATTGAACCCTTGCCCTCGGCAGTGAAAGCGTGGAGTCTTAAGCATTGGACTGCCAGGGAATTCCTGGACAAGGGTGTTAAGTGAAAACAGGCAAGAGGAGATAGGGGGCCAGCAGTCAAGAAGGAAATTCTGGGGCTGGAGGAAAGAACAGAGGCATCTACTCAACGTTTTTATTGAGCTTTGCTCCACAGTATCAGTGCAACCTTGTCTTCCATCTTTGATGAAATTTTTAGTGAAATTGACTTTACTTGCTAAGGTGAGTACTTGGATCAGCTTTGGGGGTCTTGGCTAAAGTGCTAGGTTCTCCTTAAAAATGGGTACAAGTTGCCAACAGAGGCTATTCTCTCAAAACAGGTTTCCATCTCCAGGTAATTTTTAAAAGGCTCAGCATTAAGCTGAACAGAAAGATCTTTTGTCTCCAAACACAATGAATAATGAAAGTCCCGCTGTGTCCCTGGAGTGATCGTCCAATGTGATACAGATCTTCCACAAGACTGGAGCATTTTGGTGGAAGGTTATTTTTCCTCCAGACCTTCTATTTTTTCTGGCTCCAGACTCATCAGTAGAGGTACCTCTCTCAGTTAATTTCGAGGACAGCGCCAGCCTGGGCCCTTCCAACTGCCCGGGATCCGGCTCACCACACACAAAGGGGCTTTGTGAGTTCCTGGTGAGTTATGTACAATGAGTGATGGAGACGAGAAAAACTTGGTGACCCAGAGTGCTGAGTCTTGCCAAGTCCCCATTCCAACAGTCACTGTCCCCTGGAAGGAGATGTGGTAGAAGGCCGTTGTTACCCTTCTGTAACTGAGAAAGAACTTGTGAGGTGTTTTAAATTTTTTTAATCCAAATTGAATTCTCACAGTCTTGAGCATCCCCCATCTAGATCAGCAGAGTCCGAGATTACCCTTTGTGGACGGTGCCTCCCCTCCTCCGCCACTCTGACCTCTTTGGATCATTCAAGAACAGCCAGAGTTTCTAAAACCCAAGAGATATAGACCTACTTGACTTTCACTCCCAAGATGGAGAGAGTCTTAAAGTCCAGAGGCAGTCTCGTGATGCCAGCATCCCTGCCAAGCAGCACCGCTCCAGGAGGCTGTCCTCACGCTGCACTCCTATTTGTGGGTCTCAGCCCGTGCTCCAACCACCGAGAGCCAGTAGGCATCACCCCCCACCCCCTGCCACCATGCCAGCCTGGTCACCTCTCACGCTGTACCCCTCTCCGTCCCTGGTTGTCCACTGTCTGAATCAACCACTTTCATTTTCAATCCCTCAAGCCGTCAAGATTCAGGCAACTCCTTCTGAACAATAATAGGTCTTGAATTGCCCTGAAGCAGGGCCAGAACTTAGAAATTCAGAACAGTTCACCTGTGGGAGCGAAGTAAGGGTGGGTCATGGAGGAACTACCTCATACCACACCTAACCCTTTGGAGGGGAGACAAGAGAGAACTTTTGGCACCTTTCATGCTAAAGCAGGAAAAAAAATTGTTTTCAGTAGGTCACTCCTATTTTTATTTTTTATTCAAGAGAAGTCTTGTTTTGTCTTTCTGCCCAGGATTTGTTACCTTCAGACTTTTAGAAAGTTTTATGGCATTTGAGAAAGTGGATGACTGGGCAGTAAATCTCGAGGGGATCCCCTGTGACGATGTTTTGGGAAGGTGCATTTTCCATGACTGTTTCTGAACCGTTGCACTCTGCCTGCCAAATGTCATAAGACATTCAGTGTTTGTTTCTGGGTAACTGCATGAATCTCTGTATCTTTTTATCTGTCTTCCTCTTGCTATAAAGTTATACAAATAAGTACCAAACCCTGCTAATATCAGAAGTGTTTCATAAGAAGCCAGAGGTCGCCATCTGGTCTATAGCAAGAGCTCCTTCCCTGTGATCCGTACAATTCTGGAAGCCTTCAGAGTTATTGCCTAGTGGGCACCCCTGGGTCCCGCGTGTTAATCACAGAAGTGCAGATGTCAGGCTGTCTGTGTTTGAACCTCAGCTTCATCAACATTTTATCCTGTGTGAACTTAAAATGTGTTACTTGAATTCTCTGAGTTTCAATTTCATCTGTAAAGTGGGGGGTGATACTAAAGGTACCTAATTCACAGTTATTGTAGTGATTAAAATAATTCACGTAAAGTGTTGAGTTCTGTGCCTGACATAGTAACTTGTCAGTAAGTGTTTATCATTATTATTATTATTAATAGTATTACCATTTGTCTAATACCTATTATTTACCACGCACTAAAGACTTCCCCTCCATTATCTCAAATCCTTACAACTTGACATAAAGTGAAGTTCAGTGACTTGCCTAAGGCAATTGGTTTTCAAAACTAGTTCTTTTGGGGTTTTGAAAGCTCTAAAGTCTGCTTTCTCTGAACTCAATTAACTGTACCTGAACTATATGCAGATCAGGAAGCAACCGTTAGAACTGGACACGGAACAACAGACTGGTTCCAAATAGGAAAAGGAGTACGTCAAGGCTGTATATTGTCACCCTGCTTATTTAACTTGTATGCAGAGTGCATCATGAGAAACGCTGGGCTGGAAGAAGCACAAGCTGGAATCAAGAATGCCAGGAGAAATATCAGTAACCTCAGATATGGGGTGTGGAGAAAAGGGAACCCTCTTACACTGTTGGTGGGAATGCAAACTAGTACAGCCACTATGGAGAACAGTGTGGAGATTCCTTAAAAAACTGGAAATAGAACTGCCATATGACCCAGCAATCCCACTCCTGGGCATACACACCGAGGAAACCAGATCTGAAAGAGACACGTGCACCCCAATGTTCATCGCAGCACTGTTTATAATTGCCAGGACATGGAAGCAACCTAGATGCCCATCAGCAGACAAATGGATAAGAAAGCTGTGGTACATATACACAATGGAATATTACTCAGCCATCAAAAAAATTCATTTGAATCAGTTCTAATGAGATGGATGAAACTGGAGCCCATTATACGAAGTGAAGTAAGCCAGAAAGATAAAGACCAATACAGTATATACAAAGTACCAATTGGTACAAAGTACCAATGCATATATATGGAATTTAAGAAGATGGTAACAATAACTCTATATGCAAAACAGAAAAAGAGACATAGATGTACAGAACAGACTTTTGGACTCTGTGGGAGAAGGCGAGGGTGGGATGTTCTGAGAGAATAGCATTGAAACAAGTATACTATCAAGGGTGAAACAGACCACCAGCCCAGGTTGGATGCATGAGACAACTGCTCAGGGCTGGTGCACCGGGAAGACCCAGAGGGATGGGATGGGGAGGGAGGCAGGAGGGGGGATCGGGATGGGGAACACATGTAAATCCATGGCTGATTCATGTCAATGTATGGCAAAAACCACTACAATATTGTAAAGTAATTAGCCTCCAACTAATAAAAGTAAATGAAAAAAAATTTTTTTAAATAAAATAACTTCAGATATGCAGATGATACCACCATTATAGCAGAAAGTGAAGAGGAACTAAAGAGCCTCTTGATGAAAGTGAAAGAGGAGAGTGAAAAACTTGGCTTAAAGCTCAACATTCAGAAAACTAAGATCATGGCATCTGGTCCCATCACTTCATGGAAAATAGATGGGGAAACAGTGGAAGCAGTGTCAGACTTCATTTTTGGGGGCTCCAAAATCACTGTAGATGGTGATTGCAGCCATGAAATTAAAAGACGCTTACTCCTTGGAAGGAAAGTTATGACCAACCTAGATAGCATATTAAAAAGCAGAGACATTACTTTGCCAACAAAGGTCCGTCTGGTCAAGGCTATGGTTTTTCCAGTGGTCATGTATGGATGTGAGAGTTGGACTGTGAAGAAAGCTGAGCGCCAAAGAATTGATGCTTTTGAACTGTGGTGTTGGAGAAGACTCTTGAGAGTGCCTTGGACTGCAAGGAGATCCAACCAGTCCATCCTAAAGGAGATCGGTCCTGGGTGTTCATTGGAAGGACTGATGCTGAAACTGAAGCTCCAATACTTTGGCCACCTCATGCGAAGAGTTGACTCATTGGAAAAGACCCTGATGCTGGGAGGGATTGGGGGCAGGAGGAGATGGGGACGACAGAGGATGAGATGTTTGGATGGCATCACTGACTCGATGGACATGAGTCTGGGTAAACTCCGGGAGTTGGTGATGGACAGGGAGGCCTGGCGTGCTGCGATTCATGGGGTCGCAAAGAGTCGGACACAACTGAGCGATTGAACTGAACTGAACTGAACCAGACTATAGACTGATTATTTAATGTGTCCTGTGTATATACACAAAACTTGGGTGCTAGTCAAAGTATTTAGCAACCAGCTCAGCACAGGGCATACCTTCAGAATGAAGCTGACTAACCCCAAGCTGGGAGAGAGAGAGAAAGAAGGCTCCAGTTCTGAGCTAACTATTAGCACTTGAGTTGCTGGATAGTGTCAAATAAGCAAAATTGTCCCCAAACCCATTTCCAAAGCCCATATTCCACTTTATAGACAGCTAGGCAATATTCTCTTTTTCTTGCCAATTTGACAATGATTATTTCAGTCATTCTCTTTTCCCATAAAATGTCTCTTCTAGGAGCAAATCTTTGATTGGTCTACTAGAGACTTTTCCTCTTGCAGCAAAATTATAACTGAATTTTGAATGTGCTCATAACCAAAATGTCTCGAGAGTTTTGCTTTTTTTGTTCTTTTTTTTTTTTAACTATCTTTTTTTTCATTTATTTTTATTAGTTGGAGGCTAATTACTTTACAGTATTGTAGTTTTTTGTTCTTTTTACTTAACTGTGGAGACATAACGAGAGATTTCCAAAGACTTGGGCAGGGGTGGAACTTGGAGCAGGGTATAGGCAATAACTATTTACCAGTGAGGGCAGAAAGATTTCAAAAGTTCAGATGTGGCTGAAGTGGTGGGTTTCAGCTCTGAATCAGCCCTGAATACAATAAGGTTTAAATCCATAGAGACTATGGAGATTTTATTGTGGTTTATAATAATACAAAAACTGATTTCACAATATCTTATTGACATTATGGATTTTCTGAAACAGTGGATACCATGGTATTGTTGATGCTAAGAAGTATTTTTTCTGTAGCACATTAATGATTGCTACAGGCAGGATGCACTGATGAATGCTAAGAGTGGGTAAAACTTTAAGGAGAAGTAGAATATTTCCCTGGCCTCAGAGTATCTTCTTCAAAATACAAATTACCATAGTGGTTTTAACAGACGTCCACAAGTTCTTTGATACGCCTCCCTCTGGGAAGTGGAGCTTAATTCTCTTTCCTTGGGACTGGACTTAGTGACTTGCTTCTAGAGGATGGAAAGTGGAAAAATAGTAACTTCACAGTTGAGAAATCTGGCAGGTTAAGGTTAATTACTTTAACCAGGTGATTGACAACAAAGAAAGCATGTTAATATCACATATCCCACCTCACCTCTGGGGTATTCTTCCCCCAAATCCATAATGCCAATCTAATCTTGAGAAACATCTGACAAAACCTTGGGGATATTCTACAAAACACTTGATAAGTGCTCTTCAAAAGTCAAAGTCATGAAAAAACAAGGAAAGACTGAGAAACTGTCACAGAATGGCAGAGACTAGAGAAGCATATTAAGGCCGGATCTTAGATGGGATCCTGGAACGGAAGAAGGACATTGGTGGAAAGACCGGTGAAATCCAGATAAAGCCAGTAGTCAATAGTGTTGTGCCAATGTCAATTTCTTAGCTTTGATGAATGTGTCCTGATTATGAAACTTTAACGTAACATTAAGGGAAGTGCATGAACTCTCGGTACCATTTTTACAAATCCTCTGTAAATCCAAAATACTTTCCTAGTATAAAAATAACAATGAGAAGAATAAAACCACAATGACTTCAAAATTTCTCAAACAAACAGAAGTGTTCATACAAAGGTTGAGAACTGCAGTTTACATAACCCTCAAAGAGCTGAAGGAAAGAAAACTATAATACTAAGAATTCTAGACTGTGTAGATGGTTCCACCCATCTCAGTGGATGCACAGTGACTGCACTAGTGGTCCTCTTGTGGATTGGCATTATTCACACTCAGAGCTTGTGACCAAGGGTTGGGGTCCAGCACGTACAGGATGGAAACATTGAGGTTTCCCAATAGAGCTGAATGGGAAGAGAGAGGGTATCGAAGTATGAATGGAGGGAGTGGTGGAAATTAAAATAATTAATTAACACACGTAGAGAACCTCCCCCTACACCCTACCCACACCCACCCACTCCCACCCCCGGTGGTGCAGCAGGTAAGACTCTGCCCTCCCAATTCAAGGGCCCAGGTTCAATCCCTGGTCAGGGAACTAGAGCCCATGTGCCGCTACTAAGAGTTCACAAGCTGCAACTCAAGATCCCCTATGCTGGAACTAAGACCCAGCACAGCCAAATAAATAAATAAATATTTTTAAAAAACAGCGAATACATATAAAGTGCTTACTCTTTGTTTGCCCTAGTAACTAGTCAATATATATTTATTATTATTATTGTTAATAGCATTCTCATGTGTGTGCACGCTAAGTCACTTCAGTCATGTCAGACTCTTTGTGACTCTATGGACTGTAGCCTGCCAGGCTCCTCTGCCCATGGGATTCTCCAGGCAAGAATACTGGAGTGGGTTCCCATGCCCTCGTCCAGGGGATCCTCTTGATCCAAGGATTGAACCCTTATCTCTTATGCCTCCTGCATCGGCAGGTGGGTTCTTTACCACTAGCACCACCTGGGAAGTCCCATTAATAGCATTACCAATTATCAAACACCTATTATCATCCAGGCTCTGCACTAAAAACTTCCCATCTCTTATCTCAAACCTTTACAATATCCCTATGTTATGTAAAGTAGGCTCAGCGACTTGCCCAATGCTAGATGGTTTCAGAACTTATATTCATTACTGGTTCACCTGGCACCCACTTAGTCCTCAGTTTTCCAAAAGGTGAAAGGATAGAACTGACCCCAGAAAGCAATGTAGCACAGTGGGGAAAAGCTCAGACCTTGAAGTCATGGAGACCTTTGCACTTTCCTTACAGGTTTGTTGGGAGAACAAATATGATGATGACCACTGAACTTAGCATGGCTCCAAGAACATAGTACTCAGATCATGTTACTGGAGCAGGATAATGTTTGGAGTTTCTAAATTGAGAAATGTTTCTTGCTGTTTCATTGTCCTTCACCCATTGTTGAGGAGGCGATGGAGAACAGATTCGGAGAAAGAAGTCATTGTTCAGCACTGAATGTCAAACTGGACTCTTTTTAAAGAAGTCCAAAGCAAAATCATTTTGAAGGGCCAGGCATTCAATCACAAGAGTCACCATATATAGGAGAGAAACAATTTTTCCATAATTGTCAAGTCTTCTCTTTAAATAAACTTTAATATAAGAATTTAAATAAAGTTTGGGTGAACTGGAGAATACAAGTTTTATTGAGTCATAGAACAGGCGGTTTCTCATGTGAAATGAGGAACTCTCCCTGGCTGAGTGGAAAAACAAAGAGAAAAACGAACAGAAACGTAGTATTCAAGTCTGGGGCCTGCCCCTTGAACCTTCTGCCCCAGGGTGCATGTCCAGCAGAAACAAATAGAAGACCCCAGAGCAAAGGGGCTGTGCCTCACTTCCTCTGGTGCTGGAGAGGACTCCTCCATACAGAGGGCCCTATGATGGAAATGCGAGGGCTGTGGGGCTGGTTTAGGGACAGAGAACCTCACATTGATGCTGCTCAGCTCCACGCACCCTCCCACCCCTCTCCCAGTGCCCGCCATTGAGCTATTGGCTCTCAGCCCCAAACCCATCCTTCTACACTCAGTCTTGGAATGCTGGGGCTGGCACTGTGCCAGCTGGTTCCATGGCTCTGTCCATAGGGCCACTAAGAGAGTGCAAGACTAGACTAGGAAAAGACAACTTCCTGCCTTCTGCTTGCTGTCCCTTCCTGCCAGCATCACCTCATAAGAGCCCGTTGCTCTGGCAGAAGCTATTGATCCCAGTAGCAACTGGCTCCAGTTTCCAAGTTTTTCCACATTCCCAGAACCAGCCTCATCATGGCCCCTCAAGTATGTCAGCACCGACCACGGGCATGCCCTCCTCAGGGATCTGGGTCCCCATTTCTAGGTTCTAATAACCTCTATGTGTCCTCTCATCCCTAGGGTATCTGTTTCCTAAAGTTATTACCTCTGATATCTCACTGGTTGCTTTTCTACTTGTCAAATATGATTTAGCCAGTTCCTTATATTATATTTTCTCCATTAAAACAACCAAGGTGGGGACTGCCTAATGGTCCAGTGGTTGAGACTTCACCTTCCAATACAAGGGGTGCAGGTGAGATTCCCTGGTCAGAGAGCTAAGATCCCACATGCCTCATGGCCAAAAAAACCCACAAAACAGAAGCAATATTGTCACAATTCAATAAAGACTTTAAAATGGTCCACATTAAAAAATATATATATATATATCTCTAAAAACAACAACAACCAGTGTGATTTCTGTCTTCCTGACAGGACTGACTCATTCAAGGACCTGATTCCTCCAGGCCTTGGTGGGTCATGATAAGCATCAGAAGTTTCCAGTGGGGGCCTATCCAAGCACTGATAAGGCATGATTGCAAGAGGCTTAGGGTCAGGATGTGGGGGCCTGGGGGACACAGTCTGGACAGCAGAGGCCATGACTCCAAAGTCACACTCAGGCCCAAAGCCAGACTAAACCAGTTACACTATGCTAAGTGATGGGGAGGGAAGCTGACTCCAAAGACCTAAGAAGGCAAGGTAGCCAGCAGGGCCTTCGAGCCCAGAAGCCTAGGCCAGGGTGATGGATGGCATGGAAGTCTCCTCTGACAGCATCCTGAGGGGCAGAAGGAAGGCACCACCCAGAGACAGGATGGAGCAATCCTAATAGAGTATTTGGATCTTGGTTTGATGATTTTTCCATATAAGAGGACATTTTTTTACTTTAAAAAATTTTTCTTCTTTTTTTTTTTTGGCTATGCCATTCAACTTGCAGGATCGTAGTTCCCTAACCAGTGACTGAGCCCAGGCCCTTGGCAGTGAAAGCACTGAGTTCTATCCACTGGACTGCCAGGGAATTCCCTTACTTAGATTTTTTGCTTTGACATCATTTCAGATTTACAGAAAAGTTACAAGAATATTGCAAAGAATTCCTAGATACCCTTCATCCAAATTCCCCAAACGTTAACATTTTACCACATTCATTTTTTTCTTCTGTGTCATGGTTTTTGTTTTTTTAATGAAATGCAAGTGTATCTTTTTTTTCTGAAATATTCAAAATTTGCAGGGAGGACTTCCCTGGTGGTCCAGTGGTTAAGAATACATCTGCCAATGCAGGAGACACAGGTTTGATCCCTGGTGGGAGAAGATTCCACATGATGTGGGGCAACTAAGCCCATGAACCACAACTACTGAGTCCTCACTCCTATGTTCAAAATTCTCCAAGCCAGGCTTCAGCAATACGTGAACCGTGAACTTTCAAATGTTCAAACTGGTTTTAGAAAAGGCAGAGGAACCAGAGATCAAATTGCCAACATCCGCTGGATCATAGAAAAAGCAAGAGAGTTCCAGAAAAACATCTATTTCTGCTTTATTGACTATGCCAAAGCCTTTGACTGTGTGGATCACAATAAACTATGGAAAATTATGAAAGAGATGGGAATACCAGACCATCTGACCTGTCTCTTGAGAAACCTGTATGCAGGTCAGGAAGCAACAGTTAGAACTGCACATGGAACAACAGACTGGTTCCAAATAGGAAAGGGAGTACGTCAAGGCTGTATATTGTCACCCTGCTTATTTAACTTCTATGCAGAGTACATCACGAGAAACACTGGGCTGGAAGAAGCACAAGCTGGAATCAAGATTGCCAGGAGAAATATCAATAACCTCAGATATGCAGACGACACCACCCTTATGGCAGAAAGTGAAGAGGAACTAAAAAACCTCTTGATGAGAGTAAAGGAGGAGAGTGAAAAAGCTGGCTTAAATCTCAACATTCAGAAAACTAAGATCATGGCATCTGGTCCCATCACTTCATGGGAAATAGATGGGGAAACAGTGGAAACAGTGAGAGACTTTATTTTTTGGGGCTCCAAAATCACTGCAGATGGTGAGTGCAGCAATGAAATTAAAAGACACTTACTCCTTGGAAAGAAACTTATGACCAACCTAGAGAGCATATTAAAAAGCAGAGACATTACTTTGCCAACAAAGGTCCGTCTGGTCAAGGCTATGGTTTTTCCAGTGGTCATGGATGGATGTGAGAATTGGATGGTGAAGAAAGCTGAGCACTGAAGAACTGATGCTTTTGAACTGTGGTGTTGGAGAAGACTCTTGAGAGTCCCTTGGACTGCAAGGAGATCCAACCAGTCCATCCTAAAGGAGATCAGTCCTGGGTGTTCATTGGAAGGACTGATGTTGAAGTTGAAGCTCCAGTACTTTGGCCACTTGATGTGAAGAGCTAACTCATTGGAAAAGAACCTAGTGCTGGGAAGGATTGGGGGCAGGAGGAGAAGGGGACGACAGAGGATAAGATGGCTGGATGGCATCACCAACTCGATGGACATGGGTTTGGGTAGACTCCGGGAGCTGTGATGGACAGGGAGGCCTGGTGTGCTGTGATTCATGGGGTCGCAAACAGTCGGACACGACTGAGTGACTGAACTGAACTGAACACTCCTAAAGCCTGTGTTCTGATGCAACAAGAGAAGTCACCACACTGAGAAGCCCACACACCGCAACTAGAGAAAGCCTGACTGCAGAAACAAAGACCCAGAGCAGCCAAAAAAAATTGCAGGGACTTCCCTGACAGTCCAGTGTTAAGACTTGGAGCTTCCAATGCGGGGGATGTGGGTTCAGTCCCTGGTTAAGGAACTAAGATCCCACAGGCCCTTTGGCACAGCCAAAAAATAAATTAATTTTTTAAAAATAAATAAATAAAAATTCCAGACATGATGCCTCTTAGCCCCCTGAGTACCTTGATGTGTATTTCCTAAAAACAAGGGCATTCTCCTACATAACCAGAATAAAATTGTTAGGGGAAGCACACTGATTGAAACCCCCCACCCTGGCCAGGCACCATAGTAACCATTTGCATGAGTTGTTTTATGGCAGGAGGTCCTGCTAAGGAACATGGAACTAATAAGCCACCACCAACTGGAAGAGTTCAGGAAAGGTCAAAAGGAGACACCACATGTCCAACCACCTCCCAGAATCCTTCTCTCTGGCATCCATCTTGGCTGAACAAGGCGTGTACCATCAGGAAGGACTGAGTCAGAATGATTGGCTAAAGACAACCCGGAAACGAATCCCATCACCATAAAACCCAAGACTGTGAGCCACGTGGCAGAGCTGTTCTCCTGGGTTCTGTTACCCTATTCTCTCCACCTGGGTGCCCTTTCCCAATAAAATCTCTTGATTTGTCAGCAGATGTGTCTCCTCGGACAATTCATTTCCGAGTGTTAGACAAGAGCCCAGTTTCGGGCCCTGGAAGGGGTCCCCTTTCCTGCAACAAAATTATTAAAATTGGGAAATTAACATCATATGGTACTATTATCTAAGCCACAGACTCACTTCAGGTTTTACCAACTGTCCCCAAATGTCCTATTTAACAAAAGAAAATGCAGGATCAAGCATTGGATTCAGTTGTGAAGAGAATAAATTTTCACTCAGAAATAAAATGGGGGGAGGGGGAAGTGAGCTGTGATCAACTTGGGTTCAGTTGCGGAAGAAGTAAAGTTTTATTTCTGCATGTCTGAGCCATACAGTATAAATACTGAACCTGTTATATTAACAATTAATAAGTGCTAATGGTATTAGTAATAGAACTCATAGCCCTTTTTTGTCATGAGTCTTTCTGCCTTTGAGACATAGTTATAGTCATTTGGTTTCAGCCAGTTACTCCATGAAAAAAGTTTTTCTTGAGGCAATGTAGCTAAGTGGGCAAGATAGGAATTCTGGAGTAGGACAGACCTGAGTTAAAAACTAGCTTTGCCACTTGCTTGTGGGATGACCTTAGGCCCAGCCTGAACCTTTCTGAGTCTCAGCTTCCTTGCCTTTACCATGGAGGGGAGGTCAGCACAGTGGGACCTGGAGCTAGACAGTGCTAGGCTCACATCTCAGCTCTGTTACTAGATCTGGGACCCCAGGCAAGTACCTTCACCAGTGTGGGTTTTGTCTGCTCACTTGCAAAGTGGAGAAATACCAGCAAGGCATTTTGCTGGGCTATTGAAAGGAGAATGATTCTTGTACGGCATGGGCCTGGCTCATGGCCCATGTTATTTCAAGGTTTGAAATGACAGCTTCATTGCCTTCTATCAACCCTTCTGGGTTTGGGCATGTGATTCTTCCTCTTAGAGCCTCAGTTTCTCCATCTGTAAAACAGATGAGCCAGTGGTACCATCTCTGATGTGAAGAAAGAGAACTGCAAGTGGAAGGACTTAGGGCTCTGGAAAGCTGGGTGCCCTGTGGCCTTGGCAGAGCAAGCAATTGGCCGCAGTAACAAAAACAGAAAGTGCTTTGGAATCCTGGGCCCTGCCAAGAATGCAGGCAAACCTGCTCTTCCACTGCCACCCTGGGGCTCCAGACCTTCCCATCCTCTCACCCCAACCAGCTTCCCTCGCCTCTCCCCTGCATGCATCTGACACAGGGCTTGTCCTGCCTGCCTTCTTCAAGGAAGACAATCAGTCCTGCTACTAAGAAGGGAGGAAGGACGTTGCCTTGTCCTGGGCAATTGTTGGGCAACAGAGGGCATCTCCAGCATTGACCCATTGCTCGGAAGAGAGGAAGGAACCCACAGCCCTGGCAGGTTTCCCCAGAGGAGTCTCACTGGCTCCAGCCCTGCCAGTCTCCTCCCTGCAAATACCAAGTTCAAGGTCAGATCAAGAGAGCAGACAGGAGTGGTAGAAATCCCTCTAGCCTGGGAGGAGGGATGCTCGCCCACCATAGCATTTGCAGGAACAAGAAAGGGCTGGGGCTAGACCTCTTGAGGTAAGGATCCTGCCTTACACAGCTTGGGGGGGAGAGAGGAAGAGGTGGGTGGGTGTGTTCGGGGATCGGTGGGGAGGATGTCGTGCTCTTCTACTTCCTGCCTGGATGGTGGGACCACACCATGTACCAGGCTTGGTTCCAGGCTCTTGATATTATATTGCCTTATGGAAACCATATAAACCCTGAAGGGCTCGGAAGCATCATCCTTTCTTGATGAAGAAGAAAACTGGAGACCCAGAAAGTGAAGCCACATTCTCTAGTTGCTCAGAGATCCAAGGGATGTGCTTGATTTCAAAGCCTCTGTTCACTGGGTTTGCTGTGGGATGCAGGAAGGACCCAGAACCAGGTCCAGGGCTGCCCTTACCTTCAAGGGCCAACACCCCTCCAGGGGCAGCCCTGTGACCTCAGCAAGTCATTCCAGCATTCCTTTCCCTCGACTGACACAGTCTGGGAACCCCAGATCTGGTAGGGACTGTCCACATCACCCGGCATGGAGCAGGCATGGTTGAAATCATGTTACATGGGCATTGTCCCCAAACCCACTGAGTGTGGGTTATTCCAGGCACTGGGTGCAATCCCTCTATCTGCCCATATGCAAAGCAAATGCCAGGAAGGTGACAGGGGTTCAGTAGGTGTTTACTGGATAAACCTGCTAATGAGATAGAGCTAAACCCCCTTATTTATCAGAGGAAGCATCTGAGACCCAGCACAGGAGGGAAGGGACTCACCTAAGGTCAGTTAGGCCTGTTCAGGTTCCATCCAGGTTGGAGTCCTCTCATTACTCGGTCCTGGCTTAGACTCACGGTTTTGCCAAGAAGGACTGCATTTGAGGATCCCCACAGAAAGCTGAGACCCCATCCAGGCTCTTAAGACCCACCCCTCTGTAAGACAAGCCTCCAAAGAAGTTTGGGCAACCAGACCCAAAGGCACTCACCTTAAAAGATAGACTCAGTTGGGACTTCCCTGGCAGTCCAGTGGTTACGACTCTGTGATTCCATTGCAGGAGGCGCAGGTTCAATCCCCAGTCAGGGAACTAAGATCTCAGATGCCACGTGGTGCAGCAAAGAAAAACAAAAAAGTAGGCTCAGTGATCTGAGGCTAGAATTTTCTGGCCTGGAAAATGGGAACAGCATGTGAAGTTTCCATTCCACCTAGGGACAGGTGCAGTGTCCACGGAGGCTGAGCCTCTCATGGTTCTCTGACTTGAAAGGCGAGTCTAGGAAGGAATTCTGAGTCTATAATGTGAAGAGCCAACTCATTGGAAAAGCCCCTGATGCTGGGAAAGATTGAGGGCAGGAGGAGAAGAAGGTGACAGAGGATGAGACGGTTAGATGGCATCACCAACTCAATGGACATGAGTCTGAGCAAACTCCAGGAGATAGTGAAGGACAGGGAAGCCTGGCGTGCTGAAGTCCATGAGGTCACAAAGAATCGGACATGGCTTATCGACTGAACAACAATAGGAAATAATTCGAATCTATAAGGGAATGAAACCTAAAAATTCCACTGTGCCCAATATCTCCTCGTTTATTCATTTGTCTGTTCACTCATCCATCAATGTTGCATTTGCTCAACTTCACTCATTCCCAGACTAATCACTTGGCCTCATCAACTATACCCCATAAGCCTGTTTACTCCATGCTTTTCTATATTTGACTATATTATTTGAATAGACTTAGCCTCAGCCACAGCAATAGTATAGTACATTTAAATACAGCTATGATAACCACATGTTTGACCACATGACCTAGAATCCTCTCCCGTGCACCCTCAGGTATCTCTCTTCTCTGCATCCCAGTTTTGGCATCCTAGAGGTAGAGGGCTTTGGGGCACAATGACCTTCCACTCCTGTCATTCTAAGTCTATGATGCAAAGAGTCACACCCAGGCAAGGAAAACCTAGAGCCCAGATGGGATCAGGGGAGAAGGAGCTGGTCAAAAGCAACATGTTTATCTGTCAGGTTTCCAAGGCTGAGCAGTGATTCAGGAGGCAAGATGGGACATCCTTAGGGATTAGTTTGTAAGCCACTCTTCAAGGACTAAGAGAAACTAGTATGCAACCCCACCCCCACCCCCACCAGGAGGTTTTATCAGCCCCCAGAGCATGAGCTACACACTCTTCACTGGACTTACCAGAGGCGCTGAAACCCCAGATAGAAGAAATTAACCCTTGGAGAAGTTTTGTTTTCGCTTTTTTTAATATTTATTATTTGGTTGTGCCAGGTTTTAGTTGCAGCATGCAAGATCTTTAGTTGTGGTATGTGGCATCTAGTTTTCTGATCAAAGACCAAACCCGGCCCCCCTGCACTGGGAGTTCGGCAGCTTAGCACTGGACCACCAGGGAAGTCCCTAGGCTTGAAGAAGTCTGATGCTGAGAAATGACTGGCAGCAAAATGACCCAGCTGGCCTTCTCCAGGTCTGGCAGGAGGAAAGTAGGCTCCTTTGGGGGCACCTGCTCAGCCCAAATGCCCCTAGGTGACCCTGACCCAGGGGTGTCCTGGGCCCCTCTTTGTTCTCTGCAGTTCAGCCCCTCTTGGACTAGCTGATTGGCCAGAGGTGGGCACCCACCTCAGAGGGAACACCCTAGAGGCCAGTCAGATTGGAGTTAGGAAGAGGAGAGCCTGGTGGGTCAAGCACAGGTCATGTGAGGAAAGAGACTTGCTGAGGAGACCTGCTTAGGACACATGTCTGAGAGGGGAAGGAAGCCAGGGTTCAGATAGAAGCATGGAGGTGGGGTGGGGTAGACAGGCACCCCCAGAGGGCCTTCCATCCTGATGCCTCACCAATCCCAGGAGTGACATCCTTGGGTCACTGGCCTGTCCTTGAGATCTAGAGACTGCCCTGACTCCTTATATTGAATTACACTTTCTGCTTAAACTAGCTGGAATGGGCTTTTGTTTCATGCACCCAGATCAATCAGTGATACAGTGAAGCAGGTCCTTCATGGTCCTAAATTAGGGACTGGGATAACAATGCTGGGAATGACCCCCAGTACACTGGATTGGTGCTTTGTGATTTTGAGAGTCCCTAACTTGTGGGTCATCATGTACAGCCTGAAGGGACTTGCCCCACACTTATTAATGCCCAAGACTCCTCTCCCCAGAACATGTGGTAGGGGGCCTGGGGGACTTCCTTGGTGATCCAGTGGTTAAGAATCTGCCTGCCAATGCAGGGGACAGGGGTTTGATCCCTGGTCCTGAAAGATCCCACATGATGTGGGGCAACTAAGCCCAGCACCACAGCTACTGAACCTGCACACCCTAAAGCCCATGCTTCACAGCAAGAGAAGCCACTGCAATGAGAAGCCCAAGAAGTGCAACTGGATAGTAGCCCCCGCCCGCTGAAACTAGAGAAAGCCTACAAGCAGCATGGAAGACCTAGCACAGTTAAAAATATATTTTTCTTAATTTTAAAAAAAGGAACATAGGAGGAGTAGCCCAGATTTGGAGCCAGGCAGACTTAGGCCCTTATCCCTACTTAACCATCACTTACAACCTGTATGACCTTGGGCAAGTTATTTAATCTCTCTAAGTCTTGCTTCTTCATTTCTACAAACTGGAAAGCAGGACGGTGTAAACACTGGAATCAACTCCTCCTGGTTTTGCCACCTACTGGCTAATGACTTTGGAAAAGTGATGTCACTTCTAAAAACCTCAACGTTTTCAACAATAAAGTGGGACTAATAAAGCCTGTTTTAAGTGGCTGTTGTAAAGCTTGACGCACGCCAAATGCTTAGTTTATGAGGCCTGATCAGACTGTGCCTTAGATCTTTCAATTCCCAGACATTTGAGTTACATGAGCTAATAAACTCCCGTTGCATTAAAAAAAAGTTTATCACAATATCTGGTACTTAGTAAGAGTGTTCAGTGTGCAGTGGCCATAACAGTAATTTATTATGTAAAGTACCTAGCATGAGGCTTGACACACAATTGCTGATCAGATATTATGTACTATAAAGTGCACACCGGTCAGCACTGAGGGTTTTCCAGGACCTGGCTTAGAAGGATCACTTGTAAAACAAAGGAGTTTCAGTTGTTGGCACGCTTCATGTGTTGTTTTTAGTCGCTAAGTCGTGTCCAAATTTTTGCAACCCTATGGACTGTAGCCCACCAGGCTCCTCTGTCCATGGGATTCTCCAGGCAAGAATACTGGAGTGGGTTGCATTTCCTTCTCCAGGGGATCTTCCCAACCCAGGGATCGAACCCGAGTCTCTTGCACTAGCAGGCAGATTCTTTATTGCTGAGCCACTTGTGAAGCCAAGTTTTATGTGAGTCAACAGTAATTACCACAAAGCTAATATGATCTTGGGCCATATTAAGAAAAGTATTGTCTCTAGAAAATGGGATGTGTTAGTCTTGTCTCCCTCAGCCCTCACCAGACAACATCTAGAAATGGGAAGGGGGTGCAACATGGGAAAGGAGCATGTAAACTCTCACTTTCCAAGGATAATAAAAATTCTTTCTTGACAAGTGTGCTTACCTAAAAACTCTCTCTCTGTCTCCTCTCTCTTCCTTAATAGTCAGTTATGCTGTTGTCTTGGAATAGTTACAGTAAGTTACAATAATCAAGGCAGTGATATTGGCATAACGACAGAGAAATACATAAATAGAATAGAATTGAGAGTCCAAAAATATACATATATTTACAACTGATTTAGACAAAGGTGCAAAGGGACATCCACAAAGAAAAAGGTCTTTTCAACAAATGGTGCTGGAACAATTGTTTATCTAAATGTTAAAACATACAGACACACAACCTTCAATTACTCATATCATATACAAAAAGTAACTCAGAACAGATTCATAGATTTAAATGTAAAACCTAAATCTATAAAACTTATAGAAGAAACATAACAGAAAATTTCTGTGGTCCTAGGTTAGATAAGGGGCTTCCCAGGTGTCGCTAGTGGTAAAGAACACGTCTGCCAGTACAGGAGATGTAATAGACACGGGTTCAATCCTGGGTCAGGAAGATCCGTTGGAAGGGGAAATGCAACCGACTCTAGTATTCTTGCCTGGAGAATCCCCGTGGACAGAGGAGCCTGGCAGGCTACAGTCCATGGGGTCGCAAAGAGTCGGACACGACTGAGCCACAGCACAGCACAGATCACACACCTCTGTGTAGGTACACTTATAATCCTCGTGTTATCCTACATATGAGGAAACTGAATGGACCAGAACAGAGAGGCACGGGGTGGACCAGAACTCATAATACAAGTCAAAGTGCTTCAAAGTCAGCCCAGGTACAGGCTTGGCCAGGTCATTTTTAGTGAAGGTGACCATGACCAGAAGTGACATGGGCAGGATACAGGCATCAAGCCAGTGGTAGGGAAGCTCATCACTTGCACACAGCCCTGGGAATGCTCAGCAAATAACCCCCATCAAACTCTCTTTGGCAGGAGCCACGATCTATCAATCTGGAGAAGATGGAAGGAGGGGGCAAGGTAGTGGAATGAGGAAGGAGAGAGAGGAGCCGAGGTGGTGATGGGAAAAAGAAGGCAAGGACTGGTCCCCATGTTTTACCACTGAGGGATCCAAGGGTAAGGGAGAACTCGAGATCTGCCTGTGTAGCACAGCCTGGGAAAGTCAAAGTTTCATGAATGAAAGCCCTGAGAATCCTTCCAGAATTTGGAATCTGGGATTCTGGAAAGGCTGCAGTTCCCAGAGGTCAGCTATAGTGGGGTGGGTGTGGGGGCTGTCCCAGTACTGCCAGGGCTGGGGACCATTGGAAACCTTCTACCAGGGAAGCCCACATCCATCAGAGGAGTTTCCCCAGAGCGTAAATCCCATCTCTTAGGTCTGCCAAGTTACCGAGCCCTTAAAAAGCTTTTGTAATGGCAGAAAGTGAAGAAGAACTAAAGAGCCTCTTAATGAAAGTGAAAGAGGAGAGTGAAAAAATTGGCTTAAAGCTCAACATTCAGAAAACTAGGATCATGGCATACGGTCCCATCACTTCATGGCAGATAGATGAGGAAACAGTGGAAACAGTGGCAGACTTTATTCTTTGGGGGCTCCAAAATCATTGCAGATGGTGACTGCAGCCATGAAAGTAAAAGATGCTTGCTCCTTGGAAGGAAAATTATGACCAAAGTAGACAGAATATTAAAAGGCAGAGACATTACTTTGCCAACAAAGGTCTGTCTAGTCAACGCTACGGTTTTTCCAGTGGTCATGTATGGATGTGAGAGTTGGACTATAAAGAAAGCTGAGCGCCGAAGAACTGATGCTTTCGAACTGTGGTGTTGGAGAAGACTCTTGAGAGTCGCTTGGACTGCAAGGAGATCCAACCAGTCCATCCTAAAGGAAATCAGTCCTGGGTGTTCATTGGAAGGAGTGATGTTGAAGCTGAAACTCCAGTATTTTGGCCACCTGATGCGAAGAGCTGACTCATTTGAAAAGACCCTGGTGTTGGGAAAGATTGAGGGCAGGAGAAAGGGACGACAGAGGATGAGATGGTTGGATGGCATCACCGACTCGATGGACATGAGTTTGGGTAAACTCCAGGAGTTGGTGATGGACAGGGAGGCCTGGCGTGCTGCAGTTTATGGGGTCGCAAAGAGTCAAACACGACTGAGTGACTGAACTGAACTGAACTGAAATTAAATCTGGTGAATTGAACTTGGGTTCCATATCCAGCAGGAGCCAGAGATCCAGGACACCAAGCAGAAGCTGCAAGGCTGCTCCTGACCTTGCCTCAGAGATCATGCAGCATCACTTCCACCACACACTGCTGGGAATCACGCGAAGGCACGTTTGCTTTTTATGAGCTGACATTTTCAAGGACTCATCAAGTACCAGGCCTTCCACCCAGGTTTCCCATGCTTTTTCTCATCAACTCTTCCAAACAGCCCTGTGATGCCCAGAAAGCAATAAAATTCACAGAACCATGATGTAAAACTCAGAAGTCACTCCCAGGGTGAAAAACCCCTCTCCCTAACCTAGGATCCTTCCTTTCCCAGGTCCAGGGACTTGGAAAGGGAAATTTGAGAGCTCCTTGATGTTAATGGGCAATGAAATTACAGCAAGGGAAGAGTCACCTTGAGTGTAAAGTTCTGCCTTCTTCCTCCTTTAATTCTTATGACAAACCCATATATCAAGAAGGTGTCTTTAGTCGCATTTTACAGATACAAAAAACTGAGGCTCAGAGAGGTTAAGTACCTAGCCCGAGGACACAAACTTTGTTATTCACAGAGTCAGGATTCAAACTCAGTCTGATTCCAAAGTCCACCATGCTCTCCAGCTTCCCATTATAAACGGATGCTCACTGGAATTATATTTCAGAACCTTGACTAAGAGAGAAATTCTATAATTTTTACTCTTTCTTTCCCAAATGTTATTATTCTCTAAAAACCTTTGGATTTGTTACCAACTTCTACAAAGCCAGCTAAATCAAAATAAACACCACCTCCTGTCCGTCTTTGGCTGCACGGTCCATCTTTGGCTGTCCTGTCTGTCTTTGGCTATATAATCCCTTACAATTATACAGTGGAAGTGACAAATGGATTCAAGGGATTAGATCTGATAGAGTGCCTGAAGAACTCTGGACAGAGGTTTGTGACACTGTACAGGAAACAGGAGTCAAACCATCCCCAAGAAAAAGAAATGCAAAAAAGCAAAATGGCTGTCTGAGGAGGCCTTACAAATAGCTGAGAAAAGAAGAGAAGTGAAAGGCAAAGGAGAAAAGAAAAGATATACCCATTTGAATGCAGAGTTCCAAAGAATAGCCAGGAGAGATAAGAAAAGACTTCCTAACTGAACAGTGCAAAGAAATAGAGGAAAACAATAGAATGGGAAAGACTGGAGATCTCTTCAAGAAAATTAGAGATACCAGGGGAACTTTTCATGCAAAGATGGGCACAATAAAGGACAGAAGTGGTATGGAGCTAACAGAAGCAGAAGATATTAAGAAGAGGTGGCAAGAATGCACAGAAGAACTATATAAAAAAGATCTTCATGACCCAGATAACCACAATGGTGTGATCACTCATCTAGAGTCAGACATCCTAGAGTGTGAAGTCAAGAGGGTCTTAGGAAGCATCACTACAAACAAAGCTAGTGGAGGTGATGGAAATCCAGTTGAGCTATTTCAAATCCTAAAAGATGATGCTGTTAAAGTGCTGCACTCAATATGCCAGCAAATTTGGAGAACTCATTAGTGGTTACAGGGCTGGAAAAGGTTAGTTTTCATTCCAATCCCAAAGAAGGGCAATGCCAAAAAATGTTCAAGCTACCAAACAATTGCACCCATCTCACACACTAGCAAAGTAATGCTCAAAATTCTCCATGCCAGGCTTCAACAATACATGAACCATGAACTTCCAGATGTTCAAGCTGGATTTAGAAAAGGCAGAGGAATCAGAGATCAAATTGCCAACATCTGCTGGATCATAGAAAAAGCAAGAGAGTTCCAAAAAAACATCTGCTTCTACTTCATTGACTACACTAAAGCCTTTGACTGTGTGGATCAAACAACAAATTGTAGAAAATTCTTAAAGAGATGGGAATACCAGACCACCTTACCTGCCTCCTGAAAAATCTATATGCAGGTCAAGAAGCAACAGTTAGAACCACACATGGGACAACACGCTGGTTCCAAATTGGAAAAGGAGTACATCAGGGCTGTATATTGTCACCTAGCTTATTTAACTTATATGAAGAGTACATCATGTGAAATGCCAGGAATCAAGACTGCCAGGAGAAATATGAATAACCTCAGATATGCAGATGACAACACCCTTGTGGCAGAAAGTGAAGAAGAACTAAAGAGCCTCTTGATGAAAGTCAAAGAGGAGAGTGAAAAAGCTGGCTTAAAACTCAACATTCAAAAGACTAAGATCATGGCATCCAGCCCCATCATTCCATGGCAAATAGATGGTGAAACAATGGAAACAGTGAAAGACTTTATTTTCTTGGGCTCCAAAATCACTGCAGATGGTGACTGCAGCCATGAAATTCAGATGCTTGCTCCTTGGAAGAAAAGCTATGACAAATCTAGACAATGTATTAAAAAGCAGAGATATTACTTTGCTGACAAAGTTCCGTCTAGTCAAAGCTATGGTTTTCCCAGTAGTCATGTATGGATGTGAGAGCTGGACTGTAAAGAAAGCTAAGTGCTGAAGAATTGATGCTTTTGAACTGTGGTGTTGGAGAAGACTCTTGAGAGTCCCTTGGACTGCAAGGAGATCCAACCAGTCCATCCTAAAGAAAATCAGTTCTGGGGGTTCATTGGAAGGACTGATGCTGAAGGTGAAACGCCAATACTTTGGCTACCTGATTCATTGCAAAAGATCCTGGTGCTGGGAAAAATTGCAAGCAGAAGAAGATGACGACAGAGGATGAGATGGTTGAATGGCATCACTGACAAGATGGACATGAGTTTGAGCAAGCTCCAAGAGTTGGTGATGGATGGCGAAGTCTGGCGTGCTGCAATCCATGGGGTCGCAAAGAGTCAGACATGACTGAACCACTAAACTGAACTGAACTGAACTGACCTGTCCATCAGGAAGCTGCCTCTGATTGCCCAAAGCCCTGGGCTCACCCAACATAGCACCCAACCCATAGTCTGTAATCACCTGCTGACCTGTCTGCTCCCCTTTGTAGGACAAAAATCTATGTCAGAGACATAGGAGGTGCCAGTAAGCATTTGAGGAAGGAGGAAGAAAGAAGGAAAAATTCGAGGGAAAGAATTTTTAAAAGTCATAATAACAATAGATACCATTTATGTAATTGAATGTGTACTGTGTGCCAGACACTGGCTCAGTGTTCTACTGCAGGAACAGTCTCCTCTAAAGCTCTCAATTCTCTGAGCTTCACCCCAATTTGTATTAGAGGAGAATGACATCTGGAAAGGGTGTCGCCTGCCCAGGGTTGCAGAGCAAGTAAATGACTCCACAGCCTGGGTTGTTACCACCACTTTGCAACCATGGGGCCGCTTCCCTGAGCTGTCATAGGAGCAGAGGAATTAATCAACAATGGTTGAAAAGAAATTCTAGAAGGTACCGCTCCAGGTCCACTGGGCTTCTTTACTGTAAATGAGGGCATGGCAACCCACTCCAGTATTCTTACCTGGAGAACTCCATGGACAGAGAAGCCTGGACAGTCCATGGGGTCACAAAGAGTCAGACATGACTGAAGCAACTACACAAGCATGCTCCATTTTTCACTCCCCTCCTTCCCTTCTCTGGGAGGGGAGGGCTTGGATAACCTCAGGGTGGTCCCAGTTATGGCAGATGTCTATGCTTCACCTGTCCTCTGGGCTGGTCCCCTGGTATCTACTACCCACAACTGCTCCTGGCCACAGCTCCTGCTTTTCTGACCATGGCTCTCTCTGGTCCACAGTCTTCCTGGGTATTTCTATATCCCTGTCTCCTGGAGTTCGAGAAACAATGGATTGCCTTTCCATACCTCCATCCTGGAGCAGGTGGGCTCTAAGGCTGCCCTGTGAGGGTCCAGATTCATCCTCTTCATCAGGACTGCTCAAAGTGTGGTCCACATTACCTGGGAACTTGTTAGAAATGCAAAATCTCAGGCTCCACCCAGGAGCTACTGAATCATAAACTCTGGGCTGGGAGCCCACACAACATGGGTCCACCTAGGTTGGAACAAGCCCACCAGGGGCTTCTGATACATAGTCAAAATTAGGAATCACCGCCCCACCTCATACCTTCCCGAGAGCTCATAGTGCAAAGTCCACACTCTAAGTTGGCCGGGTCCCAGGTGTCGACCTTTAAAAAGGAAGTTGGGGGTAAGAGAGCAATTTAGAAAAACTCTTCATCCCTCCCAAGGGCGTGGGTCTTTACAATGAAACTGTAGATTCTGAAATGGTTATGCTTGTTCTACTCTTTCAAATTATCCATTTAGAAAGTCAGCGCTGAGGACCATCAGCTGCTGAATCCCCCCTCCTCTAGAAGCAGTAGATCCCTCAGTGTCAAGGGTTAAGGAAGGACAGGAAAATGCCTGGGAATTAAAAATTCATGGGATAGCTTTTCAAAAATCTTTCTTTCACTACACATACAATGTGTCTTCAATTCCAGACTGATTTAACCTTCATGTCAACCCCAAGAGGCCCAGGCCGACAGTATCAAGTTCACCCTCTGGTGCAGCAGTCAGCCCATGGACTCTGAACCATCACCTGAGCTCAAGGGGAGGGTCCTCATTTTCACTCACCTCTTCTCTCCATCCTTGCTGTGGTCACTGCCCATTTTCTGGTCTCATCAATCCAGCCCAACCACTTACTACTGTGGGATCTTGGGCAAGTTACTTAATCTCTTTGTGCCTCCCTTTACTCATTTGTAAAACGAGGATTCCACATTCAACTTCAAAAACAGCTTATTGAGCACTTACAATATTCCGGGCGCTGGAGACATGGCAGTGAACCAAACAAAAATCCCTGTGCTCACAGAATCCCACTACGGTGGTGATAACAGCGCCTGGGAGGAGGAGGAAGGAGGAGGGTTAGTTTCGATAAGGCGGCTAACAAAGGTCCCACTAACAAGGTGATATCTGAGCTGAAATTTGAAGGCACAAACTACCGGAAGAGCTGGGGAAACGGCATCTGGGTTGAGGGAAGGACAAGTACCAGAATGCTGAGGCAAGTGGGCGCTTGGAGAGTTGGGGGTTTGGCAAAGATGTCAGTGTGGCCAGAATAGTGTGAGGGAGGGGCGAAAGGAAGATGTCTGGTAAGGAGCTGGGAGAGAGGGACGAGGTCATGGAGGGATCCAGCTGCTCTTATCAGGACCTTGACTTTGATGCTAAGGAGATGGGGGCAGATTCAAGCAGAAGAGGGACCTGATGTGATTTTGCGTTTTAAGGCCACACTGGCTGCTGTGTGCAGGGGCTAAAGCAAGGCCAGAGGCAAGGAGACTGTTCAGAAACGGGACCACTGGACTTCCCTGGTGGTCCAGTGGTTAAGACTCCATGCTTCCACTGCAGGGGGCATAGGTTTGATCCCTGGTCAGAGAACGAAGATCCTACATGCCTCATAGCCAAAACAAACCAACCAACCCCCTAAAACACACTACTTTTTAAAAAATAAAAAGAAATAAAGAAATGCGGCTATTACTGTAATCCAAGCAAGAAAGAGTGGGGCCTAGTCCAGTGGGCAGCAGAAGGGAAGTGAGAAGCCATCAGACTGAAGATATGTGCTTGACAAGACTGGCAGCTAGATGGAATGTGAGGAGTGAGAGGAAGGGGTCCAGGGGTGGGAGTCAGGTTGGGGGCAGGGATAGACAGGTAGACTCCAAAGATTTTAGCCTGAACAACTGAAAACCTGAAATTGCCGTTTACTAAGATGGGGAGCAGAGAAGGCAACGGCAACCCACTCCAGTACCTGTGCCTGGAAAGTCCCATAGACGGAGGAGCCTGGTAGGTTGCCGTCCATGGGGTCTCTAGGAGTCGGACGCGACTGAGCAGCTTCACTTTCACGCATTGGAGAAGGAAATGGCAACCCACTCCAGTGTTCTTGCCTAGAGAATCCCAGGGACGGGGGAGCCTGGTGGGCCGCCATCTATGGGGTCACACAGAGTCGGACACAACTGAAGCGACTTAGCAGCAGCAGCAGCAAGATAGGGAGGGGGCTTCCCAGATGGCGCTAGTGGAAGCCTGCCAATGCAAGAGACATAAGAGACACAGGTTCAATACCTGGATTGAGAAGATCCCCTAGAGGAGGGCATGGCAACCCACTCCAGTATTCTTGCCTGGAGAGTCCCATGGACAGAGGAGCCTGGTGGGCTAGAGTCCAAGGGGTCTCAAAGAGTCAGACATGATTTGTGACTTAGCATGCACACAAGATGGGAAGGACAGAGAGAGGAGCAGATTTGGGAAGATCCTTTTTTGACATGTGGAAGTTAAGACTCCTATTAGACATCCGTAGCAAAGCTAATGGGCTGTTCGACATATAGATCGGACAGAAGGGATTCGCAGACTGGAGACAGACATGTGGGAGACTTCCATGTATAGGTGGTATTTCTAGAAGGTCATGAGAGCACCTACTTTGCATGGCTGCTGTGGGGATGAAATGAGCTAAAACATGCAAGCATTTAGAACAGTGTCTGTCATGTAGCAGGTACTCGGTAAAGCCTGGCTAATCACGGACATCATTTGATGTCACTTGTACTGCCCTACTAGCTTCCCAACTGGGCTACCTCCATACCCTCCTCCACACTGCAGGTCAGAGTGATCTTTCTATAGCCTGGATCTGACCATCCCTCCCTGCCCAAAGCTGCCGTGGCTCCCTACTGCCTACAAGAACAAGTGCAACAGCCACAGGTCCCTCAAGGCCTTTCCTCACCCAGAGGCTGCCACCTTCACCAGCCCCAATTTCTGCCACCACCCCCCGCCTCCCACTTTGTCCTCCAGCAATAATAGGGAACCCTTTGTTCACAGCTTGGTGTCTTTGAACATGCAGCTGCCTCTGCCACGACTTGTTCAGCAACAACCTCTGACCGGTTCTCACGTCCTCTACAAAGCCTCTCCCCCCACCCAGGGGGCTGCCTCCCTTCCTTGTAGCCCTGCTTCCTACTCTCACTACTGTTCCTTGCCCTTAAGAAAGTCTGAGTTCTTTCCATATGCATGCACACACACATCCCTGCCCTGTTCCTTCCATCCCCATTCCTGCAACACTGAACTACTAGCCTGAGCTACAGGCAAAAGGCTTGAAGGAGGACAATTTCCCATGATGGATTTTATTATCGTTCAGTTCAGTTGTTCAGTCACGTCTGACTCTTTGCTACCCCACGGACTGCAGCACGCCAGGCTTCCCTGTCCATCACCAACTCCCGGAGCTTGCTCAAACTCATATCCACCGAGTCAGTGATATCATCCAACCATCTCATTCTCTGTCATCCCCTTCTCATCCTGCCTTCAATCTTTCCCAGCATCAGGGTCTTCTCCAATGAGTTGGCTCTTTGCATCAGGTGGCCAATGTATCGGAGCTTCAGCTTTAGCATCAGTCTTTTGAATAAGTATTCAGGGTTGATCTCCTTTAGATTGACTGATTTGATCTCCTTGCAGTCCAAGGGACTCTCAAGAGTCTTCTCCAACACCACAGTTCAAAAGCATCAATTCTTCGACACTCAGCTTTCTCACATCCATACATGACTACTGGAAAAATCATAGCTTCAACTATCTGGACCTTTGTTGGCAAAGTAACGTCTCTGCTTTTTAATATGCTGTCTAGGTTTGTCATAGCTTTTCTTCCAAGGAGCAAGTGACTTTGAATTTCATGGCTGCAGTCACCATCGGCAGTGATTTTGGAGCCCAAGAAAATAGTCTCTCACTGTTTCCATTGTTTCCCCATCTATTTGCCGTGAAGTGACGGGACTGGATGCCATGATCTTAGTTTTCTGAATGTTGAGTTTTAAGACAGCTTTTTCACTCTCCTCTTCCACTTTCATCAAGAGGCTCTTTGGTTCCTCTTCGCTTTCTGCCATAAGGGTGGTGTCATCTGCATACCTGAGATTATGGATATTTCTCCCAGAAATCTTGATTCCATCTTGTGCTTCATCCAGCCCAGGATTTTGGTGATATATTCTGCATATAAGTTAAATAAGCAGGGCGACAATATATAGGTTTGACATAGTCCTTTCCCAATTTGGAACCACACTGTTTATTATCGTTACTATGTTTTAGATCACCAGACAGAGGCCCAGAGGAAAGAAGTTACTTTTGTAAGTCAATCAACTGGAAAACACTGGCCAGGAATGGCCTCCAGGCTTGTCTGATTCCAAGTCCTAGGCTCAAATGCATACACACATGTCACAAACACACAGAATTAACAATCTAAGGGTACCCCGGGGAATGGGAGGTACAGGGTCCTTTGGTCTTTCAATTGTTCCCTACTTGGGGAGGAATCCAAAGCTAGGGAGAGCATAAAGGATTTAAGCTCAGAAACAAGCTTCACTTGCTTATTCAATAATTCATTCTCTTATTCACTCACTCATTTACTCCCTCATTCTCTCATTCATCCATTGACTCACTCAGTCACAAGCAATTAATTGGTTCTACTTCCAATTTCTTATCATACTGTTCATGGGGTTCTTGTGGCAAGAATACTGGAGTGGTTTGCCATTCTCTGCTCCAGTACTTTGGCCACTTGATGCAAAGAGCTGACTCAACGGAAAAGACCCTTGAAGAGAAGAACTGACTTATTGGAAAAGCTGGGAAAGATAGAAGGGAAAAGGAGAAGAGGGCAGCAGAGGATGAGATGGCTAGATATCATCACTGATGCAATGGACATAAATCTGAGCAAACTCCTGGAGACGGTGAAGGACAGGGAAGCCTGGCATGCTGCAGTCCATGGGTTGCAAAGAGTCAGACACAACTTAGTGACTGAACAACAACAATAACTTTCAATTTCTATTCCCAGCAGACACAGAAGCTACCCTCTAAGAGCTTGGAGACCGTGAAGAACCTGGTCAGGGGACAAGGTGACACTCAAAGTACTTGCAGTGAACCTTAAAAGGGGAGAAAAGTCTACCTTGTGGCCCTGGGAAAAGGACATCCCTTCCTGATGCTGCAGCCTGTGCAAAGGGCCAGAGGCTTGAAGTAGCTGCTAGAGACCTTCAGCAGATCTTCCAGAGGTAGGGTACCTGGGGAAGGGGATTGGAGGGTTGATGGGGGTTAATTGGGAGAGAAGGTTGAAGGCATGGGCAAGAGCCAAGGTCAAGATTAATCTGGGAATTAAGTATAGAGGAGGGTTAAAGTTTGGATTGGTTTTAGGATTAGAGAGTGAGTTTGAAATTGGATTATTTCTTTTTAACTGTTTTTCCAGAAGGGTTCCCTGTGATTTGTGTTAGTGGTAAGGAACTGGTTATGATCAGGCCTACCAAGAACCTAAAACTCAAGGATGATTTCAGGATTGAGATTCAGTTCAGCTCAGTTCAGTTCAACCACTTAGTCATGCCCAACTCTTTGGGACCCCATGGACTGCAGCACACCAGGCCTCCCTGTCCATCACCAACTCCTGGAGTTTACACAGACATATGTCCACTGAGTCAGTGATGCCATCCAACCATCTCATCCTCTGCCATCCCCTTCTCCTCCTGCCTTCAATCTTTCCCAGCATCAGGATCTTTTCAAATGAGTCAGTTCTTCGCATCAGGCGGCCAAAGTATTGGAGTTTCAGCTTCAGCATCAGTCCTTCCAATGAATATTCAGGACTGATTTCCTTTAGGATGGACTGGTTGGATCTCCCTGCAGTCCAAGGGATGCTCAAGAGGCTTCTTGAGCATCTTGACTTCTTGAACACCACTGTTCAAAAGCATCAATTGTTCAGCGCTCAGCGTTCTTTATAGTCCAACTCTCACATCCATACCTGACTACCGGAGAAACCATAGCTTTGACTAGACAGACTTTTGTTGGCAAAGTAATGTCTCTGCTTTTTAATATGCTGTCTAGGTTGGTCGTAAGTAAATCTCGAAGTACTGGAGGAAGCAAAACCACTTGCTGGGCATGAGGTCTTCATTTTCCTGCTCCCTGAAGCATGAATGCACGGGCTGTGTAATATTTGGGCACAGTCACTTAACCCTCTTGGTCTCCGAGTGCCTACCTATTAAACTGCTGAGCGGGTTAGGATACTGCGCTATGAGCATCTTCTCTGGGCCGGGTACCACCGGCAGTCCAGATGTCGTCAATGGCTCCTGACAGGTGCGTAGGAACGGAACTGCCTAGCCCACCACCCGCATCCAGCAGGTGCTCTTCAGGGCTAGTCCTCTTCCAGTCCCTCCTTTCCCCACAAAGCCGACTCCAGGAGCCCCTTCTCCTCGGCCCGGGCAGCCCACGAGTGCTGAGTCACTCGTCTGGAGGAATGAGCCGCGCCAGGGGCTGGGGCGCCCCCCGCCCTCTCCCCCCTCCTCCCTGTGGGCCTGGGGTCCCAGGCAACCGCGGGCGGGGAGCCGCGCAATTACCCTAATTACAGCCTGGCCTCCGCGGCGGTGGCGAGCGCGGCCACGCCATCCCAAGAACGCCCCCGGCCCGGGCCCGAGCGTGGGAACCGGCGTGCCCTCCGCCCGGGGCGGCGGCTGCGGCGTGGGGAGCCTGTCCGCCCGCCCGCCTCGGAGGCAGTGATGACCGATAAGCCTGGCCGGCTCGCCGCTCCAGCGCGGCTAATTACTGGGCGGCGCTGGGCGAGCTCGCGGCTCCTTTCAAGTGCGCCCCCCGCCCAGTGTTCCGCATCCCCACATCTGGGCGGGGAGTGGCGAAGCGGGGGCCTCGATTGGCTGGGAAAGCCGAGGGGCCAAGCTCTCGGGCGGGTTCCCACGCGCCATTTACCCATTTTTTCATTCACTCACCCATTCGCCACTCATTCATTCACTTACCAAACAGACGTTCGCGGCGTCTGTGGCTGCCTTTTCGGTAAAACGAGAATAATAAAGAATCCGCCTACAATACGGCAGACCTGGGTTCAATACCTAGATTGGGGAGATCCCCTGAAGAAGGGAAAGGCTACCCACTCCAGTATTCTGGCCTAGAGAATTCCAAGGACAGTCCATGGGTTTGCAAAGAGTCAGACACGACTGAGCGACTTTCACTTCACTCACTTAAAGTGTGTCTCACAAGATGGTTCTAAGGGCTAACGTGGGCATGGGGAGGAAGGGGACGACTCCTTTACTAAAAATTCATTCTGTGCTCCACCATCTCAAATACACATCAGCTCACTTAGTCCTCACAAACACCCAGAATGGGTGAAGCTCCATTTTACAGACACACAGACAGAGGCTCAGAGATGGTGGGATTTGCGGAGGTCACTCAGAAATAGGAGTCTCACACGTTTGGCCCTGTGCTAAGTGCTTTTTGTGCGTTATCTCATTTAATCCTTGCAGCAACCTCAGACACTGAATATTCATATTTCCTTTTTCTTTTCTTTTTTAGTATTGTTTGCATCATGCAAACTCTTAGTTGCGTCATGTGGGATCTTAGTTCCCTGACCAGGGATCAAACCCGGGCCCCCTGCATTGGTAGCGTGAAATCCCACAAGTGTACGTATTTCATCCCCATGTTACAGATGAGGAAACTGAAGCTGAGAGAGTAAGTAACTTGCTCAAGGCCACACCGCTGAAGTGGCTGAAGCGAGGTTCGAACCCACCAAACCCATCGGGGACACCACAGCTCTCCACTGTGGAGCTGGAATAGAGCAATCCTTCTCCCCCTACCCCTTCCAGCCTCAAGTGCAGGATGGGCAAAGTTTCAGTGCCCAGCTGCCTCCCACCCCATGGACCAGCGCAAAATACTCAGGGAACCGTTTAGAGGGGACTTGATGCGGAGGAAAGGACATGAGATAGATACAAACAACCTGAACATTTAAACTCTCTGAGCCTCAGTTCCTCATCTATAAAATGGGCACAGCAGTCCCCATCCTGCCTCCCTCCCAGCACTGCTGCTCATGTGCTGTTCTGAAGTCCATTGACTGTGTTCATTCGCTTAGAACACTTCTTGAATGCCAACTGCCACCTTGGTGCCACCGCTACAGTGATCAACTGTGCCGCTTGCCCAGGGCTGACGGGTACCTGGGCTGCAGAACTCAGAGTGCTACACTGAGATAATCCTGGGCAAACCAGGACAGTTGGTCTCCCTGCCTGGGCTGGGTGCTGGGGATTTGAGCCACATCAGAGCCTGGCGTGACTCCTCTGAGAACTGGAAAGGCTCCTGCCCACGGGAAGGGATGCCCCATGGGAGCTGTTGGCACTGGAACAGGGCAAGGACGACGCGCCCTGCTGATGTGCTGTGCTCAGCTTTTTCCCAGTCCCCTGGCTCCAGGCCCAGGCAGATATGCCAAAGCAATCCTACCCATTGCCTGGCTGGGAAAGCTGAGGCTAACAGACTGGCAGTGGCTTTCCCACAGCACCTGCTATGAGTCAGCGCCCAGGGGCAGGGGTGATCAGTCCCACCTCTCTCTACCCGCCCCCTTGAACAAGCCACTCTACCTCTCCAAGTTGCTTCCCATCCTCATCTGAGGGTGGGGGATGGGAGTGACGGGGCATCTCCAAGCCCAGTGTGGGTGGTGACTGTTACTAGAAGCTTTTCTAGGAACCCTCTACACCACCAGAAACTCCCAGTAAAGCAGGCCTCCCCAAAGGCGGGGGTGCCTGCCAAGAATGTGGTCACTGCTGGGTTCTTGGCAGTAGCCAGGTGAGGAAGTGCCAGAAAGAACCTAGAGAGATTGACCTTGAAGTAGACAGAATGGGTCTTAACCCCAGCAAGTCACTGGGTCTCTCTGAGCTTCATTGTCCTCACCTAGAAGAGGGGAAATATAGTCTACCTCCTTCCACTGGTGTTGTGAATGAGACTCTGATGATGAAGTGCTCAGGACACACCAGTTCCCCTCCTGTCTCCTCTATTGGTCCCTGGACTCCCTGGCCCAGCTGCTCTGGATTCAGCCTAAGGTCCTCTTCAGCCACTTCCCTCTTTTGCCTCCATTCACTGGGAACCCACCATGTCCTGGTCTTCTTAGGACCATGAGTGGGGCTGACATAAAAAATGGAGTCTCCCTTCTTTCCTGGGAAGCCCTGGCATTTCCTAGGAGCCCAGGTGGAGGGAAGAGAAAGAACAACAGCAGCCATCACCCCTGAGAAAACAGGAGACCAGCTTCCTAACACCTTCCCTCTCTCCCACAGTCTCTCTCTGCCTGGAAGCCCTTTCCCTTCATCCCCTGGCTCCTACCATCCCCACTCAATACTGAGTTCCAAGGCTCCTCTGTGTCTGTATCCAGCAGGAAGCCTGCCCTGATTGCCCCAAGTAGAGTTAACTACTCTTTCCCCAAGGAAGTCTGACTTGTCTTTGTTTTTATTTATTTTATTGAAGTATAGTTGATTTACAATGTTGTGTTAATTTTTTGCTATACACAAAGGAATATACACATATATATTCTTTTTCATATTCCTTTCCATTATGGTTTATTATAAGATATTGAATATAGTTCCCTCTACTATACAGTAGGACCTTGTTGTTTATTCATTCTATATATAATAGTGTGCATCTGCTAATCCCAAGCTCCCAGTTCACTCCTCCACACCCCACTCCCCCTTGGCCACCACAGCCTGTACTTTATGTCTATGAGTCTGTTTCTATTTCACTGATAAATCCGTTTGTGTCATATCTTAGATTTCACATATAAATTATAACACATAGTGTTTGTCTTTCTCTTTCTGACCTACTTCACTTCACATGATAATCTTTAGGTGTATCCATTATATTGCAAATGGCGTCTTTCATTCCTTTTTTATTGCTGAGTAGTATTGCATTGCATATATATACCACATCTTCTTTATCCATTCATCTGTCAATGGGCATTTAGGTTTTTTCCATGTCTTGGCTATTGTGAGTAGTGCTGCCGTGAACATAGGGGTACATGTATCTTTTTGAACTATAGTTTTGTCCAGGTTTATGCCCAGGAGTGAGATTGCTGGATCATACGGCAACTCTATTTATATTTTTGAGGGACCTCCGTACTGTTTTCCATAGTGGCTGCACCAGTTTATATTCCCATGACCTGTTTTTAATCTGCAAGCAGGCAGAGGGTCTAACTCAATGTAGGCAGCAGTAGATATGAAAAGAGAAGAATCAGAAGGGAGGGTGTGGGCCTGAGCCTATGTTCAGGATTGAGGGATCATCAAAGGAATTCCTGCCCACTTTGTGCCTAGACATTCCCTCCAGAATGGGAGAACGTGTCAGAGGAGAGGAGGTCTACCTCTTTCCAGGGCCTTCTTGCTCCGATTTTACACCTTTATGGATTTCATCAGCAACCCATCTCCATCTCCATCTCCTACTCCCTGCTGGGGTAGGGGAGTTATCCAACACTGGGACACAGACACGTGGGTGTGGACTTCAGCTTTGCCGGGAGCAGCGGGTCACCTTGAGGAAAGTCATTTCCTTATGTATGAGGGGTTTGACCAGATGACCTTGAGGTCCTTCTAAACATAATCTTAAGATATAGAAATTCTGAGACTTCCAGGTCTTTACATCCAGAATCCATGGTGTAAAGCTGCTCTGTCCAGTACAGTAACCACTGACCACATGTGGCTACTGAGTACTTGATATGTGATTCACACTATTTGTGCTGTAAGAATAAAATACACACTAGATTTCAAAGATATAATACCAACAATGTGAATTCCTATTGGTGACATGTTGTTGATTGATGTTTACTCTCTTTAGTCATGTCCGACCCTTTGCAATCCAATGGACTGTAGCCCACCAGGCTCCTCTGTCCATAGGATTTCCCAGGCAAGAATATTGGAGTGGGTTGCCATTATAACTTTGGATATGTTGGGTTAAATAAAATTGTTATTAAAATTAATTTCTCTTGTTTCTCTTTACTTTTTTTAAAAAATGTGCTGGAACATTTACAACTTCACATATTGACTCATATTGTATTTCTATTACACAACTCTGGATAAACAGCTGGTGATCACCCGGCCAAGCCAAGATTTCCTCCCTGGGCACTAATCAGCTCTGGAGTTGTTGAGGTATGTTCTCTTCCTAGGAGAGAAGAATCAGACCCTGAAACCTTATGAGATAGCGTTGCTTCCTCCCCCAAAGGAGGTACCCCACATCTCCTCTTCCTCTTTGCACAACTGTTTTCTGGGGAAGTGAAGAGCCCAGCCCATCTTTCAATGCTGTGCTTACTCTGCAAGGAAGACAGAATTAAGACATGACTGGGAAATTCCTTTTCAGGCTGACTTCCAGAACAAGAGCCAAGTTGACCCACCCTGAGGAAACCCCCCGCTGCCCCTTCCTGCCTGGCCCAACTCTGTCCCCTAAGTCTGAGCCAGGATGGCACCAAGCTGGGCATTCAAAGGGGCATCTGACCTTCCCCTTAGCCCCCACCAGGGAATTTACACAGCAGACAAAGTGGTGGGTCACACCCACAGGGTAACTGGAGCCTTCGTCTACTGGGAAATAGCAGATCTTTACTGAGATACGGGCAGATATGGGCCCTGTCTCTGCATGCCCCACCCCGACCAAGATTTCCCTCCACATTTTGAGAAGGAAATAAAGAACAGGACACAGCGGTTAAGAGTGAAACCTCAGCTCTCCTTCAGGCATAAGTTTAAAGCCCAGTTTGGCAAGGTGTTTGCCTGGTGGCTCAGCTGGTAAAGAATTTGCCCACAATGCGGGAGACCTGGATTCGATCCCTGGTTGGGAAGATTCCTTGGAGAAGGAAATGGCAACTCACTCCAGTATTCTGGCCTGGAGAATTCCATGGACTGTATAGTCCACAGGGTTGCAAAAAGTCAGACACGACTGAGTTACTTTTACTTCCCTTGCTCTGTGACCTTGAGCAACCTCCCTGGGCCTCAGTCGCCTCATCTGTGAAATGGAAACAATCCTAGTAAGGACCTTGTAGGGTTGCAAGAACTCAGTGGAATAATGCGTGCATGACAGAGAAAGGGTTTATGAAACATCAGCTATTGTTACTATTATTAATAAAAACAGAACCTTTCCTCATTTATGGACTTCTTTTCATAAAATCAACCAAACCAAGGTGGCCTTAGAGTCTTCTCAGGGATTCAAAGAACCAGTCACTGGAACACTTTGACTGGAAAGGGTTTTTGCAGGGTGTCTGGTCTAGTGCTTCATAAAGAAGTGACGGTTTGAAAGTCCCTTCTGCTGAGGGTTGGCAGCTCAGATCCTCAAGCAGCATAGATGGGGGTGGCAGAAGAGTGAGGAAGACCCTGTGCCTTAGATAGCCCCTTCCTGTGCTCCCCCAGGCCCCAGACAGCAGGGTCCGGAGGGGTGGGGTGAAACTGTAGGGAAAAGGGGCTGGAGAACTCCAGAAGCTATTTTTTCATTAATTCCCCTCAGTACACCTGCAAAAATGAAATCACTGGAAGGTATTGCTTCTATTTCCCTCAATATTCACACTTAAAACAGGATTTTCAACTATTAGTGGAATTTTTTTAAGTCCCCAAAGGAGTCTATTGTCTTAGCAATTCCAGATCATCAAAGAGACAAAGTCACATCAAGAAAACAGTCATATTTGCACATAATCATGTTAGACAAAGTATTAAGCCCTAATTTTTCTGCCTTCAAACTGGTTTTTAACATACCCTTTTTTGGTTATATTTATGTAATTTTATCAACTGCTCATCCTTGAGAGAAAACCATAGTTTATTCTGAGATAATGTCTGTTTGGATTTTTTGGTGCTGAAATGTTTTCCCTCTTAATGAAGTGGTGAAGTGATTGGTAGTTGTTTTGGGTTTGTTTGACTGGCTGGTTGGGCTGTTTTATGTGTCCTGTTTTTATGTGCTTTATTATTTGGAAAAATAAAAAATTAGCTGCCTTACATCAGTTCTATAATTTGAAAGGGATGGTTTATTGCTCCAATGGTCTGGGAATTGCTGAGCTAGTCCAACCTCCCACCCACTAAGCACCTTCCTCTTGTCCTGCCCAGCCTGTACCCTCAGAGACGGGCCCCCCTGAAATCCCTAAACCATTCCCCTGGTAATGGGGCTCCTACAACTCCTGGCAACGAGGAACTTGCATTTCCCAAAGCTACCATACTACCCTCAGACTCCTCTGACTCAGAAGTTCCTTCCACTAAACTGAAACCCACTTCCCGATGGTCCTAGGTTCATTTTTAGATGTCACCCTCACTACCTAGAAACAGCCATTTAGAGATCTAAAGGCAGTGTGAGTATGACCTCCTGGAGGCTTCCCTTCTCTGGGCCAAGACTTCCAGTTCCTTCCATGGCCTTTGGATCCCCTACCAGGAGTTCAATCTGAGAGGTGAGCAGTGTGGTTGATAAGGGTGTGGGCTCCAGAGTCAGTCTTGGTGTGAATCCTGGCTACACCTCTTTCTTGCTGTGTGATCTTGAACGAGTTACTCTAGCTCTCTGGGTCTCAGTTTTCCGCTCCCTCACCTCAAAGCAGAGACAATAACAGCTCCAATACGATTGTCATGCTGGGAGGATGAAGTCAGTTAACATGCGTTACGCCCACTGTAGAATAGTGCTTGGCACCGCACTGCTCAGCATGTGTCATCTAGGATGTGTGTTGTGGTCCCACCCTTCCCAACCCATCACCGGGGGCAGGGGCCTGACCCAAGCTGGGCCAACAGACTTTTTTACAGGCACTTGCAGACTCAGGGAAAGGAGTCAGTTTTTCTCCATGAGCTAAAGGCTCAAGGTGTAAAACTCAACCATATTTTCTACACCATAAAATAAATCAGTGTGTGGTGAAAGAGAAAAGGTAATGTCCAGAAAGAAACAAAGGCAAGAGAGAAAGGGCTAGTTCCAGCTAGCCCTTCCTAGAACCTCAGGGTTTGTCTCAGTAACTTAGTAACTTTCCTAGTAATTTAGCAACTACCTCCAAACTTAGGACTTGGGACTTCCCTGGTGGTCCGGTGATTAAGACTCTACCTTGCAAGGCAGGGGACGTGGGTTAGATTCCCGGTCAGGGGACTAAGATCCCGCATGTTGCAGAGCACCTAAGCCCACAAGCTACAACTACGAGCCCATGTGCCACAACTAGCGAGTCTCTGCGCTGCAACGAAAGATCACACACGATGCAAAGTAGACCCCACACAGCCAAATAAATACACAAGTAAATATTTAAAAAAAAAAAAAAAAAAAACCACCTTAGGGCTTAAAACAGCAATCATTTATTAGCTCCTGAGTCTATATGCTAGGCTGGGCTCTACTGGCAACTCCTGGGCCCATACTCGCCTTTGCTGTCAGCTGGTAGCTTGGCTAGGGCTGCTTGGTCCAGGATGGTCTGAAGGTGACCTAGCATTTACTGAATGTCTGTCATATCCCAGACCCTCTGGGAAATACCTGAGTGGAGAAAATTAACATTCACTGAGTTCCTACCTGGTGTTAGGCCTGTGATGGAATTTTAGGTGCATTATCTCACTTAATTCTCCTGACTACACAGTCAGGGAGCTGTTATTATGACCACCCCCATTTTACAGGCAAGGAAACTGAGGGTTTGAGAGGAGGAATAACTTGTCTAAGATTTCAAGACCCAGGGGGTCTGAGCTGGAATTCCAACCAAAGACTCCTAACTCCGCAGAGCCCAAGAGCTGGCGCTGCACCATTCCTGGCCCTAGCCCCATCCCAGAGTGAAACTAGGTCCTAACTTCATGCTGCTTTATGTGTCATCAAGGGGATCGACTGGACATAACATCCAACAGCATAAGATTCAATACCAGTCATTCGGTAAAAGCATCCCCCTGCCTCCTTTGTGCTAGGCACCGTGTCAGGGACAGAGATGCGGAAATGACTCAGACACAGGACGCAGTGGCAGCGACGTGGAGGAGGAAGTGATTAATCATGCCTGCTTTGGGCTCAGCATTGGCTCTTTATCAGCCCATTTCTTAAGAGGTAGATGATGCTGGCGAGGAAATTCAGCTCAGGCCAAACCCCCTTTCCACAGATGCCCTGGGTCTCAGGGTCCCACTTATGCGGCAATAAGAGGTCAAGGTCATCCTCAGGGGGAGCATCCAAGGCCCTGCACCCATCCTCTGAGCCTGGCTACAAAGCTCGGTACATGTCATCTGTTCACAGGATATCTGTGCGTGCCAGGTCAGAAGTAGAAGCTTCCAAGATAAGCAGATATCCTTGCCACCTTGCGAGGCAATTCAGGGACCTCTGAGCCCAAGGGAGCAATTTCTGCCAGCCCTGAGTTGGGATGCTCAGAGATTCAGCATCCATATGCCCAGGGCCCTGTCCCCATCGAGCAGGCATGAGTCATGGAAGGAACCTGACCCCAAGGTGAATTCTAGCTGCACCAGCTGCTGGCTGTGTTTCCTTATATATGCTGTCAATAATCCTTCCTGAGTATTCTCATTACCTGAAAAATGGGGACAAAATCCCCATCTGACCCAACACTTTTTATGTTTCTTGAGCTAGCTGAAGTAAAATCAGGACTGTCTCAGGCACCCGGGGGCACCTCCTGAAACCCCAAGGCATAGGGGCCCGTGAGCCTGGCATTCCCCCTGTAAAGCCCCCAGAAATTCGGGCACGACTACCTCCCCCATCTTCCCTCTCATTTCTCTTCTCTCCAGACTTGCTTCATTTTTCTCCCTCTGAAGATGCTCCCCCACTTTATATGGTGCCTGTGGCAAAAGCTGGCTGCCCCCACAGCCCACTCATAAGTGTATGTGGGACAGTTCCAACCTCATTCAGTCTGGCTGCCGTCTTTCAGTCCCCATTCCAAACTCCCGGGAGAGTCTGGTCCAGCTAGGCTTAAGCTCCACCACTCTGGTCTATGGCACAGAGAGCTTTGTCCAGCAAAGGGGGTCATACAGCGTAACAGGAACCCCCACGGGTAAAATGAGGTAGAGAGCATTTCTCAGAGAAAGAGTGTCAACATGGATGAGGCAGATTCCCCAACCCCCACCCCATGAGTTATTTTGAGGATTAAATAGGATCATGGGCTTCAGTCCCCTGACACCTAATAAGCATGCACTTCAAGGGAGGGTCTTAGGTCAGATTTCCCTAGAAGCTGAGCTGTCAGCACAGGAGTGAGGAAAATAAACAGTGAGGGGTTGGGGGGGAGGTCACAGAAGGATGGAGTCCCAGCCTGACCCACAGTGAGTGCCTGGGCAGTCACCCCACAGAATCAGTATCACATTAAGGCAAAGAGGACTTGTCTATTGTACCCTCATCAGTCAGACCCCAGGACTGGCAAGGGTTGGGGAGGGGGAGGGGGAGGGGAGGCTTCCATTTGGCTGAGGGCACTTCTCAAGAGAAGCGGACAGCTGTGATTGGGAGCAGCCAACATCCCAGCAGCTGGGAGACAGATGCGCCAGCCGGGAAAGGGGATCCGAGCCGGGCACCAGCAGCTTCCATTACAGACAGTCTCACACAAACATTTAAGGACCCTGGTGGACGGCTTGCCTTTACTTCTCGCTTTGGTGTGTGTAAGAGTAATATTAAATTATGTATATTTTTATAGTTCTATTTATTTTTATTTTTGGCTGAGCTGTGTGCAACTTTCTCTAGCTGTTGCCAACGGGGGCTATTCTTCTTTGCCGCACACAGGCTTCTCATTGTGGAGGCTTCTCTTGTTTCAGAGCACAGGCTCTAGGCACACAGGCTCAGTAGTTGTGGCGCGTGGGCTTTAACTGCCTGAAACATGAGGGATCTGCCCTAACTAGGGATCGAACCTGCGTCCCCTGCATTGGCAGGTGGATTCTTCACCAATGTACAACTCGGAAGGTTCTTTAAATTATATTTTGAAAAGGTTTTTTTCTGTGATGTATGATTTTTCATATACTGTATATTACTATACACAGTCCATATAAATATACCTATTACTATAAAGATTGTACATGTAGTAAGTTTCACAGGGGATCCTTAAGGACTGTGTATGAATTTTGCCTTATATGTTGATTTTAGAACATAATGGCCCTGCCACTATTAAATATGACTCCACTCTAAGTGGTTAAGCTTCACCTGCCGCCTCCACAAGGTCACAGGACTCCAATTCTGAGGAGGTACCAAGGGGGGCCTCATGGCTCCAGGGACATCCTATCCCACATGAAACACATCCAAGCCTGTGACTCAGCTCCTCAGCTGACCCGACCCTTGCCCACCTCTCTGATGGCTGCCCTCAGCTCACCAGCCTCCAACCTCAGGGCATTCATTCATTTTCTCGAATGCACCAGCTCTTTCCCATCTGAGCATTTTTTTTTTTTTAATTGTTTAGTTTTTATTTCATAATCATAAATTTAACTTTGCAATCCAGCTAAACTTGGAGGGGGATAAGGAAAATATGGAACCCAAAGAACTGTAGCGAGAGCACAAAGATTATGGGATATTTCGAGCAGATGGGGGTGAAGGGGTGCTCTCCTGGGCTACAGAAGGAATGGTCTGGTGGTTAAGTAAAACACAAGTCAAAATTATTAGATTTGTCCACAGTCAGCAATGGTGATCTTCTTGCTTGTCTTGCCATTCCTGGACCCAAAGCGCTCCATGGCTTCCACAATATTCATGCCCTCTTTCACCTTGCCAAAGACCACATGCTTGCCATCCAACCACTCAGTCTTGGCAGTGCAGATGAAAAACTGGGAACCGTTTGTGTTGGGGCCAGCATTTGCCATGGACAAGATGCCAGGACCTGTATGCTTCAGGATGAAATTCTCATCATCAAATTTCTCGCCATAGATGGACTTGCCACCAGTACCGTTATGGCGTGTGAAGTCACCACCCTGGCACATAAATCCCGGAATTATTCTGTGAAAGCAGGAACCTTTATAACCAAATCCTTTCTCCCCAGTGCTCAGAGCACGAAAAGTTTTCTGCTGTCTTTGGAACTTTGTCTGCAAACAGCTCAAAAGAGACGCGGCCCAAGGGCTCGCCGTCGACAGCGATGTCGAAGAAGACGGTGGGGTTGACCATGGCTAGACAGCAAGGAAGGCTCCGGGGTGGCGGCATCTGCAAGGCACCCATCTGAGCATTTTTATGTGCTGCTTTTTTGCCCAGAACATCTTCCCTCTGTTCTTTACCTGGCTTCTCCAGGCTCAACCTAAGGTCTCCCGTCCAGGAGGCTGGCCCTGACCCTTCTCTTCTAAAGGAAATTTAGGAACGTCCCTTGTGATTCAATGGTTAAGGATCTGCTTTGCAATTCGGGGCATTCAGGTTGGATACCTGGATGGGAACTAAGATTCCCACATGCTGTGGGACAACTAAGACTGTTTCCGGCAACTACTGAGCCTGTGAGCTGCAACAAAAGAGTCTACCTGCTGCAGCTAACATCCAGTGTAGCCAAATAAATAAATATTAAAAAAAAAAAAAAAGTTTAAATCACCCTGCTTGTTTTCTTCCTAGTCCTTGACAGTTTGTTATTGTTTTATAACTTGGTTCTTGTCTCTCCTGTTACTAAATTATAAGCTCTGTAAGGCCAGGAAGTACCTGGCACACAGTAGGAGCTCAGTATTTGCTGAATGAGTGAAGGTGTTGCTGGGCCCCAGCTGTTTACTTTAAATCCATCCTGTCAATTTCCACTGGCAAGAGAGAAAGCACCAATAGAAGGATCATCACTCTTCCGCTCAGAGACCTTCCATGGCCCTTCCCTGGGCACAGAGTTGCTAACAATCCCCTATGTGAGCGGGCAAGCATGAAGTTAAAAGACCCAAGTTCAAGTCTCACCCTTGCCACTTGCAACAGTATGTAGCTATGCAACGGTAGTCAAATTGATTCCCCTTTCTCTGTCTCAGTTCCTTTCTATGTGAAATACCTCCTGCCTTTTCTCCTTCTTAGGTTGTTGTGAGAAGATATAGATCTATGCACAGATATTTTCCGTATTTTGAGTGCTGACTTTCAAGGGCTTTCATCATTCAGGTCTGATCTCTCCCTGCCCAAACACAAATGACCATTATTCTAGCCCCACCCAGCCACCTGGTACTTCCTGCACTTCACTGTGTACATTCACGCTTTAGTGCTTTCATTCAAAAGCTGTGCTCTTTGTTGAGAAAGCCTGTTTCATCTGCCTTCTCCATCTGTCCAGATCCAGCCCATCTGATCAGGCCCACGCCTCCATGACATCTTCCTCTACCTCGAAGCTCATGGCATCTTGGATGTTTGCTTTACACCTGGGACTGTCTCCCTCCTGCCCTCCAAGCTCCTCTCCCTGGTTCAAACAGCTTATCTCAACATCACACTGCCCTGTTTTGCACAGACCAGGCCCTATACTGGGCAATGGGGCTTCAGAGTGGAGGAAGACCCCATTTCTGTTGTAGAAGAACATTAACAAGAGGGATCAGAGGAATCAAATGGCAGTTGACAACTGATTTGCAGGCTAAGAGAGCATAGAGGTTAGGTATACTTGCACTAAAGTCAGGTGTCAAATATATACCTGACTTTGAATCTCAAGATGCCTGCAACAGAAACCTGACTACAGTGACTTAACTAAACAGCACTTTTTTTCCCCCCAAAATAATAAGAAGACCAAAGTAAGGCTTTCAGGATTGCTATAGAAGCTCCATGGGACCTGGAGGGCCCAAGCTCCTCCTGGAGTCTGCTCTGCCATCCTTAGCATGAGTGAGTGAGTGAGTGAGTAAAAGTTGCTCAGTTATGTCCAACTCTTTGCGACCCCATGGACTATACAGTCCATGGAATTCTCCAGGCCAGCGTACTGGAGTGGGTAGCCATTCCCTTCTCCAGGGGATCTTCCCAACCCAGGGATTGAATCCAGGTCTCTGCATTGCAGGCAGATTCTTTACCAGCTGAGCCACGAGGGAAGCCCAAGAATACTGAAGTGGGTAGCCTATCCCTTCTCCAGTGGATCTTCCCCACCCAGGAATCAAACCAGGCTCTCCTGGAGGCAAATTCTTCACCAGCCGAGCTACCGGGGAAGCCCATCCTTAGCGTAAGCCATCATTTTCCTTCTCATCTATAAAATGGGAATAACTACCTTCTGTACAAGGTTGTTGTGAAAACTAAGTGGATTCATACATATAAAGTGTTTAGAACAGAATCTAGCACCTGCTAAGTCTCCATAAGTGTTCATTGTTGCTGTTGTCATTGTATCTTCATGGTGAAAAAATGGATGCTGCCCCTCTACGCATCATGTTTTCATCCCTGGCAGGAAAGGAAGAAAGGCAAAGCACAAAATGTAAGTGCTGGATGAATCCATCTGTTTTTTCTTTTCCAGTGGAGGTGAAATTCATATCACATAAAATTAACCACTTAAAGTGAACAATTTACTAGCATTTAATATACTGACCATGTTGTGCAACCACTAAGTATCTAGTTCTGAAAAGAATCTACCCATTAGGCAGTTGCTCTCCATTTCTGTCTCTTCCCAGCCTTTGGCAACCACCAGTCTTCATTTTTGTCTCTGTGGATTTACTTCTGCATAATTCCATCCATTTCTAAAGAGCTTTCCAGGAAACCCCACCCGACCTCTTCTGCTTTTATCTCATTGGCCAGGAATGTGTCTGATTTTTGACTAGGCACATTGTTGCTGTCAACAGAATCAGCATTCTGATTTTGGATTTTATATTCTAATATTTACTGAACACCTACAATTATATTTTATGATCCTCTAGCCCTTGAATTCTTTTAACACTTTAATTTTTCCAAAATAAGAATCATCTTACATTGATAATACAATGCAATACATTGATAATACAGTGGCCTTCTATGTCCACTAGTTCCACACCTGCAGGTTCTGTATCCTTGGATTCAACCATCTGAAGACCGAAAGTACTTTTTTAGAAAATTCCAGAAAGTTCCAAAAAGCAGAACTTGAATTTGCCACGTTAGTAAATTATTTGCATCATATTTAAAACTACTTACATTATATTAGGCACTTTAAGTAATCTATGATGATTTAAAGTACACAGGAGGAAGGAAATGGCAACCCATTCCAGTATTCTTGCTGGGAGAACTCCATGGACAAAGGAGCCTGATGGGCTACAGTCCATAGAGTCACTAAGAGTCAGACATGACTGGAACATATTCTCAGTGTATCTTACACACAAGTACTAAATCATTTTATATAAGGGTCTTGAGCACCTGCAGATTTTGGTATTCATGGGGATTCTGGAACCTATCTCCTTAGGAAATGTAGGGATGACTATATCACATTTTTAATGAAATATAATGTCAGGAACTGTTCTAGCTGCTGGGAATAAATCTATAAATGAAACAGACAAAATCCCTGCCTGTGTAGAGCTGACATTCTAGTGGTGAGGAGATAAACAATTAAGTGTAATAAATAAAAATATTATTTAATATGTTAGAAGATGATAACTGCTTAGAAAAAATTAAAAGTAGAGCAGAATCAGGGCCATTTGTGAGATGGACAAAGAACTAGTCGCTGTAGTAACGTTTTCTATTGCCACGTAACAAATCACCCCAGAATTCAGCAGCTTAAAACCACAAACATGTATTATCTCAGTTTCCGTGGGTCAGAAATCCATGATTGGCTTAGCTAGGTTGCAAAAAAAAAAAAAAAAAATCAACTGGAGCTGTGGACATGCAAAAGCTGACAAGGCCGGGGGATCCACTTCTGAGATAGCTCACACATATGGCTGTTGACATATGGCCTTAGTTCCTCACTGGCTGTTGGCAGGAAGCCTTAGTTCCTTGCTGTGTGGGTCTCTCCACTAGGGCTGCTTGAATGTCTTCATGGCCTGTCAACTGACTTCCCCAGAACAAGTGATTCAAGAGTGAGAGCAGTCAGTCATTCAGTTCAGTCGCTCAGTCATGTCTGACTCTTTGCTACCCCATGGACTGTAGCACGCCAGGCCTCCCTGTCCATCACCAACTCCTGGAGCTTACTCAAACTTATGTTCATCGAGTCGGTGATGCCATCCAACCATCTTAACCCTTGTCGTCCCCTTCTCCTCCTGCCTTCAATCTTTCCCAGCATCAGGGTCTTTTTCAATGGGTCAGTTCTCTGCATCAGGTTGCCAAAGTATTGGAGTTTCAGCTTCAGCATCAGTCCTTCCAATGAACATTCAGGACTGATTTCCTTTAGGATGGACTGGTTGAGTAAGAGCAAGAAACAATTTAAAAAAAAAAACCCCAATCAAAAAATGAGCAGAAGACCTAAACAGGAATTTCTCCAAAGAAGACATACAGATGGCCAACCAACACATGAAAAGATGCTCAATATCACTAATTATTAGAGAAATGCAAGGCAAAACTACAATGAAATGTCACCTCACACCAGTCAGAATGGCCATCTTTATAAAATCTACAAATAATAAATGCTGGAGAGGATGTGGAGAAAAGGGAACCCTTTTGCACTATTGGTGGGAATGTAAATTGATGCAGCCACCGTGGAGAACAGTATGGAAGTTCCTTAAAAAACTAAAAATAGAATTACCATGTGACCCAGCAATTCCACTAGTGAACATATACTCAGAGAAAAACATAATTAAAAAAGACAAATGTGCCCCAATGTTCACTGCAGCACTATTTACAAAAGCCAGGACATGGAAACAATCTAATTGCTCATCAGCAGAGGAATGGATAAAGAAGACGTGATACATATATCAGTGGAATATTACTCGGCCATAAAAATGAATGAAATTGGGTCAATTGTAGAGACATGGATAGACTTAGAGACTATCATATAGAGTAAAGTAAGTCAGAAGGAGGAAAACAAATATTGTACATTGACACACATGTGGAATCTAAAAAAAATTGGTAAAGACAATCTTATTTACAAAGCAGGAATAGAGACATAGAGGTAGAGAGCAAACATATGGACACCAAATGGGAAAGGGAGAGAGGTGGAATGAATTGGGAGATTGGGATTGACATATACACCTCATTGATACTATGTATAAAATAGATAACTAAGGAGAATCTGCTGCATAAGGCAGAGAATTCTACTCACTGCTCCATGGCGATGTAAATGGAAAGAAAATCCAAAAGGGAAGGAGACATATGTACACGTACGGCTGATTCACTTTGCTGTACAATAGAAACTTAACACAATATTGTGAAGCAACTCTACTCCAATAAAAAATTTTTTAAAATGAGAACAGGGAGAAACCCACAGTATCTTCTACAACCTAGTCTTGAAAATGACACTGTCACTTCTTTTGTACATTCTAGTTGTTAGAAGTGAGTCACTATGTCCATCTCACATTAAGGAGAGGAGAATTTGAAGAAGTCTGTCAAATAATTTGTGGACATTTTTGGAAACCACTACAATGAAATGGAGTTGTAGGATAAAGGTAGTATTTGAGCAAAGACTCAAAAGGAGGCGAATGAATTAGCAGACTGCTCTGGGCAGAGGAAAGAGCTGGAGCGGTTGGGCAGGAGCTTACCTGGTGTGTTGGTAAAGAACAGAGAGTGATACTGAAAGGAAACTAGCAGAGCTGTCGCACTCCATTCCTCCAGTACCAGCTGTGTGACCTTGGGCAAGTCACCTCCCTGTGAAATGGGAATGACAGTAACAACTCACTGGTTTATCATGAAGCTTAAATAAAATACTACATGGGGCTTTCCCTGGTGGTTCAGACAGTAAAGAATCTGCCTGCAATGCAGGACACCCAAGTTTGATCCCCAGGTTGAGAAGATCCCCTGGAGAAGTGAATGGTTACCCACTCCAGTATTCTTGCCTGGAGAATACCAAGGACAGAGGAGCCTGGCAGGCTACAGTCCATGGCTCGCAAAGAGTCAGACACGACTGAGTGACTAACACACACACACACACACACACACACACACACACACACACACACACAAAGCATCCAGGCCATGTCTGGCACACAGTGAATGCTCAGAGTTGTTGTTCAGTTGCCCATTTATACAATCACGAGGTTCTCATGGCAAGTATACTGGGGTGGTTTGCCTTCCCTCCTCTAGTGGATCACATTTTCTCAGAACTCTCCATCATGACCCGTACATCTTGGGTGGCCCTACATGGCATTGCTCATAGCTTCATTGAGTTATGCAAGCCCCTTCACCACGACATGGCAGTGATCCGTGAAGGGGAAATGCTTAATAGATGTTAGTCAATACGATTCTTGTTAAGATCTGGGGCAGTAGCTTCATTCTCACCATCTGAGCATCAGATGCAGTGGTGCAAGTCATCCCCTGGGAGTTCTTGGAAGACATGACTTTTAGGGGATCTGTACAAAAGCCTCCCGTGTTCAGCAGCCTTGAGGAAAAGCTGCAAAAAAGATGAACTTTACCTGGAACTTTACCTGCTCTGGAACTCAGGTCTCAGAGCAGTCTCCAGGGTTGAGTGCCAGTCTGCTAAGCTGCTAGTTGGGTGAGGCTAGGCTCTGCTCAGCCAGGGGCTAGGGAGCCAGCTGAGCAGTCCTAGAGTGAGGTCTCACCAGGTATCACTCCTGAGCCCTCCAGTCTCAGACAATCTTTGCCTTGGGTGCTAGAAATGGGGCTGTCAGCAAAAGTAAAATCCAAAAGGTCTCCCCAACCAGCACCTGGGGTCTTAGGGAGAGCTTCAGTTCAGTTCAGTTCAGCCACTTAGTCATGTCCAATTCTTTGTGACCCCATGGACTGCAGCACGCCAGGCCTCCCTGTCCATCACCAACTCCCAGAGTTTACTAGAACTCATGTTCATTGAGTCAGTGATGCCATCCAACCATCTCATCCTCTGTCATCCTCTTCTCCTCCCGCCTTCAATGTTTCCCAGCATCAGGGTCTTTTCAAATGAGTCAGCTCTTCACAGGAGGTGGCCACAGTAGGAAGAGGTAGAAGCCACTTGGGGTGGATCTTTCTATAAGTCCTCAAGAAGAGGGACAGAACACAAGGAAGAAGAGGGAAGAACTGCATCCTTGTTTGGTGATAAGATGGTCCCTAGGAGCCAGCATTTCCCTTCCACTGGTGACCACTGGTCAAGGATTACTGTGGCCCCGTCAACTCTTGCCAGGTGGGCTCAAGAGCTTCTCCCCACCATGGGCTCTTGAACACATGGCTTGGGGTAAAAGCGGCTTGAATCAGTGAGGATGGCTCTGTTGCAGGACTTCAAAAGTCCCTTCCAGCCCTGGCTTCACCACACACAGCTTGTGACCTCAGCCAACTTCCTGAGTTATTTTCTGGGCTTCAGTCTCCTTCTTTGTAAAATAGGGTAATAACTTCTGCTCTGCCTAAATCATTCATTCAATGAATACTTAAGCCTCTCTGATATGCCAAGCACCATTCTAATGCCTCAGAAATACCATGCAGAATAAGAGAGGCAAGGCCTCTGCTCTTAGGGGGATGACCTTGGGGTGGGGAGACATTCTCTAAAACAATGCCAAGTGGTGGGAGGTGCTGAGAAGCTAAGCAGAACCCAGTAAGGAAATAGAGAGGGATAGAGGTGGTCAGGGAAAGTCTCGCTGATTAGGGGAACTTTTAGGAGATCAGAACCAGAGGAAGGAGTGAGTCATGTGGATGTCTGAGGGAAGAGCAGCCCAGGCCAAGGGAGCCGCAGGTGCCAGGCAGTCCAAGACAGAGCAAGGAAGCGATTCTTGGAAATGCTGGGAACAAATGAGGTTCAACTAGTGCAAAGCTTTCACAGCATAAATTAGATGTTTAGTCACTCTTCTGCCAAAGCCCTTAAAGGGCCTGTGCCCTGTTCTCTGTCACTCAGTAGTATCTGACTCTTTGTGACCCTATAGACTTGTAGCCCATCAGACTCCTCTGTCCATGGGATTTTCCCGGTAAGAATACTAGAATGAGTTGCCATTTCCTCCTCTAGGGGATCTCCTAACCCAGGGATGGAACCTGTGTCTCCTAAGTCTCCTGCATTGCAGACAGATTCTTTACCGCTGAGCCATCAGGGAAGCCCAAAGTGCCTAACCAGGCCCTTCCAAGGCCCTACGTGATCTTCTTCCCTCTGTCTTCTCTGACCTCCCCCGACCCCAAGCTCCCTCTGCTCTAGTCACCCTCCTTCCAGGCTGTGATTCACACCTGCCTCCAGGCTTTCCCCGACTCAGGGGCTCAGAGTTACCTGAAAGACTGATTAAAATGCAGACGACTGGGCCCCAGCCCAGTTACTAATTCAGGTCTGGGGTGGGGCCCCGGATATGCATTTCTAACAAGGTCCCTGGTGATGGGGATGCTGAAGACTCGGTCCCCGGTATGACAGCTTCAGCAGGACACTCCAGATATCTCCTCTGCTGGGACCAGTTTGCCCCAGACACCACTTGGCTATTGCCCTCTCCTCCTTCAAGTCTTTGCTCAGATCTTATGGTCTCTGTGAGGCGCACCTTGACCATTCTATGCAGTATTGCACGTTGCCACCTGCATCCCCAATCTCCTCTCTATGCTATTTTTCCTTTTTTCCACTATCTAACATGTGGATAATTATTTTACTTAGTTTGTTGTTAACTATATGTCCCCATGTACCTAAGGGTGATTTTAACGCGGATCCTATGAAGCTGTGTGTGTGTAAGTCACTCAGTTGTGTCCGACTCTTTGTGACCCCATGGACTGTAGCTTGCCAGGCTCCTCCATCCATGGGATTTTTCAGGCAAGGATACTGGAGTAGAGTGCCATTTCCTTCTCCAGGGGATCGTCCCAACCCAGGGGTTGAACCTGGGTCTCCCGCATTGCAGGCAGACTCTACCGTCTGAGCCACTGGGAACTTTTATGAAGCCCTGAGGATCCCATAAATCTCCCAGGGATCTGCTAAACTCATCAAATATATATACAATAGTTTGTGGACCATGATGTTAATAGTATAAACTAAAACAATAAAACAGTCAGCCATTTTATCAGCAAAATGGGCTTATTCAGGAAAAGCAAAGAATAACAATTTAGGACACACAACTATGGTGAACCACATTCAAGTCCAGGTGAAGCAAAGGAGAGGAAACTCTTTTATAGAGGAGAAAGGGAAGTTGGAGGGGTTGTTATAAACAAAAAGTCCATTGGAGGAAATTAGGAGTTTGAAGTATAGTCACTTTTCATTGGCTAGTTTGTGATAGTCTTTCATTGACTGAACTGTTACCACGCAAGGAGAAAAAAAAATCTTCCTCTGTGGGAAACTAACGTCACTTCCTGCTGGAGAAGCGAGGTATGTCTCTTCCTGTTGGGAAACTATTGATGCCCCAGTGGTACCTTTGTGAGGGCTCCCCTTTCTGGGCTCCTGACTCCATTTTAGTGAGGTTTCCCTTTATTAATTTTCAGTCAGTAGCTTTCATTAGATTCTCAAAGACTTACTTGATCCCCAAAGCTTAAAAACCATTTGCAGATCAATATCTGGCACAGAATAGGTGCTCAATAAATATTTGTTGACTAAATTAAAGAACTTTTAAAGCATTATTCACACACACTTTTATAAAAAAATTTTTATTTATTGATTGATTTGGTTGCATCAAGTCCTAGTTAACACGCTGGATCTTCGTTGCATCATGTGGGATCTTTTTTTTTTTTTTTTTTTTTTGATGTGGCACATGGAGTCTCTAGGTGTGGCACACAGGCTCAGTAGTTGCAGCTCATGGGCTTAACTGCTTCTTGGCATGTGGGATCCTAGTTCCCTGAGCAGGGATCAAACCCATATCCCCTGCATGGGAAAATAGGTAAACCACTGGACCGCCAAGGAAGTCCCTCACACACACTTTTTTTAAAAAAGGAAAACTGATGGCAGGCACACTGGCTCTCAAACGTTGGTGTCTTCAGACAACTAAGTCAGAACAAAAGGGTTCCTTTGTAAAAATACAAATTTATTATTTAAAATACCCTCAGAGAGTCTGAGTCAGGGGTTAGGGTGGGGCCAGAAATTCAGGATTTTTCAAAGCCTTCCGCTTCCCCCCACCTCCATGCCTCCAAGTGAGTCTGAGGTGCAGCCAGGTGTAGGAATTTCAGTGTAAAATCTTTATTGGAGAGAGATTCAGGAGACAAGATTACCGTGTGCAACTTTTAACACTTTTTCAAACACTGTGATCATACCCATGGTCACTTGTGACCTTCTCACAAGAATGACGGGGCAGGGACTATATAACCTCTCTTTTACTAAGTAGAAAGCTGAGGCCCTGGGGAGCCAAGACAGCCCTGACACTCAACGGTCATACTGCCTGCGGGGATTAGAGATACAGTTAGAACCTGGGCCCCTGGCCTCTCACTCTAGGGTTCTCCCCTCTGTGCCAACTGGATAAACCCAAGTTCCAGGAAATGCCAAGGACACAACCAGGGGAGGGGAGGCAGGGAAGGGAGGGGCAGAGTGGCAAACATGTGGAGGACAAGGTCCGGGAAGTTGTCTCCTGGCCACCAGGAGAGACTCCAGCTGCTCTTAGGACACAGGCAGCCACATGCTAACTCTGGCTGTGTATGACCAAAGGACAATCACTTTCCCTTTAAGTAACTCAGTCTCCTTGTCTGCAAAGTGGGACTGATGACTGTGGCAAATCCTTAAGGAGACTGGAATACCACACCACCTTACCTGCCTCCTGAGAAACCTGTATGCAAGTCAGGAAGCAACAGTTAGAACCAGACACGGAACATGCAAATTGGGAAAGTAGTACGTCAGGGCTGTATATGGTCACCCTGCTTATTTAATTTATATGCAGAGTTGTCGTTCAGTCGCTTAATTGTGTCCAACTCTTTGTGACCCCTTGGGCTGCAGCACACTAGGCTTCCCTGTCCTTCACCATCTCCAGGAGTTTGCTCAAACTCATGTCCGCTAGGTCTGTGATGCCATCCAATCATCTCATCTTCTGTCACTCCCTTCTTTTCCTGCCTTCAATCTTTCCCATCATCAGGGTCTTTTCCAATGAGTCAGCTCTCCATATCAGGTGGCCAAAGTATTGGAGCTTCAGCTTCAGCATCAGTCCTTCCAGGGAATATTCAGGGTTGATTTCCTTTAGGGTTGACTGACTTGATCTCCTTGCAGTCCAAGGGACTCTCAAGAGTCTTCTCCAACACCACAATTCAATGTATATGCAGAGTTCACCATCCAAAATGGATGCATCACAAGCTAGAATCAAGATTGCCGGGAGAAATATCAACAACCTCAGATTTGCAAGATGATACCACTCTAATGGCAGAAAGTGAAGAGGAACTAAAGAATCTCTTGATGAAGGTGAAAGAAGAGAGTGAAAAAGTGGGCTTAAACTAAATATTAAAAAGAGTAAGATTATGGCATCAGGTCCCATCACTTCATGGCAAAAAGATCGGGAAAAAGTGGAAACAATGACAGATTTTATTTTCTTGGTCTCCTATATCACTGCGAATGGTGACTGCAGCCATGAAAATAAAACATGCTTACTCCCTGGAAGAAAAGCTATGACAAACCTAGACAGTTTAAAAAGCAGAGACATCACCTTGCTGACAGAAATCCATGTAGTCAAAGCTATGATTTTTCCAGTAGTCATGTATGGATGTGATTGTTGGACCGTAAGGAAAGCCAAGCACCAAAGTATTAATGCTTTTACATTGTGGTGCTGGAGAAGACTCTTGAGAGTCCCTTGGATGGCAAAATCAAACCAGTTAATCCTAAAGGAAACCAACCCTAAATACTCATTGGAAGGACTGATGCTGAATTCGCAGCTCCAACAATTGGCCACCTGACATGAAGAGCCAACTCTTCATAAAAGACCCTGATGCTGGGAAAGACTGAAGGCAGGAGGAGAAGAGGATGGCAGAGGATGGTTGAATGGCATCACAGACTCAATGGGCATGAGTTTGAGCAAACTCCGGAAGATAGTGAAGGACAGGGAAGCCTGGTGTGCTGTAGTCCATAGGGTCACAAAGAGTGGGACACGACTTAGTGACTAAACCCCAAGTTAAAACTATTGTTATCAAGGAAAGATACAACATCCCAGAAGATCACCAGAAGATCTCTAGGGACCAAGGTAAATCCAGCCTTTCATTCACTTGAGGTACATTTTTGAGCTACCTAGTATGCACCAGGCATTTTGCTAGGCATTGTGCACACATTACCTCATTTAACCCTCACCACATCTCAGTGGGATTGGTGCTGTTGTTATCCCCATTTTACAGAAGAAAAAACTGAAGCTCAGAGGAACGAGTGGCAATTCATTTGATCATCTGTTCATTAACCCAACTTTTACTGAAAACCTGCTCTGGGCCAAGTGCTGAGGACACGAAGCTGAACAAGTCCTTCAGAAGACATGCCTATAAATTACTTTAATAACAACTCAGTACATGCTTCCACAGACGAGTGAGTGGGAGAGAGGGGAGGAGCAGTTGACTCTCCTGGTATTATGGGGAGGGGCAACTAATCTTCCCCGGGGCACTGCTCCACTGAGGCACTCATGCAGTGTGCAGAGGTGGCGGTTAAAAAGCCTGGGTTCGAGGTTCGCTTCTGTCAAGGCTTTGCTGTGTGTTCCTAGGAAACCCTCTCCAGCCCCTGAGATTTGCCAGTTTTCTTAATCTGGAAAATAAAGAGGTTAAGAGGTTGGGCTTGTGATTCTTGGTTGGGCTTGCAGTTCTGGGGGATCTAAACCTCTAGACGTCCCACCCCACCTTCTAGTCCATTCAAGCTTGGCCCCAGACAGACCCAAGACTGAAAGTAGAGCAACCAAAGCTGATGATCATTTGAAAAGTGCCGAACGCCCTGCTCCCAGACAGAACTCAACGCCGGAGGCGTGGCCTGAGGTCCAAAGGGCGAATCTCCGACAGGGGCGGGACTGAGACCTCCGGGAGGTGCGGCTTGGACCGCCCAGAAGCGACTCATCCAGCCAATGAGCACCTGGGGGCGGATCAGCCCCTCCTCCGAGTATAAGAGGGCGCCGAGTCCGGGGGCGCGGCGCAGAGGTCTCGCAGCGCGACTGTGTAGGTGTGCAGGGTCTTTGCTACCCAGAGCTGGGCTGGACAAGCGCTCTGAGTTCTGTGTATACTGGGCTGCGCAGGAACCAGGGCCGGCCTCGGTTTTCGTTTGCCCGGCTGGGCTGCGGAGAGGGCACGAGGCTCGGATCGCTCGCCGCGGAGGAACAGCTGGCCGGGGCCGGGGGACGCGCGCGCTGACCATCGGTCCGCCGCCGGCAGCCGGCCCTCCGTCATGGCTGACCACCTGATGCTCGCCGAGGGCTACAGCCTGGTGCCGAGGCCGCCGCCCGCCGCGCCCGCCCACGGCCCTCACGCGCTCCGGACGCTGCAGCCGTACTCGAGCCCAGGCCTGGACAGCGGGTTGCGGCCGCGGGGGGCTCCGCTGGGCCCGCCGCCGCCTCCACAGGGGACCGTGGCATACGGGGCCTTCGGGCCGTCGCCCACCTTCCAGCCCTTCCCGGCTATGCCACCGCCGGCGGCCGGCAACGCGCACCTGCAGCCCGTGGCGACGCTGTACCCAGGACGCGCCACCATGCCCCCCGGAGCCCCAGGAGGCCCCTCAGGCCCGCAGCCCGCAGCCGGAGCCCCGGCCCCGCCACTGCAGCCGCCGGCGCACGCCCTGGGCGGCATGGACGCCGAACTCATCGACGAGGAGGCGCTGACGTCGCTGGAGCTGGAGCTCGGGCTGCACCGCGTGCGCGATCTGCCCGAGCTCTTCCTGGGCCAGAGCGAGTTCGACTGCTTCTCGGACTTGGGGTCGGCGCCGCCCGCCGGCTCGGTTAGCTGCTGAGCGAGGCCGGGCGCCTGCCCGGCGTGCTAGAGAGAAGGGGCCCAGCCTGCCCGCCGGACTCCGCCCCCAGCGTCTGGGCCCCGCACGCACCCTCCGTGAGGGTGGAGGCCGCGGTGAGTGCACCGAGCCGACGCCGGCCTGGTACGCCTGGCCTCCCTCCAGGCCCTGCCTCCTGCAGGATGACAATTTGAGTTCATCTCTCTGACCCGGAGCCTCAGCGGTAAAATGAAGGGGAAGGAACCCCCCTTTCGGACTCCCAGTTCTTAGATTCTGTATCCTCTCCTCTCGGACTTTCCCTGGCCCCAGCCCCCGATCTGAGCCAACCCAGGCCTCTGCCTGATTCCCCCTCTCCTTGTGAAGCCCACTGTGGTCACTGGGTCCCTGGAGCCACCCACCCGCCGGGCCCCCAGCCCCGCCGCCTGGGCCCTGAGGTCACTGGGCTCTCCGCCCTGGGGAAGAGCAGACGGTCCAGCCCTCACCCCTGTAGAGTGGAGCAATCCCCCATCTGGCCTCCAACACCAAAATAAAACTGGGTCACTTTCCAGTCTGGCGTTTTCATTTCCTTATCACTCCAACTATATTTGGCTTCTAGAGTCCTGAGGCTGCCAGGGGTCCTGGGTGAGATGGAGGCCACAGGCCCTGGCAGTGGCCAGGAGAGGAAACTGACAGTTTCTTTCAAAAATATCTGTGAGTTGTGCAATTGTTCTGTCATAATCTGGAAGGCAGAGGTTGCCGCCACTGGTGGCAAGGTAACCCAAGGGCGCGGAAGGTGGACTCCCTGCTTCTGGGAGGGGTGGGGGAGGTGGGGCTTAGGGACACTGCCCTCACTGTTCATTCAGCATGCAGGTCAGAGGGTAACTGGGTGTACCTGAGGGTTTAGGCTCTGGTTTTGAACTGGGACTCTCTCTCTTGTTCATGATGCCATCCATTCAGATTTCTGAAGCCATTTCCTCAGAGACAGATACAGATGGTCCCCATCTTAGGTGGTGGTGAGGCTCACATGTGATGTGAGACCTTTAGCACAGGGCCAGACACCTAGGCAGTGCTCAGGAGATGATAATGATGACTACTCCACTACAACAATCATGCCCTCAAGGAGACACAGTCCAAGTAGAAGTAGTAGGGGGTAACAGACCTGGAAAGTTGTCAGGATGAGTTGGTACACGGAAGAGTGGGATGAGGAGTAGGAATTAGGTAAGACAGCCCAGCAGGCAAACCCAGAGAAGGGAATGGTTTCAGCTGATGCTGGTGGTGTTGGTAGATGGGTGGGGGTGGGCAGGAGTGGTCAGGTCAAGTCAGGCTTCAGGAAGGCGGTGACTTTTGATGTGGTAAGAAGAGCCTTGAAGGATGAGTACATCCTTAGGACTTGGAGAAGATGGCATGCAAGTGGAAAGTCCATTCAGAGGCAGGGAGGCATACATGTACAGGGCCTGTATGGACAGGCACGGGGTCTCTAGAAAGGTCTATTCGAGTTACGGGGACTTGGGGAAGTAGGCACAACCCCTGTTCTACAGACAGGGATGCGGGGCTGGCCCAAACCTGGCAGATTTGGCCTCAGTCCTGACCACCAGTGCGGACCCCTGGTCACCCCATGCTGCTGCCTCTGAAGGTCCATAGGTGCTTCAAGGGTGTGGGAGAAAGGCAGGAAGAGAGGAATGGAATGCAGAGAGGAGAGGCTAAAGACCAGGACAGGACAGGGCAGTGGGGCTGGAGAGGAGATAATGGATTCCAGAGACCCTGGGGGGAAGAAGCACAGAGCTGTGACCTGTGTTCCATGGTTGACTTTACCTTCGTGCCAAGCTTGACACAACTTTCCCTCCAGCCTGGGAGCTCACCCAGCACAGATTGTAAACAGCAGCTCAGGAGCCACCAAGACAGGCATGGAGTGGGCCACAGAGGTGTTTGATGAAAAAAGTGAAGGTTTCCCCTAAGATACCAAGGGTGTTCTGGGAAAGAATGGGGAGGAGGGCAAGGAGGCTTCTAGGCAGGCACTGGTCTGAGCTCTGAGATGAGAATGGCCAATGTTTGCTCTACTTTGGCCAAGATCCCAGGCCAGAGATAAAAACCAAAGGGCTGGATTGGGATGGGAGGGCCTGGCCCTGGTCTAGCCTCAGTTTCTCCACCAGTAAAATAGGGTTAATAACCCTGCCCTACTATTTCACAAAACAAATAAGCCTCATGGTAGGTGCGGAGCAGATCTGGGGTGGGATGATAAGCAGTAGATCAGCTCTGAAGTGCCCGCCATATGTAAGAGGTTACCGTGAAAACCCAACACCCACCTCTTCCTAGAGTTAAGAAAGAGAAGAGGGAGTCCAGCTCCTGAGCGATTTCCCACCCACCATCCCTCCCAGAGGGACTGCAGACAAGATGGACAGCAGACAGATGGACAGAGGAGAAGGTAAATCTGGGGCAGCCCACCACCTGGATTCCCAAATCCCTGATAACTTTGCAGGATTCTGACCCTCCCAGCTGGAGGGGAAGATGGAGTGTCCTTCCTGCCAGGAGGCTTGTAGTCTGATAGCTTTGGGGTCCATTTCCAGAAGCAGCTCCTACTAGCTGCCTGACCTTCTGAAGTCTTGATTCACCTACAGTTATCCAACCAGCTTCCTGTGGTTCTCACCGCTTCCTGGGGCTACCTCAAAATAACCCGTTGCCCCGCCCCCCACCCCCATCCTGTGAATTTCATTCTCCTACCCGGACTGGCTCTTTGGGATTGGGAGACAGGCTCCCTCAGGGTTGGGAACTGACTCATGGCACCGGCAAGACATTATTTCATCTTTTTTTTTTTTTTCCATATGCAAGTCCCCCCAGGTTGAAGTTTGTTACTTTGAATCATCTTTTGGTTGCCTGAATTTCATTAGCAAGTAGTTTTTTTCCAAGTATGACTTCTCTCAAATTCATCTACAAAATGGAGATGCTAATAGTACCTCTCTCATAGAGCTGCAGTGATTAAACTAGTTAATTCCCATGAGGTGCTTAGAACAGTGTAGCTTGTAGTTTATCATCCCTGAGCCCTGGCTTTCTGGGGATACCTTTATATATTAGTGTTTAGAAAGGCTGTGTGGTAACCAGCTAGGACGAGAGGGTACTCCAACAACTGTTGCTTATTGGGATTCTCAGTAGCCAAACACCAGTAAACAATGCTGTTTATTTATTTTACTTTTTAAGAAGTTTTTACTGAATTTGTTACAGTCTTGTTCCTGTTGTTTATGTTCTGTTTTTTTTTTTTCTTTTGGCTAGTAGGTATGTGGGATCTTAGCTCTTTGAACAGGGATTGAACCCATACCTCTTGATTGGAAGGTCAAGTCTTAATCACTGGGCTGCCAGGGAAGTCCCTCAGATGGTGTTTAGCTTGCAAAAATTTTATCAGGGAAGAAAGGGTCCGGAACAGAAGCAAACAGAGGAAGCTACATGACAGACCCAACAAGAGCCAAACCCATGGGGAGGTTTGGTGCTGGAAGGGCCCTTCAGAGTCTTCCCAATCAGTCCACTCCTTTTTACTCCCGCCCCTATCAGTCATGCTTCCCAGGTGGTAAAGAACTACCAGTGCAGGAGACATAAGAGAGGCAGGTTCAAACCCTAGGTCAGGAAGGTTCCTGGAGGAGGACACGGCAACCCCTTCCAGTATTCTTACCTGGAGAACCTCATGGACAGAGAAGCCTGGCAGGATACAGTCCATAGCGTCACACAGAGTCAGACACGACTGAAACAATTTAGCACGCATGCACGCACCATCAGTCATGGGATGTGGCTGCCCAGGGAAGTGGTGTGGCTGTGGGTGGGGTGGGGCAGCTCTCCCTTGCTGAGCCATCCGTGGGGAAGCTGCTGGGGAAAACACTCTGCTGGCTGCACTCCCAGGGGCCCAGGGAACAATCTGATGGAAGCAGGGACTGGACAGGCCATCACAGTGCCCTCCACAAGCACCGGAGTGGGAACTAGGTGAGGCGAGTGTCATAAGAATGCCTCCTTAAATTTGTCTTTGGGTGCCTTGTTTGCCTCTGCCTAGTCTCAGACCTGACTAGCACCTTCCCTGTTAGAGGGGGGAGAATTCTTTTTAAGGAATATCAACCTTCTAGGGTCTATGTGATGAGATGCTACACAACTTCCTGGTACATGGTAGATGCTTGGTAGAGAGCTGCCACCATCGTCATCATCGCCATCAACACTGCCGTCATTCCAGCTCAGCTAAGTGTTCAGCAGACATTTATTGAGTAAATTAAATGAGCAGTCTGAGCCTGGTCTTTTCCCAGGAAGCTTAGGCTGTTTAGCTGATTACTGTGTAATCCCCTTGAACTCCTTAATCCATTCTTGCCGAACTCTTTATGCCACCCTGCTGTTAAAAGTGCTGGGTCAGGATTACTGCTGACTGGGGGACTAAGTCAAACTTATCGAGTGTCTACTGTGAGCAGGCATGATGGGACCTAACAGCACCCAGTAGGTACTTTTTCTCTTCTAGCCCCTACTTTAAGTATCACCCAAACCCATGGATGGAGGAGCCTGGTGGGCTGGTCCATGGGGTTGCAAAGAGTCAAACACGACTCTAGTTTAGCAACTAAACAACAACAACAAACCCTCTTAATAGCCCCGCTGCTGTGTGTGTGCTAAATACTTCAGTCGTGTCCAACTCTTTGAGACCCTGTGGACTGTAGCCCGCCTGGCTCCTCTGTCCATGGGATTCTCTAGGCAAGAATACTGGAGTAGGTTACCATGCCCTCTTCCAGGGATTCTTCCCAACCTAGGGATCAAACCTGCATCTCTTATGTCTCCCGCATTGGCAGGTGGGGTCTTTACCACTAGCGCCCCCTGGGAAGTCCCAAATTACACCCCTAGGTGGTTGTATTCCCATTCCAGAGGTCAGAAAATGGTCTCAGACAGTGAATTACTCCTCTGAGTTACACCCCAGTAAGTGATGGGGGTGAGCAGCCCACTCCCATATATCCAGGGCCCTTTCCCTCCCCAGGCTAGGGCTGACCAAATACTTGAGCCTGAATGTGAGAGAGCAGAGCCCCAGACATGGGGCTGCTACTTTGTGGCCGTGAGATGTAGAAGTCATGCTGAGCCTCTCTCGGCCTCAGTTTCCTCTTCCGTACAATGGGGAAAATAATCCCACCCTCCGAGGTGTATGTGCAAGAATTCAAATTCGACTGAGTTTCTAAAAGCGCATTGTAAACAGTGCATCGCTCTAATCGGTTGGGTTGAGCTGGGGGTAAATAGCCATGGTCTGGAGGGAGCCATGGCACACATTTTGGTTCTTGAGATCCGGGCCAGCTGGGAGTGTGCAATGCAGAGACACACACGGGGCTTCTGGGCAGGTGATACCGAGCAGGTTGGGGTCTGGGAAAACCTGAGAGCTGGTGGTGATGAAAGGGCAAGGTGTGCAGCAACCTGGGGCAGAGGGAACATCCAGGTAAAGACCCCACGTGTGGCCTGGCAGATGGAGGAAGTAAAGGAAGCTGCTCTCAGCTCAGTCTCCTCATCTGTCAACTGGAGACACCGCTGGCTCCCTGCGAGAAAGAAGAGGTGAAGCGCCTGCCCCCATGAGAGGCTCAGACGGAAGCTGTTGCTGGGAAACCTGACCACAGGGGTAAGGACCAGAGAGCTTGTCTCAGCCAGCCTCCAGCCACCATCCCAGCCTCCTCTCCAGCCACCCAGCTCCCCATACATGATGCTCCTTATGCCTCATACCTCTGCTGATGCTGTTTCCTTGGCCTGAAATGCCCTCCCCGGGGTCACCTGTGAAAGACCTATTTCATCACATACCAGGTTTGATGGTGAGTCTTACCCCCTAGACTGTTAGGTTCTCAGGAATAAGAACATGATCTCATCATCCCCACTTCCACCCACTGTGTGGCTCGAAGTGGGTATTAATATTATTAGCAAGTGCTGGAGTGAAGCCTTGCACTGGGAGCTGAGGCTAAAAGATGGCCAAGGCTTTCGTCCGAGTTAGTGTTGGGAGCTCTGAGCTCTAGTCCCAGCTAAACCGTGAATTTGTGACCCTGGGCGTGTGATTTGAGCTCTCCAAGCTCTGTATGATGAGAACTATGTTCCTCGCCCCTCTTCCCTCACAGGCGCTGGGAGAGAGTGAGGCCGACCTGCAGGAAGAGGGCAAGGAAGTGCAATGCTCCCCTACCATCGCGGTGGGGCAGCAGGCTTGGTGTGCACTCTCTCCTTCAGTCCTCATGACTCCAGGAGGTGGACGTAGTTACTGGCTCCATTTTATTCCGCTGGCCTCATTCTAGGCAGCCGAGGCTCACAGAGGTCCAGCAACCTGCTTAACAACATATAGCCAATGCAGTGGATGGACAGACACATGGTAAAACAGGCAGGGTTCTTGGGAAGAGCTTCTTTTTTTGCAGAGTGGAAGGAGGTTGGACTTGAATAAATGTGCAGTCCAGATTCCCGCCCAGGGAGCAGGAGTGTGGCTGGGAGGGAGCAGGGAGTCCTACACAACTGCTTAGAGGGTGGTCTCCAGAGACACTCACTCCTTCCCTTCTTCCTGGTGAGCAGATCTGGCTGAGGGTTCTGCCATAAAATTAGTACATCCAAGCAGAGGACTCTCCCTGGGCACCCCAACCTACGCTGGCTGGGGAATCTGAGACTCTGAGCCAGTCATTGTTTGTTTGTTTTTAAAACAAATACATTGTCTCTAGTCAAAAATAATGTATGCTAGAGGCAAAATACTTTAAAAACAATTTAGAAAATGTAAAGTGAAAAGTCAAAGACCTCCCCCGACTTCCCCCACCACACACATATAATGTGTACATTGTGTTACATGTTACATACATAATATGCATCTCTTTTTCACAGAAATGGAATTATATTTTCTATCATTGGATTTTTTTTTATTTAACATATTTTGGAAATCTTCCATGGCAGTAAATTTTTTTAATGACTCATTCTTTTTAATGACTGCACTTCGCATAACCCATTAACCCCAGACCCCAGCTGAGGGAGATTTAGCTTGTTTCCAAGTTTTCACTGTTACAGATAATGCTACAAGGAGCATCCTTGTATATCTACCCTGGAACACTTATAGGAACATCTCTGTAGAGTGGCTTCCTCGAACGGGAATTACTGAATCAGAAGAGACGAGCAAATAAAATTGCAACAGCCACTGCCAAATAGTTCCCTAAGTGGCTGTAAAATTAGTGTAAGGAATCCCCCAAAGTTCTTCCATTTTCCATGACTATTGTGAAACAGCAATGCTTTATCTCCTCTTCTTCCTTTTCTTCTTCAAGTCAAAATCATTCAAATTTGCAGATAGTGCCCTAACCGTATGAGCTGTCTGCTGGTTAGGTCACCCACTACTGACGCATAATATCTCACCAACCTCTCATGGTGATCTGACTTTATTATACCAGGTCACATAGAGGTGAGGAAGCAGAGGCTCACAGAGGTGAAATGACTTGCCTACTACCACAAGCTAGTCATTTCTTGAGTTAAAATATTTAATGGACTTAGGATGGTATATGTAGTAAGAGATATTTAAGTGTTAGTTCAGCTTCTTTTACAAAGGGGAAATTTTTTATGTGGCTTAAAAAGCAGAAAATACTTCCTCCTAGTTCCACCCAGTCATGTAGACCCAGATTGCTTCCTTCTTGTTTCTCTGCCTTACCTGACCCCAACCTCAAGAAGCATGATGGCAGCTCAAAGTCCAAGTTTGCTTTCTTTTTGTTTTTGCTCTTTGTCTGTAAAGTGGAAGCTGGGCCATGCCCAGCTCTCGGGAGGAAGACAGTAAGGAGGTGAGCACAACAAATATTTGAAGATTCTCTTGACGAGGATTTATTCATGTGACCACACTTGGCTGCAAGAGAGGCTGGGAAATATGACTTGTAGCTGTCAAACCAACAAGTCGGTTACTATGGAAGACAGGAAGGATGGATTTTGGTGGGCAACCAACATTCTCTACCATGGCAAGTGGCTCAGTTGAGAAACACTTCTCACCTGCTGAGAACACTTGAGAACCACTCTCAGTAGTTGAGAACCACTTCTCAACAGTTCTCAGTTGAGAACTCAAGTCTCCTTGGCCCCATGGCACTTGGTGGGGAAGGGGAAGATGTAGGAGACCTGAGTCCTATATAAAGAGAACTGAGTTGTTATCAGGTCAGTCATCACTGGGCATGCGCATCCTGGGTAACTCACTTCCCTTCTCTGAGTCTCAGTTTCCTTATCTGTAAATTGGGGATAATAATGGGACTCACTCTCAGATTGCTGATGTGAAAACACTTGCCAAAGTTTGTAACATACTAGGTGCTCATGTGGTTGATGAGTTGGGGTAGAATTTGGATTTGAGCACGTGAAAGGAAGAAATTTCAGGGAAGATGACAATTTGTGCAATGGCCAAGTGGCATGAATGAACAGGACTTGACTGGGAAAGGGAACAAGTCCAGTGTGGTCACCACGCAGGGTAATGCTCAGAGCAGCAAGGGATATACTTAAGCAGGTAAGAGTCAAACAGGAATGACCCGTGAGTGACAGGCTGAGGAGCTTGAACTTGATCCTGTTGGTAAAGGGGAGTCATGGATTTTATGAGCAGGATGGGAAAAAAGCAAGATTGGTGCTTTGGAAAGATCACTGATGAGCACGGAAGGGATTTGAGAGGGGCACACTGGGAAAATGGAGAAGGCTGAGAATATGGTCACACTGACTCAGGTAGGGATAAGGGCCCTAGGACAAGTGGTGGCAAGGTAGGGTAGGAGGGAGCAATGGTAAGGAAAGAAGTCTTAAGCCTTAAGGGAGACTTGGTTTGAAAAAGCATGGATTGAATGATTGAATCTGATTGAATGCATCTGATTGAATGAACTTTATACCTTGGTTATTTCAGATTAAGTGTAGGAGGCAGAATAAGAACAGCTTAAATAAAATGAACAAGATAGGTGTCTCAAGACTAATGTGGTTATCATGTTGTCAGTATCCAAGCTTCTCTACCTTATTGCTTTGTCATTGTTGAGTCAGAACTCATGGTCCAAAAAGGCTGCCCTAGCCACTATATCAACATTCCAGTCAGAAAGGAGAAGAAAAGAGAAGGAGAAGGGCATATTCTGGAAGTTGCTCATACCTGACCTCAAGAGAGCATCAGAAATGTGGTCTTTTTAAAAATTTTTTCTTTATTTATTAGAATGTAATCACTTTACAATGTGAAATATGACCTTTGTTTTGGGGGATCCATGTGTCTAAATAGAATTTGGAAGTTCTCCCACTAAGGAAAAAGGTGAGGATGGGTATCAGGGATAACCTGCAGTCCTAATAATGGCCTGTTGAAGTGGAGGCTACAGGAAAGAGAAGAGCTAGAGATGATTCTCAAGAGTGTGGGTGGAGGACAGGGTGGGTCTTCCCTGAGGGGGTACCCAGGAGGAGGACCAGACTGGGGATAGTGGGATAAGTTCAGGACGGACATATGGGGTCATCCTGGGTTGACATCCAGGTAGAGGAGGCCTAGGTAAATGGGCCAAGCCCTCAGTAGTGAGGTCTAGACAGAGAACAAACACTTGTTCTTGAGTTACTAGCATATCCATGGTTGCCACAGGGATGATAATGGTGAGTAATAGAAGAAAGTGGCCAAGGAGAGAACACAGACACTTACGAGAAGGGAGGGATGGAGACTGAGAAGAAACAGCTGGGCAGGTAGGAGGAGAACAAGCAGAAATGTCCCGAAGGCTGAGGGTGACATTTCCTGAAGCAGGTGTGGTCGGCAGTGTCTAATGCTGCTAAGAAGTCAGGTGAAATGAAGGCTGAGAAGAGGCTGTTCAATTTATTAACCAGAAAGTGAAAACTGACTTTGCCAGAGCAGCTTCAGGGGAGCAGAGCCGCTAGTCAGGCTGCAGGAGATCAGAAGGAGGTGGGAAAGAGGAAGAAGTGTCAGCAAAGTCCATGACTTAAGTCATCCCTTTGACATCAGTGTTTTCTCAAGCGACCCAAGTCTGTCTGGATTGGGCCCATGTGGTTCCAGCGCCAGATGGGGGTGTAGTACCCCCTGTGCCCAGGAGGTGGCAGCACCACACCAAGGGCCATCACCTGAACCTACAACACAAGGCACATACCAATGTATTTCCAGGGAAATAAGGTTAGTTCCCTGCACACTGAAGCTTTGGGGGCGGGGGCCGCGGGGAGAGGAGCGGGTCACTGTCTTAGATGAGGGCCTTAAGCAGAGGAAACTGAATGGAACTTTGGGTTCACATCCTGGCTCTAGCTTACTGGCTGTGTGACCCTGAGGAAGTCCTGCCTCCTGGTTGGCAAGCTAGGGGTGCTAACTAGCTTGAATATACCTCCGGGGCCACCAGGGATCGCTAAAGGAGTATGGTTGTGTCTGAAGGTCTTGTGGGCAGATCCAGGGCAGGAGTGGGCCAGGGGGAACAGGAGGAGGAGCTGATGGAGGGAATCCAGACTAGATGAGCCCAGGGTGGGGGTAGGTGGGTGCAGGGAGGGTAGGCAGCGGTGTGTGTGGTTCTACAAAGACTGTGGTTTTGGAGTTAGGAAAGCTGGGTTCATATTTTGCAGTTGGGGTACCAAGGCTCATAGAGGAGGGGAAATGACTTTCCCAGGGTCACACCCCTCAAACAGGCAAAGCAGAGGCACCACAACCAAAATTTGGGAAAGAATTTGATGTCTAATATATTTTTTAAAAGCACTGAAGTTGTATCGTGGGAAGAATCAGATCTCTGGGAATTTTGTTAACCACGATAATGTGGTTCTGTGTTTCCTACACTTGGAACTTTTGATAGTCTCTGTCTCCTCTGATCCCTGTTTGACCCTCACACTCTGAGAACACCCCACATCTGCTCCTTCTTCCCAGAGATGACATGAGAGCAGGTTAAAGAACTGAGAGGAGGAAGGCCACCCAAGGACAAGCCTAGAGGTCAAGAGACTTGGGCTCGGTTGTGGGCTCTGCCCTGATCTACTGAGCCTCAGTTTCCCCATCTGCAAGATGCGTCTGTTGGGCCAGCCTAGCGCCTGGGAGCCTTGGCAGCTCTGATTATTTTCTGGGGGTTCTTGTTCCCACTTTGAGCTTCCCTGCCTGCCCCCTGAAAAATCGCTCCCCCCTCAACATTGTCACTATCCCATTTCCTTTTCATTTTCTTCATAGCTCTTATCACTCTCTGAAAATATCTTCTTTCTTGTTTATTTTCTGTCTAGACAGTAATCTACTGTCTACTCCATGTGAGCAGGGGCTTTGTGAGTTTGGGAGAGCCTCTTTGACCTTGGCACCTCAAATAGTGTTTGGCATGTAGTAGAGATGAACAGACAGTTGTAGAATAAATGAGGAAAGGGCAGACAATGCAACCCATCACTCTCTAAGGCAAGTCCTGGAGTTCCTATTGAGCTCCGCCACCCCCCTCTCTCTCTTTCTCTCCCAGATACACTGGCCCTAACTACTGGGCCTTACGGTGGGGTGTACTGGTCCTGTGTGGCCATGGGGACACAAAACAGGGGCTAGGAGGATTCCCACAGGGAAGATGATCAATTCCAAGTGACCTGCTTCCCTCCCTTCCTGCCAACCAACATTTCTTAATCACCTTGTGTCCAGCCTTGTTGGGGGGGGCGGGGATGGTGATGACTGTAGATGAGAAGCAGGTGTGATTCTTGCCCTCCAGGAGCTGAAGTGACACCTAGGGAAGGGGTGGCAGGGAAGAGGTCATGAGATCCAGGAGAGGAGCTGAGGAATCTAGTGGGAGTGAGGATCAGAGGGAAGTGCAGATCCCACTCCAGTTCTGAGCAGGCAGGGCAGCCTGCATTTCTGGCCTCAGGACCCTCCACCCATGGTGTCTGTTCTCCAGCAGTCTTCGCCCTTTCTTCCAGGAAATTCTCCATGTATCCCATCCACTCTAGCCTGTGTACAAAAAAGAGAAAAAGAGGAGGTGTCTGGCAGCCAGAGAAGCCATTTGGGACAAAAACAAAGATATTAGTGTGTGTGTGTGTGTGTGTGTGTGTGTGTGTGTGTTAGTTGCTCAGTAGTGTCCAACTCTGCAATCCTACGGACTGTAGCCTGCCAACTTCCTCTATCCATGGAATTCTCCAGGCAGGAATACTGCTGTGGGTTGTCATTACCTTCTCCAGGGGATCTTCCACACCCAGCAATCGAACCCATCTCTCCTGCATTGCAGGCAGACTCTTTACTGACTGAGCCACTAGGAAAGCCCAAAGATGTTAGAGGAGTGTGTAAAAGACATTCTGTTTTGTGATGGATAATGTAAACCTTCCACTAGCTGTATTAGTCAGGTCTTGCTGTGATAATGCTGTGAAACAAGCAAACCCCAATTCTCAGGGGCCTATAGAAGCAAAGATTACTTCATACTCCTGGGTGTTATTTAGATCAACTGCAGTTCAGCTGATACTTGGGCCAGGCTGGACTCTCAGCTTTGAATCTGGCTCAGGTCTGCTCCAGGAGTCTGCATTCTGGACCCAGGAGGAAGGAACAAGAGCTATCTGAGTCTTCTCATGCAGGAGGACGGAAGCACCAGGAGGTCTGGCAGACTTGCCATGCCTCTTTTGGCTTTACCTTGGAGCAAATACACTGTCCTTTCACCCAACATCCCACTGGCCAGATTAAATCCCATGGCCAAGTCCAAGGTCAGTGGGGTAGAAGAGTGGAAGCTAGGCAGCTCAGATCCCCCCTTAAAGGTCTATATACTCCTTCCCCAGCTGTTGGGAGTCTCCACTGCGGGTTCACAACTGTCAATCCATGCGAACCACCTCATCTAAACCCACGCCCCTCCCAGGGGCTCTTGACCAGTGACTGGCTGATGCATAGAAACAAAAGCCGGCCTCCTTCCCTCGATTTGGCACAATCTGAAGGGCTATCTGAGCTCCTGAGCACCTGAAGATCTGAAGATGCCTTGCTGAGATCACATTGCACATCAGCTTCTCCCTGTGCCTAGTCCTGCCTTCCTGACTTCCGTCAGATGAATCTCCTAAGAACACTCCCTGATAGACCTTCTGCACACCAGTCTCATGAACAGTATGAAAAGGCAAAAAGATATGACACCAGAAGATGAGTCCCACCAAGTGAGTATGTGTCCAATATGCTACTGGGGAAGAGCGGAGAAATAGCTCCAGAAAAAATAAAGAGGCTGGGTCAAAGGGGAAACAGAGCTTGGTTGTGGATGTGTCTGGTGGTAAGAGTAAAGTCTGATGCTGTAAAGAACAATACTGCAGAGCAATCGGGAGTATTAGGTCCATGAATCAGGGTAAACTGGATATGGTCAAATAAGAGACGGCAAGAGTGAGCATCAACATTTTAGGAATCAGTGAACTAAAGTGGACGGGAACGGGCAAATTTAATTCAGATGACCATTATGTCTACTACTGTGGGCAATAATCCCTTAAAAGAAATGAAGTAGCCCTCATAATCAACAAAAGAGCCTGAAATGCAATATTTGGGTGCAATCTCAAAAAACGAAAGAATGATCTCTGTTCATTTCCAAGGCAAACCAGTCAACATCAAAGTAATCCAAGTCTATGCCTCAATCACTAATGCCAAAGAAGCTGAAGTTGAATGGCTCTGTGAAGACCTACAAGACCTTCTAGAACTAACACCAAAAAAAAAAACAAAAAAAAAACAACCCCACAGAGATGTCGTTTTCATCATCGGGGACTAGAATGCAAAAGTAGGAAATCAGAGATACCTGGAGTAACAGGCAAGTTTGGTTTTGGAGTACAAAATGAAGCAGGGCAAAGGCTAACAGAGTTTTGCCAAGAGAACACGCTGGTCATAGCAAACACCCTCTTCCAACAACACAAGAGAAGACTCTACACGTGGACATCACCAGATGGTCAATACTGAAATCAGATTGATTATATTCTTTGCAGTCAAAGATGAAGAAGCTCTATACAGTCAGCAAAAACAAGACCAGGAGCTGACTGTGGCTCAGATCATGAACTCCTTATTGCAAAATTCAGACTTAAATTGAAGAAAGTAGGGAAAACCACAAGACTCTTCAGGTATGACATAAATCAAATCCCTTATAATTATACAGTGGAGGTGATGAATAGATTCAAGGGATTAGATCTGGTAGACAGAGTGCCTGAAGAACGTGGACAGAGGTTCACAACATTGTACAGGAGGCGGTGACCAAAACCATCCCAAAGAAAAAGAAATGCAAGAAGGCAAAGCGGTTGTCTGAGAGGCCTTATAAATAGCTGAGAAAAGAAAAGAAGCAAGAGGCAACAGAGAAAGGGAAAGATATACCCGTTTGAAGGTAGAGTTCCAGAGAATAGCAAGGAGAGATAAGAAAGCCTTCTTAAGTGAACAATGCGAAGAAATAGAGGAAAACAATAGAATGGGAAAAACTAGAGATCTCTTCAAGAAAACTGGAGCTACCAAGGGAACATTTCACAAAAAGATGGGCACAGTAAGGACCTAACAGAAGCAGAAGAGTTTAAGAAGACATGGCAAGAATACACAGAATAACTATACAAAAAAGGTCTTAATGACCTGGATGACCACGATAGTGTGGTCATTCACCTAGAACCAGACATCCTGGAGTGTGAAGTCAAGTGGGCCTTAGGAAGCATTACTACAAACAAAGCTAGCAGAGGTGATGGAATTCCAGCTGAGCTATGGCAAATCCTAAAAGATAATACTGTGAAAGTGCTGCACTCAACATGCCAGTATATTTAGAAAACTCAGCAGTGGCCACATGGCTGGAAAAGGTCAGTTTTCATTCCAGTCCCAAAGAAAGGCAATGCCAAAGAATGCTCAAACTGCTATACAATTGCACGTATTTCACACGCTAGCAAGGTAATACTCAAAATCCTCCAAGCTAGGCTTCAACAGTATGTGAACCAAGAGCTTCCATATGTACAAGCTGAATTTAGAAAAGGCAGAGGAACCAAAGATAAAATTGCCAATATCTGTTGGAGCATAGAAAAAAGCAAGGAATTCCAAAACAAAAAAATCTATTTCTGTTTCATTGACTATGCTAAAGCCTTTGACTGTGTGGATCACAACAAACTGTGGAAAATTCTTAAAGAGTTAGGAATACCAGACCCCCTTACCTGTCTCCTGAGAAATCTATATGCAGGTCAAGAAGCAATAGTTAGAACCAGACATGGAACAATAGACTGGTTCAAAATTGGGAAAGGAGTATGTCAAGATTGTATATTGTCACCCTGCTTATTTAACTTCTATGCAGAATTGTTGCTCAGTCGCTTAGTTGTGTCCAATTATTTGTGACCCCATGGACTGCAGCACGCTAGGCTTCCCTGTCCTTCACCACCTCCTGGAGTTTACTCAAACTCATGTCCATTGAGTCAGTGATGCCATCCAACCATCTCATCCTCTGTCGTCCCCTTCTCCTCCTGCCCTCAATGTTTCTCAGCATCAGGGTCTTTTCCAGTGAGTTTACTCTTCACATCAGGTGACCAAAGTATTGGAGTTTCAGTATCAGTCCTTCGAATGAATATTTGGAGTTGATTCCCTTTAAGATTGACTGGGTTTGTTCTCCTTACTGTCCAAGGAACTCTCAAGAGTCTTCTCCAGCCCCACAGTTTGAAAGCATCAATTCTTCAGCATTCAGCCTTCTTTGTGGTCCAACTCTCACATCTGTACATGACTGCTGGAAAAAACATAGCTTTGACTATATGGACCTCTGTCGGCAGAGTGAGGTCTCTGATTTTTAATATGTTGCCTAGCAGAGTACATCATGAAAAATGCTGGGCTGGATGAATCATAAGATTGCCAGGAGAAATATCAACAACCTCAGACTTGCAGATGATACCACTGTAATGGCAGAAAATGAAGAGAAACTAAAGAGCCTCTTGAAAGTGAAAGAGGAGAGTGAAAAATCTGGCTTAAAACTCAACATTCAAAAAACTAAGATCATGGCATCCAGTCCCAACATTTCATGCAAATAGACGGGAAAAAAGTGGAAACAGTGACAGATTTTATTTTCTTGGGCTCCAAAATCACTGCAGATGGTGACTGCAGCCACGAAATTAAAAGACACTTACTCCTTGGAAGAAAAGCTATGACAAACCTAGACAGCATATAAAAAGCAGAGGTATCTCTTTGCCAACAATAGTTTGCCTAGTCAAAGCTATGGTTTTTCCAGTAGTCATGTATGGATGTAAGAGTTGGACCATAAAGAAGGCTAAGCACTGAAGAACTGATGCTTTTGAATTGTGGTGCTGAAGAAGACTCTTGAGAATTCCTTAGACAGCAAAGAGATGAAACCAGCCAGTCAATCCCAAAGGAAATCAACTCTGAATATTCATTGGAAAGACTAATGCTGAAGCTCCAATACTTTGGCCACCTGACATTGGAAGAGCCAACTCATGGAAAAGACCCTAATGCTGGGAAAGATTGAGGGCAGGAGGAAAAGGGGGTGACAGAAGATGAGATGGTTGGATGGCATCATGGACTCAATAGACATGAGCGTGAACAAACTCTGGGAGATAGTGAAGGAGGAAGCCTGGCGTGCCGCAGTCCATGGGGTCACAAAGAGTCGGACACAACTTAGCAACTAAGCAAAACCAGCCTCAGAATCTGTAGGAAAGCCATTGTAAGAAAAGTAGGGTGGTGTACTCCACCCAAATGTAGCCATGGTGATGTGAGGAAGGAAGGCAGTCTTTTGGACAAATAATAAATCTGCTATAACAATTAACTCATCTTGGAGAAAGCTCTGATTTTTTTGGCTGCAACAAAAAAGTGGCCACACACTCAATGTGTGTGTGGGTGGGGGGTGGGGGTGAGAACTGAGGCTACATCTGAGAGGTCATCATTTTTCAGTTGCACTGATTTTATCTTATGTGTTGGGGTCCCATATAGATTATATTGTAGCAAGGATTCTGGGGCTTTATACAAGGCTTTTAAAAAGGGTTCTGGGGCTTTTTTAAAAAAAGGTTTATAAATCACTGGGTTCCATGATATCTGGATATATGTCTGGATCTGTCCAGCTGGGATAGAGCAAGCCCCAGAGTAGATCCTCAGCTCTATGCACCTGGAGCAGAAATTTCAGGGGCCAGGTTGGTAGGTCAAACCCCCACTCCAGGTATTAGGAACTGATTGTGACCCCCATTCCAAATCCATAGACTGAAGTCCTAACTCTCAGTGCCTCACAAAGTGACTATATTTGAAAATTTGCTTTCTAAAGAGGTTACTAAGTTAAAATGAGATTGTTAGGGTGGGTCTTAGTCCAATGTGACTTGTGTCCTTACAAGAAGAGATTAGGACACACGCATACACAGAGAGGTGATCAAGTAAAGACACTGGAAGAAGATGTCCATCTACAAGCCAGGGAGAGAAGCCTCAGGATGAAACCAATCTTCTGACACCTTTATCTTAAACTTTCAGCCTCCAGAACTGTGAGGAAAGAGATTTCTGTTGTTTAAGCCCCCACATCCGCCATCCGCAGCATTTGTGGTGGAAGCCCCCAGCAAAGTAATACAGTTTGTAGCAGCCTTCAGGACCCTCTTGCACACAAGAGGTATGAAAGGGTGAGAGATACCCCTCTCAAGGGAAAATAAAGAAGATTTTTCAACAACTGGAACTGCCCAAAGTCCAGGAAATAGTTTATCCAAATGGGGAACTATGCAGCATGATTGTCTTTGATCAGCACAAGTGGTGGTCCAGTGGTTAAGAATCCATCTGCTGATGCAGGGGACACAGCTTTAATCCTTGGTCAGGGAAGATCCCACAGGCCGCCAAGCAACTGGACCCATGCTCCACAACTACTGAGCCTACACTCTAGAGCCTGTGCTCTGCAACAACAAAAGCCACGGCAATGAAAAGCCTGCGACTAGAGAGTAGCCCCCACTTGCCCCAACCACAGAAAGCCCATGTGCAGCAGCAAAGACCCAGCACAGCCAAAATTAATCAATAAATAATTTAAAATATTGTACCCAATGCTGAGCCCCCCGGATCCCAGTGAACTGAGCCCTTGCAGCATGGCACTCCCAGGCTGCTCGGTACAATTTCTGAGCCAGAGTCTCCAGGGGCTGTTTAATTTCTGCTTTTTTCCTCTTGTCATGTGAAGAAGCCCAGTCTAACCTAGTAGAGGATGAGAAGCCCCATGGAGCAGAAACAAGCCATCCTGCCCATGGGCCAGCCTGGACACAGACAGGCAGCACCCAACCCCAGACACATGAATGAGGTCATCTTAGAATAACCACCCCCCATCAAGAGGCTGGATGATTGCAATTGCATTAACGATCCCAGGCGAGACGAACAGAACTGCTTAGAATTTGAGACCAACTCAGACTGCTGATCCACAGCATCAAGACAAAATAAAATTGCTGTTTTGAGCTACTGAGGTATAGGGTGAGTTGTTAGCTAGTAATAGATAAGTGACATGCGTGCTAAGTTGCTTCAGTTGTGTCTGACTCTGTGCGACCCTATGGACTGTAGCCCACCAGGCTCCTCTGTCCATGGGATTCTCCAGGCAAGAATACTGGAGTGAATTGCCATGCCTTTCTCCAGGGCATCTTTCTCACCCAGGGACTGAACCTGAGTCTCTTGTCTACTGCATTGGCAGGCAGACTGTTTACCACTAGCGGCACCTGGGGAGCCCAGATAAATGACACATCTAGCTAAAACCACCTGCCCTCAAGGCCATATTTGATGACAGTTTGGGCACTCGCGTAGCCACCTGCAAACCCTCCTTGCTGAGCCAGGCAAACTTAGAAGAGTGGCGCGTGCCCTGCCTGGGTAGTTGTCCACCTGTTTCCTCCAGGGGCTGGATGACCTCAGGGCCCTAGCTGGGTCTCCTGTGTCTCATTATCCCGCGCATTGTGCTGAGCCAGGCTCTGACATACAGCAGGTGCTTTAGACACATTTGTTCAGTTAGTGAAATTCCATGGGACTTGTCCAGGTTACCAGCATCTCCTGCTCAGATTACTGCAGCAGTCTCCTAACTGGTCTCCCTGCAGCCAGGCTTGCTCCCTCAGATCCATCTTCCATCCTGGGAAGAAAACTGTCTAAAATGAAAGTCTATCCTGGTTTGATCTCTGGTCAGAATCTTTGACTGACTCCCCACTGCCCTCATGGTTAAGTCCTGTCTCTTGGAAATGACTTGCGGATCCTATAAACCTTGACCCCTGCCTCATCCTGAAGTGACATCCTGTGCCACTCTCCCCCTTTCTCTCTGGGCCCAACCAGGGATCTTTTTCTCCCCCATTCATGGATCACTCTTTTTGGTGCCACTGGGCCGTTACACATGCTATGGTCTGTAGCTGGGACATTCACCATCCCATTCCCATGCCTGGTTAAACTCTACTCACCCTCTAGTACACTGGGTTGCCCACTTAGCCTGGATTGAGAGATGACAAGAAGTATGAATCTACCAACAATACCACTCCGGGGCATATATCCAGGCATATGGATATAATTCAAAAAGATACATGCACCCCTATGTTCATAGCAGCACTAATCACAATAGCCAAGACAACCTAAATGTCCACCAACAGATAAATGCATAAAGAAGACGTGGTATATATATATGCAATGGAATATTACTCAACCATAAAAAGAATGAAATAATGCCATTTGCAGCTACACGGTTGGATCTAGAGATTACCATACCAAGCGAAGAAGTCAGAAAGAGAAAGACAAATACAATTCAATTAGACATGGAATCTAAAATATGACACAAATAGATTCATCTACAAAACAGAAACAGACTTACAGACATAGAGAACAGTCTTGTGGTTGCCAAGTGCAAGGGAAAGGGGCAGTAATGGATTAGGAGTTTGACATTGCAGATGAAAACTATTTTATATACAGGGTGGATAAACAACAAAGTCCTATTATATAGCACAGAGAACTATAGTCAATATTCTGAGATAAACTATAATGGAAAAGAATATATGTATATGAATCACTTTGCTATATAGCAGAAATTAATACAACACTGTAAATCAACTATACTTCAATTTAAAAAAAAGAAGTGTGGATATACATTGGTTTCTAGACAGTGGCTCGAGGTTTGCCTAGATGGTCAGGGACTCAGCACGGAATTGGTGGATTGCAGACAAGGAAGACTCAGGAAGGGGTATTTAGACAGACCTTCAGAAATGGGCAGAGGGTGTGAATGTATTTCTATACCAAGGAAAAGTCTCACCAAAGAGCATCCATGGCAAGGAGGCTCTAGATAATCTAATGGCTAAGACAGCACATCCCATGGCTGTCAGGCAGTCTTACTCCGGAGACCCTCCAGTGCCTGCTTGACATACCCTTGTATAACTTAGGTGGTCACGGCAGCAAGAATGAAGGCTGCTTATGGGTTCAATGATATGGACTTGCCTCACCAAGGTTGGTCTGGCTAATGTCACACTGTCTGTCCAACCAGACATCAGCAGGAACAGATGCTGTCTCCCCAGAATGTCACCATTTTGCATGGATTCATCAAGTCACCTGGTGCCAGGTTAATTCTACTGGATGCCTTCTCCGACGGAGGGGGCAGTGGCTCACCCTCACTGACCCAGCCAGCATATAAGGCTCCAGGTGAGAGAGCTGTCTCTCACAATTGCACAAAACAACCCTCAGTATTAATTTCCCGTAGTTGTCATAGTGAAAGTGTTGGTCGCTCAGTTGTGTCTGACTCTTTGCGACCCCATGGACTGTAGCCTGCCAGGCTCCTCTGTCCATGGAATTTTCCAGGCAAGAATACTGGAGTGAGTTGCCATTCCCTTCACCAGGGGATCTTCCCAACCCAGGGATCGAACCCTGGTCTCCTGCATTGCAGGCAGATTCTTTACCATCTGAGCCACCAGGGAAGCCCTGTAGTTGCCATAACAAATCACTATAAACTTGGTGACCTCATACAACTGAACTTACTCTTTCACAGTTCTGAAGGCCAGAAGTTCAACATCAGCCTCACCGAACCTAAATCAAGGTATAAGCAGGGCTACACTCCTCCAAGATTATGGGGAAGAATCCATTCCTTGACTCTTCCAGCTTTTGGTAACCCCTGGCATTCCTCTGCTGAGGCCACATTACCCCAGTCTCTACTTCTGTCTCCTGTGTGTGTGAGATCTCCATCTGCCTCTTTCTTGAAAGGACACTGGCAATTGGATTTAGGGCCCCTGGATAATCCAGGATAATCTCCCCATGTCAAGATCATTAACTTAATCACATCTGCAAAAATCCTTCTTCCCTTATAAGGTAACATTTTACACATTCCAGAGATTAGGACCTGATATCTTTGGGTGGGCATTATTCAGGCTAATACACCCAGTCATGCAAATTTTGCCTCATGTCCTCCCAACATTGGTCTCTGTTAGTTTGGAGGTCTCAGTTCTCAAGGGAAGGGAAGCAACACAGTTTTCACTGAATTGGAAGTTGGAACTTCTAACTGGCCATATTGGGCTTCTCATGTCACTCAAATAACAGGCAAAGAAAGAGTCAACATGCTGGCTGCCTGACTGGTCCTCGTTACCAAGGGGAAATTGGGGTGTCACTACACAGCAAGGGCAAGGAAGACTATGTCTGGGACCAGGGAGTTCTCAGGGGTCCCTTGCACAAAAGTTAGCAAAAAGCTATGGCATCCAAAACTGTGCAGGACCACTGAAGCTACAGACCCTTTAAGAATGATTCTCTGGGATCATTCCACCATGTAACAGATTCCAACTGGCTGAGATCCTGGTCAAGTACAAAGGGAACATAAAAGGAGAGTGAAAGAAAGAATATATTTACTCAAGTAGTGAAGTATATATAATAGATAAAGAGAAACACTCGATTGAACGTATCTATGTATCAGCTATGGCACTGTGACCTGCTACCAGAAGGGGTTCTATTGCATCAAGGGGCGTGTGTGTGTGTGTGTGTGTGTGATATTAAGTGTTTTTCTCCTCTCCCTTCTTCTTGTCTCTTAGGATTTTATTTAAAGTTTGTGGGCTATTGCTAGATTTACAGTATACTCTTTAATTGCAGGTGTGATTGTGACTGAATTGGAGTAATTAACATCACCCAAATATGGATTCGATGACTAAGTCCTGGAGCTGGATACATCTATTGGATGGTGGAATTTCTTGTGTTTATCATTTCCAGGGAGTGAGTTAGGATCTTCATTTGTATGCAGGATAGTTTCATCTTATGAGGTGGAAGCTACTGTTTCCCGATGGAGGTTCAGACATGTGTGGATGGACATGTATGGATACCGAGCGTCCAAAGGGTTGGGCCATGCCAGTTATGAGGCTATTGCTTTTTCGTTCCAGATGCAGCCTTCTGCACTCTGCTCTGTGAAACTGGAGCTGGGACTCTGCAAACCACATCAGCTGTGTCAGCTAGCTTTGATAACCAGGGGCACTGGGGAAACACTGGAGGCAGAAGTGAAGATTTCCCTTCTTCCTTTGCCTTCTCTTCCTCCTAACCTTATTTACAACAGCCTGGCAGCCACAGCTGCCCCCAGCCCTCAGCTACTTTTCTGCACACCCAGACAAGCTTCACTGTGTCCCCTTGGAGGTACTAGCCCCAGCCAGACAGCACCCCCTCTCCAGACCTCTGAGTTCTAGCATTATAGGGCTCCCCCAATCAAGTCAATAGGTTCTGCCAGCCTCAACCTCTTCCCTTCACTCCTGCAGCCTCAGGAGTGGGACTTGCTTCCTGCAGTGGCTTTCTTTAGGTTCTGTTTGTTCTTCCAGTCTGCCTAGATCAGTGTAACCCATTCCCTATAGTAAATTCCCTGTGTTGAAAAACCTAGGGTAATTTGTTTTCCTGACTGGACCTTGACTGATACAAACTAATAAAAAAGTGGTACTTATTTTTCACTGGGGCACTGAACCAAAAGAAAGTTAATTTGGAAGTACCAGGGGTCATCTTGAGAGGACAGCCTGCCTAAGAGGAGGGCCGAGACAGAGGACAGCTCCCCAACACATTTAAGCACCCAGATCTAGCTTCACATGAGGCCAAATCTATTTCCTGGACTTTTTAGTTATCTGGGCCAATAAACTTTCTTTTATTTTTGCTTAAAACATTTCAGGTTGCATTTCTGTTGCTTGCACCCAAGAGTCCTGACTAATCCAAATCTCCTCACCCCCACCCCCAGACCAGCTGCCCCACTCCACAGACACTGAACAGCCAAGACCAACCACCTCCTACTGAAAACTTTAATGAAATCAATAAGTTAATAAGTTAACAAAGTGAGGTACTTGCATATCCGAGAACCGGGTTGGTGGGGAACCTCGATCATGGAAGGAAGGAGGGCTTCTTCCCAAGTCTCCTTTGGTCATGGGGCGGTCCCAGCCTCCTGCCCCTCTCCACAGCTCTGTCTCTCAGGGGGCGGAGGTGTGGCTCTCTGGGGACGGTGTAGTGCGGGTGAGGTGAGCCAGGACAGGCTCCATCCAGGGCATGATGGTCACATGCAGAGGGCATGTGGGGGCAGGGGCTGGGCACCATGGGGCTGACTGAGCAAGGTCCAACCCCAGCCCTGGTGCTGGTGCATGCAGGTCCCCAGTCATGAGATGCAGGCAGCTGGGCCTGAGCCCCTTATTCCCTGGTGCCCCACAGAGGGTCACCATTGTTCCACTCCCCATCACCCTCCTGCCACCTGCACTGGCTTTGCAGAAGAGGGACAAAGCGATAGGGATACCAAAGAGGTGCTGGGGGCCTGAAGTGGATGGGGGCTTATGCGGTAAGGGGGCTGCCAACTGAAGTGAAGAGGGGGTAAGGAAGGAGGGGAAACAGTGTGTGTGAGCGCCATATGCGTAGTTAGTGCCTGGTGAATGGTACTTGCTTGAAGTATTATTCTCCTCTCTGGGAGTTAGAGCCACTAGGAGCAGGGCAAGCCTAGATAGAAGCGGCCCTGACAACCACCCCGGGGAAGGGCCTGGGGGCTTTTCAGGGCTGTCCAGACCCCAAGAGGCCTAGCCTTGAGTCGTGCTGTAGGGATACCAAGGAGGGCCCTTAGGGGCAGGCAGAGGCAGCAGTTAGGGCTCCTGGACCTGTGAGGAGTAAATCTTCTTGGGAAAGGGGAGCTGGTAAAGCTCTGGGGTGGGGCCTGGAGAGACCTGGGGTCACGTGAGAGCTCCCTCTCCTACCTGGGTGGGGTTGGTAGGAGTGGACATCACCCTGCAAGACCAGGCCACTGGCCTCAGCTGCAGAGACCCAGCAAACGCTGAGTGGCTCTATGCTGATATCTCCAAGTGTAGGTAATTGTGTTTGTCAACGTGAGTGTTGAAAGGCTACCTGTGTGTCTGGGGAAACTGTAGGGACATGTTTGTGTGACTGTGGGAGCACTGTCTGGGAGATTTGGGGGCAGAACACAGACAGTTATGCTGTCAGAGGTGTCTAGGGCCAGACGGGAGTGAACATTGGCAGGAAGAGGGAGCCCCTGGGAGTGGACACCTGCAGATGGGAAGAAAGGCCCAGGCACTGCCCTTGGAGAGGCAAGGCAGAAACAGGCCCCATGCTGGGAGGGGAGAGGAGGGGTTGATAAGCCAAAGATCAGGGATGGGGGTCACAGCCAAGCAGCCTGAGACCAGCTACAGCTGGGGGCCCATCTCCCAGGGCGGGAGGGGCAGAGGGACCCCATGGGGGTCCCCAAAGTTGCATATTTAACGTAGTTTGCATATATGGTGCCCACCTGCCTGGCGGCAGGCTCCTGTGCTTGTGGGTACCTGTGTGGGCACCGTGGGCCCACCCCCTAGTGGAGCGGGGTCTTGGCGGGAAGGCTTCCCTGCTCTGTCCGGAGGGCGGGCCAAAGGCCTCGCCTTGCATAGCTGGAAGCTGGGTCGGGGCCCCAGCACCCTGCTCCCACTCCAGGGGCAGTGCCTCTGCCCGGCAGGCCCTGTCGGGCCTTGATGAAATGGGCAGGGCACTGGGGGGCCCAGAGGCCGCCGGGCAGCCGCCGCCGCTGCCCTCCGTACGGCCTGGCATCTCGCGCTCCTGAGGTGGGGCGGGTCGCTGGCACCCACGTCGGGTATCTCGCCCACCCAGGCAGCTCAATACTGCATGTGGCCTCTCTCCCCACGAGGGAGTGAGTTCAAGTAAGAGAGGAGTCTGGAGGCCTCAGAGGGCGGGTCCGAGCGCCAGGCCGAGGGGCTGGCCGTGTGCTGCCCCGCCCCCGAGAAGACCCTCAGTCCATGTTGGTGCTGACCGAGCGGGAGATGCTGAGCGTCTGTGCGGAGACGGAGATGTCCTCGTGGTCCACAGGGCTGTGGTAGTCGGAGGTGATGTCGGGGTCGAAGAGCGGCACTTGCACGGTGCCCAGGCTGGCCGAGGTGCCAGAGCGCAGGCAGCGCGAATAAAAGCCCAGCAACAGGTCCAGCTTGTGCTCGATGGACTGCACCTGGGGGCGGGGCGCGGCTGGAGGCGGGGCCTGGCCCGGACTTGGGGGCGGGACGCGGCCGGGGGGCGGGGCTTTCCCGGGGAGGGTCGCATCTGGGAGGCGGAGCTCGGCCGGAGGGCGGAACGAAGCTGGGAACCTGGGGTTTATTCCCACCCACCCACCCCCCACCGCAATGAAATTTAGTTGTGACGGGTTGGGATAGTCCAGATGATCAAGAGAGACAAGTGAGGCAGGGTTAAATGAAGTAGATGGGACTTGGGCTTATCTGAGATGCTAGCAGCCTAGGGCGGGGCTTGGCCGGAGAAGGTTGGTTTATCAGGGTCGTTTAGCAGGGGTGGGCGGGCATTCTTGGAGGCAGGGCTTATCTGTGGGGCCGGGTCCACCTCGCAGCGGCTGCGTGGGCCCGGCTCGGGCTTGCAGCTCGGGTGCTCCGGGCTAAAGCTCTGAGAAGCGGACCCTCCCCTTGGGCCTAACCCGGGGGCCTTCCAGAGCTTCTCGGTCATCGGCTATCTCCCCCACACCAGCGAAACTCCATCCCACACTCACCTGCTTCTCCACCTTGACCACACGTCCCATTATACTGATTTCATCCACCGCCTCCGTATCGGAGGGCCCTTTGTCACTCTTCTCCCGGGCTTTCCGGTCCCCAGGGCCCCGGCCGACAATCTGGTCCACACTGTGGGGAAAGGGAACTGTCAAAGGACCCAGACACTGGCCACCCCGCTTTCCTACAAGAATTCGAGCTCGCCTTCTGAAAGGGGAGACATTCACCTGGGTGGGAGCAGACCATCTGAGAGAGGGGGCCAGTTTGCTGTGCCTAATGGAGAGACCAAGTTTAATGGAGGTGCCCGGTCGCTGCTTTGACCAGAGCCGAACCACCACCCACAAGCATGACAAGTAAAACAGCTGCCTGATGGAAGCTGGGTAGGAATGGACTGGAAGAGGGAGAGACACAAGTGGGGATGTGACTTATAAGGGGGACAAGGCTGAAGCTAGTCCACCTTACCTTTCTGCTCCCCTTTACAGCGACATACTTGAAGGTGTTACCTCTACCCTCTAGCTTCAATTTCTCTTTCCTGACTCTCTAAAACCTCTCTAATCAGGCTTTCATTCCCACCATTTCACCGAAACTACAGTTGTCAAGACACCAAAAGACCTCCATGTTGCTAAACTTGGTTCTCAGCCCTCAACTATGCTTGACCTGTTAGCAGCACCTGGCACATCTGATCATCCCTTCTTTCTGCACGTTCCTCATTTGGATTCCCAAACATCACTTTCACCCAGTTCTCCTACCTCACTCACCTCTCCTTCTTAGTCTCCTTTCCTGGTTCCTCCTTTATCTCCACAACCTCTTAACACTGCAGGACCCAGAGCTCACTCCTAGGACTTCTTTTTTTTCTTCTATTTATTCTCACTCACTAAATGATGTCTTCAGTTCCAGATTTTCCATTCCTCTATACACAGTTGACACCAAATCTATATCTCCAGCCCATACCTCTCCTCCGAACTCCACACTCCTGCCAGATCCACACTCCATTTAGCTGTCTGATGGGCATCACAAACCCAGCATGTCCCAACTTTCCTGATCGAAACTTGCTCCACTCATTGACTTCCCCCATGTCAATAAACAGCAACTTTTTCCTCTTGCTCAAGCCAAAAACTTCAGCTTTATCCTTGATTCTCTCTCTCTCTTTTTCCTCTTACACCCTATCTGAAAATGCCGTCAACTCTACTTTCAGAACATATCTACAATCTGACCATTTCGCCTCGCCTTAATTGCTGCCACCTGGTCCACACCGCCATTATCTCTTGCCTGGACATCTGAATTAGCCCCCTCACTGGTCTCTCTTTTCATCCTAGCCCCCTATAGGCCATTCTCAACACAGCACCTAGGATGATCCTTTTAAAATGTACCTCAGATCACATCTGTCCTTTGTTCAAAACCCTCCAACGCTTGCGTCTTACTCTGGATGAACGCCAACATCTTTGCAGTGGCCCCCAGAACTTTATGTAGTCTAAGTGCTATTAGCCTTCTAACCTCATCTCCTGCTTCCCTCATGCCAGGACAGGCACATTGGGCTGCTTACTGTTCCTAAAACATCACCCCAGACACCTGCCCATCTCCAAACTTTTGCACTTGCTGTTCCCTCTGGAAACTATTTAAACAAACCACAATCATGGGGCTATTTGCCTCACCTTCAATTTTTTTCCTTAAATGTCACCTTCTTGCCTGTTTAAAAATCACAAATCTGAACACTTGAACCTTATTTTTCTTCTTAGCCTTTATCATCATCTGACAAGTTCTGGTTTCACTTACTATCATCTATTCTCCTTCCACTGGAATGAGAGCTCCATGAAGCAGAGGCCATTTGTTTCCCACCATATCCCCACTGTCTGGCAAGTAACAAAAAAATGCCCAGTGACTATTTCTTTTTTTTTTTTTTTTTTTTGACTATTTCTTAAGAGAACAAATGAATGGGCAGTGAAAATGCAGGCCACAAGAGGAAAAGGGCAAGGTGTAGGTGATTTGGTTCTTGGTGTGAGAATCTTCCTACACGCTGGGTGGAGAGAAAAGGAGTTGGAGGATTCCAGAGGCAAGAGGTGAGCAGCACTGAGGACAATTTGCCTGTTCTATTATGAGAGGCTGGGGGGTGGTGGGGGGCTGGGGTGTTGGTCACTGATAATTTTAAGCCTATTATTTTAGAACCGAGAAAGCAGTCATCTAAAGACGTCCTTGAAGCGAGCAGGTCAATAGGGTTCGCTTCAGGTTCAGTAAGGCTTCCCTGGTGGCTCAGATGGTGAAGAGTCTGCCTGCAACACAGAAGACCCAGGTTCCCTAGGTGGGGAAGATCCCCTGGGGAAAGAAATGGCAACCCACTCCAGCGTTCTTGCCTGGGAAATGCCATGGACAGAGGAACCTGACGGTCCATGGGGTCGCAAAGAGTCGGATGCGACTGAGCGACTAACACTTTCCCTTTCAGGTTCAATAACAGGTGCGGGTGGCAGGCTCCCACTGCAAGTCGCTGCAAGCAAGAAACACCAGCTCCCACCGCGGCCCCTAGGGAGCGCTAGGGCTGCATTCGGGCACCCCGCAGAGGGGCTCCAGCAGGCCTACTGCCAGAACTGGTGCCGCAGCCTCCTGCCCCACTCCCCCGTCCCGGCCCGGCGCACCCACCGAGCCTGCAGACTCTTGATCCGGCCCAGCATGTCCAGGTGCCCTGCCGAGTACTGTTCAATGACGTCCTTCACGTCGTATGGTCGCAGCGTCTCTTTGAATTTCCTTTTGGCTACCAGGAACTTCAGGATCCTGTGGGGGTCGGGAGTCTCAGAGGACATTCTTTTCCAGCCCCCTCTCTGTCCTTTGCTACCTTGTCTAGCATGAGGCCACCTCCTGCCTGGGCCACCGCAGACAGCCACAGCTGGGTCTCTGGCCTCCCTCCCTCCCCTCCACGCCCCTGTCCCAGCCTCCTGAGTTTGTTTGGTCTTCTTTAATACGCAGTCACTGGGAGTGCCTGGACTGGGCCTGGTTTCTCTCTGCTGGGTGTGAACACTGCTGCTAAGGACAGCTTAGGGGAAGACACTTTTGCATATGCCTGTTAGCACTCCCGTGCTGGACCCTGGACACCCCAAATGGCATCAGATACAATCTCGGGAGCACTGGTCTGGAGTGGGAGATGAAGAGGACAGACAATTATGGGGTGATGTGGGCTATGTCAAGGAGTGGAGAAAGGACTGGGGACTATGAGAAGGGAGAGCTTGGCTGGGGAGGTCAGGAGACGTCTTGAGAAGTGATACCTTCCAGTCCCAGGGCAAGAGGAGGGGCATGAAGGGAGGCTTTGGGGACACAAACAGGCATGGAGGTGTGTGAGTGAGAGTCAGTCCAAAGTAGCCAAAACAGGATGTGAAGGAAGGGGGTTAATCAATGAGAGGTAGGGTAAGGGGTTATTCTGAAGATCCTAGCATCCCTGGCAGAGATTGGGCAATGGGAAGCTGGGGTGGTGGGGAAGGGGCCGTGTGGTTTACTCTGCTTTAGCATGACCATCCCATCCTCTGTCCACCTGTGTGGGTAGAGGATGTTCTCGAGGGGCAGAGTCCCAGGCAGGAAGACCCACTCCAGGGGATGAGCCTGAGCTGGGAGTTGGGGTGGGGGGAGTTGGTGCAGTGGGGTGGAGATACAGAACAGCTGTGAGCAATGTGGAACAGGGGCCTGAAAGGCTTCTGAGTCTGAGTCCAGGATGACTCCCATGGCTTGGGGCACAGGGTGGAGGATGGTGCCACTGCCTGACATGGGGTCATGGGAGGAGGAGCAGGACTGGGGCGTGCTGGGTGAGAGGGGCCAAGGAGAGCTGACTTTGGCCAGGGGGAAGCTTGGGTGCTATGTTCCAGAAGCTGGTCCCTTGGAGGGGAGAGACAGGATGCATAAAGAAGGGGTGGGGAGAGGCGTTAGACTCTCTAGGAGAGGGGTGTCCAGATGATTCTGATTTAAAAGAAACACAAAGGAAAGAGGCTTGCAGACAGGTGAATCAGCCAGGGAAGAGAAGGGGGTGAGTCTGGAAGGCCTAGGGGTGAATCTGGAGCTACAGGATGGACAAAGAGATTAGGCTGGAACTCCATTCCAAGGAGTTTGGGAGCCAGATCCATGGCTACATGGCTAAAGAGCTCAGGGACTCTGGTCCCTGCTGAACTGTTAAGGGAGACAGCCAGTGAAGCCAGGAGGACAGGGGCCTTCAAACTTTTTGACCAAGAATTACAATAAGAAATAGTTTACAGAAACTAGTATACACACACACACATAACTGAAATACCAGTTTCATAAACATTTATTCTTACTATGAAGAATGCACTCTGATACTTTCTTTTTTCTTTTTTGAATGCTAACCACTAAATTGATTTCACTAAGTTGATTACAAACTGTTGTGACCTGTGGTTTGAACAGTATGGCTCTAGAGGAAATCCTGAGGGAAACAGGCTGAGGTCAAGACTCCCGAGGGAGGACTGCATAAGTCTGAGTCACGGAGGCAAGAGGGGGATGAGACTTAGATACAGAGATGGGGTGAAAGTGCCCGTAAGACAGAGACCTAGGGAGAGCCAGGCAGATGCTGATACACAGCTAGGGAGAGAGAAATAAAGAGAAGAGGGCCCGACATACAGGGAGAGAGAGGTAAGGGACAGAAGCAGGGAGAAGACTGTAGTGTGAGTAGGGGGACTGTGATGGGCGGCCATGCCCACCGCCCCACCTGACCAGCCCTCCAGATGTGATGAGTCTGCACCAACCCAGCCGGGAGCATGTGCCACCTCCCCACCCCACCCACTCTCCAGGGACCCCGCCAGCCAGTATCGTCGAGGGTGCCTTGCAGGCAGCAGCTGGTATGCCAGGAGCTAGGCAGGCCTGGCCACAAGGGCAGACCCCAGATGGGGAGCAGCAGTGGGTGGCCCACCTCCTGCTTCAGTCTCACCTGACGGAGCGGATGACCGTCTTCACAGCGGGCATGACGTCGTCCACAGTGAGTTCGCACTGGTAGCTCTTCTCCTCCGCCACTTCCTCCGAGGGGCCCTCTGAAAAGTGAGGAGCAGGGGGCCCAGGTGGTGGTGGCAGAAGGGAATGCTTGCAACCCCTACCACCATCCTGGAAGACAGCTCCAGAAAGGGCCCAGAGCCTTCCTGGGGGCACAAGCAGACCAGGTTCTTGCCCCCTCGCTGCCTTACCCAGGGGGAACACCTCAGTTTGCTGCAGGCCCATCTCCCCTGTGTATGCATCTGGTGGCCGGTGAGTAGGAACCCCCTTAAGGCACATCTGGTCTGGCCTGGGGCAAGTTGCACACAGCCCTGGAGGAAATTCCACCAGCCCCACCATGCAGGACAGTGACACGGGGCTTGAGGCGTCTGCGCATTATCGCACATCAGCCTTATCCTTCAGCCAAGAGGGAATCCAGGGGCGGGCTCCCACCCCCAGCTCTGCTATGGAGGAAGCCTCTAAAGCAAGTCGTTCTCCTCCCTGCCTGAGAGAAATGGCTTCTCCAAGGCTGGTGTCCGGCACTGCACAGACAGATGATGCTGTCCTAGCCCCATGGGGCCAAAGGGTGGGGAGGTCAGGTAGTTTCTTGGCAGGAAAGAGGAGGCCCTGGGCACCAACCAGGCCCCAGGTCCCAGCACCCCCCACCTGGTTTGTGGAGTTCTGTAACTTTCCAGGAAAGGGCTGTGAGAGTGGTCAGCCAGCAGCATGCTGCGGGATTGATACAGCACAGACAGAGGCAACACCGCTGGGTGCCCCCCTCCAAAGTTCCTGTCCCTAACCTCCATCCTTGTCCACCCCCCTCTACACCACCCCCCACCACCACCACCCAGGGGCCTGAAGCATGTCAATGAGAGAAGTCTTCCAGGGAATTTGGTCCAATCCTCTGTTTTTCAGAAGAAGACACCAAGGCACAGAAGAGGGCAGTAGCTTACCCAGGTCACAGTATAAGTCTGGAACAGAGCTGGAACTCCAAAAAGCCACCTCTCTAAATGCAAGCCCACCAGATTCACAGCTTCATATCCACAGGCTGGGCCAGCAAACAGGGGCAGGGTGGGGAGCATGGGCTACGGAGCTGGACAGACCTGCTTAAGGATATCAGCTCTGCCATCTCCTTGCTGAGAGGGCTCAGTCTCCCCATTTGTAAAATGGGGCTAGACACGACCCTACTGTTGCTAAGAGAAGTAGACAAGATAATCCAGAGTGCACAGTCAGGGCTCTCTTCAGCACGGATGGCCTCCTGCTCCTCCCAGAGTTTGTAAGGCTGCTAGCTTTTGATGAGCACTTACTGTATTCCAGAACTCTTCTGTTCACCTACTGTGGGTAATCTCATATCATCCTCACAACAGTCCTATGAAGTAGATGTGATCACTGTCCCCATTTTATAGATGTGGAAAATGAAGCCCAGGGAGATTAGGTTACCTGCCCAAGATAAATGACAAAGCCGGGATTCAAACCCAGGCAGCCTGGCTCCAAAGCCTGTGCTCTTTTTTTCTCTTTTTAAATAGCGGAGTTTTCCTAGGTGGCACTGGTGGTAAAGAACCGCCTGCCAGTGCAGGAGACATAACAGATTCAGGTTCAATCCCTGGGTCAGGAAGATCCCCTAGAGGAGGGCATGGCAACTCACTCCAGTATTCTTGCCTGGAGAACACTATGGACAGAGGAGCCTGGCTGGCTACAGTCCGTAAGGTCACAAAGAGTCAGACATGACTGAAGTGACTTAACATAGCCAGTTCACAATGTTGTGATAGTTCAGAACAACTCAGCCATATATATACTTGTATCCATTCTCCCCCAAACTCCCCTCCTATCCAGCAAAGCCTATGCTCTTAACCACTACCAAATGCCACCTCTATATTCTCCTCTGATTCTCAAACAGCCTGGAGCCCAGCAAAGCAAGTATTATGATGCCCATTTTACAGACCAAAAGACTGGTGCCCAAAGATGGTCAATCTGCTGCAAAGCTGGGGCTAGAACCAAGTGTTTCCACCCCCAGCCCAGACTCCAGGCCCGCCCTGCCATCCTCAGCGGGTCCTGGCCCTAGACCCGCAGGGGCTCACCCTCAGCTGAGGTGCGGGGTTTGAGTCTCAGAGAGGCCCGGAAGCGGGTGCGGTCATTGAAGCTCCAGCTCTTCTGCACCTTGGTGGGACTGCTGGCCTCACCCACCTGCTCACTACTCGGCGAAGTGGGCATTGGCGGAGGTGCCAGATGCTGCTTGGAGGGGCCCGTCCGCCGCTGGGAGCTGCCCATGCGGATGCGGTCTTTGATGCCCATCCGGCTGCTGGCAGGGCAGGGCAGGCGGGGGAGAGAGTCAAGTTAGCTGCAGCTGGGGGTAGGTGTGAGTGGGGACACAGCTGACTTGGGACTTGGGGGGCAGTTACTGGGGCTGACTCTCCTCCAAGCAGAGATGTCCTAGGATGGGGCATGGGTGTGGTAAGGGGGGCCCTGACTCCTATGAGAAGCTGATCTGGGATCAGTCTGAACAACTCCGCTCCCCACCCCCACCTCCCAGCCATCATTGCCCAGAAAGATAAGGGTGCACAGGAGACAGATGTCAGAGTGGAAAGAGTGACAGAAACCCAAGAAGGGAGTCAGAGACAGACAGAAGACCGGGAGCTGGGCCTGGCCCAGGCCGGGGGGCGGGGGGGGTGGTGGTGGAGGCAAGAGACCCCTCTGGGGACAGACAAGCTGCTGAGGGATGGAGAGGCTCACCTGGCCATGCACACTGAGTTAGACCCGCAGCTCGTCTCTGTACATGTGGGCCGGCTGTGTGGAGCTGAGGGTGTGTGCGTGTATGTGTGTACTGTGTGTGCACCTATTTTCCTCCTTTGTCCTCCGCTGGAGCTATCTGACCCCACCTGTTCAGGTCAGGGCTTCAGGAGCTGGTACAGTTGTATAGGCAGTGCACTGCAAAATTCCAAAGGTCTCCATCATTCAGATTTCTGTGTGAATGAAATCACAGCCTGGAGGTGTGCAGTGTACTAGCCTGCTGGGGGTCTTAGCCCTGTGGGTCTAGCTGCTGGGCCCACATGAATGCCCAGGCCATGGCTGGTGGGCCCCGCCGCCAACCCAGTGAGGGTCTGTAACCTGTTCTTCTCTGTCCACCCAGACGGACATCCTGCCCACATGACCTCCCACTGCCTCCTGCGCCTGCACCTGCACGTCTGTGTACATGTGAAGACACGTGTATGTATCTGTGTATGCGCTTAGACTCCCCTTCTCACACCCAAACTCCTCACCTATCCTCCAAATCTTGGAAGAAGACGGGTGAGGGGAGGCCTCGGGTGCCCCAGGACCGGCCCAGCGTACCCAGTGCCTGATAGAGTAACTCTCTGTCCAGGCGGTTCAAGGACCGCGTTATCTCTGTTTGAATGGGACCTATGCAAACATCCCCATCCAGACAGCTCCTGGTGGTGTTACTGCCACCACCCTGCTGTGGTTGCCACTTGAAAGGCCCCCTTCAGACAGGTTTGGGGCCCTTGCACCTCGAATGTCCAGGGCCCCAGCTCAGGAGAACACCAACCAGTCTTAGAGGAATTCTGATGCGGGCGGGGAGCAGGGACCAGGGGAGGACACTGTGTCACCGGGTCTTGGAGACTTTCAGATCAAGGGTTGAGCAGGAGACAGATTCTAGTTTCAGAGCTGAGTGGGGGCCAGGGTCCTCCATGCCCGAGCATGGGGGATGGAGTATATAGAGTATATAGAGCAAGGTGCTGCAGTGAGGGAGACCCCGGAAGGTGCTATCAGGAAGGCAGCTGGGAAGGTATGTAGGGCCATCCTTAGGGGTAGGGACCTCTGCCCAGAGGGGAGAGGTAACAGGACAAGGATGGGGGCCCTGAGGATATCAGAAGGGAAGGATGGGGCGGCCCCCACAATCCATCATGCTGTTGGCTGGCCCAGGATTTCCTCAGCACATACCAAAGATTCCAACCAAAGTTTGAGGCTGGCTCTCCCAAACTTTCCTCCGCAGAGCAGTTCCTTCAGGCTCTTCTCATGCTGGCAAGCACCCACCACCCGACCCGGGCCACACGACCACCCCCTCTGTCCTCCACTTCTTCAAGGGGCAGAGGAAGAGAGGGGGGCAGAGAAGGCCCTGACAGTCAGCCAAGGGCCCAGGAGTCTGGATTTCTGGGCCTGGCACATCACTCCAGCGCTGTTCTGGGGAAAGGGGCTGACCTCCCTGTCATGAGAAGTGTGCGAGCCATACTGAGCTTGCACCCAGCAGGACTCATGAAGGAAGGGATGTGAGCACTTGCCCTAGAGGTCTTGAAAGGTCTCTCTCCAGCTCTGATTCTGTGATGGTTGAAGGAGCTTCTAGCCTGATTTGTGGGATTCTGTAACTTTCCAGCCAGCCAGAGACCCTGGGCTCCTTTTCAGTGTAAGAAGGCACTGTTTTCCCAGAAGTGGCCCTGGATTCCAGCGCCTTGGGCAGGGCCCAGAAAACGGCTCACGTCAGCCTCTCTGGAGCCTAAAAGCTCAAAGAAAATGGAAAGAAACCTGGCACACAGTGGGCATCAGAAGAGCACACAAGGTCCCGGCTGGCTGCCTGAGCCTTTTCGGCTCTCAGCCACGTTGGGTGGCGGGTTCCATAGTTACCACCGCTATTTTACCGATATGGAAGGGGGTCCCTAAGCTTCCAAGGTCACAGAGCTCCTCCGCATGGAACAAGGACTGGAACCCAGTTTTCTATGATTTCAGAGGCTGTGTTCTTTCTCTGGGAGGAGCCAACAGGAGAGGGTCTCTGGCAGTAATTCTCAGCTGGGGGTTATTTTGCTCACTAGGGGACATTTGGCTGGAGACATTTTTGGTTGTCTCCCTGGGGTGGAGAGGGACGTGCTCCTAGCATCTAGGTAGAGGCCAAAGATGCAGCTAATCATGCTGAACAATGCATAGGACAGCCTCCAACAATAAGGAATTTTCTGGCCCAAAACATCAGTGGTGCCAGTGATTTCAGCATCATTAGTGGCTGGGGGACAGGTGTGTGAGCTTAACTGGGACATCCCTGTAAGAGAGGGCAAGCTCAGGGCACAGGCTGCCTTCTGACTGCTTGGCTGGACCCAACCCCCTGTGCTCACTTCCACAGGGATTTCTTTAAGCACTCCATCTGCCCGCCAAACATCAGGCTTGCAGACGGTCGGAGGCAGCCTACCTGTTCTGATGCTGAATACAGCCTCTCTCTTCGAGACTGTGGAAACAGCCCTGGCCTTGCCTGTCCTGCCCACCATGCCCACAGAGCCCAAGGAATCTTGCAAAGGGTGACAGCTGACCCAGAGTTTCCTCGGTTTTACCCTCCAGCGTGTTCCCTCCAGCAGTGGTTTCCAAGCACATACCATAACAGTAAATCACGTGAGGCACATTTATCTAGCACTTCCTCTGAGCCAGGCACAGTTTGAGTGGAAACAGATCCTAGTATCACCCTCATTTTACATCTGAGGAAGTGGAGGCACAGAAGGCTTGCACCTAAGGCCCCCAGCCAGATTCAGAACGGAGCCACATTTCTAAGAAACTCTGCTTCTGGGTCGAGCAGCGAGGACCTCTGTCACCCTTCTCCTCCTCACGGTCCAGCCCCCAAACCTCCCCCCCCCCAATCCACAAGACTGCCAAGGCACTTTGGGATGCTCAGGACTCTTAAGCCCCAGCTGCCAGGCAATGCCAACAGAATGAGGTTCTCATGGGGCTTTTGTGACCCAGCTTTAGCTCCTGACCTCCATGACAGGCTGCAACAGCCGAGCTCTCTCACCTCCTCCCCTTGGTGTTCGCCACCCTCTGCTTGCTCCTTGAGTCGTGTTGCTCACACCACGTGGCAGTTACTCCTTGCAACTCTCTAGGTACCATGTTTTATTCATCACTCTGTTCCTAGTGCAGGGCCTGGCACAGGGCAGGTACCAAGGAATGTAGTGGTGAGGCGGCTAACGAGCTGGGCTCTGGAGTTGGTGAAGGGGGCACCAACCCCAGCCCCTTCAGGCATCTGCTAGGACCTCAGTGGGCAGTACGGAGCCAGGAAGCTAAAGGCCTGGAAAAAGTCAGAGTGGGGAGGACCCTCCGAGAGCCTCTAGTTCAATCTGCCCATTCCACAGATGGGAAACTGAGGTCCAAAGAAGGAAAGCAATCTGGCCAAGATCACATGAGGCTGGGGTAGGGCAGCATCAGCAGCAGAGCCAGAACTCATCCCAAGGCTCCTGTAGGTGTCCCTCCTGACAGACTGGGGACCAAGCCCAGGTCCCCAGACCTGGCAGAAGCATCCCCAGGAAGGCAAGGGGCTCATCAGGGCCCCAAGGCAGACAGCAGGCGGCAGGCACATGCACCTTATCTTTGGCCCATCCTGTCTCCCTCTCCAGCCCCAGAACTGGGTGGGGCAAGGAGGAGCGGGGACAGGAGGAGCAGGCGAGGGGGTACCTCGGTCTCCAGCTGGCGTGGATCCGAAAGAAACTCCGTTTATTACTAAACATCTGGCTGGAAAGTGGAGAACAAGACACAACAGAGGTTAGTGGGAAGGAGGCAGGTGGGCAGAGCATGGGGAGCTGCCAGGATGGGGCCAGCCTCCTGTGGCTGGTGAGAGAGAAGGACCCCCCCATTCAAATCATCCTCTAGCCCACATGCCTAGAGGGCAGAGGTTCTCCAGCTTTGCATAAGGATCTCATGGGGAGCATGTTAAATATGCAGAATTCCGTGCCTCTTCTCTAGAGATGCTCATTCCGCAGCTTGGGGAGAGGTCCAGGTATCTCTGCATGATGAACAAATGTCCCATGGGATGCCGACACAGGAAGTTGGGGACGATGCTCTGAAAACCACTGTCTTAGCGTCTCATCGCAAAACCCACAGAGAGAGGTGCTGGCTCTGGCACAGCCACCTCTCAGGAAGTCCTTGTCGTCCTAGGAACATGCTCAGCCTGGGTTAGTTCACAAGCACCACTAAGGCTGTGGCCAACCAGATGTGTGTGTGCGTGTGGGTGTGTGTGTTTAGGGAGTGGTCCTGTCTTGGGCACCCAGCCCACAGGGCCCAGACAGCCAAGATTAAGGATCTGGCCATTTGGTCTGCTGCCTGATCTCCTAGGGGGCTTCCCAAGTGGTGCTAGTGGTAAAGAACCCACCTGCCAATAGAGAAGACATAAGAGACATGGGTTCGATCCCTAGGTCAGGAAGATTCTCCTGGAGGCGGGCATCGCAACCCACTCCAGTATTCATGCCTGGAGAATCCCATGGACAGAGGAGCCTAGCAGGCTACAGTCCATGGGGTCGCAGAGAGTCGGACATGACTGAAATGACTTAGCACACTCGCACGAATCTCCTAGAAGTCACAGTTCAGCCCCCTGGGGTCTGGGGAATAAGGAACACTCCGCCACCATCACCGTGAGCCCCAGCCACACAGACACTGCAGGGCAGACACACACAGGCTGGGAGTCAGTGATGGCCGAGCCCTCAGTGGTCATCTGTTCCTAGGCCTTGGGGGGCTCAGAGACCCAGAGTGGCTGTCGGGGGGTGGTACAGATGTTGGGGTCCATGATAAGCTCCATTCCCGGTACCTTCCTACTCAGGCAAAGAGAAACCAGAACAAACTGAAGCTGCAAAGAGCCCTGGCTCAGGCTGTGGGCAGGGTTGCTCAAATGCCAAAACTTCTGAGCTTCTGCCTGTCTGCTGTGGTTGGGTCGGGGCAGGGATAACACTGTGGGACATTCAGATAGTGACAGAGAATATGCATGGACTACACCATGGACCCTCTTCCAGAGACCTCCAGCCTGGCCTGGCCAATCACACTTCCCCTCCTCCCAGAGACCTAGAGGGGTCTCCCTCTAGGGAGTAAATAGGGGTAAAGACCCACTTCCTATTCAGCCCCTGGCCAGAACTGCCCTCGCTGAGACCAGGAAAGGAATTCTGCTCCCCACAATTCTCTGCACCAGAACCCCCTCTTCCCTGTTCCCTGGGCCTTTTCAGCCCAGAAACCCAGATCAGCCCCTGAGCAGCCTTCACATTGCTGATTTTCTGCCCAGAACCCAGAGGCTCAGAGTGGCTTGATGAATTTCTCAAGTACACACAGCACCAAGCAGCAGAGGCTTTCACAGCACCTCCTCCTTCTGACATCTCCTCCTCCTGATCCCTGAGTGGTTCACCTCTTTTCCCCTCCCTTGTTCTGGGCCTGGGGCTCAGAATCACACCTGAGGCTCAAGGCCCAGATGTCCACCTGACTGATTCAGGGGTGATATGCAAAGATGAAATAAAACAAACTGATGGGCAGAGGACAAGGGATGATGACGGGGGCAGGTGGGGATTGAATCCTTGGCCTCAAAGCTACACCTCTGTAAGAATAGTCACTTTCCCATACACAGTGAGTTAGTGGGCTTCCCTTATCCAAGTATGCCTGAAATTCCACTGTTTATGAACATTTATGTGGGGGTAAGCATTGTTCTTTCTTTGTTCTTTTAAGATGCAAAAGCTCCAGGAGAGGCAGGTCAAGGGGAGAGAGATTGTCAGGACAGCAAAATGTCCTTCCGTAAGAAAGAAAGGCATTGTGGGAGAATCCCAGGAGGAGGCTCTGGGATTAGCAAAGCTGTGGACGAGGCTTGCACAAGACAAGAGCGTTAGTCACTGGTTGAGTTTACATAGGCCCTTCAGCAGTTCTCGGTCACAGAGCTCTCTTTCCAGGTGGCATCTCATTCCTGAGGTGAGTTCAGTGTCAAGCCCCTTCTAGACGAACATGCTGGGGAGGTGGGGCCCCGGCCCTCACACCCCGGTACGGGGCCCCCGATTACCTGAGCCGTAAGCACCTGTGGCCAGCGGCCTCCTCCTCTCTCCAGCTTCCCGGGAGGGATGGGGGTGCAGGGATGGAAGAGTGAGGGGGATGTGGAAACAGAGAAAGAAAGAGGACAGTGGAATGAATGGAGGAGGTGATGGGAAAGGATGGTGTGGACATCTCCCCCACTCAGGCCCCTGGAGTCCAGGTGACAAAACGCTGAGTCAACTCTGGCCTTTCCAGAGAGACTGTCGGTCTGTACCTGTCAGGCCGTTCGACGACAACTGCCCTGGCCTCCTGACAAGGCCTGGGAGTCCCCAGCACAGGCCCAGACACTCACACAGTGGCTGGAGACAGGTCCGAGAGAGGATGAGACAGAGGATGGAAGAGGAGGAGGAGAAGCAAGAGGAGGTGGCAGCCCCGGAGGGCCCCTACCTTTCCCCAGGGCAGAAGGAGGTGCTGCCCGGCCGGTGGCAGGTGGCAACGGGCGGGTAACGGGAGGGCGCTCCGTCGGGTACCGGCGCCCGCCGTACCTCCAGGGGCCGTAGGCCCCCGTTGCGGGCCCGTTGCACGTGCTCAAACAAGAGGGCCAGCTCTCTGCAGGAGAGGGCGCCGTCAGCGGCAGGCAGGGCCCTGGCACAGCCCCCCACCTGAGGACCCTGAGCTCCTAACGGATTCCCCCCGGGGCCTGGCCTCTCTGGAGATGCTCAGCTAACATGCCAGGCCCGCATGGGCAGGGGCAGGAGTGGGAAAGTAGCCTCCCTTTCTCTCTCTCTCACTTCTCAGCTGCTGGGAAACCCTCAAGGATGCCCAGTATGATTGTGCTGGATGGGCACCACTAGGGGGCACCCTCCCAAGGGAGAAGGTGGGGACCTCAAACCCACCTCACTCTGCTCAGCAAGCGGAGCGCCTGCACGTGGAGCCGTGCCCACCCGGAGGCCAGCAGCAGCCCTGAAATCCTGCCCTCCAGATCTGACTGGATTTTAGGGGAAACTGAGGCTGAGGAGGGAGACTTGATAGGGCAGCCCACTTCCTTCTGCAGCCTTCACGCTGGGTTCTTGGAGACTAGATTGAGGGCTCAGCTTCTTCTGAACTCTCCAGGCCATCTCCTGTTTCTCTAACCCAAGAAAGAGATCTTGCCTCTCTTTGCCTTCCCATTGTACGGATGAGGAAATTGAGATCCAGGGAGCAGAAGGATCAGTGGACCCAGAATTTCCCAACCAAGCTCTGATTCTCTTCCCCGAGGACCCAAGACCATCTCCCCCAAATCATTCCTTCCCATCGCACACATATTTCTAACAAACTAGCCCCTGCCCCACTCCCCAGGGCCTGGCCTTGAGTCCTGAGGACTGCTTCTAGAAAGAAGGGCTCTTTCTATTAATAATCTAACCACCATCCCTGTCTTTGGGGTGGGCGCTTGCCTCTGCCAGGTGGAGAGATGGGGGAGCCAGTGTGATTCTGGGAGGCCCCCTTCCCAGCCCCTTCTCTCCTGCTCCTCCCCTGGGAAGCCCCCTAAGGCTGAGGAAACAGGGAGGGGCAGCCAGGTGTAGGGGCAAGTGGGATCACTCAACAGCTGCTCTTTGAGAACTAATGAGGCCAAAAAGGCACCGGCAGAAACGCTGAGCACTGCAGCCTGGCCCCGCCTCCCTCGCAGCCCTCAGAGCTGAGCCGCTCTCCAAGGTCTCCATTCCTGCCCCAGGGTGTGGCCAGGCACCTGGCCCCAAGAACCTTGGTGACGCTATTAATGACCCCCTGTGTGGAGCCACCCCCATGCAGTCTTACCCCAGCCTGGGCCAGAGGGGCAGACCTACTTCTGGGCCCTAAGGCTGCTGCCTGGTACAGTGAAAGCAGGCATGTGTCGGGGTGCTGGGGTGGGTGCTAGTACCTAACTCTGGCACATAACGTTCTTGCCCACACCACAGTGTCTCTATCCACTGCAAGGGCTAACGCTGACCCCAACTCAGACTGAGGGGAGTGAGCTGGCTGGGCTCTGCCCCAAGGGGCAACTGCTCTGGGGGAGCATGTAGACTGCCAGGACCAGAGCTTAGCCCTGAGTGCAATGTCCCCACCTTCCCTGGCAAAAGAGAGTGGGAGAGGACCCTCCAGGCCCTGGGTTACACAGGCTCTGCAGAGCCAGCCCCAGAGGCTCCCATAGGAGCCCTCACCCCCTTCCCAGCCTCCGGGACTGTGTCCCAGCCATCTGTCCTCAGGGGCAATACTGTCAGCCCCCCACCTCCCCGTCCCCCCACAGGAGGGCCTACCTGAAGGACGGGAGGATGCTGTCATAGTAGTACCAGGTGGCCGTCAGGTAGGCCCGGCTCGTGTCGGTGGAGTAGAGGCGCCATGCAGCCTGGTGGTGTGGGAGGAAGGGGAAGGGGGTGATGGGGGACCAGGCATTGGGGAGGCCCCTCTGCCCCCAGAAGAACCCAGGCTTCAGGCCAGTTGAAGGGTACTCAGAGCCAGAGGCTTGTTCCAACTTCAAAGCCACCAGCAAGGCCAGAAGGAGGCCTGGGGAGAAAATACTCCCAAGGTGACATGCAGTCAGCCTCAGAGCCAGAGGCCTTGGACTGTGGGAGTTAAGAGCTGGGGTTTTGCCATCAGGCAGAAGTGGGTTTCTAATCCCAGCCTTGCCACCTACTTGGGTGGATGATTAAATAAAGCCGCAGAGCCCTAAGTTTCTCATCTGTGAAATGGACATAGTATGACTTACATAACAGGGTGGTGGGGGCTTCCCAGGTGGCACTAGTGGTAAAGAACCCGCCTGCCAATGCAGGAGACACAAGAGACGTGGGTTTGATCCCTCGGTCAGGAAGATCCCCTGGAGGAAGGCATGGATACCCACTCCAGTATTCTTGCCTGGAGAATCCCCATGGACAGAGAAGCCTGGCGGGCTACAGTCCACAGGGTCTCAGAGAGTTGGACACAACAGAAGCGACTTAGCATGCATGCAACAATGCTGTGAGGACTAAATGGGGAAATGTTCATTAAATCCCAAGCACGGTGCATGACACGTAGTAGGCACTTAATACCAAGTTTCCCTATTTAACACTCCTGTTGTGTCCAGTTCCCACAGCTGATATATATTTATCCATTGTGTATTTGATTAATGTATTTCTCTCTCCTTAGTCTGTAAGCTGTGTCTTGGTCAGCACTGTATCCTCTGGCATATGCTGGGTGCTCTGCAATGTCTGGGGAATGAATACTGACTGAATGAATTATTATTACTAAAAATAACCCTACCCCATTCTTCCCAGCTGCCTGCCACTGCCCATGGGATTGAGGAGGGGAGGAAGGAACATCAACTACCAGACCCTTAGCATCCATGAAGTTGCTGGGTCTCCTCTGCAGCAGCAGGGATGAGGGTCAGACAAGAGGAAGGACTGTCCCTCTCCCCCCAGGTAAAGAGAAGAGTCAGTAGGGACTTGAGGGTGAGTAGGGCGATCAGCAACGGCAGGTGCTGGGCAGGAAGAAGCAGAACTGGATCCTTCTTTAGATGCCTCTTGTCTTTAAGGGCCAGCCCACTGCTGACCTCACTGGCCAGGCACCCTCCTAGGACAGGAGTATTTTTACTTCCTGCTTGCCTAGTCCCTTGGCTTGGGCTGGGGAGCAGGTGCCAGAGCTGTCTCATTAATTATGGGCACCACAATACCAGCTGTCTCTCGGCACAGCCAGTGCCAGCCACCTGCCCCTACAATGCCCCTTGGAAGGCCAGTTCCCAGGGGATAGCAGCCATTGTGCCCCAAGGGATGCTGAGAAGGCAAGGTTGGGCTGGTGGCTGGAGATAGCAGAGATGGGAGGGGGGTTCCACCCTGGGGAAGAAAGATAAGGGGGTGTTAAGTCAGATCTGGGCTGAGGGGGTCACAGCAGGAGAGGTGAGCTGTGCCAGTGTTCCTGGAACTATTGGGTTGGCCAAAAAGTTCGTTCGGGCTTTTCTGCACCATTGGCTGGAAACCCCAAATGAACTTTTTAGCCAGCCCGATATTTCTCGCAGGAGGCTGTTACAGAGTCCCCAAAATTCAGAGCACCTGCCTCAGCCCATGCCTCATGGGAATGCCTCAGACAGTGGGGGAAACTGAGCCCACATACTCCTGCTTTTCTCCCACCCCTCTGGGTGTTCCTTCTCTGCCTCCTTGGCTGGCTCAGCTCTGCCCTCCCAGTCACTAAATGCTCAGGTTCCTTAAAGCTCAGCGGTAAACCATCTTCTCTTCTTCCTTCCTCTGCCTGCTGGCCAAGCACCTCCATGCCCAGGGCTTCATTACTGTCTGCACACAAGGCCTAGCACATTACTCAACACAGGTACACACCACTACATCAGCTGCCTCCTCCACAGGCCCCCAAAACTACCCAGGGGTTCAGAGGCCCCACAGACTCTTCACGTCCCAGCCAAACTCACTCTTCATGCCCCAAGTCTAGTCACCCTTTAGTGAGGAGGGTCATCAACCCTCCAGTCGGGCAAGCCAGAAACTTAGAAGTCACCCTGACATCTCCCTCTTCCTTACTCCTAATACTACTAATGTCACCTCCTAAATATGCAGAATCTGCCCATTTCTTTCCATCTTATCTGTTGCTACCCTAGTCCAAGTAACCTGCCACCCTATCTCACCCAGACTGTTGCCGGAGTCTCTTCTCTGGTCTCTCCACTCACACAGGTCATCCTCCAATCCACTCAAAACTTTTCAAAACATAGATCTGATCATTATCACCCCTTCCTCCTGCTTCATACCTGTCAATGGATCCTCACTGTTCTTAGGAAAATGTTAAATTTCTCTCTCTGACCTCAGATCTGGGCCTCACCAACTGAGCCAAACTCTTCCACTGTACATTCCTATTTGAGCTTTCTGTTCCAGCCTCACTAGATTCTTTCCTGTTCATCAAACACACCCTGCTCCCTTTCACCACAGGACCTTTGCACATGCCATTCCCTTACCTCAAAGGCTCCCTCCTTCACCTCTTCACCTAGTTAGCTACCCATCCTCCAGCCCTCTGCTCAAGTGTCAGTTTCCCAGGGTAGTCATCCCTGAGTTTCCCTTCGAGGTCAGATCAGGCCAAGTCCCCAGCTAAATGCTCTTTGAAGAACCATTTCTTTCTTTCAAGGTGTTTTTCTTGGTTGCAGTTATAACATTCATTTGTGGGGAGGATGGTGGGAGGAATTAAGGTGTTGGGAGTGGAACAGGCTTCCTGATGACCGCACAGCTGATGGGGGGCAGAACTGGGTCTCCCCCTGGGGCCTAGGATCTCTTGTCCAGTCTCCACTTCAGGCCATGCAGAGCTGGGGCTGCAGCTGGGCAGTGGGCCAGCTTCGGCTAGCCCTGAACTGGGCATGTAGAAGAGGGAGAAGTTTCTGACAATCTTAGCCAGCCTCCTAGCTCTGTCCCTAACCTGGCATGTGGCTCCAGAAAATTCTCTCTGAGTGGAGTCATAGTTGTGAAATGGGACACAAGGGTCAGCATACAGATCTGACACACCAGTTCAGTTCAGGGGCTTCCTGGGGCTCCTGTACCTGGATGAGGTTGGCTGCTGGCATCCTCCGCTTCTCAAAGTGCTTCTGTCGGTGCTGCTCCTGCACCTTCAGGGCAAAGCCAGAGCCGAGGATGCCCTAAGGCAATAGGCATGGTTGGAGGTGGGACAGCCAAAGGCTTTAAAGGTACCCCTACTGCTGCCCATCTGAGGTGTCTCCCCCACCCATGCAAATGCTGGACAGGGGCTTAGCAGGCTCTCTCCCCAGGACCCCCTCCCCTAGGCTGGGCCGTCCTAAGTGAAGGGGGACTCACAGCCGGCAAGGCAAAGAAGGAGATGCCCAGTAAGGCGAAGCCAGCAGCCAGGACCCTGCCCAGCCACGTGTGTGGCGTCTTGTCACCGTAGCCGATGGTTGTCAGTGTAATCTGCGGACACAAAGAAATTACCTGCAGGGCTGGTCAGGGGGTCCACCCACAGGAGATTGCTGGGGCACAGGGAGGTGGGAGCCTGATCATGAGGGGGGCCTCCATGGTTGCCCACAGGAACTGGTCACAAGGACTTGTCACAGGGGCTGGTTCCTAATCAATGGATTCTCCCCCTCCCCCTTGCTGATGGGGAGAGGGGTAGAGGTCACAAGGGCTTGATGTAGGGAACTAGATGGGGGCACAAGCTGGTCCACTGGGGGAAGCTGGGGGACTAACACAGGGGCTGGTCACGGGATTTTGGGTCACAACGATCAGGCCAGGAAGGGTCCCAGGGAGAAGGGCGGCCCTGCACAGACCCTCACGCACCGTCCCCCACCAGAGCGAGTCGGCGTAGGAGGAGAAGTCGGAGTTGGCGTCCTTCTCGGCCAGATAGACCAGGAAAGAGGCGAAGATGAGCACCAGGAACCCGATGTACCAGGCGGTGATCAGCTCCTGTGGGGGCAGCAAGGGATGAGACCACGCACCCGGCACAGGGGGGGAGGTGGACGGCTCCCAGAATGGCCTATGGGAGGTGTTCTGAACGGGTTAAGAGTACCCACCTCTCGGAAGTCCCTGGTGGCTGCTCTGCCGGCCTTTCTCAGTAACTCCCTTCCAGGATACCCTGCCCGCCTTTCGGGCACAGCCAGGTCCTCACAGAACCTCAGAGCACGCCCCGCCGTGGCCCTGCCCTTGACCCTCCAGCTTCCAGGCCCAGGTCTTCGCCCACGAGCCCACCGTGCCCACTGCCCCCCACTTTCAGGCTTCCATCCGACCCCACATTCGGTCCCACCGCAGCTCCACCCTCAGACCCCGCTGCAGGTCACCACTTCGCTGTGAGTGTAAACCCCTAAACCCAAAAGCTTCTGCCCCTCAGGCCCCGCCTCCTGGCCTGGTCCTGAACGCCCCCTGACCCCGCCCCTGCCCGGCCCCCGCTAGCCCCGGTGGGATCGCTGGCGCTGGGTCCCTTCAGTTCAGTTCAGTTCAGTTCAGTCGCCCTGGGTGCCTAGACATCCATAAATCCCCAACCCCGCCCCCGGCTCCGCCAGGCCCCGCCCCCTGCCGCTCCAGCTCCGCCCCGGACACGCCCCCGCCCGGCCTCACCTTGCTGTGCGCGTAGACCACTGAACCCAGCAGCTTCCAGGTGCCGCCGCGGCGGTCCATGCGCACCATGCGCAGGATCTGCAGGAAGCGCATGCTGCGCAGCGCGGACGTGGCAAAGATGTTGCCCTGTGTGCCGGCGGCGATGACGGCCACCGAGGCCACGAACACGATGAAGTCTGCAGAGGAGGGGAACGGGGCGAGGTCACGGCCAGCGTCGGAAAGCGCACCTACCCCGTGCCTGGACCCGAGGCTGGGGGCGGGGGTGGTTCCTGGGGCCCGAGGGGGCGACTGGGAAGATCCCTTGAGTCTGTGTCATTAGCCAGGGTCCTGGGGTCAGGGTGCCAACCCTGAGGTCTGGGGTCAAAGATCAGGTGCGGGAGGGATGGGACCATTACCGATGACACAGAAGGGTTTTCTGGCAAAGCGGAAGCGGCCCTGCCATCCTCGGTAGCGGCAGCAGCATCCAGCAGACCAGACGCGGATGATGTACTCCAGACCAAACACCACGATCATCACGAATTCCTGTGGGACCAGGGGCCTGAGTTCTGGTCCCCACTCTTCAGGCCCCGGGCCTAGATCACACAGCACCCACCCAGCCTGAGTTCCTGGGTTAGGGATATTAGAATTTCCTCAGCCTGCCTCTCCTGGAGGTTCTTACACCTGACGCCTGGATGGACCTGGGGAGGGTTCCAGAAGGCAAGTGGCTTCTTCCATGTCTTCCAGAGAGACTGAAAGCTCAAGTCTGTGCCCCGTTGCTGTGCCCATGAACTGTCTGAGTTTTTCTGCTCCTCATCCTGCCTTGCCCCTCCCAGCCATCTCAGCCTCTGTAACCCCTGTGACCAGGTGACACAAGGGGTGTTTGTTGGTCACAGTGCCCCTCTGAAGTGCTTCTGTTTAGGGGTTAAAACAAGATCCCATAGGGGTGGCATTAGCAGCTTTGATCCTGAGAAGGAGTGGGCCTCCTCTCCTCTTCTCTGGGCCCATCATAAGCCCTAGTATAGAGACAGGAGCTCTCCCAACACCTGCTATAAAGCAGGGGAGCCCTTTGGGCTTTTATGGCAACCCATAAAGCCCTCTGGGCTTTTATGAAGCCCAGAGAAGTACAGTCACCATGTCAGGGAACACAGCACAGAAAGCCACTCTCTGAGATATGCTATGTGAAGCCTCACTTGACCTTCACCCTCAGCCCAGAGGTGCTACCCCTCCCTCAGACCCAGACTCCAGCACTCACTAAGATGAGGAGACACTCGTTGGCAAGTTCCTGGTGCTCCTGGATAGTGGACAGCACGGACAGCACCAGGCAGCTGAAGACCAGCAAAAATCTACAATAGCAGCATGAAGGAGAGGGTTAGATGCTGGATGGACAGGGCAGCTGAGGAGCCTCTGTCAAGGGGCTGCAGAGGAGGAGGAGGAAGGGAAGAAGGAAGAGGCAGAGGTGGAGGAAGAGGAAGGGGAGAGGAAGGGGAACTACTGGGGAGTAATCTGGAAAGTGGACTAAGAATCAGAGTTCCCTGGAGTTGTGGCTCTGTGCTGGACCTCAAAGGGAGAAGCCCCCGAGCTCCAGGTGGCTGGGCTCACAGACAACTTACAATCCTCTCAACTGCCCTTGATGCACCCACAGCTCCCAGAGGTGGACACTGAGCTGTGGCAGGCAGGTCTGTCTGGGCTGGCCGAGGGAGGAACCCAAGAACCCCCCCTTCCTTATGAAGCATAGCTTCATCTGCAGAATGAAGACAACTGCTTCTGCCTTCGTGGGTTCTTATGAAATTAAATACTGAGACAGCTATGGAAGGAAAGGGAATCAGGGAAGACAGATAGGGAGGGGAGGATGCAGAGGGGGAGAGGGTGTGGGGAGGGCAATTGGGCATCGGGGGGCCATGCCATCAAGGCCTGGAACTCCCCACAGGGCAGTGGGAAGCTACTTAGTGGCCCAGAACCAGACATTCAGAAATGGAAGGAACTTTAGAATCCAGCTCATCTGATTCATGATGAGCTCATGAATTAACCTCAATTGCACACATGAGGAAACTGAGGCTCAGAGTGGGAAAGGGAGTCACCCAAGGTCACCAGGATGTCCAGGACAGAGATGAGATGCCAGTCAGGGTTCCTAACGTTCCAGTGGATGGGAAGAGGGGAAAGGACATGAGGAGTGAACATGTGAGGGAAGATAGGGTGTGGGGCACAGGCCGCAGGTGCAGCAAAAGGCAACGAGGCTGGTCTCCAGGAAGCACTCCTCCTTTTGATGGGGGTGTCACGCCTGGAAGAGACTCTTGAGGGAATGCATTTCTCTGGAAACGCATTGACCCACAGCCGGCCCCAAATGTTCCCAGAGTGCCCCTACCTGGGACTCCTGCCACTGCACTCTGCCTGAAACGCCTCACCATCCGAGCCTGAGGAAACGCTGCTCAAGCTCCCCTCACCCCAACGCGCCTGCTGGGGGAGCCCCCGTCCCACCGTCAGCTCAGAATGCCCCCTCCCTGTGCCTGCCTCCCAATCACTATCTGCATGTGTGCGTGTTAAGTCGCTTCAGTTGTATCTGACTCTTTGCAACCCCATGGACTGTAGCCTGCCAGGCTCCTCTGTCCATGGGATCCTCCAGGCAAGAATACAGAGTGGGTTGCCATGCCCTCCTCCAGGGGATCTTCTCAATCCAGGGATCGAACCCACGTCTCTTATGTCTCCTAGCATTGACAGGCAGGTTCTTCACCACTAGCGCCACCTGGGAAGCCCCAGGTCACAGTCAACAGCATTTTATTTGTGTTCCTGTTTCATCATCGTTTGCCTGCAGTGCAGGAGACCAGGGTTCAAAATCTGGGTTGGGAAGATCCCCTGGAGAAGGAAATGGCAACCCACTCCAGTACTCTTGCCTGAAAAATTCCATGGACGGAGGAGCCTGGTAGGCTATAGTCCATCGGGTCGCAGAGTCAGACACAACTGAGTGACTTCTTTACTTTTTCATCACAGCAGGAGCATGGGCTCCGAGTCAGAGACCCAAGTTCAAATGCCAGTCCTACAGTGTGTGTGACCCTGAGAAAGTCACCTTCTCTGAGCCAGTCTCATCATCTGTGAAGTCAGGGCAGATGGGGTGGGGTGCAGAGACACAGGAAGGGCACGGCTCCACCTGGCCCACCTACACCTCCCTGGCCGGGGCTCCCCGCCTGCTCCTGCTTGGAGGGCGGGGACAGAGCCTCAGCCCAGCACCTGCCCAGGGAGGAGGTAGGTGGCAGATGTCAGTAAAGGGCTTTGGATGAATGAGTGAGGAAGAGGCCTCCTTGGCCAGTTCCAGGCAGGAGCTGAGTCAGCGAAGATGTAAGGCACGGGGCGGGGGGAGTGTGTGGCGGGGGAGAGGGGTAGTTGGGGGGGGGGGGGAGCACCAGATCCTCGTGTTCAATAATTAGCCACAGAAAACACAGGTGAACCCAGTGCCACATCCACCGGGAATGGGCTCGGGGCAGAAGGGTCCTCCGGAGGTCATCCTATCCCGTCCCCTCCTCTGGGAAGGGGTGCAGCCAAATCTCGATGGGCATTCACCCCAGCCCTGGACAGAAATCCTTCAGTCACATCACTCGGCTGATCTCAGAACCTCAGGTAATAAATGGGTCATGTTTGGGGCTTTGCACTGAGTGTTTCAATAGTTTTTTTTTCCCCCAACATTATGTTTTCCATGTCAAGAGTTACACATCTCTAAAATGTCCACTTCACAATAGGTTAAGTGAAAAAAGCAGATTATAAAAACTTAAAGCAACGTGATTCCAACTTTTTAAGTATAGATTTTTTTTATATATTAATACAAACCAAGAGTGAGCAGGGCTGGTCTCTGGATGGCAAAATTAAGAGTGATTTGGCTTTTGTTTTGCTTTCTGCTTATCTTCATTTCCCAATATTTTTAAAGAATAAACATGACTATTCAGGTAACAAATTAATATCAGTTTTAAAATGCAGCAACTTCCCTGGTGAGTCAGTGGCTAAGACTCTGTGCTCCCAATGCAGGGGGGCCTGGGTTTGATCCCTGGTAAGGGAACTAGATCCCACCTGCTATAACTGAGAGTTCACATGCCACAACTAAGACCTGACTCAGCCAAATAAATAAATAAAAATAAATATTAAATATTTAATTCATTTCCTTAAACATACCAGCGGGGACAGGGGAGAACCCTTTAAATTCTGTCCCCACCCCTTTATCACAACAGCCTTGGCCATTTAGCAGGTGTGGGGGTGTGGCAGCCTCTCCCCCGAGTCCAGCTTGCCTGCCAACAGCCTGCTCAGCATCTCTTCTCAGATGTCTAGAGGCTTTTCAAACCCAACATAATGTCCAAAAACAAACTCTCAATTTGCCCTAAAATCTCCCCATCTCAGGAATGGCACCATTTCCCATCCAGGGGCTCAGGCCAATGATCAAAGAGCAACCCTTGACTCCTCCTTTCCCTCGCCTGCCACATCCCATCCTTTAGCAATTTCTACTGGTGCTAATTACAGAGTTGTAGCCCTGGACTCACTAACCCCCAACATCTCACCCTTGACAGGTCTCCCTGCCTCCACTCTGGCTCAACTGGAACCCTCTTCAGAGCAATCAGCATGATTTTCCTACAAAGCAAAGCCAGAAACTAGGCTCTCCCCTGATTTGGCACTTGGAGAGCGGCAGTCACATTCCTCTGCATGTCCAGAAAGGCTCTGCGAGATCCAGTCCCACCCAGCCCTTGAACTTGATCTGCCTCTCTCCAGTTCCTCCATCAGGTGCTCTACCTCCCGGCCGTTCCTGGAACACATCAAAAGTTTTTCCACCGCCAGGCTTTGCGCTTGCTCTGCTATTTCCTCTGCCTATTTATTGCTCCCATTCTCATGGGAGATCTCTACTCAAACATCTCCTCCTTGGAGAGGTCTTCTCCAACTACCCCCTCCCCAGAGTAATGGCCCCATCCCCCCTCTCACCTGAATAAATGCACAGCAGAAATTCAACTTAAACAAACATCAAAACATCATGTCACCAAAGCCCCCAGTTTGCACCCACTGAAGAGGCTCCCAAAGCCCTAAGCACATCCATCCCCAACACAGTGGGCTCACCAGCAGCCTTCCTGAAAAGGGAAGAGAAGGTAAGTCTCCATCCTTGACCAGCTCCATTTAGTAGACACTGTTTTAAAAACCTGTGAACTTCACCTCTCCAGCCTTCACACACTGGCAGGGGATTAGATGCTCAATACAGTTGAACAGATACATTTTGTCTGACAGTGAACATCTTGTATTCCAGGCAGCTGAATAATTATCCCCATCTTCCAGGTGAGGAAATGGGGCCCAGGGAAGGACAGACTTGCTCAAGATTACTCAGTGAATTCATGGCAGAGCCAGGACCCTAGCTGCTGTGGCCTTCCTGAGGGGTCCTCACACAGACACCCACACTTGGGACAGCAGAGGGAAATCATGTCTGGAGTTTAGGGGTGGAGGAGACAGAGAGAAGTCACCCTGAGCTGGAGTCTGGTTGTATCTGCCAGAACGAGTCTGTGACTTCATTCATACAACAAAGGACTGTCTAAGGCCCCCTTCTGAGGCTTCAGTTTCCCATCTACAGAGTATAGATGGTACACAGCGCTGGCCGGCTGGGGCTCTCTACAATCTCCCCGGCAGACAGGCCAGGCTGGCAGCTACTTACTGGAGCATCTTTGTCCAGCATGCCTGGCTGCAGCTCGGGCCCCCGTTCTCCCAGCCAATCAGGCAGAGCTGGGACCAGTGGGTGCTGCCGGATTGGTTCTCCCTGAAGTGGTGAAGTGAAAGTCACTCAGTCGTGTCCGACTTTTTGTGTGCAACCCCATGGACTATACAGTCCATGGAATTCTCCAGGCCAGAATCCTGGAGTGGGTAGCCTAGGGTACCCAAGGGTAGTTGATTCCCTTCTCCAGGGGATCTTCCCCATCCAGGGACTGAACCCAGGTCTCTCGAATTGCAGACAGATTCTTTACTAGCTGAGCTACAAGGGAAGCCCAAGAATACAGGAGTGGGTAGCCAATCCCTTCTCCAGGGGCTCTTCCTGACCTGGGAATCAAACCGGGGTCTCCTGCATTGCAGGTGGATTCTTTACCAATTGAGCTACGAGGGAAGTCCTGGCCAAGGCTTATTGTGAGACCTATCAAAAGTCTTTCTCCCCCACCCACCCATTCTGTGACTATGCTATTCTTTCAGGAGGCCAGCAAGGAGATCAGGGGTGAATAAGTGAATGGTTTGCTTAGATATATGGTTCTCAAAGTAGAGTGGGCAGCAGAATTACCTGGAGGGCTTATTCAAATACTGATTTCTGGGCCTCACTTCTAGAGCATCTGATTCAGTATGAACTGGGGCCTGAAAGTATGCTTTCTACAAAATTCCTGGGTGTTCTAATGCTGCTCCCCCAAGGACCACACTTTAGAGTTAGGTTAGTGAATTCACACTAGGTTAGTGAGTGGGAGGGGCTATGGCTGACTCAGTTATTAGCCAACTCAAGGCTTTTTATTATTTTTTTTAATATTTATTTATTTATTTGGCGGCACTGGGTCTTAGTGGCGGCATATCTTCAATCTTCATTGCACATGTGGAATCTTTAGTTGCAGCATGTAGGATCTAATTCCCTGACCAGAGATGGAGTCTGGGAACATGGCGTCTTAGCCACTGAACCACCAGGGAAGTCTCAAGGTCTTTTAAACAACTGTAATCACTGCCTTTTCCCCTCACCCCAACACCCCTGTTTCCATGGCCTTCCTCAAATTACTGCTGGGGAAACAGCCACAGAGCAAGGAGGAGGGGTAGGAAAATCCTTCTGGGGAGGTGGGTTTCACACTAACCTCGTTTAACCCCAGTTCGCTGTCTGACCCCGTAACTGTGCCTCCTGGCCAAGGCTCCCTATTGGCCAGACACCAAGCGGAGCCCTCCACGTGCATATTCCTATATTCCTAACCGCGCCCACCCCCCCCCCCCCCCCAATCCCACAGTCATCACAGTTCATTAGCGAGGAGGAAACAGGCTCAGAGAGGTGTTCGGTGATGGCTATACAACTCTGTGACTACATTAAAACTACGAATTGTGCATATTTAAAGGGGACAGGTGGATATGGTATGTGAATTACATCTCAATAAAACTGTTGTTTAAAAGGAAAAAGGGACATTCCTGGCAGTCCAGTGGTTAAGACTTTGACTTTCAATGCAGGGGATGCAAGTTTGATCCCTAGTCGGGGAGCCAAGATTCCACATGCCTTGTAGCCAAAAAACCAAAACATAAAAGAAAACAGAAGCAATATTGTAACAAATTCAATAAAGACTTCAATAAAAAATAAATAAAAGGAAAAATGATTGAAAAAAAAGAAGAAAGAAAGGTATGCTAGGTTGTCCAAAACCATAAGGCTGGGGACCTGAACCCAAGTCCATTTGGACCACCACACCATAGTACCTCTCTGGGCCCCAGGCACCCTGTCTGCAGTATGAGGTGAGGAGTGTCAGTCTTGACTCCCCAGTAGTGGGGTAGAAGGGAAGGAAGGGTCAGCTGTGAACTCAGTTCCAGACTCTCTGGAGATGTTCCAGGAGAGGCAGATGCTCGGAGGCTGGAGAGACAGGGATGTGGAAGGTGGGAGGCCTGAGGGTGTAGAGTCAAGCAGCAGAAAAGATGCTAGCGCCTAACCTCTCAGAGCCACGTTCACTTAAGAAATGTTCATTGCCATCTACACCCAGTCAGGTTTATTGTAAAGCCTGAAATGAATCATATAGGACTTCCCCCACCCAAGAAATTAACAAGTATAACAGAGGTGACGTGATAGACAAGGTGATGACAGTGTGCCCAGGGGTTTGGGGGAACCTCAAGATGGCTTTAGCAGAGCCCAAGTGGAGGGATCAGTGAAGGCTTGGAGGAGGCGACAAGGTCAGGTGGCAGTGCACCAAGCAGAGAAAGCAGGATGTGTGTGCAAGCAACAGAGATGTGGGAACCCGTAGGCAGTCCAGGGTGGCCCGTAGTTCTGGCAGGTAGGGGCCTAAAATGAAGGGGCAGAGGACAAACCAGAGAGGGCCAGATCAGGCACCCTCAGGCCCTATGAACGTGACCTGAAGGCAGTGGGGACCACTGAAAAGGTTTTTGTTTTTTAAACACTTTCTTTAAAAAAAAAGGATTTGTTTGTTTGGTTGGCTGTGCTAGGTCTTAGTTGTGGCATTTAGGATCTTTAGTTGGGTACTGGGACCTAGTTCCCTGATCAGGAACCAAACCTGGGTTCCCTGCATTGGAAGTGTGGAGTCTTAGCCACTGGACCACCAGGGAAGTCCCTGAAGAATTTTAAGAGGGAATGATATGGTCTGATTTGTGTTTTAGGACCACCACTCAGGGACAATAGGGAGCACGGGTTACAAGAGGTGAGATTGATCAGGAAGAGCAAGTAGGAAGCTCCTCAATCATTCAGGTAAGAGATGCTGGTGGCAGCATGTAAGTGGATGGACTAGAGAAAGTAAGTAAGACTTGGTGATTAATTGGAAATTGGGACAATGAAAGAGAATGACTCATATTTCTGGTTTGGGGACTGGATGGATGAAGGTGCCATGACTGAACTGAAATAGGAGAGCCTCGTGGAGGAGTAGATATGGGGGTGATGAATTCTGTTTTGGACATGTTGAGATGGAGAAGGCTGGGTAAACACTCTAGGTATGAAGACAGAGACCTGAGCCAGAAATGTGGACTTGGAGTACATCAAGGGAGAGATGGTGACCAAAGACAAGAGGCAAGATTGAGACAGTCCAGAGGGCATATGGAAAATGTACAGGAGGACCCAATGGATCCCCGGCAACTCAGAAGGAGGAGAGACCCTCCAACAAACTGGAAAGGAGCAGCCGGTGAAATGGAAGGGAAACCAGGAGACAGAGGTGTCAAGCCAAGGGAAGAAAGTGTTTCAAGGAGGGAGTGGACAACAGTGTCCAATGCTGCCAAAGAGGTCAAACAAGATAAGATCTGAAAAATGTCACTGGATTTGGTGACAAGTTGGTCACTGGGTACCTTGGCAAGGTCAGCCACAGACAGAGGGGAGGGCCAGAGCAGGTCTCAATGGGATAAGAAAGGGAGAGGAACAGTGACGAAGTAGAGACAGTGGAGGTTTAGCTATTTAAAGAAATTTAACTGCAAAGTGTAGAAGCTGAAATCGGTAGCTGGAGAAAGACACAGGGCACAGGGAATAAGCCAGTGTTCTTTTCACCGTTGTTGTTTTCAGATGATAAAGGCAGAGTGGAAGGAGCCAGGAGACAGGGAGAAGTTAAAGATGTGACAGAGACGGAGTGATCAATGGAATGACGTCTGCAGGGCAACTGGGAGGCTGGGATCCAGAGCAGAAGCGCTGGTGCTGAGCAGAAGGGACCCAGCCAGTTTCTAAGGTGACAGGCGAGAAGGGGGAGAAACCAGGTGGGAGAGGAGATTGGGGGTCAGATGGGGGAAGCCCAGAGATCCCTCATCAGGGGATTTTACTTTCTCTGGGAAGAGGAGGCCAGATCAACTTCTCAGAAGGGAGCAGTGTGGGTGGGGGTCTAAAGAGGTGGACAAGACTTGAAACCACAGGTGTGGAGGATGGAAAAGGGAGCTGACCAGACCCTGGAGAGTGGTCCAATGGGAGCACAGGGCCATCATCCCCAAAGGTGAGGATGGGAGAAAAGACGCAGAACATCGCAGGTGCTCTACACATGCATTTTTGGTTTGGGTTGGGTTGGGCCTTTTTTGTTTCTTAGGGCTTGATGATTCTGAGGGAAGAAGGAGCTTGTGTGGGATAAGGGACCCCCCCCCCTGCCCCCTAGCCTCCCCACAAGGCCAATGTAAATGCAGTTCCAGGCCCCAGTCCTCCCTTCCCCTAGGGCCTCCCTCCTTCCTTTCCTCTCTCCAGTGTCCCTCCTCCCAGACTGAGCCCTGCCAGGGTCTGCTGCCTGCCTGGCCACCAGCTGGCTCTGTCATTTCTGCATCTGGCTTGGGGACTGTGTCTCCCTTTCCTTGCCCTCCAGACCAGGATCTCAGAGGCAAGGGTCTGTCCTCCCCGGACTGGGGGATTCTGGGGCCAGTGTGTCCCCATTTATGCAAGGTTCCTTATGAAGGCAGAGGTCATGTCCCCCACCACCTTCCCACAGAAAAGGGCTTCTTAAACCCCAAACCAGAGCTGATACTGCAGAAGGAACTTCAGCTAGGCCTGAGAGGCACTTCCTGATGGCGGTGCAGTGTGGTCCGGTGGCCCCAGCTCCTCTGGGGAAAACAGGCTCAGTCTTTCTCTTGCAAGGGGATAAGGTGGAGGGGCAGTCAGCCAGGCCCCAGAGCGAGGCTCTTTCCAAGAATCCTCAGGGGCTGGGACGAGAAGAAGTTTCCCTGATCCAGCGATTCTAAATATGGCAAAGGGAGCAAAAGCACGTGACCCACACCAGGGCTGCTGCCACGGCCGCCGCTTCTCTGGGCCAGAGGCCTGTGCTGGGGTTCAGGGCTAGGGGTGAAGCCTCCATGGGGCCTCAGTTTCCCCATCTTCACCGAGAAGATGGGGGACATCTCAGTGACGGCTAAAGTCCCTTCAGCCTCGTAACTCTCCAGCCGTGGGGCGGAAGGGATAGGGCCAGCCTTCAGCTAGTTCCAGAGTCTCTGAGGCTGTCCCTGGAGGGAGGACAGCCTCCAGTGCATAGTACAAACTATGAAAAATATGTGCCCTCTTGGAGGATCAATTAGAAAAGGCATTCCCTTCAGCTTAAAAAATGACGAAAAGTTGACCCTGCCAAAATGACCTCATAAGAACCAGGCATCCCTTGCTCTGGGCTGATCCACCTTCAAGCACAGGCTGGATTCAGCACCACTGTCCCGCTCAGCCCAGCCCTTTGCATCGTACAGGATGCACAGAATATGGGGCAGCCTTGGAGATGGCCCTGACAGCTCTGGAAGAGCCAACCCCATGTGGCGTCACACAGCTCCATGCCCCTCTCTTGGCCACCAGGAGATGGACACTGGCCCAAGAGAGTCTTCCCCCCACCCCCTGCCCCTGTCTAGGTTGGGCTGAGCCAATCAGATTGTTTCTCTCAGGAATGGAGTTAGGAACCACAGACGCACATTGGCAGAGATGCAGAGAGAAGTAGAGATGAGACTGCCCCTCCAGAGTCTCATCTTCCCCTCTCGACTCTGCAAAACCCACATCTGCTTCCTGCCATGAAGCCTCTACGGATTCTTCCCTCTCCTTCTGGTAGGTGTTCTCTACCTCCACATGCCAATTTTTCTTGAGCCAGTGTGAAAGGTCTTGGTCCCACTATTATGGAAGGTGGTGTTTTCTAGACAAGGTGTTTTAATGAGTCACAGCTTCATCCTCTCCCACCTGGACCTGCTCCAAATCTCCTGTGTGTGTATGTGTGTGCTCAATCGTGTCCGACTCTTTGCGACCCCGTGGACTGAAGCCTGCCAGGCTCCTCTGTCTATAGGATCTTCCAGGTAAGAATACTGGAGTGGGTTGTCATTTCCTACTCCAGGGAATCTTCCTGACCCATAGATTGAACCTGTGTCTCTTGCATCTCCTGCATTGGAGGGTGGATTCTTTACCACTGGGCCACCTGGGAATCTCCTACTTGTTCTCATTGCTTCCCTCTGCTGTGCCAGCCAGACTACCTAGTGCCCCAGGTAAGTGCACTGAGCAACACATCAAGCAAGGGTGGGAACAAGGAGGGAAGAGGGGCTATCCATCTGCTCAGGGCTGGGCAGGCCGTGCAGACAACACAGATAAACAGGGAGCATGGACTCCCAAGCAGGAGGTGAAAGCAAACTAAGGGGTGGAATTCAGGCAGCCTGAACTTTGGAAATGAAAACAAGGTGGTCAGTGGAAACTTTCCCCTGGTTCCACCTGAGCCACTTGTGTGAATTTGGGTGACTCAGTTTTACATGCTGAGCTTAGCATACGATTTCATTTGAACAAAGGGCTCTCTGCTTTTTTTTAAAGTGTGAAATCCATCGACTTGCAGGCTCAGGCCCGAGCACCTTAGCATGGTTGCAAGGCAAGCCCTTCCCCACCTGACTCTCCACACTCAGTGCCCCACCTGGCACATGATATTCCATTGTTGCAGCTCAGTTCCCCCACACCAGCAAGCAGAGCTTTCTCCCTTCCTCACCTTTGCTCCTGTTGTATCTATCCCTCCTCCAACCTGGCTGGGTGAGTGGAAACCCCACCCTATGCTCCCTTAATCCCCTATTCCCACCTCTACACTCACCCCTATCATGGCATTTGCCTCAACATGTGAAAAGCACTCTTTGAGTCCCTGCCTCCTCCCACAGACCGAGAGCTTGTGGAAATCCTGTCCTTCTCACCTTGAATGCCATGCTCCCAACTCAGAATGAGAGCTGGGTAAAAGTCTCCTGAAAGACGGGACAAACCCCGCACTGGACCTCTGACTGGTACCACCCACCTCCCCTGTGTGGCTGCTTCCATCTCCACACCTCAACCCTCCCTGTAGCAGATGGGATTCAGAGGGAACCGGTGCAGGTAGCAACACCCAGGAACCACGAAGTCCAGAGCCACAGAGCATTCACTCACTCACTCACTCACTATTTACTGAGTGCTCGCCACGTGCCAGGCACAAAGATCAATAATGTCCTTGCCTTCATGGAGCTTACATTCTCATGGGAAAGAGACATAATAAATAAACAAGACAGCATTAAAAATGTCAGATGATGCTGGAGAAAAATGAAGCTGGAAAGGGGGACAAAGAACATTGGTATGGGAGTCGGGAGCTGTTCTACAGAGGGTGGTCAGGAAGAGCGGCATTGAGAAGGTGACATTAGGGCAGAGACCTGAAGGAAATGAGGCGGTGAGCCATGCAGATAGGTGTCAGAGAAGAAGGTTCTGAGCAGAAGGAAAGGTAAGTGTAAAAGACCTGTCCAGAGGGTGCCTGGTGTGTTCCAGAACCATCAAGAAGGGAGTGCTCCCAGAGAGGAGTGAGGAAGGGGGGAGTGGTAGGTGGTGGAGGGGGGAAGCAGATCATCCACTAGCTATCGTGAGGTTTGGGGCTTTTAGTCCAAGTGAGATGGGGAATTCTAAGCAGAAAATAACATGATCTGACTTGCATTTGCAAAAGACCACACAGGCTGTTGAGTGGAGAACAGACTATGCCAAGGTAAGGGGATGGGGGTGTGGGCTATGGCGTTTGCCCCTGCCTTGCATTGAGAAGCTAATGGTATATAATCCAAGTAAGAGATGATGGTGACTTGTACAAGGGGGAGTAGAGGTGACAAGAGGCAAGCAGATACTGACTATATTTTGTCACCAAAAGACCCCTTGGAGTCAATCAATCCTCTCTTTAGAAATGGGAAACTGGGTCATAAAGTAATGTTTTTTCTTCTCTTTCCATAGAAGGATCCAGGCACCCACCCCTCATCCCCACCTTAAAATTTCCTTCCTCTGGGCAGCAGGCTAGAGCCTGCCCCTGCCCTTCCCACTGTATGTGTCAGGGTGGCACTGGATTCAAGGATTACACAGGCCTCCAGCTGCTTGAGCCTGGCAGGGGTCAGGGTCACCTCTAAGAAGATTCTGTCCTCTGAATCAGCAGAACTTGTGCAAAGGGGGAAGAAGGGAGGGAGGGAAGAGTCAAAAGAGGGGAGAGAGCTGAGTCCCCACCACTTGGTTCTCAGCACTCCCAGAGCAGAGGGCACCAAGAGCTGACAGGGTGGAACAGGAGCTTCGGGGAGGGCTGGGTCCCCTGGGGAGGATGACCTGGGGAGTCCTGCAGACTCAGCCATTGAAGATCTCATCCAGTGGGAGGCTGAGGGGAAATGATGGAGAGGAGTGTTCGGATGCCTTTGCTGCTAACAAGCAAAGCAGCATGCAAACTCGCAGGCCACACCTGGGGCTGCTGGTTACAGATGCTGCTCTGAGAGCCTTGCTCAGGGTGGGAACCCCAAATCCAGGACCAGCCAGACCAAATCAAGCAAGACTGGCTCCAATGGGCTCGGACAGCTGAGAAAGGCTGGCTGAGTGACCCTGGCCTGTTCCACGGTCAAGAGGGAGGGGCGGCGAGGAGGGTCTTAGGCTTTAGGCTGGAAGCACGTCTGCAGACATCCCCTCAGTTTTCTTGGGTTTTAAGGGGAGAGGTTCTGACTGATTCAGAGTCCCCTAAAAGGCAAGGGCCTGCGCGGTGGCTCCAAGAAAGGGGTCAGGGTTGGGGGCAGCAGAAGGGGAGGCACAGGCTGTGGGCAAAGCTAGGGACCTGGATCGACAGGCTCTCCATCCTGGCTCTGCCCCACCCGGCTGAGGAGGTGAGAAGCTGTGTCTGAGTTTCAGTTACTCCTCAGGGAGAGGAGGGGGTTGAGGAAAGGTCTTCAAGAGCTCCCATTTTCTGCTGACCTATCTGGGATTGGTGATCTTGGCTTCCCAATTGGCTTCCTGCCCATCCTAAGGAACTTCTAGAGTGGCTGGAAGTGGAGGGTCTTTTACATTTCATTTGCAGGGCACTCCTGTGTGTGGAAAGTCTAGAGTGACCTCCTTCAACCTCCAGAGTGTGTTAGCCGCTCAGTGGTGTCTGACTCTTTGCGACTCCATGGACTGTAGCCCACCAGATTCCTCTATCCACGGAATTCTCCAGGCAAGAATACTGGAGTGGGGAGTCATTCCCCTCTCCAGAGCATCCTCCCAACCCAGGGATCTAACCTGGGTCTCCCGTGTTACAGGCAGATTCTTTACCATCTGAGCCACCAGGGAAGCCCCTTAACCTCCAAAACTCCCCTATAATTGAATAATGATAGCAAGGAGGAGTCAGGGTAGATCAAAGCAGGACTTCCAAAAGCTCATTAACCACAGAAAGAGGGAAGAGGTCAGGGGAAGGGGACAGATTGCACCTCTAGTCCCGGGGCCCCCTCCTCTCCTGAGGAAGACTGAACTCTAAACGTTTGAGAACCAAAAGAAACAAACCCCTACCAGGTTCAAGAACTCAGACTTAGCAGCATGACCCTGAGCAAGTGAACTGTCTCTTTCTGGGACTCAGTTTCTCCGTCTGTCTAATGGGGCCAATGATCCCTCTTGCGGCGGCTTGGACGCAGGGATCTGGCTCGCTTGAATCCGCCCAGAGGGGTTGCAGAAAGATTTGGGTTCACTTCGGGACACGGAGGAGGCTGACAGCAGGCGGGGCTCCTCGGGAGAGGGAGGGGTTCCTGGCAAGGAGGGTTCCAGAGGGACTCCTCCCTCGGCACGGCCTCTCTCCCTTCCTCCCCAGGGGCCCCTTCCCGCTCCGGGGTCCGGGAGGCTGACCCGGCCTTGTCGGCGCGGGGAGGAGCTACTGGAAGGGGCGGGGCGCGGTGATGGGCGGGGCTCCGGGCGGTCCCTGGAAGGGGCGGAGCGTCGCCGACACCCAGCACCGCTCGCGGGAGGGGCGCGGGCGGCGCTCAGGCTCAAGTTACCTCCCTGCGGCCTCCCCCGCCCCGCCGGCTTCTTTTTCCGTTTCCAAATTAACAATTGAAAACGCTGCGGCCTGAAAGGCGAGCAGCGGGCCAAGCGGAAAGTGTGAAGGTGCCGCTGCGTCCCCGTGGACGGGGGCCGAAAAGGGGGCGCGACACCCTGTCCACGGCTAGCCCACCCACCAACGCCGCTTGCTGGGCACGGAGAGCCCCGGAACGTAGAGGTGCCAAGGCCCCTAAATCGGGTCCTGGACTGATCCGCCGTTGGTACTGCTCTGGCCAGTGTTGTAGGACCCAGTGCCCAGACTCAGGGTGGTGCCAGCCCCCCGAGGAGGATGGGGGGAGGAACTGGCGCTGGGTTACTACTCTCGAGGCTGAGTGCCCAGGAGGGGCAGCCCGGTGCCAAGCAGCACCCTCATCGCGCCCTCCTTAAGGGCTCCCAGAGTCAGATAGGTTCGCGGGTGAACGGATCAAACCAGGCATGTCACCTTACAGAGACTCAGTTTCCTCATCTGGCAAATGGAGAGAGAAGATATACGGACCATAGGGAGCTGGTCGTGGGGACTAAATTAAATGAGAGGAACCATGAGGCTGGCCACAGTGAACACAGTAGACAGTAGCTATTATCTTGGTTGACAATGATGATGATATTGAGCCCTTGGCATTTCTCCACCTCTACCCACAGCCAGAGGAGCTGTCCACCAATGGGGAACACTGGAGCTGACAGGTGTTTCCCTCCCCTCGCTTCCCTGGGGCTTACCAAAGCCCCACATGATAAAGAACTGAGGCCAGGAAGTTTCTTGTGAGGGGCTCAAAGTCACAGGTAAGTGAAAAAGACTAGGGCCTGAGCCCGGGTGCTGCCCTGAGGCCCCAGGTTCATCATGGAGATGGGTGGTCCCTGGGGTTGGGACCATGATCATTGAACCCCCCTCCTCAATGTTCTGAAGATGGGTGCTAATGCCAGGGCAGCTGGAATGAATGAGTGGGTAATGGAGAGAGGCCCCACTCCTGGGCATCCAACGGCATGGGCCAAAGAGCCAGAGGGGCAACATCAGGGAAAGATACAGTGTCTAGGCCCCAGCCCCCCATGATGTAAGCTCCATGAATGAAGCAACTTCTCTTGCCACTATCTTTCCCACACCTCAGACAGAGCTTGGTGCAAGAGCAGCTTATCAATATTATTTGAGTGAATGAGTGAATGAACAGGTTCCCTCCTACACAGCTGTGGGCTTCCACTTGCCACCTATATGGCGAGATGAGTGTGGGAAGAGGTGCTCCTCTCTCCAGCATGGAGACCCAGGGCAGCGGAATGGTGGGGGAAAGAGGCAGAAGCCAAGACAGAGCAAAGGAGGACACAGGAGAGGAGGTTCCAGAAGGCAAAGTTGAGACCAACTTTTTCTTCCCAGCCCCTCACTCCTGTCCTGCCAAGCACTCACCCCATTCCTTCTCCCTTCTTCCCTCTTCACTGATCACCATGACTTCACTCCATCCCCAACCTCACCCCAGTTCACTTAACCTTGCAGTCTGAGCACCCCTCCCTGATTTATAATCCTACAATGACTCCTCATGATTCACCACCTGAGGTTCTCAGCCCAGAGTTTGAGGCTGTACACACACTAGGCATTGGCCACACTCCACCCTTCCATACCCTGTCTATTTCCACCTTGGTGACTTTCGTGTTCTCTCTTCTCCTCAGGATGGTCCCCCTTCTTCCCCAAGAATCCCTGATCTGCTTTGAGGAGTGCTAGCCCAGCCCCTGGTTGGGATTCCTGGCCCCCTCTGGGGACCACTTCGTGCAGAGACAGTTTCTTCCTCTGTCCACTCCCACCCCACCGCCACCAGCTCATGAGGATCCATCCATCAAGGGTAAAGCCTGTTCTGACTCCTCCACATCTCCCAGGCTGGCCAAGTAGAAGCTTAGACAGTATCTGGGAGGAAACAAGAAGACCCAGGTCTCCAGGGCCTTGAGCATCCGTGAGTCAGGAATTTCCCACAGTCCTCTGCAGCTTGAGACTTCTGGGTAAGGGCACCTTGGGGTTCCTACAGAGGTGGGTGGATGGAGGGAGAGCCAATGCAAGTCCATCTTGAACACTGGTGAGACTGGGAAAGAGTACAAATGGAGACCCACGCACTATAAGCCAACAAGCTGTTAAATAAGAGATGTTCTATCCTTCCTGACATATTTACCTTCGTGCCGATCTGGAGGGCTAGGTTCGAATTTAAAACCTTTGACTCCTTGGTGTCCCGTGCTAGAATCTGGCAGAGAGGGGAGAGCCAGCCCCAGCTCCCCTCCAGTACCCAGCCCCTGGTGTGCCCTCTTCTCCTCCCACACTGGGCTCATTCCTCATTGGAAGGGCCTTGGGTACATTCCTGTGGTGGCTCCAGCCTGCTCTCATCTATACTGGCTGCTAACGTTTGCTCTTGATCCTAGGAGCACTCACACAACACTGGACCTTGGGCTGGTGAACCAGTCAAGAGGCCTATGCCAGCCCTGACACGGGAATTCCAGGGTCCCCTGGAGTGTGTTCTAGAATAAGGCGGGTCATGCAGAGGCTCCAGGCTGGTGGCATGCAGGGCCATAGAGGCTGAGTGGGCAGAAGTCTGGGGCCCCACCCTCGATTCCACCCAGAGCAGCTTGGCTTTAATGTATTTATGTATTGTACTCCTGTGTCACGATTCCTTTAAAGAACCAGATCTACTGCTTAAAAGTTTGCACCATCAGGACCCTTTCCTCCTGCTGAACTGTGGGGAAGCTGAGCTGACAGGGACCACAGTCATACAGCCCTTTAAAGCAAAGGCAGAGCTCGATCCCACGACTCTGGCTTCCTCCCCAGGCCCTGGCCTTCTTGAGCACATTTCTGATCAGTAAGACCCAGTGCCTCTAGCAGACGTGCCCCTGGGAGGTGGTGAGCGCCCAGTCCCTAGTGGGGTTTAAGCAGGCCTGCTGCTGGGGCCTCCGGCCTTAACAGGGGCTGGACCCTCCACTCAGGACGCTCAGCTCAGGAGTGGATTGAGAGGCCAGACCAGGCCTGAGAAGGAGAGGGAGTCCTGGTATAAATAACCGTGGGGGGCCGAGATGTTTGGGCCCGTCTCCTGGGAGACGGCTGTGTTTACCGCCCAGCGAGGGGGGGGCGGACACGGCCCACACATTTGCCTCCCTGACTTGTAGCCAAATTTCTCCAGGAAGGGGTGGCCCAGCATTAGCCCCAAACACTCAGAACTCTGCATCCCTATTCTGGTCCTCTCCCTAACTCTGCCCCAGCCTGAGCCCCAAACTTCCCTGACACTGCCCCCATCCTTGAGCCCCAAATGCTGCACGGCACCACATCTCCACCAGTCACAGACGCCCCAGCATCTGCCCCCATAAGTCCCAGCTCGGCCTCGGTCGGTGTGGGGGCGGGGTGGGGAGCATGAGCAGGACAAGGGAAGGCCCCAAGCAGAGGTGCTGGGTGCTTGCCAGGGATTTGAGCTGGGGCCGCTGGGCATGGAGGGGTGGCCGGCCAGGGACAAACCTCTCCCACGGCCCTGGCCAAGACAGAAGAGGGCTGCAGCCCCCGGATTAGAGAAGAACAAATCCCTCTCCCCACCCTGCGCCCACCCCATGCCTGTCATGTGCAGGGCATTAGATGGCCAGACTCCAATGTGGGAGGGGCTGGCAGGTGCCCTGTTAGTCATGCCATGACCAGCTCTTCTCTCCAGCCAGCCAGGCCACAAGAAAAAAACCTTGAGGCAGGAGGGCAAGTGGAAAGGTCCCTTCCCCATGGGGCAGCAGCTGCAGCCTGGCCCAAGCACAGAAGCACAGGGGTTGATGTGAGCTGAGTTCCAGCCTGCTGGCCAGCCGAACCTCACACACACACACACACACACTTTGGCCAACCAACGGATGGAGCTTGCTTGGGACACCAGCTGCATTTCACCAGAGCTCAAAATAGGAGCGTGTCCATCAGGGGTCCTAGACAGGTGCCCAGACACCTGGGCTCCAGCCCCATATCAGCCACTTCTCCGCTGAATGCCCTTGGGCAAGTCACTTCTCCTTCCTGAGCCTCAGTATAAAAATAGTGTAATAAATATCTTCCTCCAGCATTGTGAGAATTCAGTGACATTCACTGAGTAAACATTGATTAAGCCCCGTGATGGTCAGGCATGCCTTAAAGCTTCAAATGGGAGAGGTGACGCTCTTCTCATGGTATGAGGCAGCATTTTGGACCCCAAGGCCGAAACTCAGAGATGTGAAGAGACCTGCCCAAGACCACGTAGAGGGGACCTGAGCCCAGGCCAGCGCTGCAGAGAGGTTTGCTCTGTTCTTTATTGTTGATGGGGACAATCAGGACTCCTGGGCTGAGCCTGGGCTCTGCCACTAGTCTAAGTTTGTTCCATGCCCTCTTCTGGGCCTCAGTTTCTGCATCTGTAGACAGGGGGCTGGGAGGGGGCAGTGATTTCCACACCCCAACTGGCAGACAGGGAGTTCAGCAGGCTAGGCCCTGTGGGCTCTGCCCCTTTCCCCAGGGTGCCCCACCATCCACTGGGCCAAGCCCGGGTGCTCTCATGGGGCAGTGCTAAGATCACTGTTCTGGAGCCCCCCACAGACCCCCAAACCCCATCAGGACCTACACCTACCCACTCTGCTTCCAAGGCCTCCCTCAGCTCATTCACACACACCTTCCCCCAGGCCAGGCTTTGCATAAGCAGCTGAACTTTCCATACAGGCAAAAAACCCTAGGGCTTCAGGCCAGGTCCAGCCTGGCCCTGGCAGGGTTAGTGGGCAGCTCCAGCGGAGCCGCTCAGACGGCTGGGCCGTGAGGGGAAGGCAGAGGGAAAGAGAGGCCCGGCGGGTGGCAGCCCCAGAGCTCCCCATGGGAGCCTGCCTCCCTTGCTAGACCCAGAGGGGCGTTTCTCAGTCACCAATTCGCCCATGGCACTCCTGTCCTCGGTTCCTGCCTGAACCCAGTCTCCTCCAGGAAGTCTCTGCTCCTCAGCCTGGCGTTCTCAGCCTGGCCTCGCTCATGCTCCAGCCTGCTGTCTGCACACCGCCCGCCCCATCCAGGCTCCCACTCTCCTGCCCTCTCTCAGTTCTTTGCAAAGGTCACGTTCAGCCCCACCTCAGGGCTTTGCCCATGCTGGTCCCTCGGCCCAGAAGGCTATTCCCGCCTCCTCTTTGCCTGGTTGACTCTGACTCTTCACGTTTCAGGTCTCCGCTGAAACCTCTTCCTCTGGGAAGCCTTCCCAGTCACCGCCAGTTTGGGGCTGGGCTCAGCTCCTCTGAGCTGGGCCCCCACAGGATTCCACCCAGACAGCTGCCAGCCGCCTGGCACATCTCTCGCCAGGGAGCAGGGGAGAGTCTGATTCATTGCTCTGTCCCCAGCTCTTGGGATAGGGCCTGGCCCCTCAGGGACTGCCAGGCAAGGCTTCCCAAATGAAAGAGCAAGAAAGTGTAGAAGTGGGGTAGAGAGAGAACCTGAACTTTAAGGCTTAGCTGGTTGTCGAAGCAGCCTCCCAGCAGGCAGGCCCATCGGGGCCAGTTAGGTATGCATGTATGTGCTCAGTCGTGTTCAACTCTGTGACCTCAGGGGCTGTAGCCCGCCATGGGATTCTCCAGGCAAGAATACTGGAGTGGGTTGCCTGAGCCATCAGGGAAGCCCCCAGTGAGGCATAATCTGGTGGGAAAGATGACGGCCTCTAGAGCTAGATTCTGGGGTGTGACTGACTCCTGGCCCCATGACCTATACTCAGGCAAGTTACTCAACCTCTCTGTGCCTCAGCCTCCTCATCTGGAAAATGGGCATAACCATAGGACCTAACCTCCTCTGGTCACTGAGAGGAAAAAGTGAAAGAAAAAACGGCAAGTCCTCAGAGCAGTGTCAGCACACAGCAGGTCCTCCATAAGCATGGGCTGTTATTATCTTTATTATTATGAGAGGCCCAACAACAAGGGAGGCTGAACCTCAGAGAGGGAGGTGACTGCCTGAAGTCAACCAGCGAGAAGGTGTCTCTTGCTTTCCCAGCCCAAACCACACTCCCCATGTATACTGCAAGTGTCCCCACCCCGGCTCGCCCCCCGGAGCCCAGTGAACCTGCTCCCACCTTCTCACACCACAGAGGCCCTCCCCCTCAAGCTTTAACTCGGTCCTCCTGGAATCTCACGCTTAGTGGCTGCGTGACAGGGCACCTGCTGACCATTTAAGCTATGGACTTCCCTGGTTGCTCAGCTGGTAAAGAATCTGCCTGCAATGCAGGAGACCCTGGTTTGATTCCTGGGTTGGGAAGATTCCCTGGAGGAGGGCATGGCAACCCACTATAGTATTCCTGCCTGGAGAATCCCCATGGACAGAGGAGCCTAGCGGGCTACAGTCCATGGGGTCACAAAGAGTCGGATGCAACTGAGATCCTAAGCGCAGCACAGCACCCTCCTCTATACAATAGAGTGATGACAGTGCCTACCTCCTAGGGCTCTGAAAAGGACTAAATGAAGTACAATAGCATGTGGAAAATACCCCATATCTGGCACCACCATACCCCATACAGGTTAGGCTATGAAACTCATTAGTATATGAAAACCGTTAGAACTCTGGGCCTCTCAGCCTGGCCCCGGTAAGGTTGTCACAGAGACCCCCTCCATATCACCTTGCCCCCAGGCCTCCAGATACACTGCAGGGGCTCCTGAGGAAAGGAATTGCCAGTCTGGAATACATGCTCTAATAGAACCCATACTCTTCCCCCCCCCCAACCCCCGACCTCCACAATGTCCCCCCTGGGGGCTGAAACCAGTGCAGGCCAGGGTGAGAAGAGGGAGTGTGCGCTGGGGAGCAGGGAGGGTGGAAGCACGGGAGGCCCTCTGCTCCTCACAGCACTTTGTAGTCCGGGAGGCACCTGATGCTGGGGGCAGGCAGAGATGATAACTGTCCTTCTCCATGGAAGATGGGAAGCGGGAGCCTGAGTGAGGCTGAGTCACCTGCCTGAGGTTACACAGTCTTTAAGAAGCAGAGGTGGGCACCGACCCCCAGCCGGCTGACTCTGGGTTCAGTGTTCCTTTAACGGAGGGGTAAGCCCTGATCCTGGGTGACCTGCCCCATCCTCCATGCAGACCAGTCTTGGCAAGAGCCCTGGGCTGGTCCTTGCTGCACTCCAGGGCAGGCTGGCCCTGAGGCCCAGGAGAAATAGACAGGGCAGACTGAGGCTCCCACGGCCCTCTAATCCTTCCATTCCTACCTGGACTCCTCCCACTTCTGGTCCCAAAGCTCAGGCGGGAGGAGGCAGGATGGCGCCCAGACTGAGGGATTTCACGCACGGGTAAAATTTTCAAAAACAATTTAGGGACAGCGTGAGATTGTCAACTTTTTTATTTCGCCAAGTAAGGACATTCTTTAAAAAATTCCCAGGCCCATCATTTCATAAAAGAAAGGACATAATCTCAGACTAAATGACAGTCCTTTAAATGGAATAAATTTAGCTTTATGAAAAAGTCACCACGTTGTCCTTATTTCTCTCAGCTTTGCCTTAGGTCACTGAAAAAAGCCCGGGTCTGCTGACGCATGTGAGAATCCCTTGGAGCTTGGGCTGGGGAGTCGCACAAACACGGGTTTGAATCCTGACTCCACCATGGACAAACCTCTTGGTGCACATAATTCCCGCTGTCTGAGCCTCAGTTTCCTATCTGCAAAATGGGAACATGAATAGTGCTGCCAACAGCAGTACCTGGGGAGCTAAGTGGTCTAGTGTTTGCAGAGCCCTAGTTCTGAGAAGAAATCAATCAAGCCTGGGCTCCCAGCCAGCGGTGCCTCCCTGACCTGCCGCTGCCTGTGGCTCTCCGTCATCCACAGGGTAAAGCCCACCTTTGCAGCCCGACCCTCGGGGCCTTGGACACACCAGACTCTGCAGATCCTGAGGCCAAGAGGCTAGAGGAGCAGAGTCCCACCTCAAAGCCCTTTCTCTAGCTGTTGCCGCCACCTGGAGTGCGCTCAGGACAAAAATGGCAAGCGTTTCCAGCTCACTGCCTGCACCCAGAGGACCTAGGGGTCCTTTTTCCATTCCTCTCTAATCAGCAAAACCCTTCTCATCCTTACAGCCTGCCTCAATGTCACCTTCATTCCCTGGCTCAGCAAACATTCACTGATTACCAACCAAGAACTGTGCTCGACCCCCACCACCGAGCGGAGCCCAGAACACACAAGGGCGGGTGCGTAGGGCTCAGGGGTCTCTGCAGGGCCCCCAGTCAGGCTTCGGGTGGGGCGCACAGGGAGTGATTCCAAGGAGAAGCGGTGGTTCAAACTGGGATTTGAAGGATAGATAGGAGTTCCCTAGATGATGGGGTGGGCGGGAGAGGGGAGGGAGTTTGAGGCAGAGGGAAAAGCATCTGGAGTATTAAAAGCCCACCTGGGCACACTCCAAGCTGTTTCTTAGGTGAGGAGCCAAGGATGCTTGAGAAAGGGCTTCCTGACTTGGGCCCTGGGGGTGGAGAAGTCACTATTGGGGAGGGGAGGGTAGATCTGGAGACAAATGCCAAGCCTGAGGTTCCTTGGGGATGAAGAGGCAAGGGAAGCTTAGGGATGAAACTGCAGAGCAGGATGCTGTCATCACAGAGGTGACCCGCCCCCAAGTCACAGGAGTATGTGAGACACACCCCCACCCACACAGAAATTGTACATGGAGAGGAGGACCCAGGACAGAGCCACAGGAGCCCCAACATTCAAAGAGCAAAAGGAGGAGGCAGCTGACAGAACCCTGGGAGGAGCCCAAGGGAAGGGCCCGTGCGAGCAAGGAGGCAGTAGGGCAACATCCCAGGAGCCACATCCTGGATTCAAATCCTGTTTCAACAACTTATTAGCTATGTTGACTTTGGGCCTTACTTTCCCTATCTGTAAAATGGGGCTAATTTATTTTTCAACAAAAAGGAAGACAAAGGGCATGGGGTTGGAGGGAGAGGCACGGTTCATATGTTCCTCCCCCATCCTGTGTCTCTCCCACCAGATGGATACCAGTCCCCAGAGGCTGGAAGATTAGATGAGTAAATGAAATCTACTGAAATGAAAATGCCCCCAACTCTCAGAGGACCAGGCGGAACTGGCAGGCAGCTTCCCTCTGTTCTCAGCAACTCTAGCACAACTCTCATCTGTTGCAGAGGGGCGGTGGAGAAGGCCCCAGGTGTGCTGAATTCTTCCTCCTGGCCTCAGTTTCCCCAACTGTGAAGTGAAGCCATGACCTGCTTGAGCTCAGAGGCCCTTCTGCTTCTGATGCTCTGCGACAGGATGAATGAAGGAAGGGTGAGGGAAGAAAGGCCTGTTCCAGACCTGCCGGTCTTGCCCCAGGGAAGGCGGTCCCACACAGGTCTGGGGCCTCATTGTCCCCAGGGCCGGGTCCTTCCGGAAGAGGGTGGCAGCCGGGCCAAGGAGGGCAGGAGCAGAGGCGCCGTGATTGTGCTGACAGAGCAGTTCCTTCTCCCTTTTTCTCTCCCTACCCCTCCCCTCCCAGGGGAGAGCCGAGCCCAGCAAAAAATAAACCCAAAGACAGTGACCTGGACGGGCCTGAGGCTCCCAGGGAGGAGCAGCAGGGAAGCAAGGATGGAGGAGAGGTGGCCTGTGGCCACCCTCCCCAAAAGCTCAAGGATGCCTGATCTGTTCCTCCCCCGCCCCCCACCAACACAGGGGCCCAAGCAGCTCTATCCACTCTCCTTCTTTTACACTGTGAGGGGCAGCACCACTTGCTCGATAGGGATAATGAGCAGGGTAAATCCTGTCCAGCCCAGCTTGAAATGGGTTCCCCAGCGTTGGAAAGGGTACCCCAGAGAATCTCACTCTGCCTCCTGGTGTGGAGCAGTCAGTCCTTCCTGCTGTCTGACCTCCGTCTCACCTGCTTCAGTGGGTCCATTTATCTCCAGCTCCTGGCAGCTGACATCCCCCAGCTGCCTGGCCTGGATGTCTGAGGAGTCTCAGGAGAAAGTGTTCCCCAGATTTCCCTGCAGGGATTAGGGAGGGCCCCTGGGCTGGAGACCCCACTCCACCCAGTGCTCTCCAAATCTCAGAGAGGAAGGAATCGCTGAATCCCTGCTCCCTCGCCTCCCTCCCTCAGGCACTGCCCATGGATTCCCAGCCCAATTAGTCTTCTGCCTGGGGCTGCCCCTCCCATTCTCACCCCCCCACCCAGGTGCTAACCCCCAGGGCAAACAGATCCTACCCGAGGGACAAGCTGCCCAGAAAACCTGGAGTCCTGCAGGGGGGGGGGTTTGTGGGGGCCTCAGAAGTCTGATCAGCACCCTCTCCCCAGCCCCCCAGAGTCCCCGCTGGAGGCAGGCAGTCTTCTGAGTGCCCCTCTCAGTGCTGCCCAGTCCTTGGGGGGGCTCAGGGAGAAGGTGCTGGAGAAGAACTCCCACCACCCCGCACCCCACAAGACTGAAGGTCTGAAACAGCGGCTCCTCCCATTCATCCAGAGTCCCACTGTGCCAGGCAGCCCTTACCAGCCCACTTTCCCGTTTAGCCCCATTTTACAGAGGGGGACAGTGAGGCTCACGGGCTGGGGTGGAGTCGGGGGCAGGCACCTTCCCAGCAAGTGTTGGGACCGAGACCTCGCAGTCTCCTTGGGGATGCCCGGTGCCTATCCACAGAACAGCGTGCTCAGGAGAGAGTGGGGGTGGCCCTCCCCTCCCTGCCTGTGCCCCTGGGTCCCACAGCTCCACTTCCACCTGCCCGGGGCCAGGCTAGCTGCAGGGTTTGACCTCAGCTCTGCAGCAACACCCTCATGGATGCCCTCCTCTTTGTACACACACAGACACGCACACACCTCCACCCTCTCTGGGAGCCCCTGGGAGAGGAGGCAGGAGAGCCCAGTGGTCCAGACAGACACCCCCACCACCACTGCCAGGCTGGGGCAGACATGCTCTGTCTCTCTGCCTCCCCAGACCTGGTACAGAGTTGATGCTCTTTAACTCTATTTGTCAAGTGAAGGAAGGAACCGTCAGTGAGACGCTAGGCACCCTGCTTGGCGTCCTGGAGCCACCATCTCACTCTCTGCATGATCCTGGGCAGGTGTGTGAGGTCCCCTCACCAGCCCCACTTTCCTCGAGTGGGCATGAGCATAACAACGGTGCCCAGCTGATGTAATGGCTGCGAGGGTTAACAGAGAGAGTGCCGCGCAGCATTCCTCAGACGCCCACAGAGATGCATTCTCTGGCTCCCCATGCCCAGCCGCTCACCCCGCAACCCAGGGGAACGCAGCTCCTGCTCTGTCCTGGGGAACACCCAGACACATTCACGGTGCTGACAAGGACATCCATCAAATCTCTCCCTGGGGAGGAGTGCGATGACAACAACAACAATATAATAATAATGGTGATACACAGGTGCTTTCCCTCACTTGGCCCTGACAGTTCTAGAGGCAGGTATTATGAGTCCTCTATTTTTTTCAGATGAGAAAACAGAAGCTCAGAGAGGTTAAGTAACTTGCCCAAGGACACATAACTGCCAAGAGTAGAACCAGAAATGAACCCGAATCTGGCAGATTTGGATCCCATACTCTTAACCTGCTGTGGAGCAACCTTTGGGGAAATGAAAAGTCTCCCCTATTCCTCCATCTCAGCCCAACAACTGTCAGATACTCAGAATTCCCTCCTGGGCCCCGTAGCCCATAAGAAGGTCGGCCCTGGCCAAAGACCCACAGATGTGCATGTTGGGGGAGGAAGGAAGCTGAGAAAACCTCCAGCTGGCTTCTCCAAGTCAGGGGAAGTTCCCCGCATGGCCTCCTCTGGGTCTGCACAGCCTTCCTCTCTCCCTGTTCCCCAGGCCATTTCAGCTCCCTTGACTGGCTCTGAGAATTTATCACCCACTCAAAGTGCTGCCATCAGCCTAAGAATAATCACCTCTTGAAACTCTCCTGGCTCCAACATTCTGAAAATATAGATTTCTGCAGCAACAGACCCTGAAGTTAGACATCCAGCAGAGCTTCCTCAATGGAAGGAATGAATGTACTGTGGAGCTGGGATGGGGTAGTAGACAATAAGAGATCCAACATGCTCCAGTGACCACCATGGAGAATGTGGAAAGGAGGGAGCAAAGGAGTGGAAGGCGAAGGGAGAGAGATAGAAGAAGGGCTCGAGGGCTGGCAGGATAGACTATCCACTTCCCCTCTTACAAAGACCAAACTAAAGGACTGGGACCGAAAAACAGCAGTACAAAAAATCTGGGTCACACCCCCAGACTTTCGCCATTGCAAGGCCAAGTTCTTGGAGCAATCTTCCTGATCAGCTGAAAATGAAAAATAGTATCTAAAGTCCTGATCTGGGACTCCCCTCGTGGTCCAGTGGCTAAGAATCTGTGCTCCCAATACAGGGGGTCTGGGTTCAATCCTTAGGCAGAGAACTAGATCCCACATACTGCAACTTAACTAAAGATCCCAAATGCTGCAGTGAAGATCCTGTGTGCGGTGCAGCCAAATAAGCAAAAACATTAAAGTCCTGATCTGAGAGGCAGAAGGCCTCGGTTCCAGGCACAGTTCTAGCACCAACTCATCAGATGTGACCTTGGGCCAGTACCTGCTCCTTTCTGTATTTCAGTGAACCCAGCAGTAGACCACAGGGCCCTTCAGGAGAAGCGAAGGCTGGCAAAGTGCTAGGAAGTCAGCCACCTGCTCCCACGTGGATCTGGGGCTGCCCAAGGCAGATGAAGAAACACACACAGACCCACAGGGCACCCCTGCAGCTGTGGACAGGCAGGGGCAGCAAACTCGAGAGACGGGACCGACTCTGCCCTGTCCTAGGTCTAGGCTGGGGCACAGATCCAAGTGTGCGTCTGTGAAGACAGAGAAAAGGTGGGAGCAGTTGTGTATCAGACTCCTTCGCCTTGGATGTGTGCTAGGGGTGCCCTTATGACATGCACGGGCAGGTATGTCCCAGTTGCTGAGAGTGCATGCGTGAGACAGACCGATGGGCTTATAGTGGGGATGTGTGTGTGCAGAACCGTTGCCGTGCGCAACCGAAGTATGACTGCATGTGTGAGGCCGGGCAATTGCCACCCAGCTGCCAGGGTTGGGGTGCAGGCTGGAGCCGAGGTGCAGGAGGAAGACAGTGCGGGCAGCCCCAGCTCTGGGCTGAGGCTCCTCCATGCTGATTGCGGGACCTCTCCTGAGCCTCAGTTTCCTCACCAGCATGAGGAGAACCCCAGCACCCACCTTGCCGGGCTGCTGAAGCACACAGCAACATGGTTTATAGAGGATGCTTAGCTCGGTGCTCGGCACACAGCTGATGATCCACACGTGATCAGCAATTTCAGTTCAAACTTCAAGAGCCAACCCAGGCAGCCTCGGGGAGCAGCGGGGAGACCCTGCACAGGGAGTCAGGCGTCTTCGGCTCCAGCTCTTGCACCTGCCACTAATCTACTGTGTGATGGGTCTCCAGAGCCTCGGTTTTCTCATAAACAAAATGGGGCTGTCAAAATGTGTGGCCCCACCTCCCAGGGAGGCCTGGGGGCTCTGGGCACCCTTTGCTGGCCATGTTCTTTCTCAGACAGTCAGGGTGGGAGGTGGGGGTACGCCGGGGTTGGGAGGCTGAGGGCTTCGGGAGCTGCCGCTGCCTCCTTCCCTCCCCATTCCCACAGCTTCTGACCCCAGGGACAAGGCTGCCGGAGGATGTTTACAGAGCGTAAACCTTCACTTAGAGAAAGTTCGCGGGGCAGCTGGGGGCTGGGAGCTGCAAGAGTCCCAAAGCAGCTCAGCAGTGTGGGGAAGACGAGGGGAGATGGTGCTTTACTCGGACTTGCCCCTTCCAGCCTCTGACTTCAAAAGGGAGGCCGGCGTGGCCCTTGGCAGGGGGCAGCAAGGAGCAAACATCCCTTCCAAAGGCTCGGAAGCAGGACGGGAAGTGATGTGGTGTTTCTCAAAATTCAGAGAGCGGGGCCTGTGAAGAGTTGAGGGCTGAAATCAAGGACTGGGGCCCAGGGGAGGAGAGTGGGGGCTTGGTGACAGGACCAAGGGCCTGGAGGGAAGCGGGAGAGCTCGCAGAGCCAGCAGTCCCTCCTTCTGGATCTCAATGAGAAGACAGGAGTCAGCGGTTCATGCTTCCCAGCGGCTGCAGCCGCTGGCGGGAGAGGCGGAACCAGGGCTGGTCCTCTGGGCAATCGCCCACACCTGGGGCCAGAGAAGGTGCGGGTTCTGGGTGGGGCCCAGAGGGACCTGACTGGCAGGTGTGAGGAAGGTGTGCCCTGGGGTGAAAGGGCCAGCTCACCTCCATTCCCTCCTCCCTGAGTCCTTCTCCCAGAGGCTTCCCTCCTGGGGCCCCTCCCACCAGGGCCCACCTCTCGGGCAAGGGGGTCCTAGCTACCTGTGCACCCTGGACTCCCCTCGTTTGGGCTGCCTGTGAGGGTCACTGGGGATGAGGGAAGGATTTGGACCAAAAGTGGAACAATCGGGCTCGAAGTCCAATGGTAGGAAGCACTTCCTGGCTTGCCAAGACCCTGCAAGGAGTGACCCCACATCTGGAGCTCCTCAAGAACAGGAGAGGCCTCCCAAGCAGCCCCCTCCCCCAAGCCCAATATACCATCCATCCCTCACCCTCCCACAGGCCCCCGCGGCTTACCAAAGTTCTTCCCACCCATTGCTCATCCAAGACGGAGGCCCACAAGGCTGGGGTTTCTCCCCACTCTGATGGCCCAGAGATCTAAAGCTCAGAGAGCTGTGGCGATCAGCCCAAGACTGCACAGCACGCAAAAGGTGGGGTTCCTGACCCCTCAGTCCTCCCTGACCTCTAAGATGAACGACCAGTTCCCTGAGACCCCCAAACGTCTGGACATTTTCGTGCTGCGTTTCGTCTCCCAGAGCTCCCAAGAGATGCCTCTGCCTTGGGCTCCTGGGGACAAGTGGTCAGAATCAGCCTGGCCCTGGCCAGGGCATTCCTGGCATCCAGAAAGGGCAGGATATGGGGCAAAGGTACCAGCAGATTTAGCTCCTGGAGAGGAAGGAGTGGCCCCTCCAGAGGAGGGGAAGACAATGTTGGCCAGAGGACACGAGACAGGTCCTTCACCCCCAGTGACCCTTACAGCGGCTGAGAGGCCGGGCCTGGGGGCTAAGGACCCCCACCGCAGAGCCCTAGTGCTTTCCCAGGCCCAGCCTTGCCTTGGAAAAGTCATGTCCCAAGCGGAGCCCGTGGAGTGTCTCAGGCTCCGCGAGCACCTAAGCTGTAGGGTGGGCAAGGGCATCTCAACGCAGTGGCTCTTAATTAGCAGTCCCCTGCCCCTCATGCCTGATGCCACTGTCCCTGCTACCCCAACACAGAACCCACAGCACTCCAACAGCCCTCTCTGCAGCGGAAAATTCACCCAGGCCCTCCCAATGGGCACTGGGGATTGGGCTACTCCTAACCACTGACCCTGACTCTAAGTCTGACCTCATGTCTAGAGCAGTCTCAACTCTCGGCCCCACCCCCACCTGGCCCACCCGAGGTCCCTGCCCCAAGTCATGGCTGTCATCCCCTGCAGGCTGGCACCGAGGTGCAAAAAAGGGAACATGCAGGCTGAAAGAGCTCCCTTCCTCTACCCTTCGTGTGGTCAGGGGGCTCCTTTGCCAGCATTTCCTCCCCTCCCCTCGGAAATTCTGTGGGCAGGCAAGCGGGCAGCAGCGGGTCAGCAGAAAGACAGATCAAAGACAGGTGGAAACAGACAAGTAGAAGAGTGGGAGTCAGGTGGAGAGGCAGATGGACAGACAGGCACACAGATAACTGGACAGGTCAACAGAGGGGTGAAAACAGACTAGCAGAAGGAGAGATGAAGACACAGGACAACTCACACACAGACAGAAACTCACTCTGGCAGAAGGACAGTCAGACAGGCAAAAGGACTATAAGATAGTCCAGTGGACAGGCAAGGGGACCACCCAGGAGACCCTAAGACCAGAAGGCCCTCTCTGGGGGCAGCAATAAGGGATTCATATCAGCACAGTTTCCAGGGACCAGAGGTCTCTCTCTCGGGCACCTTCGAGCGTCCGAGCGCCAGGCCCAGTCTTTCAACTGATATCTGCCGAGCCTCTCATGTTCCCGGCTGGGCCAGGCCGTCCCCCAAGACAGAGCTCTGAGCTGCCAAAATTCACTCTTTACATCCAAGAAGGGTCATTGTTTTTGAAAGTTGTAAGAGCCTGGGGAGGGGGAGGAGGGGGCCCGCAGCCTGAGTGTTTCCAAACCTACCCCTCTCCTCTTTCTTTTCCCCTGGGGGTGCGCAGAGCCAGGCCTGGTGCTCCCTGGTGCGGCCAGGGAGTGGGCAGGCTAGCTGGCCGAGCCCACCGGGCAGGCGGCATGGCTCACTGCTGCCGTGGGGAAGTTGAGGGTGGAAGGGAAGACTGTGTGAAGACTCACAGAAGTCAGCACAGGCCAGTGTCAGAACTCTGGTGACTCAAGGGGACTCCCAAACACCTATAATTGGGGGCCAGTCCTGGGCTGGGGTGGAGGTTGTCCCTGGAGAGGGACATCTCTGGGGGGAGCCCAGGTGGGAACCTACTGCAGCTACAGAGCTGTGGAGAGGGTGACGGTGTGGGAGGGCGAAAGGGTCCTCTGCGTCTGGGACACAGGGAGATAGAAGTGAGGAAGAGAGAAAAGGGAGCCACACTTCAGTGACTCCAGATTGGAGAGACACGGGGGACAAGAAGCAGGATGTGGGGAGTACCTGGAACAGAGGCGCAGGGGTTGGAGAAAGGATGGAAATAAGGAATTGAGGTGGGGGAGGTCAGAAGCCAGGTCGGGCAAGGGTCAGGACTTGGAGAGCGGGGATTAGGGTCAGGCTGAGGGGGATCAGAAATGGGGCTCAGGTCTGGGGGCAGAGCGATGAGGGTCTGCCGGCCTCGGGGCTGGGGGGCAGGAGGCGGAGCCAGGGCGGGGCGGCCGTCCCCCCGGGGCCCAGGCTCCAGCAGGGGCCGCGCGGGGCGGCAGCGCGAGGGCGCGGCCGGGGACTCGGGGTCGCAAACTCACATGAAGACGTGGTAGATGAAGGCCCAGCCGCGGGGTCTCTCCAGCACGTTGTAGACCCAGTTCTGCAGGCGGCGGTAGCGCTTGTGCGCGGCGGAGGAGCGCTGGCCACAGGCGGAGCCCGAGCCCGAGCCTGGTCCTGGGAGGGGTGCGCCCGGCGGCAGGGGGCTGCCCAGGAGGCCCAGGCGACGCGGGGAGCCGCCCCCGCCCGCCTCGCCCCGCTCGCTCTGCACCGCCGTGAGCGCCACCAGCTCGGCGCGGGGGGCGTCCCCGGGCGGGGGGACCAGGCCGAGCCGGCGCGGGGGGGCCTCGGCCATGGGCGGCGCCGGGCGGGAGGGGGCCGGGGCCCGGGTCCGATCCGGGGCGGGGGCGCGCGCGGGGCGCTCACCGGCGCATGGCTCGGACCCGGGGCCGGCGGGGCGGCCCGGGGAGGGCGCGGTCGGCGGGGGTTAGGGGTCGGGCCGGGGCCGCTCCGGGGCCGGGGGCGGGCGCTCGGAGTCGGGGGGCCGACGGAGCCCGCGCTGACCGCCCGCTTCCCCGGCGACTGGGGCGGCTCTTTCCGACTCCAACTCTCTTATTACGCGCTCCATGCCGCTCGCCTTTCCACCTGCCGCCGGCGCGCCGCTCACATGTCAGCCTCCCCCGCCCCGCCCCACCCCCGCCGCCCCCGCCCGCCCCGAGGCCGCGTTCCCAAATCGGGAGGGAGCGAGCGAGCCGGCGAGGCCGGGCGGAGGGAGGGGACGCGCGGGGAGGCGGCGGGAGGACGCCCCCGCCGCGCAGGCCGCCGAGTCGGGGCGGGGGCAGGACCGAGTGGCGGCGGCCCCCGGGGGCAGCGCCTGGGCCGGGCGGCCTGCGGGTGCGAGCCGCGCGCCGGGCTTCGCGGGGCGGCGTGGACCCGAAGGCTGGGCAAGGGCAGGCGGGACGCCTCCGGTGTGGTCGCCGGAGCGAGGCGTCGCTGCCCGGCGGCGGGGGGGACGCGCGTCCCGCGGAGCTTAGCAGCGAGTGGGTGCAGACGGGCCCGCTGTGTGTCGGGTGGGTGGCTGTGGCTCCGCGAGGTGGTGGGGCTGAGTCAGGAGGGGCGGGGCGGGGGCACGCGGTGGATGGGTGTGCAGGGGCCCGCCCGCGGAGGGTGGCGGTGGCCCCGAGGTGTGCCCCGTCGGCTTGTGCCCCGTACACGTGGTGCGTGAAGTGTGCCCGCGCAGTGTGTGGCGGGGTGCGCTCCTGCCTGAACGGCCTGCGCGTGTAGCCCTGTGGGGCTCAGGTGTGTCTGCTTTCCCTCCCACCCACCGCACCTCTGTCCTTCCCTTCTTTAGGATGCGGAAGAGCCCCGCTTAGGCCGCGCTGCCCCCAAAGTCTCCTCGGATCAGAGGGGCCTGCTCCGCGCCAAGCCGGTCTGAAGCGTAACCTTGCCTCGCCTCCGGGTCAGGGCGCGGTTCAGGGCACACGGGTGCTGGGAGGTGAGCTCTGAACCGGCACGGAGGCCAGACGGTTGCCCACCCCCACCCTCCCGCAGAGGTTCACAGAATCCCACCCCAAAACGGCGAGACTTTTCCCCGCTGGAAAGTTCTTGGTGCCTGACCTACTCTCTCTAGCTTTGGGGGAGGCCCTTTCATTCCAGTTAGCCCCCGTGGTCCCGCCCACGGTGGTCGTTTGCGTTTCCCCATCCTCCTCCCCTCTTCCCCCGACCAAAGCTTCGGCCACACCAGCCGCGTCCCTCCGCAGGCCCTGCCCCAGGGTGAAGCGTTTCCGCAGCAAACTCTTCCCGGTTCCTCCGGGAGGATCTCGGGGGACGGAGCCGAGCGGGAGGGGCGACGGAGGGGGCGGGAAGGAGAGCTCGATTCTCAGCTGTCAGCAAAGGCAGCATTGATCTGCTGAGCGCCAGTGGGGGAAGGAGAGAGAGGGAGAGAGGCAGAGCTGCTAGCGGGCAAGGAGGGGGCTGCAGGGACCTGGAGTCCCCGACTGGGCTTGGCAGTCGGCTTGCACCCCTTCCCCAGCAGTGACCCTTTCCCCTCTGAAAGACAGGGGCTGCCTTGGGGTCTAACCTGAATCTCTCTGGCTGTCCCTGGCTCCAGGTACACCTGGGGCCAAAGCCTGGTGCCCCAGGGGCAGGTTATGCCTCTTTCTCCTTGGTAGCTGGGGAAGGTTTCTGGACCCCAGGGCCCAGCTATGGCTGCACTGCTAAAGCTGGGTTAACCCCTCCTCTCTCCATGAGCTGAAGCTAGCATCCCTTAGATATGCAGCACTACCTTTACAGTCGCTAGGGGACCTCTTGACTGTGCTTCCCCAATCAGGGGCCCTGGGGGTAAGACTAAGGTCTGGGGACTTGAATGGTGGGAAGGAAAGCAGTTGGAAGGGATCTAGGGGGTTTCCTGGGGTCTTTTTGAGGCTCTTCTTCTGTGGCAGAAGTGGCACTTGAACACACCCTCATCAACACCCCTTCCTTTGTGCGCTTCCCTTGTGGCTCAGCTGGTAAAGAATTCACCTGCAATGTGGGAGGCCTGGGTTTGATCCCTGGGTTGGGAAGATCCTCTGGAGAAGGGAAAAGACTACCCACTCCAGTATTCTGGCCTGGAGAATTCCATGGACTGTGTAGTCCATGGGGTTGCAAAGAGTCAGACACGACTGAGCGACTCTCACTTCACTTCTTCAGCAACAGCCAGAAGGGCTGAAATTGAGTCTGTTTTGGGAACGCCGAGCATCAAGTGCAGCATCACCTCTGGATGCCATGGCTTTCTTCCAATGTGTGAGGAGCCCTCACTGTCAGGAGAGGGTCTCCCATCCTCTCCCAACTCTAGCTCCAGATGAGCCTCTCAGAGGCAGCAAGAGGAAGAAAGAGACTGTGAGTGTAGCTAGAGGGATGGAAGTTAGATCTCAGGAAGAAGTTTCTTGGGGCCCAGAGGCCTGTGTCTCCTGCAGAAGCATGTGTAGTGGGACAGGCCCACCGCTTTTTAAAGTGCAGAGTCATGTGAGAGTTTCCTGGTGGCCTAGTGGTTAGAATTTTGGACTTTTACTGTCATGGCCCGGTTCAGTCCCTGGTTGGGGAAGTGAGATACCATACGCAGTGTGGCAAGAACAAATAATAATATTGATAAATAAAGTGGAGAATCATGAAACTTTTCCTAAGGAGTGGAGGGATGGGGATGATGGTTCTGGGAGGATGTAAGCAAAGCTTTGTGTGTGTATGTGTGTGTGCACGCGTGTGTTCACCCACACTTGGGAAAGTGAAGAAGGCAGAGGAGACAGTCCACTGCAGAGAGGACAGGTGGCCACTCTGAGGGTCATCCAGTGGCCTTCCTGCCCCATCCGGATTCCAGGACATGAGTACGACCGGAAGGAGGGTCTTTTCCCAGCGCAGCCTTTAGTGACTAAGACACTTTTCTGAGCCCACAGCTATCTCAGGCGCTCTCAGTCAGCCTCCCTGCTGGAGGTGAGGGAGGGGGGCAGGCTGTGGTTTCCCACCCTTCTCCCGCCCTCTCTCCCACCTGCTCCCTTCACTCCGCCCTCAGCAGCTTCCTTCCAACTCACCCCCCCTCCCAAGCCCCCACATCTCTTCCTGGTAACACTGCCCAGAAGACATCCCGCTCTGCCCTGACTTGCTCGTTGTCCCACCTGGGCAAGTCCATGCCTGGCTCTGGGCTTCATGTTCCCCATCTGTCCACAAGAAGGGGCGGGGCTCCGGGATCGTCTGTAATTCATCATTGTCACTTTCATCCATCAATGGAGCAAGTATTGATTGAGAGGAAGGGTGGGCAGGGAGAGAGCTCCCATTTGCTGAGGACCGACTGTGCCAGGCCCTGCCTCTGCTGGGACCAGAGCAGCCCTTTGCATGTGAGAAAGCTGAGGCTCAGAGAGGTGCGGGGACTCACCTAAGGATACACAGCCAGTATCCAGAACTGCCTGTGACCTCTTCTCTCCCCTGGCCAGCACCACCCACTGTGCCCTGGGTACTGAGATCAGTGCTGAGGGGAACCACAGATGCCCCAATCTTTGTTCTTTAGGACTTATTTCTGCCAGGGGTTGAGACTCCCAGGTCTGAAAAGGTTGAGGTCTAGAAGTGGTAGGGACCTTCATTACGGGGCCAAGTTCAAGCCTGTCCTTGACTGACAACTTCAGGTGAACCCAAGGGTGCAGATTCCTTTCTGGAATAGGAAGAGGGTTTTAAGCCATTGGGTCTCAGGCTTTTTTAACAATAGAATCCTTTTTACAGACAGAATCTTAAGGTAGCACCCTAGTGTGTAAAGAGCATTCAAGCAGAGGTGTTTGGGTTGAGTCGGGGTGAAGGGGATCAAGGTCGCACCCACCAGACCTCCTCCTCTTCTCTCTCCACACCCCAGAAGCTATTTGGGTTTTCTTATATATCCAAGTGTTGCTAGAAGTCAGATAAGGGGTAGTCTCCACTGGCAATGGCAAAGTTGGAACCTTCTTGGGGATGGGGTTGGGAGGACTTGGAGAGGTGCTGAGAAGTGCAACAAGTAATGCCTGCAGGTCGCATGAAGGTGGCCCAGAACTTCGTGTAGGATGCCTTACCTGTATCGTCTATTTCAGCATCCCAGCAGCCCTCTGAGGTAATACTATTAACACCCCCATTTTACAGACAAGCAGACTGAGACTCAGTGAAGAGTCTTGCCTAGTAAATACCCCTGTGCTGTAGTGAATGTGTGTGTGTGTGTGCGAGTGTTTGTAGGTGAGAGGTGGAGTGGGAAAGGGGAGGATTTATAGAGCATGGAGGAGGAAGAGCAAGCTTGATGAGGGGGACACAAGGGACCTTGGATGCAGGGCTGAAGGGTCCGATTCGGCCTGATAGGAAACAGGGAGCCTGGCGCGGGCTGAGCCTAGGCATGCCGCGGAGCCTGGGGCTCTGTAGGAGAGAGCTCAGGACGGGAGTTAGAGGCATCTAACTTCTCGAGAGGAGTTAGAGAAGGTTGGCAGTGGGGGGCTGTGGGGAGCAGTAGAAAGAGCCCTGAACAACAGGTCAAGCCTGGGCTTCCTGATTCTGCCCTTGGACTAGCTGGTACCCTTGGGCACTCCACCTCTGCCCCAGTTTCTCCGGCTATCAGGAGGACTAAATGCAACAATACGAGAAAAAGTCACACCTGTTCAGGGAGCTGTACAAATGTGAACCACCGATCTTACCGCTTTTCAGGCGTGTGTTCAGACGGGGCCAGGAGATGCTGTGAGAATTCCCCACTCCTAGCAGCCCTCCTCCTAGTGGGACGTCTTTCTAGTAGGAATGGGGGGTTCTCACAGGGTGACACTGTTGACCTCCAGGGATCCACCTCCACTGACAGTGGGAGGAGGAAGTAAGAGAAAGATCAGGCCTGCTGGGCCAGGCAGCTCAGAGCCACGGGAGTGGGGAGGGAGCAGTGTCGCTGAGCTCAGCGAAAGTGAGCCCCCATTGATCCCCAGGGCTGGAGGGGGGCCCACCAGGAGGAGACACTGAGGGAGAAGGGGGTGTGGGAATGAAGGTCAGAGCCATCCCTTCTTGTGCTACTTCTCCTTGGCCTTCAGGATTCTTCCTCCGTGACCCCAACTCCTGGAAGACCATGCAGAGGACAACACTACCATAGGGCAGGCTCCGTGTTCTTACTGAGAGCCACTGGGATGGTGGAGTTCGTTGGTTTTCCAGTGAGGGGGAAGGACCTTTCTGAGTTGCTGAGAATGCAGCGGGGAACGCTTGCCTTCTCTCCTCTCCCATGATCAGGGAGGAAGAGGACATGAATAGTAGGGATGGCAGATGGAGTGTCAGGGAAGGGGGCTCTTAAAAGGGATGAGACTGGGTGAGAGATGCAGAGTTTCAGAGAGGGGGACGGGGGCTCAGTGATGGGGATGGGAGGCCTAGAGAGGACTCGATTGGTCAAACTTGATGGAACACCTTGTTAAAGTCCCTCCCCCTCAAAGAAGTAGATGTACAAGATTAATGCTGGATAACTAAAAAGAAAAACATATATCCACGTTTAAAAGCAAGAATGAGAAATCTCTAAGGCCAATAAATGAGAGGAGATTCCAGTGGCGAGCAGGGGTTGAAGCTGTACCTCCGAGGAGGGATTCAGAATTCCAATGGGGTGGGAAGTACACCTGTAGACCCCACTAGTGTCAGACTCCCTACTTAATGCTGGGCCTGGGGAAGTGCTGCCTGCCATAAACAGGACTAAATTATCTCTGCCTGTTAGCCACCTGACCTGGCTTTGGGTAGAAAGAATGCCCATAGGATTAGGATACCTTAAGCCCATCCACATGGATATGGACTTAGGATCTGATATTCATGCCATGCAAAAATCCAAAAAGTCACATATAAGATCTAGTTTGGGGCAAGTGTACTTCTACAAGGCTTGGGCAGATACAGCTGAGCAGTAATACCATAGTGAAAGTGAAAGTGGTTCAGTCTATCTGAGTCTCTGCAACCCTGTGGACTATACAGTCCATGGAATTCTCCAGGCCAGAATACTGGAGTGGGTAGCTTTTCCCTTCTCCAGGGGATCTTCCTAACCCAGGGATTGAATCCAGGTCTCCTGCATTGCAGGCAGATTCTTTACCAGCTGAGCCACAAGGGATGTCATACGGTGGCCTCCAAATCCCAGGGTACAGTCAGGAAAATGTGCTAAAAATAAATATCTCAAGGATAAGCCACAACATGTAAGAAATACACTATCTTGAGAGACACCTCTCTCATGGGAGGATTCATATTTAAAGACCTAGAGATAATGGAACAATCTGAAAGGAAGTTTATTATAGTTAAGATCGTTAAGAAGACAAGGGAAGGAATAGCATCTATAAAATAACAGGAAGATATCAGACAGAAACATAGCAGTTATGAACAGTTATCTAGAAATTTTATAAAAGAATTAAATTCACCAACATTCAATAGATGGATTAGTAAATATGGCTGAAGAGAGAATAAGTGAATTAGAAGCTAGAACTGAAGAAATCCTCCAGAATGAAGCATAAAACAATAAAACAATTAGACATATGAAAGAAATGAGACAAAATTGAATGAGAAACTCTGGCATATATATTATTGCTTCCAGAAAAAGATACTGGAAAGAGTGACTCAGTTCTTTCCAGAAATAAGACATGAATTTCTAGATTTAAAAGGCCAAGACGGCCTCGTAAGATATCTTTAAAAACAAAACTACATCTAGACACCTTGTCACCAAAGTGTAGAATAACAAGAATAATAATGAAATTGTAAAAGCCACCAGAAAGAAAAGACAGATTATCTACAAAGGTCCAATAATTGACTTGACAATAAGCATCTCATCAGCAACAACAGATGCCAAAAGACAATGGAATAGTACCTTCAGAGTGCTGAAGGCAAGTAATTGTGAACCTAGAATCCCACACACTGCCAAACGGTCATTTAAACAAAGGGCAAAGTAAAGACATTTCGACACATTCAATATCTTAGAAAGCTTCTGTCCCGTAGACCTTTGCTGGAAGAGAAGGGCACAGGGCTTGGGAGCCAAAGAGGTGATGGGGCTGAGGTCCATTTCAGACCTCTGCTCAGCACCCGCCCACCTGAGGAGCTCAGCCCAGCCTGGTGCAGCTGGGGCCCAGCTCAGGTTCTCCCCTCCTGAATGCCAGCCTGCTGTCCTCTTATCCCCTTGTGGTAGCGGCCCAGTACCAGAGCTGGGTACCACTGCCAGTCTGGCTCTGAGAGCCTTGCGGAGGCCAGGCCCAAGTTGCTCATGTGACCAGGTACTTGCTGGGCCTTCGACCCTGGGGTCCTCTCCTCCTGGGAGGTCAGCGCCTATAGATGACCTATACAGAGGCCTATAGATGGCTGGAGCAGTGGGATAAAGGTTAGGTCCCTATGCAGGAACTGGGAGGCAGCGACTCCCATTCTCTGTAGGAAGAGAATCACTATCAGAGGGGATGACCGGTGGGGCTGGGCCCACTGAGGCGAGAGGCCTCATGGAGCATCTGGCTCCACTTAACCAGTTGGTGCCCTTGGGTAATTTCTTAACCTCTTTGAGCCTCAGTTTCTCACTAATGAGAATATCTACCTAATGAGGATGTGAAGATGAAATGAGATTTAATTCATCTAAATACTAAGCTTTAGATGTATTTTCCTACACAAAATTTTCTTAAAAGAGTAATCTCCATCGAATACCTCTGCCTAGCATATCATCAGTGCTCAGCAGAAAACTGTCAGCAGGTGAAGTGATAGTGAGAGCCAATGAGCAGAGGGAAGAAATGTGTGCAGTGTTGGAGGCCCCATTTTCAGGGAAGGGTTTGTGTTCACTCGCTCACCCATCAGTTACTGTCATTCTCTCGGTGCCAGGCCCTGAGCTGGGCTCTGGAGGCACAGAGACCATCCTGAACTGGAGAAGGACCATCCGTGAAGAAGACAGCCCAAACGAGAAAGTTCTAACAGACTGTTCAGAGCCTAACTGGTCTTGTGTTTGTTGTCCCCTCCCCACTCCTTCCTCTCCCCCAGCCCCCAACCCAATATAAGCTCCATGATAGCACAAAGCTCATCTGGCTTGTTTTCGGATATCTTCACAATGTCCAAACTATGTCTGAAACACAGAAAGTGCCAAAGAAATATTTGTTGAATGACTGTGTGTATGAGCACTGATGATAGAGGCTGTAGAGGTTGCTATGAGAGCATCAAAGAGCTCTTTGCTAACTCTGCCCTATGAGTTAGAAGTTTCTCAGCAAGGGTTATTTAAATTGGGCCTTGATGGGTGTATAGGAATTCAATAAGTGGAAAAAGAACTAAAAGGACAACCAGGGGACGTCCCTGGTGGTCCAGTGGTTAGGAGTCCATCTGCCAATGCAAGGGTGTGATCCCTGGTCTGGAAAGATGCCACATGCTGAGGAGCAACTAAGCCCGTGCACAACTACTCAGCCCATGCACCCTAGAGCCCACACTCTGCAACGAGAGAAGCCACCACAATGAGAAGCCCATGCGCTGCAACTAGAGAGCAGCCCCCGATCGCTGAACCAGAGACAGCCCATGTGCAGCAAAAAAGACTCAGAGCAGCCAATAAACAAATAAATACATTTTTAAAAAAGGACAGCCACGGGGGTCAGTATTTCTGAAAACATGGAGGTGAGTTCAGGAAACATCAAGTAATTTGAGTGTGACAGGAATGTAGAGTGCAGGGGAGAAAAGAATGAGAAGATACAAGGATGGGGAGATAGAAAGGGCTGTCAAAAAGTCATTATTAAAATCTGACTATAAAGAAGGTTGAGCGATGAAGAATTGATGCTTTCGAATTATGGTGCTGGAGAACTCTTCAGAGTCCCTGGGACAGCAAGGAGATCAAACCAGTCAATCCTAAAGGAAATCAACCCTGAATATTTACTGGAAGGACTGATGCTGAAGCTCGAATACTTTGGCCACCTGATGCAAAGAGCTGACTCATTGGAAAAGACCCTGATGCTGGGAAAGACTGAGGGCAGAAGCGGGCGACAGGATGAGATAGTTGAATGGCATCACCGACTCAACGGACTTGAGTTTGAGCAAACAGTGGGAGATAGTGAAGGACAGGGAAGGCTGGCATGCTGCCTGCCGTGCATGGGGTCACAAAGAGTTGGACACAAGCAACTGAACAACAGAATCTAACCACCTGCCTGGATGTAATACTCTGGAGAGGATAGTGTTTCCAGCCCTCACTGTTGCCCAAGGAAGGTCCTTCCCTTCAAAAATTAGAGGTCTTATCCAAAAGGGAGTTAAGGGTCTAGTACCCCTTGAGAAAGGGGACAGTCATGCCTCATAATTTCCTTAGTTGTCTCAAGTTGGGATAAGTGTGGGACAAGACACCTCCTTGTCTTGGGTGAGTGCTACCTGCTGCCCCCTTGTGGCCTCAGTAGAATTGAGCAGCAAGGAGGCTGGCCAGGTGGTCTTTTTTTTTTTTCATAATCCCAGGAGTCCGTGGTCTCCAGCATCACCCTCTGGGAGTTATCCCAACCACCAGCTGTCCACCGACCAGATCTAATTGCTGTTTATTCCATGCATACTCAAGGCTTCACCAATGGGTTTCGGGAGACAGAGCAAAATGAGACCATTCATATTTAGTAAAGTCTTGTTCTTTCTTACACAACCCCCCCGCCCCCACCCGCTGCTGTCACCAGCACCCTTGGCCAGAAAGCAACCATGTATGCAGGGGGTCAGGAGATCAGTGTTTTGGTTTCAGCGCCACCCTATTCCTTCAGTGACCTTGGGCAAGTCACTGCACTTCACTGGGCCTTCTATGTCTTCATCTATAATACAGGGATCACCATCCCTCTTCCTGTCTCCCCTGCAGGGTCACTGTGAAGATCATTGGGAGGACAGATGCTGCAAGTGCTAGGAAAAATGTCTAAGAGTGCTCCGGATGTAAGGGGATCATGCTGGGTATTAGATAGGGGCTCTCTTGGGCTGTACCAAAGTGTTTGTTTACACCCGCATGGGCCCTGCTGGCGGGGAAATTTAAAGGGAACGTGCTCAGTAAGGCAACTGATCAAAATATCTCCAAATTAAGAATGAAGTTTGTGGGAAAATGGGGCCTCACTCGTCTGAGATTCCAATTATGCTTGGGTTTTGGGGAATGAGTTGAAGAGCAGCAAGGTGTGACAGTGCAGTGGCCCCAGTACAGAGGGGCTGGCCAGGAAAGGAGAGCTGAGCTTCTGTCCTTCCTCTATGAGCCCAGCATCCCTTCTGGGTGCTCCTCGCTCTCATGAGCCCTTTAATAGATGAGCCCTCATCTATTAAAGCCTCTCCATGTGGGGCTGGGCACAGACTCTCAGTAAATTACCTGCATGACTCACTGAGACATGTTTGGGTACAGGACGGTGGGAAAGGTCACATAATCCCCTTCAGATGAGTCCAGGTCTAGAATGAAGGGGGCAGACCTGACTTACGGTGACAGAATCACCTGATTCATCTGCCTTGATGACACCGGACGGGGACCATGTATCCAAAACCTTACAGCGAGGAACATCTGCTTTTGCCAAAGAATGTTTTGTTTCTTTTATAGCATGAATCTCTCACCTAGTCACATCCCTCTCTTGAAGCTCAGGATCAAATGTGAAACCTCCTTTTTTGTTTGTTTTTTTGTTGTTTTTTTTTCCATTTATTTTTATTCGTTGGAGGCTAATTACTTTATAATATTGTAGTGGTTTTTGTCATACATTGACATGAATCAGCCATGGATTTTCATGTGTTCCCCATCCCGATCCCCCCTCCCACCTCCCTCTCCATCCCATCCCTCTGGGGTCTTCCCAGCGCACCAGCCCTGAGCACCCGTCTCATGCATCTAACCTGGGCTGGTGATCTGTTTCACCCTTGATAGTATACTTGTTTCAATGCTGTTCTCTCTCAACATCCCACTCTCGCCTTCTCCCACAGAGTCCAAAAGTCTGTTCTGTATATCTCTGTCTCTTTTTCTGTTTTGCATATAGGGTTATCGTTACCATCTTTTTAAATTCCATATATATGCGTTAGTATGCTGTAATGTTCTTCATCTTTCTGGCTTACTTCACTCTGTATAACAGGCTCCAGTTTCATCCATCTCATTAGAACTGATTCAAATGAATTCTTTTTAATGGCTGAGTAATATTCCATGGTGTATATGTACCACAGCTTCCTTATCCATTCGTCTACTGATGGGCATCTAGGGTGCTTCCATGTCCCAGCTATTATAGAGTGCTGCAATGAACATTGGGGTGCACGTGTCTCTTTCAGATCTGGGTGAAACCTCATTTTAAAAACTCTGTCTACATCATTGCAACCAGAACATTTGTTCTTGTTTTCAATGATTCAGATTTCCTACTCAATGATAAGTCTTCATAATTCTGTCATGATTTATTATTTCACTGTGTATGTTTTCAATGTAAGACATACCATCTTTTCCTGTGGAGTAAGGTAAGGTCCATTTAGGTAAATAACTGAAAATGAAATAGATGTCTAAGAGCTTACCACGGTTGACAATTGGTGAGGGAATTATGCAGGCATTAGGGTCAGCCTTGAAATCATCTATTAAAGCCTCTTCCCTAGGCTGGCCTCCACCCCTTAAGAGAGTCCCAGAAAGAAGTTGCCCAAGGTTTTATGACATATTACTGTCTGAGAAAACATGAGTTCCTTTCCTGGCACCCAGTCCTCTGCTCTTCCCATGACATCAGGCCTCATTCTAGCTGTAAATGGCAGGGTGAAGGTAAGGAAGATGGCTCACCACTGGCCTCTGTGGTCAGTGAAGAAGTGGCACGCTCCTTCTATGCTCCCTACTTCAATTAATAGGAAGCAAGTCCTGGCTGTAGACGCCTTCTGACCTGCTGGCTGACAAGGGGCCTGGGCTGCCCTCCATGGCAGATGCCAGGCCTTTGGTAATGGGCATGGCCGTAGCAGGCAGCTCAGAGTGCCAGCATGTGCCAAGGCTGGAGTGGAGGGACTTACTCAAGGCCTTGCTTGAAGGATAGAGAGAGCTTCCTCCATGAGCGATGCTCTCTTGACCCTCAGCCAAGAAGGACACAGGCTGAATCTGGCCCATGTGTCACACATAGTCCAGGAAGTAAGGCAGGCAGGCAGGCAACCCCAAGCAAAGGGTCCCATGAATGTCCTCAGACACAGAAACCCAGACTCCAAATTATCTAAAATGAGATTTATTGCATTCCATGCAGTTTGAAGTCCATGCAGCAAAGGAGACTAGCACAATTTCTAATGCATTTAAAAATAAAGTTGAAAACGGGGGCTGGGGGGGGGGGGGGTATGCACAAAGTTCTAGTCTCCTTGGGTCCCTGGAAGAGAAGGGTTTGGGAATGAAACCATCCACTCTCCACGGCAAATGAGTCTTGTAAATGCAGGGAATGGTCCTATGGCCTCTGGAGGCAAATCCACAGGGCTCTGGGGCAGGAGCAGGGCCCAGCGAGAAGAGCACTAGTGGAAAGGAAGCTACACACGTCACCCAGTCTCACCTGAGGGCAGAACAAGGGGCGAATCCTGGGGCAGCGGCTGTTCTGAGAGTCGGGAGACTACACACACCCCAGGGAGATCTGCCCCTAAAAGTGGTGGCGGTAAGAACCCAGAAAAGTAAAACAAAAGAAATACTTCTTAACCACACTCTTTGAGAAAATGCCATAAATATGTTATTTAATATTTTCATTTCATAGCATTGGACACACAGCTCAACATATTGAAATATTGATTCCTTGGAGGAAAAAAAATGAGAAAAAAGGAAATAAAAAATATTGCATCTTTCTGTTGGAGAATCTCGGCCCCCAGCCATGGGGCGTTGTGCACCAGTGTCCTAGCCTGCAGGAGGCGCGAAGGTCGGCGGGGTCCTCTGGGGAGGGAGGCGGTGCCCATTGCCTGGGGCTGTATGGCAAAAATTGTGTTGGGTGTCCTTGGCCTTGCCAGCTCAGGCCCTCAGTCGCCGGTCACCTGGGGGGCCTGCCCGTCGGAGGGCTGGTTGGCTGACTGGATGAACATGGGCTGGGCGAGGTCCTGGCCGGCAGGCATGGTGACTTGCTGGATCTGGTAGAGCTGCTGCGAGGAGTGGAGAGGAGAGAGTGAGGTCACCCCGGGGAGAGGGGCATGCAGCTCCCTATGGGCCTCGAGTTGGCTGGGGGCCCCGGATACCTCAACCACCACCCACTGCAAGGCGTCTGAGGGAGGAGAGGAAGTGGCAGTCTGCTGGGGCTGGGAGCAGCAGACCCAGGAGGCACCAGCCCAGTGGGAGGGGGGGGCTGTGTGGTGGGCAGGGAGGAGGTTGGGGGGTTGCATTTCCTGTGGCTTTCACTTCTCTGGGCTCTGCCTCTCCCGTTAGCTCAGAGCCTCGAGCTCACTGCACGCTGTTCCTCTGTGACAAACACAAGCAACCTGAACCACTGTACCAACAGCCTGGAAGTCACCATTTCCCCAACTCTTGGTAATCCTCACTGGCAGGGACAGAAGGGTTTATCCCCTCTCTTTTTCCTTAGAGTGTCTGGTTCAGGCTGAGGCCCCTGCACTGGCCCTGATGGGCAGGCCGGTCACCTGGGATTAGTCGCTTCCTACAGCCAAGACCCGCGAGGGGTGGAGAAGATGCTCACGGAGCCACCAAGAAAGGTCAGGGTCAACTGGACACAACTTCTCAGGTGTTTCCACAGAAACCCCGGAGCTAAGACCCCCTGACACAGGAGGCCTGCGTGTGAGCCCAGCATCTGGTGCTGGCAGAAGCCAGAGCTGTGTTCTGATGCCAGCTCCTCCCCTTTCTGGGCAGCAGAGAACACAGGCTTACGCATGTCATCCTACCATGTCCTCAGGGGTCTCTGGGGCCAGGGCACGGAAGGAAAGGCGGAGGGAAAAGGGAAGATTCCTTCCTCACATGGGTTTAGAATTACTGAATTCCAGGCACCGAGAGAGCTGAGAGGTCACACATTCTCTGCATTTCAACTAATCCATGAGATTAAAAAGAGCACAGCTTAGAGAAAAGCTATTCTTAAAGAAGGAGACTGGAGACCTGCACGCTAGTTCTGGTTCTGCAATGAACAGCCAAGCAAGCACAGACAAGGCACTTCCCACCTCAAGGGCTCAGTTTACTCATCTGTAAAATGGGCACGGGGGCTATATAAAGTCTAGGGTTATTTTAAACTTCCACAAGTCTCTAAACCTAGAGGACAAGTAAGACTTGTTTTTAACAACTTCTGTCCACTTGTTGTGAAAAGATGATGGGACAGCTCCCCTAAGCACCAAACCCACAGAAAGCACCTGCTACCCTCCAACAACTCCTCATCCTCTGCGCCTGCCTTGGCTGGTGTCCTACCTGTCCATCCGTGAACTGGCTGAACTGCTGCTGTCCTTGCTGGACCTCTGTCTGTGTGATCTGTAGGAATCAAGAAGGCAAAGCAGGCAGATGAGCTGCAGGGTTTGGTCCATCAGTCCACCAGCCCACCAGTCCAGAGAGGGTCGTGAAGATCAAATGGACAGTGCATACGAGGTGCCCGAACGAGGCCTGGCATAGCACAGGGGCTGGATGAGTAGCAGGAAAACAAGGCTCCCTCCCCCTCCCCCGCCCCGAGCACTGACGGCTCCTCAGAGCTGGCACCACAGACAGGCCCGTGGAGATGCCAATATACAACGTCCGCAACCATCTCTCTTAGTGTCCACACAAACCCCACCCCCACCCCAAACCACCCCTCACTATAAGGTCTTTCTGAGGCCTGAGGCTCAAGTCGAAACAAAACCACCTAGCTCCTGGATGCTGACAGGACAAGGCACAACATTTACAGTTTAGGCAGAAACCCTAAGAGTCTGTCTTTCAACCTGTGATGGCAGACTGCAAAACACTGGGCAAAGTGGTGAGTGGTCGGTGGGCTCCAAACCAAACCCGTATCACCCAGATTATCTCAGTGGAATATGAAACACCCTGGCAAGCAGGTGGCCTTGGCCCTGGAAGCCCTTGTGGCAAACCTATGAAGTACTTTTTCCGAGACAGGCCACACGCAACCCTCTGGGCCAAGGGTGGGGGCAGGCGGCAGTAAGGAAACCATTTGTCACATGTACTTAAAATCTTATGTGGGCATTTTAAATACATTTTAAAAGAAATTTACTGATATGGAGAACTGCATCATCTAATGCCAGCTGCTGGAGACAGCTTGGTAGACTAGAAAAAAGACTGAAGAATGTTTGTGTGTGTGTTATCTATGGAACATTTGACTAGCTAATGCTTTCTGTGTACCTTCTCCTGGAATCATCACAGCCTCCCTGCAAGGTAAGGACTGTCTTCTCGAGTGTCCTCACAATGGCCAAAAACAACCCATCAGGCCTACCCACGGGGCTGAGAGAACAATAAGGGGACAGGGGTGAAAGGGTTTCCTAACTACTGTTCTTTGTTTTGGATCTTTCACCTCCCAAGAGGGCAGGAGTTAAGTTTTGTCTTTCCATCTCCCAGTGCAAAGTAAGTACTGAAGAAACGCCTGCAGAATAAATGAGTGATCCTGAGACAAATGGAAAATACACCTCACAGATGAGGTTTTCATTGTTTCCTGTGGCCAGCAGGACTGCCCTTCACATCAGTTGAACAGAGTTTCATTTACCTTTAAATTCCATTTACATATAATTTATTCAACAGTCAGCAAACATTTACTGAGCACCTACTAAGTGTCAAACTGTTACAATTACAACCTGTCAATCGGTTTGTTATGAAGACTCTTGACTGGCCTAAGGTGCCTCTTCCTGCTTCTTTCCTTCTCTCTCTAACACCCACCTCTCCCCACTTTCTGGCTTTAGTTCCTGGTCCCAAAATTGACCTCTGGGGAACCAAGAACTCTTCCTTCTCATTTCTTCCCATCCCGTGCCACAGAGAGTTTCTGGATCCTAGGCTAGAATCTTACAAGTTTAAAGGGGGCGGGTACACTAAAGGGTGGGGCAGTCTTGAGATCTGATTCCCTGTCAGTGAGCAAGCCAAGGAAGGATGGATTTGGAGTGGGCTCTTTAACCATCCCAGAGACCACAGGGAACTCAGAAGCCCGGCTTTTGGCTCATTCCTCATATTTTTCCCAATGAGATCTTTGGAGACCTGCTCTACAAACTCAGCTCTGTCATCACTGTCAATAGATACATCGCTAGAAATGCAACTGGGCCAGACGAGTCCAGCACTTAAACGATCACTGCTTTTTTGGGTCCGAGGCAAAAGAAGTGATTAACAATGCCTCCCCGTCCAGCATCCATGTTCCCTGCAAATAATGCCCACACCCCCAATCCCCACGCCCAGGGAGGTGACCCCCTCAGCACCTGTGGCTCACAGCATTCAATATCTTGGGGCGTGAGGGGAGAGGAGGGGGCAGTCTCTGGTTAGGGGTGCACAAGAAGGTGGGAGGGGGGAAATCTAAGTAGCTTTCCAAAGGGCACAGAAGATGCCAGGACACAACAGTCATTCAGGTTTAAAGATGGAAACTGAGCCTGATGGTGAGGCAGCCTGTGAAAATGCTTCCTTCAGTCAGATCTGCGCGTTTACACACATCGGGCTTTCCTCAGGTATCCTGAGACTTTCTCAGCCTTGTGTTTCCTTGTCCCTCGAGAACAAGGCAGTAAGAGACACACTTTGAATCCAATCCTTTGATAAACCCCATCTGTCCCTTGGGGTACAGAGCTCATGTGCAGAATGTGGAGGTGGCTCTTGATGAAGATGAAGTGGCCAGAGAGTTGTGTGCTGAGCCCTCCTTTCCAGTCAGAAGCCAGCTCCTGCTGGCCCCCAACTCAGCCCTGCATCTCTGGGGGACATACCTGTTGAGCATTGGTGGCAAGCGTCTGGATCTGTCCCTGTACGACTTGGGTGCCTGATACAGGCTGGGCTAAGCGGATATACTGCAGCTGGCCGGCATTCAGCTGCACCTATGGCAGGGGCAGAGACAAGCAGACCACAGGAGACTGAATGCAACCTTCAATAGGCAAACTTTTCATGACAAGAAGTAGTGATTGTCCTCTACCCATCACCCACCACCTCTTCAAAGAAGCCAACTCTGAAAAGCTCCTTTTTAACAGAGACCAAAACAAGCAAAACCGTAACATCCCAATCCTGTAAGTCACACAAAAGAGCACGCTCCTTGAATGGACCTGGGGGAAATTCCCAGAGGATTTTGTCATACACGTGAGAACAGCATGGCTGGACCCTCAGTATTCACTGGCTCTTAGCTGTCTGCTCACAGTTTACACTAGGAGTTTATGCCCAACTGTCTTGATGTTATTGGAATGCTTGTACCTTAAGTGTGGGCCTTTTTCTCCTCCATCTCTACTCTTTGCTACCCCAGTTCCTAGCATGGCTGATCCGTCCACCAGGAACCCAGAGCAGATGGTCATCACTCAGGACTACAGCCCGAGAACTACCTAGCCCCATGCTGCACACCTTGGAAGAGAAAGCTGGCCCGCTTTACTATCTCTGTCCCCAAGAGCCAGGACCAATGCGGGTCTGTGGGACTTTTAAGGATCCCTGGTATTCAGTACTAGCCTCTGGCCAAACACCTCCCAAGGGGAAGCTAAATCAATAAACCTTTCACAGAATACCCCATCATGGGAAACTAAAGCTACAAAAATGCCCTTAAGAGTCCCTCAGGCTTATGATTAAGTCTCAGATAATACAATAATACCACATGCTGCATTTAATTGCATGCTAAAAGCCTTAACTCAGGCTCTTAATGCTCCAGCATATCATGAAACTATTAGTGCTTTGAGCGTTGAGGATGAGGAGAGGACCAAGGCAGCTACAATGCAAGGGGAACTGTGGCTCAGCAGAGAAAACAGTCAGCAAAGGAAGACTATGAACAGTCACGCTTGGGATATGGGGGATGAAAGAGGCTCCAGGAAAACCGTCAGATATGGTTTCCTTCCATGTGGGGGCCTAGACACCACCCTCCAGAAAAAAAGCTGCCTGACCTGCTTTTCTTTTAAGGGTGAGCTTCTTGAGGGTAATAGGCAAGTCATGCCCCTTTGTCCTGGAGAAAATTTTCCTCTTGCCTTCAAGAGTTAACTTCATTTTAAGGGCTTTTACTTACACGAGTAAAATGCTGATAGATGAAGCTCCTGCATAGTGTTAAATCAAACTGCTTCTCTGAAACTTCAGCTTCAAAGAGGATTTGAACCATCAAGAAAAGATAAACACTGAACCAAGAAAAGAGGAACATTGAAGTTCCTGGTAGAACATTCCAGAACTGTCTAAGGCAAGATGGAGGGACACAAAATCTAAACCCACTAAGAGTCTGGTTTAAGGGAGACAGGGCAAGATATTGTGACCTGCCGTCATTTCTCTCCTGAGAACTTGCAGAGAAGAGTTGCTAGGAAGTTGTGATGCCAAGCCTAACCCCCCACTACATCCCACAGTGCAGCCTCCAGGCCAACATTAAGTTGCTTACGAGGAGGAAGACAGCTGCGTGGAGGCTTGGGAAACCTCACGTGCCGAGACTGGTGGTGGTTGGTCCCAGGAGTCTCCAGAACTCCCGCCAGGGACAAGGGATGGAAGACTGCAAGAAGTCTGGTCCCAGGAGTAGGGAAGTACACTGCCGGCCACGGGGATTTCACATTTCCTAGCTGGGAAGAGCACTTTGCAGAAACTCAAATGGGACTGAAAACTTGTGAGTCAAACAGCTCTAAGCAGTTCTTAGAAGGCCTTCTTTTAGGCTTGGGCTTAGATACCTGGGGATGCTCTGCTCTTCAGTCCTCTCCCACAGGGACAATCCTGGGGCCCCTCACACCCCTTTAACATTAACTACAGCAAAGAAGCCTACCCCCTTGGATGGAAATCAACCCTGAATATTCACTGGAAGGACTGATGCTGAAGCTGAAGCTCCAACACTCTGGCCACCTGATGCGAAGAGCCGACTGACTGGAAAAGACCCTGACGCTGGGAAAGACTGAGGGCAGGAGAAGGGGGCAAGAGAAGATGAGATGGCTGGATGGCATCACTGACTCAATGACCATGAGTTTGAGCAAACTCTGGGAGATAGTGAAGAACAGGGAAGCCTGGTGTGCTACAGTTCATGAGGTCACAAAGAGGGGGACATAACTTAGCAACTGAACAGCAACAAAGCAAAGAAGCCCACTCCCTGGGCATTCCAAAGAGGAGCATAGTTTCCTTCCTGAAAGTTACCACTGATACTAGCACTCTGGTAAGTCTAGAAATGCAGACTCCTATGGAAGCATACAGTGAAGACTAAGTCCTAAATTCTGCAACAAGTCTTCTGTGCCCCCAAGTCTTTAAAAGACTCAAAGTTACTACGAAGTGGGAAGTCTACTCTGGCTTAGATGATCTTATTTTGGTGCCCTAACATGCAAAAATGAGAACCATTTATGAGAGAAGTCATGGGTTGGTGGCTGTAAGGAATCTGAAATCGATAGGTGCTTCTGGGTGTATGTGGTCATCCCACTCCAACCCCGCCCCATGTAAGAAGGAAGGGTCCGGGAAAAAGAGAGAGGTGACAAAGAAAAGAGATAGTGATGCACAAACCCCCCATTCCTCAGCTTTCTCTTGGCCTATTACTCTGTTAATTAAGAAGAGCAGTCCCCAAAATAGAGCTAAGGATACTTTTCAAGCTTCCTTCAAAGAGGAAGTGGTTAGCCAAGACCAAGTGAGGTTCTGCATCTGCCTACATTTCATTAACAATAGGAAAGGTGAGAGGCAGGAACAGACCTGCTCTATGTCATGCATTTTCCACATTTTTTGTGGCAAATTGACCAATGAATAGGTGGCACATGCTACGACAAGGACTTTTTTCATTTTTTTTCTTAAATAAAAATACAAGTACAAGTGAAAAAGCCAACAAATATAAGAAATGAAATCCCTCAAGGCACATAGGAAGTAGCAGTCCACAGTGAAGCAATGGATAAGTTAAATGAAAGCCAAAAATATACTTTGTTGCAGGCTCCACTGGGAACTGACTCATAAATATGCAACAAGTGTATTTATGGCCTTCTCTATACACCTCCCTCTTATTCTCTGCAAATCAAGACAGGACTGCCTCACAGGGCCTTTGGGCCTTGGCATGGAATAGTGGCTACAATGACCTCTTTGCATAGGCGGTGGGAGGGGAACTCTAGAGGAGCTGCCCCATAGTGGTGAGTCTGAACCTGGATTAAAGGAAAGCAGGGAGTACACAGTGAAGCCAGCTGTGGTCTAGGGTAATGGATATACAGGTTTACAACAAAGTGTGCGTGTGTGTGTGTGTGTTAAAATCTTGAACTATTTCTGATTATACTGTTGCGCACAGCGCCGCACAGACCTGAAGGCAGGGCCTGGCTTACCGGGATCTGCTGGATCTCTCCTGTGTTCGTGATGATCTGCTGCATCACCTGCATGGTCTGTCCAGTGCCACTCTGGGCCTGCTGGGCTTGGCCTTGCGGCTGGGCCTGGACGATCTGCACCTGCTGACCTTCTCCAACCTGCATGGTCACAGGTGTCGTCTGGAAGGAAGAGTCATGAGAAAGCTGACTGCGTTATAGCCCAGAGCCATCAGGCCTACCAAGGGGTTAATGCTGAGCAGTTAACCAGGAGCAAAGCCCTCCTGAGTGCCTGACCTCATCTCAACACCAGCAGTACTCAACCTGCAGAGTCCCCTGGGACTACGCACACGCACAGCACTGATAAAATCATTCTCCAAAGTAAAAGACAGGAAAGCCGAATGGAATTTTTGGCTCAGGGTGCAAAGTATTTGCCTCGACCCCAATACCTCTCTCTATGCTTCAAATGTTGCAACTTTTCACAGCCCCATCAGTGACAGAAAGGCACGTATGGTAAAAAAGAACTAAAAACAACTATGATAATTCGCCCGAGACTTGGCTGAAGTCAAGTCTGGAGCAGGTGAGTTTGGAGGGCAAACCAAATGGGAAGTAGGGTCAGTTTAGGACCCTGGGCTGCTTCCTCGGCATGCAAGGAACTGGAAGAAACATAAAGGGCACACCGGCTGTCACCCCCACTTAGTCAGAGAGTGATTCCAGCCCACGCTGGCCAGCTGGCTGCTCCAGATCACAGCATGGCTTCCCAAGGGAGAGGCAAACGCCCTTAAGACCTGGACACTGTTAAGACCTGGATCTTAATTGAGGCTATGCAAATAATAGAATTTAACACTATAATAGAATTTAACACTTTAACAGAATTTAAACTTGCTCCTTTGAGAGACAGCGGATTCAAACTGTCGAGAGGGTCAGTTATTTTTTTAAATCTCCCCTTTACAGAGGTAAAGATGTGACCTTTACAGATCCCAGCATAAGTTGCTCATCTGGCGGTGGTGCTAGTAGAGCCTTTAACTACACCTGCACCCCAAGCCTTCACTTTGGGTATGATTTCTCCCCACCTGAAACCAAGAATCACCTCCTAAGACGACTCTGAGGGTCTTAATGAATCCTGGTCTTTAATCGATGTTGTTATCCCTATTGCTCTTACATTCTGACCTCACAGGTCTACTCTGCAGTAACGTTACCAGGGAAGGGGCAGGTGTTCTGGGAACTGTAGATGGGACTCAAGGGATTCTAGGTAAGAAGAAATGACTACAAACTGTCAGAGGGTAGGGAGAAAGATGACAGAGGGTAATGCATGCAGGCAGTGGGCCAGGTCAACAGGAAACATCTCCCATTCTGACACCATGATCTCCAACTCAGCCTGCTCCCCAAATCTCCAAAAATGTTTCCAATTTTATGACAGGAAACACAGGATTCACTTGACCAAACTGTACTTTCCTCCCAATTTTAATATGTTATCAGTCCTACAAAGGTACCTGAGCTCAACTTGAAAGAGCCACTCCTACAGGCCCAGGGAGGTGTGATAAAGCGCAGCCACAAGGCTTCCTGAACCAGTCAGACAGGGGAACAAGAGCTGGGAGATGCTGGGAGGAACCAAGTCACCATCCTCACAAGCCTTATCAGCTCCAAGCTGAGCAAGTCCAGGGTGGCAGAGAAGAGGTAGATGAAATTCTCGCTGACTTAAAAAAAAAAAGAAATGCATACTGCCAACTCATCACTGTACTACCAACTCAATTTTCCCAAGAGGATTTCCAAGGTACTTCTAAATCATTTCAGGAAAATGAGGGCTCATGTTAGCCTGGCAGATGTCAAATCACATACGGCGTGCCCTGCAGTCGGGGCACCATAGTCATGAGCTTTTCAGAATGATTAGCCAATCAGGGCCAGCTCTTGGCAGACTCCCTTGAAGTTAGCCTGTACCAGGATAAAGCCTTAGGCAGGCAAAGCGCTCACCACTGGGGAGGCACAAGCACCGGCCAAAGAAGGTCCCTGAGGCATCATGCTGCAGTGGATGCCTTGAGGCAGGGACTGAGATGTGGTCATCTTTAAACCTCTCCAGCCCAGCACTGTGCCTAGCAAAGAGCAAGCACTCCATAAACTTCCAAATTATGGATAAAAAAGTGAGCAGGGAATAAGTTCTAAAACCATAATAATTTAAATTTAGCTCTGTCCCAATGTTTTTTCTTTAGGCAGACCCAGCTCCTTAACAGAATACACATGGCTGCTCAGGATGTATCCTCTGCCTATCTTTTCAACCTGCCTAGATGCTCCCCTGTGCCGGCTGCACCCTCCCCTCCGACCACTCCCTGTGCTGTCTCTCTCCACCTTTGCTCATGCTGTGCCCTCTCCTGGGAAAGCCCTCCTTCCCCCCTTTATTTGATTCATTTCCATTATTCCCTCTAAGACTCACATTATTCCTTTCAGAGAACTTTTCTCTGACATTCTCTGCTACCACCTCCCTCACATCTTTGTCAGGTACCCCTTGTGAAGCACTCCCATGACACCCTCTACACAATGCTAAGAATATCTTACACTTCCCACATGACAAGTGGTGTACTCTGTAAGTATTTGTAGCCCCAACTAGATTCTTAAATTCTTAAAAACAGGGGCTGGTTTATTCATGCTTCTATCCTCAACACAGCATTGGACTTTAGCTAAGAGGACACTCAACGTCTGATGGATAAACAATGACTGATAGGGAATTTGGAGGTGGGGCTCAGGAAACATAGTTCTCTTTAGCCTTTCATGATCCCCAACAATGTGGATATTAACTGCTTTCACAACAATACCATCAGGGAGAGAAGGAATCTTCTGATTATTGTTATAAAAAGAGAAGGTCATTGAACACATCCGGTGGGAGACAGAAATGATGAGAAAAAGGAGAGGAAATGTATGCAAGCTGGCAATGATGCCTGATCACCCCCTTAAAGATACAAATTCCCATACTGGTGGGGAGACGCAGACAGCAGGCATGGAGTCCACTTAAGAGACCTTATACGAAGATGTCACTCTCTTCAAGGAAGCATCAAAGAGACTTTTTTCCTCCTAAAATGTTTTAGGGACCCCAGAGAATGTCCTGTTCACTGCACTTTCCTCATCTGACCCATGAGGATGCCAGGGTCCAGAGAGACTAGGTGACACATGACCTCAGTGGCCGAGTCTGGGGGCAAGCCCAGGTCTCCAGAATTCAAACCCAGTGATCTACAATGATCTGACTGCCCATATACCCCAGCCCCACTTTGCCCATCCCAAACCTAAGGGGTGCTGTCTTGCTGGGACGGCACCCTCGGCCGCTCACAGACCTGGCCCTGCTGAGGCTGTGCAATGATGATCTGCCCAGGCTGGATGGTGGTTGTGGAGCTGGTGGTCTGCTGGCCTTGCTGCTGCCCCTGGACTTGAACGGCAGTAGGCTGCTGAGCCAGCGTGAAGTAGTACTGGACGGGCTCGGCGGGAGTCACAGACTGGCGCACCTCCTCCTGAGGGGCAGAAGGAGAGGCAGGTAAGAGGAAAAGAACCGACTCAGCAGCCGCCGCAGTGAATTTCCATTCTTCCCCCAGACGGGCTCTGCGCAGTTGCCTGCTGAATGCTGAGTTCTCCACATTTGAAGCCAAGGGAAAGGGGAATTTGAAGAGACCAGTTGTGCTAAATCGAACTAAAAATAACAGATTCCATAGGCTTCACAAAACAAACGTACAGCCAATTTTCTGAAGTACAGAGTAATCACCCATTGCGTGATGAGTTGCAAATGGGCAAATAATTACCATAACTAAAAACCACGCACTAGCTGTGCTTGTCAGTAAATGCTGTCAAGGCCTGTGATCTGAGAACAGTGCTAATTGCAAGTACCCCAAACACTCAGGCTGGCTCCCAATCTCCCAAATAGGCAGCACTCTCCTTATTTCATTCCCCCACCACCTCCGGAGGGAAAGAGCAGGGGAAAGGGACACAGGGCTTTTTCTGGGCTGGAATTTCAGAAGCAAATGTCAGGACCAAGAACATTGGTAGTCAAGAGCCTAGCTTTTCACAGCATGTCGAGAGCTCGGTGGTCACTAAGGCCGTGTCTATCCAGCATCATATTTGGTTTGGTGGTACTTAGCCACAGACGCGCAACCCAGGGAGCCTGAGGGACAGCTCTCCACTGGGGTGCTGCCTTGGCTGACTAGGGAGGTCGCATTCTGGCCGACCTGCTGGGTGAAGAGCCTGTTCCTTCTTCAGCAGACGTTTTCCATGGCAGAAGGAGTAAACAACCCTCTCCCAGCCACCTCGAGCTCACAGCTGAGAGTGTAGGATGTTTACACGCACTACAGCATGGTTACAGTCTGAGGGTCCGGGGTTGGCCGGCCCCTGACCACTGACAGAGATCGGCGTCTGCTCCGGAGGGGTGCGACACACGAGACCCCTACCTGGGACAACAGAAACAGTACAAACATACAACCACTTGGCTAGCTGAGCAAAAGTATCAGCTAAGCTTACTCGGTTCTGTGCTCTGGACTGAGTTTTTCAGGCTCAAGGAAAGAGGAAAAGACTTCTCCAAGGCAGAGACCCTGTGGATTGCCTCAAAGCTCCCCAAAGGGACATACAGAGAGTTGGTATTGACCCTATCTCCAATCTGTTCTTCCACGGTCCTTTTCTCATGAAAACTTTTTGTACTGGTCAAATTCACTACCTTCCCTGCTAGAATGACAGGCCTATGAAGGCAAAGCTTCGATCTCTCTTGCCCCCTACTGTCCCTATTACTATTCTCCTTTCTGGCACTCAATAAGCAGGTGCTAAATGATAAACAAATTCATAGGGTCGGGCAGACAATTGGAGGTAGGCAAGTATTTTTTTTTTAAACCCAAGCTGCGTGCATGCATGTATGCTTAAGTTGCTCGGTCACGTCTGACTCTTTGTGACCTCACGATCTGCAGCCCACCAAGGTTCCTCTGTCCATGGGATTTTCCAAGCAAGAATAGTGGAGTGGGTTGCCCTTCTCTGCCCCACAGGATCTTCCTGACCAAGGGATTGAACCCAAGTCTCCTGCACTGCAGGTGGATTCCTTACTGGCTGAGCCACCAGGGAAGCCCTAACCCAAGTTGGGAGTATGACAAACACTCTTGAACCCAACAACTGTCAGCAACAGACAAGAACCCCTAAACTCTTGCCCCCTCTAGGATTCTGCAGCCACCGTGTGGGGATACACTCTTGTCCACTGTAGGATGGGGCTGGGTATTCTTTTGCTTCCCAGGGACTGGGGGGGCCCAGGATACTAAAACTAGGACTGCGGAGATCTAGCTTCTGAGAAACTTGGATCTCAGCATGCAAGGTTCCCTGACGTCCATTCACCCAGTCTAGGCAGACACTTTGAACACTCTGGGTTTCTAAGCTAGCCCTTCAACAGGAACCAACTTTCTAAGTTAATGTATTCTGTGCTTCAGGCCCAAACAGTATGAACCCTGGACATGATCATGCTGAGGCAGAAGAAACAGGAAGCCCCCTTTTATTTGCATCTAGGTCTCAGTTTCCAGAACAACTTAACTGTGACAACATTATCTCCATTTCAACTCGAACTTCTCACCCTTATAAATAAAGGTCCACCAGTCAACTAGATCTTGGCTATGACAGGGGTAATACTGATACCCTCCCCAGCCAAGAAACTGAGGCCAACTACTCTTTTCAAGGCTCCGGAAATAGGTTCAATGAATTTATTTTCCCACTCAGAACTCCCTTCCCATTTTATAAAAAACATTAACCATTAAAGTCCAAACCTAACTTGAAAAAGCTCTTGGGTAATGAACGAGTATAGAGGACTAAGAACTCCAAAACTAACTTGTAGAAGTCTTGGGGAGTAGGGAGCCCCACGACTTCACCTGCCCTTGGCCTGTGACTGTTCTGCCTCCAGTTATCCTTGACTACAGCGAATCTGCAAGTGAATACTGTCTTTTTGCCAGAAAAATAGCAAACACTTTACCACTTTCCGAAGCTAAAATATCCTTTGCCAAAAGCTGTGAGAACATGTAAAGAGCTTCTCCTATGCTGCCTACAGTACCCTCTTAAGCTGTTTATAAATTAGGCAATGTCTGGGACACTCTGTGAGTATAAAATAGAGGCACCAAGGTTTGCGTTTTGAGGACAGGCATGTCAGCTCTCCAATCACTGGAATGGAAGGAAGCATATCTAAGCTGCTTCTGCATTAGAAGACTCATTCTGCCAATGGAGGTCAAGCTAGAAAGGGAGTGATTATGCTTGGTTTAAAGAAATGGGTGAAGAGAAAATGACGTTTAAATGAGCAGGAACTTTCAACTCATAGCTTTATGGGGTAAAAGTCAGGTCTCAACTCTCTCCTGCTTGAGTAGTCTTTACTTGCTTCACCAAAGAACAAGAGACATCCCCAAGCATCTCTGAGAAGTCAAGGACCTTAGATCAACAACTCAGTATTTCTGGCTCATTTCTTTCCCCAGCAGTGGGAAGCCACCCCCTGTGCTAGAACAATCTCTGAATGACTGGATCACTCCACGATGGGGCACTTGCCCAGCTTAGCAGTGGCCTCCCCAACCAGAGTGCTTGCTCTTGGAACCTCTTCAGCAGTGGAGTCTGATGAACACCACCAGAGAATGAGCAGCATTGCCTCCCAGGGCCATCACCACAGTGGTGTGCAGCCAGCCCCCAAAAGTACATTTGCTTCAGTAGCAAGAATGAACTGCTGCTTCCTTCAGAAAGGGTGAGTTTTGGACAGTAGGCGCTTTTAAAAGACTTAAGGAAGCTGCCAGCCAATTTGGAGCTTGGGAAAACTTCATGTCTACAGAGGATTAAAAGTGCTATCTTAGAACTTCAGGCCAGCTTTCAGCAATCTCAACCTTTCAAAAAAGGCCAGGCAGCAGCTGTCCCGAACAGGATGCCAATCAATGGCCTGAACGCCTGCAAAGAACTGAACCCAGGCAGCAAGGAGCTGTCTCAGCTAGACACACTTTAAAGGAGACGGATCACAGCATTCAGAGTCAGGCTAGGATGTAACAAGGAGCTCTCTGACACCCTAAGAGAGTCAAGCACTGAGGACACTGGAGGAAGGGAGAGGACGGGACCATTCTCTCTGGCCAGCTGGCTCGGCAGGCAGCCCACAGGAAACAAGCAGGAGTTGATGCAAGGAGCCTGAGCAAGGCCTGATTTTGTCACAGAGCTCACCACCTTGTTTTTAAAGGGGGCTTCTGAAACAAATTCCAACAGGGAGGGTGGGTGAGTGGTATCAACTGTTTGGAAGGAAGAGAAGGGGTCTGAGTTCTTCTTTAGGGACTTCTCAGGGAGGAGGGAAGCACCCAGAGGAGGAACTGCGCCGTGGGCACAAACCTGCAGTGTATCAAAGGCCACGTGCGGCGGGACGACCGTGGCAGCCTGCCGCTGTAAACATCCGACTGAAAGCTCCTTGCGACGCCTTACAGCTTCCAGTCAAGGATGTTTACAGTCGCAAAGACTGCCCAGGAGGACGGAGACGCGGAGAGGGGCCCCGGGCCGGGAGGGGGCACAGAGGGCTTGCTGACCCGAAGGTCCCAGGCAGGGTCACAATTACAAAGGTCGTTAGAGATGCCCACTTCTCCTACATGCTCTTACTGGTTATTAACATGAGACAGCACAAGAGAATGGTCACTACTGAATGACTCCTATTTCTAAGGATAATATACTATGAAATAATTCATTAAAAACACTGAAAATTTTATTAACAAGAACAAAGCAAGCAGATCAAGGCTCAGCTTTGCTCCTGCCAGACTTTGCCACTATTCCAAGTATCTCTACTATAGCCAGTGAGTCATGCAATCTGCAAGCCTAAAATGATGAGCAACATAGGAGAGGGATCTATCAAAATTGCAATTAAGAGCTTTATGCACCCAAAGTGCTGAAAAACAATGGTGTGACCTCTGGAGAGGAGCAAACAGAAGAGCAGGAAAGGCAGGCACATTCCTTCTCGTCACTGCTTAGAAAAAGTTTAAGTAGAGGTTCTCAAATCTGGTTGCACATTAAAAGCATCTGGAGAGCTTTAAAAAGGACTGATGCCTGAGCCTCCCCCTCACAGATTCTGTTTCAGTCAGTGTGGGGGGCAGAGCATGGGCACTGGTATTTTTAAAAACTCTAACAGGTGATTCTAATGTGCAGCCAGCACACTTCGTAGAGAACCACAATCCGGAGCGAGAGAAAACCAAGTCCACTCCCTTCAAACACAACTATGCACACACAGAAGCTGCTTCCCAGAAGTCTAAAATCTCTATAACCTGTTCTCCCATCCCAGATTTAAGAACTCTGATAGACTTCCTAGGTTACTTTGAAATGAGCTACACTTTACTGTTGTTAACTCGTCTTTACTTTTCATTTTGTCTATTTTCACTGAGACACCACCTCAGAGGCACTGAGTTAAAAGTATCCCAAAATGAGTAACAGGAGATGTTAAGGATGGATCTGGTCTAGAGAAAGAGAAGCAAAAGAAGAGCAAATGACTTGTGCTGACAGAGGAAACGGAGATCATCTGATACCAGGATGCAAGGCACCCTCTCGTCGGCAACGCCTTCCCAGCTCACCTGACGCTTCGGTGGTTTCAGCTCATCTCTTGGAACAATATCGATGAGAAAGTCAAACTGATCAAATTTTGTAATCGCCATGGCGATATCATTTCTCTGTAACAAAGAAAAGCAGGGTGAAAACTTAACTTGGGGAGAAACTAGTTTACCTGGCTTTCTACTCTCCAAGTTACGATTAAGGTTAAGATGATGACTTCTAAGTCAAACTAAAGACCCACGGCCAAGCCTATAGCCAAAAAAAGCACACTCAAACTCTTACAAACTTCAAATGATCACACCTGATGGACAAACACTGACAAAAAAAGAGATACATATAGCTCATGCTCTACAGACTAGATATTTGAGCCTCCAACTATTAACACCTCTGCTAGATCCTGCCCCAAGGTCTTCCCCACAACTGTTAAGATTATCATCCTCCAGATACATTCGTACAAATCTAGCCTTTCAACTGACAGGTTTCTGGTCATTCTGTGGTTAGCAAAGTTAGGCTATTACTCAACCTTATAACCTTTTAAGCCCCTAAATAATATTTTGACTCTTTGGTTCACATGTAGTTTATAATCTATTTTGAATTTCTTAGCTGAAATCCTATTTCAGTAACTTTTTACAATATTTTTCTAGTCATTGGATCTATATATGATAGTTTCTACAAGATTACAATTTTTATTTTGAAATTCAAAATGACAATGTCAAATTCACAGTTTAAATACTGTGTAACATGACATGAATACTGGAAATCTGAAGCCACTAGGGTAGGGACTGGGGGGAAGAGAACATGAGTCAGCTGACTATTATAATGCTACTGAAACTAAGGCCTGCTCTGATGAGGTTCTTTCTAAGAGTGCCATTCCCTTTCTTTAAATAATAAAACTAAAAGATTTTTAAATTAAGAACCAACACACTGTGTACTTAAGGTTTGTGTACTTCATTGTAGGACAATTATAAAGCAAAAGAAAAAAAAATAGAGAACACTAATAAGTGATACACATATTGCAGTATTCAGGGGAATGTAAAGTTTTAAATACATTTAAAACCAGATGATTTGGTGGACAGAGGGAAAGACAAATATGGGACTAAAACGAGTAAAGTGTTAATGGTAGGATCTAGGTGGTGAGTTACACAGATGTTCACTGTAAACTTTGCTCATGGTTAAATTTTTTCATAATAAAATGTTGGAGGGAAAAGTCAACATGCTAACAGAAATCCTCAGCAAGCTCTATATATCACACTTAAAAGGTGACTCATCAGATAAAATAGGAGGGGATGGAAATTTTCTGTTTTTTTTTTTTTTCCCCTTCCCTTGTCTTTGTAATGGCCCCGAGCCACTGAAATGCAAAACTCCAGTCCGACCTTCTTGCCAACCACCAGCCTGATAATAAACCCTCCCAACAGAGGCAGGGCACACATTAAGGGTGCCAGGTCTCATTTAAGATTAGTACGACAGAGTATCACATTCATGATGATGTCACCTACTCAAGCTACCCAGATGGCTCATCTGTGGATAGAATGAGGGGAAGAAGAAAATAAATGATCACCTTTAGACATATACTGAAGCATTCTACAGAATTTTGGAAACATATACTTAAACAGGTCTTTTAAACATTTTTATTTTGCCTTTTTTAATGCTAATATTTTACCAATTATCATATTTAGTGAAAAAACAAAACAAAAAAGCCAGAGAAACTTCAAGTACACAGCTTGATGAATCTGAATACATATACACACCTGGACAGCTATCACCCATATAAGAACATGCAAAGGTTCCTTCTATTCCTTTCCAGCCAACTTCCTTCCCTTACTAATCTGAAGCAACCACACTCTGATTCCTGTCTCCATGGATGATGACAGTGTATGATATCATGTGCTGTGTAATTTTTTCCTCTGTTTCTTTTGCTTAAATATGATTGAGATTCATCCACATTGTTGCATGAATAGTTTGCTTCTCTGACTGTTGACTAGTCATCCATTTTAAGAATACATCAATTTGTTAATATATTTACATCTCAATGGATATCTGAGCTATTTACAGGTTTTGGCTATTATAAACAAGGTTGTTACAGACAGTCTTATACAAGAATGTCCACACTTTGGGGAGTACATGTAAGAGTGGAATGGCTGGGTCTGAGATTAAGGAAATGCATTTTATTAGAAAGTGCTAAATAGTTTTCCAAGGTGATCACACCACTTTACATTCTAACCAGCAATAAATGAGTTTCAGTCATTTCACTTTCTTGTCAACACTCGGTATTGTCAGTCTTTTTTATTTTAGCCATTCTAGGGGGTACAAACCAGTATCTCACTGTGGTTTTAATTTGTATTTCCCAGATGACAAATGATGTTGCATATCTTTTCATTGTTTATTGGTCATTTGGGTGTCTTCCTCTTTGAAGGGCCTGTTCAAGTGCTTTGCCCATTTTACTTTTCAATCTGAACTGATCCTGAAGGTAGCTTTAATTAGATCTCTCTAGATCCACAGACTTCCTCCAAGACAATATAAAGTAAGTTTTCAATATCTAGCTGCACGAGACTATAGAATTTCTAAGGGTAGGAATCTGTCTGTTTTGTGTATTAATTCCCAGGGCTTAGAACAGTGCTTGGCACACTGCGGGTATTCATTTAATATCTGCAGAATAAATGAACAAAAACATGCATTTTCAGTTTTGGAGGTAACAGGAAACAAAGAAAACATAATGTACTTCCTTGGCGTTGCTGTTAAAATACTGGCACTCCTGTATCTGCCATACTTTTCCTCTTATGTCTGGGAAATCTTTCCTCTAAGAAAGGGTCTGGGTGTTGAGTGGAGGGTCTGTACACCCAATGACTAAGGGGTCTTCATACAATAAGAAAGTGATTTGCTGGATTAAAACAAAACAAAAAAAAAGAAACAAGAAAGAAGGAAAGGATTCCCAGGAAAACAGAGAAGGAACAAAAATGCTGAAGAGGTTAGTGAGGCTATTCTTCCTGGGACTGTTCTTTCCTGGAGACTCTGAAGGCTTCCAACTGGAAGCTGTTTAGATCTGGAAATAGATAAATAATCACTTTAGCCTCCGTTTACAGTGAGAGCTCACCAAGTACAAAGTTCAGTCACTACGCTGTGACAAACAGGGAAGTTGGAAATTAACATTCCTGGTAGGGAAATACATACTATCTTGGCCATAAGGTCTGCCTGCTTCCCACCAGTAGAGGAAGATGCCAGTTAAACACATCAGTTTGACAGAGGTCTAGGAAAGAACAATCTTTGGTCCAAAGCCATGCAAGGGAAGAAGGCAAAGGCAGCTGCTTGCCTAATTTTCTACAATATTACCTGAAGAGTCCGGCGCTTGTTATCCTCTGTATGGATCCAGGCTCGGAGAGTCAACTCTGTGATAAAAATCTGGGCTGCCTTGGCAAACAACACAGGGGCTTCTGCACTGATCATCTGCAACAGACGTAGGCCCTCCCTGTCAATCACCAGCAAGTCATTCAAACCAGTCAGTTTGTCCCTTATCTCATGTCCTGCCAATGGGCTATGGGGCAAGGACTAGAGAACAAGAAGGGGGTCGCCTCAAGAGATTCCAAGGTAAAATAAATCCATGACAAAGCAGGGACAAAGCAGGTAGCACACAGAAGGGACGAGGGAGAAAGGTTATTTATCTAGCACCTTCCATGTACTTTCTTCCTCTCATAAAAGCCTTTCAGAGAAACTAGGATTTAGGAGAGGTGAAGTGACTTGCCTATAGACACAGAGCCAGCAAGTGGAAGGATTTAGGTTCTAAGCCAAAGGGAGACAATGTGGGGAAAGATAATGAGTGCCAATGAATTTTGGGAAAATCTCCAGCTTCTCATCCTTCTTGGCTTTACTTTTTACATAGGGGAAAAGAGGTAACAACTTTCCAGGGTTGCTGTGGGACTCAAATGAGACAATGTATGTAAAAGTGCCTGGCACATACTAAGTCCTCAAGTAATGGAAGCTGCCTTGATGAACCTGAATTCAAAGTTCAACCTCTTGGTCAAACAAAGCTCTGGACCCTGTGCAGCCTTCGTGAGGTGGTCTGTGTGGTCTGTCTGTGTGGTCAGAGGGGGTCTGTCCTCCGTGAGGACAGAGTTAAGGAAGCAGGAGCTGAGAACTGGGATCTTGGTTCTCCAGTTCTAGATGAGTTTCTTTTAACCTCTTTGTGTCTATCGCATATCTACGGGATGGTGAAACTAGTAACTCTTATCCTGTGAAATCTCACGTTACTATGAGGAAGTAAGCTAATAAAAAGGAAAACTGCTGTAAACTGTTAGCTTTCTATACAAATACAGGAAACTATTAATTTGGAGTGGAGAGACTTGCTCTCTTCTTGAGAGAACTGTAATAAGAGGCGAACTCCTAGGAATACAAAAATGGTCAACCCAAGTAAATCTTCTCACAAGCATCAATTGTGTAAAACAACTCACAGCCTGAAAAGTTATAACAAGTGCAATATCATCATCAAACATTTCTTAGAGCTTGGATCAACTAACTACAGACCGAAATAAGATGCTAGGAAGACGTCACTGTCCTGCTGACATGATGATACACGTTTACGCTACATAGTGGAAAGAATCAGGCAATTCAAAAAACAAATACTTAGTATCTTGGATTTCAACAGCTAGCAAACAGGGATATTCCCAATTTTCAGAAAAGTACCATACAATAATTAAAACTGTTCAATTTCAGCTCACTTAACAATTTTAGAGAGGAACCAAATACAAAACCAACAGACAGTAATACTTTCATTTTTGTTTAATTAAACTCTGAGCTCTAGAGAAATGAGCAATAATCTTCCCATTGTTTTACTTTCAGTATGATAAAAATGAACGTGAATTCACCTTCACATCTTCATCCAGTTTCATAATCTTCTTAATACGAGCCAGTGGGAGTTCCTGGACTCGGAAATCTTTCTGAAATGAGGAACAAGAGGTGCATAAATGGTAGGAATAATTAATAGGATGTGACAGGCAGCATGAAACCCCCTGGTTGATTTAGTCCCTCCTTTCAGAAAATATGGCAGGAGAGAAATTACAAATGAAATTAAGAAAACACAAGCTCTAGAGCAAAATACTTCTTAACCAATGCAGAGCTTCCAACAAAGGGTTTCAGGATAAACTTACGATGCCTTCTAACAGGGCCCTCATGAAAAGTAACCCCAAACAATACCAGGTTCTTTGCAAGAATATAGAGATGCACTATGAATGCATTTTTCCCCCTTAAGAAAGTTTACCAGTCTACAATATGCAGATTAAAATGAGATTTCTGGCCTTAGGGGTTTTTCTCCAAGTTGCTAGTTTTTCCTTCTAATCAAGCACTACAAGGGCAAGTGCCAGCAATACCTGACCACAGTGACTGCTCTCTTCAGCCAATGTGACACTGGCTATTTCTGACCTTTGCACTAACATGACACCAGAAACTGGGGAGGAGCTCCTTACCCATCACAGCATCAAAGGCCCTATCTTCAAAATCTGCTGGGGGTGGGGGTAGGAGTAGAAGAGTGTGGCAAAAGGGTAAGGGTGAATTTAACAGCTGCTATGTAGGAGTAGTCCTGTCAATTTTTTCTTAACAAACAAGACTAAGTAAGTTGGGAAGAAACCACTTAACTTTACTGTGGAAAGGATTTAGGAAAGGAATTTTCGATCAGCACTACTCAATTACTTGTGATTTAAGTGCTTTTTCATTTTATTTTGATACTACTGGTATTTAAATACACAGCCAATGATGGATGGAATTCTAGAAATAAAAATCAATTTTGGGTTTCAAAGCTGCAAAGAAGAGAAAACTCAAAAGGCAGAGATTAGCTAAAATCAGCAAAATCCCTACTGGCACTAGGTGTCAAATGATTGATACTATAAGTGGTCTGAAATGTGATTCACCAAATCCAATATGCTCACCTGGGAATTTACATCATTACATTACGGAGGAAGCAGCTCTTATTTGAGATTTGGTGTAATTAACATGCATTAGTGAACTTTCTTTTCCAAGACCAATAAAAAACACCAACTATACGTCAAAGAAGGCAGTGGATCATTTTGGGGAAATATCATCAGCCTTCCCAGAATCTATTTTATGAATACAGAAAAATAGGAACTATTAAGATGAAATGTACACCAAGACATCTAATTTTTTTTTTTTTTTTTTGGCCGCACCTTGTGGCATGCAGGATCTTAGTTCCCCAACCAAGGATGGAACCCATTACCCCCTGCAGTGGAAGTGTGGAGTTCTAACCACTGGACCGCCAGGGAAATCCCAAGATATCTAATTTCTCCACCCAAATCCAACAAGCTGCTTGGCTACCACTGACCTCTACAAAACCCCAACATCAATTTTTTATCTTTTCCTTTTCCACATTAAGTATCAGCATTTTCCACAAAGCCTCTAAAAATCTAACTCTGGAGTGGTAGAGGCTTAGAAGTCCAGCTTACTAAAATTTCACCAAAAGGAGATAGCATAACACATTCTAATTTTTTCTCCTCCTCTTTCATCTGTACCTTCATGCAACTCAACTGATAGCAAATGTATGATACCTACTACTATGTGGAAGATGCAAATACACAGCCGGGCTTCCCTGGTGGCTCAGATGGTAAAGCATCTGCATGCAATGCGGGAGACCCGGATTTGATCCCTGGGTTGGGAAGATCCCCTGGAGAAGGAAATGGCAACCCACTCCAGTATTCTTGCCTGGAAAATCCCATGGACAGAGGACCCTGGTAGGCTACAGTCCATGGGGTCGCAAAGAGTCAGACACAACTGAGTAACTTCACTTTCTTTGAACAGCCAAATAGTTTAAAGACTATCACTTAAGAAATATTATAATCCCCTAAGCTGTACTAGAATGGGGGTGTAAAATCCCACAGGGAAAAGAAAGAAATGACCAACTGGCAGTGGTGGGTTGGGGGGAGGTGTTGGAGTGAGCAAGAGGAGTTGGTAAATGTTTCACAGAGGGGCTGACACCTAAATCGTGTCTGGGGATCCTGCAAATCTGCTTGCTGGAAAAGTGTTACGTGAATGTTATTCAGACAAAGGACACAGCACACACAGAAGCACAGAGACAAAAAAAAACCTGGCCTATTTAAGTTTTAGATGTATGACCTCAGTACAGAGGGGAGAAGCAGGAAAGGGAATGCTGGATTGGGGCCAGACCCTAAAGGGATTTAAAAACAAAAAACATTTAACTACAGAAATCAATCACTGGTCCTCCTTCTTGTGTGGTGTATCACGCAAAATGATGCTAAACAGAAATGCCAAAGAAAATGCTAGGGATGATAGTTCCTTTGGAAGGCCTCCCAGGATGATACATAACAGCACAAGATTATGACCACAAGATTTAGGTCTCTTACAAGTATGCTCTCATTTGGCTTCGTCATTTAATATAATTCCCACAACACTGTTCTAAGATTACTTAACTAAAGCTCAGAGCTGATAAAAAGACCTCCTTCCCCAACTTGAAAGAATAAAATATTACTTTCAGAATTTTTATGAGACTAAAATTAAAAAAAAAACAACAAGGAAAAGTCAAGATACAGTCCCACCTTGATGAAGAGTAAAATGAGGAAGAAACTTACAAAAAACTCTGTTCTAAGTCTCATACATCTTTTCTTTTGTGAGAAATTTTCTCATGATCTCTAAACCCTGAGATCTTAAAGGATCTTCAGTTGTGCTTGTGTGGCTCATTATCTCTGACAACAGCCCAGCTTTCTATAATCTCAGCCCAGCTTTCCAGTCACATGTAAGGCTTTATGACAAGCTTATTGGAGAGAAGCGCCCCTTCACGATCGGTAAACTGGCTTTCAATTCAATGCTCCCCTTGTCATTGGCAACCACGCAACTGACAGGAGTAACATTTAACTTCTTATCCTGATGCGAATCCAAGTGGAGTAACAACTGACACGTTTTATTCTTGGGAGTGACATCAGAAAGGTGGGAGAGCGGATTCTCTCTCAGAACATCTTTGTGCTCCTGACCACAACCAAACAAGTATGTTTAAAAATGCTGCCATCTGAAACTGCTGAACTTCAAGAAGTCTGAATTCACTCAATGAGAGTTTAAAGCCAAATTACAGTCAATAGGTCTCAGGCTGAACTAAACAACATCTGGAGTTTCAAATAATGATGAGGAATCTTTTGCAGGCCTACTTGTCAGGCACTCACTCTGCAAAATAAAGATTCTATCTTCTCAAAAGCAGTGATTCTCAACATGGACAGCATGTTAGGATAACCTTGGGGAGCTTCTGAAACACAAGATATCTGGGCTCTACCTCAGACTAACTGAATCAGGAACTCTAGGGAGCGCAGTCCTGGCATCACATTTTCTGAAAACTACCCTGGTGAGTATAATCCACAGTGAGGGTTAAGGACCACTGCTTTAAAGCCTTGCTGCTCAAAGTGAGGTCCCTAGACCCACAATGGCATCATCTGGGAACATGAATGAAGTGCAGAATCTCAGGTTCCTCTCCAAACCTGCTAAATCAAAATCTGTATTTCAACATGACCCTCATGTGGTTCACATATAGACAATAAAGTCTGTGAAGCACTGTTCCACAGGAAGGGCTCAAACAGCACAGGACCTATTTTTTAGCAGTCCACCAAACTTCACCTCCAAGTTCTTGTTTAAATGGTTATCTGACTTGATTGTAATGGTGGAAATGTCATCTTCCAATCTGGGGACACTGAAGAATGAAAAGATATAACTGGCAATTAAAAGAAAGTGACCAAAGCATTAAATTACTTTGAAGGCTAAATGGGGTGTAGGGAGGGAGGTTGAAGGAGGATTAGATTTTTCTTTAAGATTCAGCATTACTACCTCCCCACCTGCCCCACAAAGGACAAAAGTGAGCTCTTTCTTCCCCACTTTCAAAGAGGTCTAGAGAGTAAGATTTAATGCCAAGAAGTCTATTAATTATTGCTCCCAGAGCTCTGCTAAGCAGGAATATAGTATTTTACACAATCATCCTGGTATATAATCATTTTGGTATGATTTTTAATCAACTTCAGTTTCAGGTGAGCACCACCTGGGTTTATGGACAACGCAGAGCTTTCAAGAATGAGGAGAGCATGACGGCCAAGCTGAGACAAAAGACAGACTGCTTCTGCAGAACAGAGACCAAGACAACTGTGGCCAGAGTCTCCAATATATCATGGGCTGTATCAGCTGTGCTGAGTCGCTCAGTTGTGTCCAGTTCTTTGCGACCCCATGGACTAGCAAACTCTAATGACTTATTTTTGGAACATCTCTGTCACAGTCTTACTGTGAGACATGTTGAGAGACCACAACACCTTATGAGTGTTCTCATAAACTTTATTTACGTTGGATAGTTTGAACATACAGATTTTTTAAAAAATCTGGTAGACATTTTGAGGTATCAGCCTAAGAAGCTCTGCTATATCTGAGGAAGTCTCGTTGTTAAGTGCTGTTTGAGCTCTATAAAGGCACATACTAAATATCAGCCATGTCACACAGGCAGAGGTTAGGTCAGAGAAGCAGATGTCTTCATTTGCCATCAGCAGAGGGAAAATAAAAGTTTTGCAAAGGGACTTCATTGGATTGCATTCTCACTCAAACTTAGCACTATGCTGCTTCACACTAAATCTGAACTGGAGGAGTCTATGATTCATTTAAACATTTACTGTGCACCTATTACACTCCAGGGCTTCCCTTGTGGCTCAGCTGGTAAAGAATCCGCCTGCAATGCAGGAGACCTGGGTTTGATCCCTGGGTTGGGAAGATTCCCCTGGAGAAGGGAAAAGCTACCCACTCCAGTATTCTGACCTGGAGAATTCCATGGACTGTAGAGTCCATGGGGTTGCAAAGAGTCGGACATGACTGAGCAATTTTCACTCACTCACTCACTCACTATTACAAGCCAAACATTATTCTAAGCATCTGATTTAAGAGATACCATGGTAGCAGTCTAGGATTCTTTTCTTGAGAGTATGTGGAAGGAAAATTTTAGCCATCAACAGAATGATTAAAAATGACTTTCCTCCTTGGTCTTCTTTCTCCTTACTCATAAAACTTGAACTAAAAGTGAACCCCTCAAAGTCATCCACTTTTAACCTCTGAAGGACTAGCTGTCTAGCTACAAAAAGTTGGTCAACACCACTATCTTCTCTGATGTCAATCAAACTTGAAAATTAAACCAAGCAGGATAAAATTAAAGCCCATATTCCTCTTCACTGCAGCATTATTCACTATAGGCAAGACAAAAGCAACCCAAATGCCCACTGACAGCTGACTGGATAAACAAAATGTGGTATATACATATATACAGGAAATACCATTCAGCCTAAACAAAGAAATCCTGCCATATGCTACAACATGGAGGAACCTTGAAAACATTATGCTAAGTAAGTGAAATAAGCCAGGCACAAAAAGACAAGTACTATATGATTCTACTTATATGCGGTACTTGGAGTGGCCAAATTCATAGAAACAAAGCTGAACACTGGTTACCAAAGGCTGGAGAGTGGGGAAAGTGGATAGTTGTTTCACGAGTGTAAAGCTCCAACTCTGCAGGATGAAAAAGTCCTGGAGATCTGTTTCACAACAATGTGAATATACCACGGAAGTGTACATTTTAAATGGTCAAGATGGTAAATTTTGTTGTGTTGTTTTTACCACAATTAAAAAAAAAATTCAAAGTCCAACAAAATACAGAAAAGCTAGGTGCTGAATTTGAACTTCTAACGGTCACCTGGTCAATTGTCTGATCCTGAATTTGTTTCTGTACTCAAGCTGGAGCAAACCTGCTGCACTGCCTAGTCCCACCAGAACTCAGGAAGCACTAGTTTTACACCAGGCTGATCCCAGCACTAAAACCTGAAAGCTTAACCGTGACACTATCTCCTCAAAACATACAAAATATCCCACTTCTCACTTTATAATTCCATTTTTTCCCTCCCTTCTGTTTTATATCTAAGATACTATTGATAACTACCACCTTTAGACTGCAGAAGGATGATTTTTCAGTGGAAATCCACCAGTGAACACAGGCCACTCAGAGAAAGCCCAAACCAGGTCAAATGCTAAAAATCCCCCATATGTCCAGAATATAGGTGTTTTTTTTTTTGACCCCTGAAGTCAGTGGACATTCATCACAATGAGAAGTTATCGTTTATTTTATTTGTTCATTACCTGCTTCTGTCTCTCCCACCAGAATGCACGCTCTGTGAGTGTACTAGTTTTGTCTGTGTGGTTCACAATAACTAGACTAGCCATAGTAGGTGTCTAAGTATTCATCGAGTACATGAAAACTGATCAGGTATGTCAGAGATTAAGGACCAGAAACTCTTAAGAAATTGCAACTTGAGTTCTACATCAGGAAAGAATTCAGTATTCGCTCTGCCAGGATGCTAAAACCTCTGCGGCAGGAATGACATATCTAACATAGTACTCCTTCAGCCATTTGCTGAAATGGCACCAAACAGAACGTTCTTCATTATGGATATAACATCGTACTCTCCCTTTTAATGCTTCAGATTCATCACTGTGCCTGACTCAGTAACTATTTAATACATATTTATTTGTTGTCGAATTAATTGCCCAACAGTTTTCACCGGGTCCTAGAAACCTGGCAGGCCCACTAAATCAGGCCACAGAAAAGAACTACAGCTTCTGGGGGAAAGGAAGCCCTGCTTTCCTGCATTCTCTAAAAGATCTGCCTCACACTAAACAGTCTCCAAGTCAAAGCATCCACAGGCCTAAAGAAAGCCATTAAAAAAAAAAAAATCCATGTAGTTACTTCACCTAAAGTAAATTAAATCGTCATCTTCCTACCCACAGGTCAGAAATGAACTATACCTTTGTAAATGGTGCTTGAGATTAAAAATGCTTTAGCCTAAGTTTTGGTTATTCATCTCAAAGCTCGTTAAAAGTCTCTCACTTTTCCTTACCACTGTTAAATTCCGGATTTCTTCCATGACACGAGGCCAGAAGGACTGCAGGCTCTGCTGGGCATCGCTGCTGCTAGCACCACCAAATCCTCCTTCTGTGGACATTCTGACAGCTAAAAACAAACACACACACGACACATGTTACACATAATAAAGTCAGGCTTTATATCTATTTATATCTTTCCTTGTGGATGTTTTCACTAATTCATTCAGTTTTTCAGTCTGAGAAGATAATACAATTGTGCTGAAGAGGTTTTTCACACCAACTTAAAGTCTTAGAAAAAAATGAGGAATGTTTTCCCTTTCCTCCAGCTTATATCACAGAGACTAAGAAGAAGCTGAAATCAGAAAATCTAAAATTCCTAGGGGGAAAAATAAATAAATAAATGAATATACATATATATATATATAAACTGCTAGAAACCCAAACTCAAATCCTAATGTGAATCAAGGACTTTTAATGTCTTATTCTGAAGAGAAGGGGAAAAAAAATGTACTCTGCTGCCCTGGTGCTGTCCATAGTTTTCAGTGCCGTCCTCTCCAGTGTTTTCCAGTTCCACGTGGCTTCTCTGTGCCACAGCCTGCAGCACATATATTAAGAGTCCCAGGTGACTAACACTGTACATAAATGTAAACCAGAGTCTTAAGACTAAGAGCCAAGTTCATTCTGCTGTTTTAGTCACTGTGGTCCCATTTCTTTGGGGCTGACGATTATTATTCTTTCTAATCTCAAACTAATCTGCCTCAAAGGACACAAAATCTGTAAAGCCCAGGCCAGTAACTGAGTGGATGGCACAAAGTCTTTGAAGTCACTTCCAGTTCTTCCCTTACCTGAACCTTGTCGTCAGGCACAAAGTCAAACAAAGCCCACCGACAATTGGAAGCTTTAAAGACGGTTGAAAAACAACGGGGAATTAAATTCAGTAGAGAGAGAAGAGGACCAAAGTTTGGTCAACTGCTTTGTCATGAGGGAAGGAAGATGAATAAGGATCACTGCACCAGCTATATCTATACCATAAATATAGATAATACAGTAATGTTTGAAAAGATTTACAGAGGGAAAGTAAAAAACTGCAGATGGCTTAAATGTTTATCTGGCAAATACTTAAATCTAAGAAACAGTTTAATTAAACAGAAAGAACAATAAACTTTAGTGATATCCCAAGAATTTCTATTCTGTGAAATTACTCAAAAAGATTTAACATGCCAGTGACAGGATGCTGGCGGAGAGCTATGTAAGTCTTTAAGAACTAACTCTGAAGGGCTGAAAGAAAAGCAGCAAGGCCAGGTGTCACATGACCAAACTGCTACTTCCCAGGGTCCCTGTGGATGCGTGCCGGGCAGATCAATCTCTATCAGCAGAGTGGACGAAGGCTGATAAATCTAAGTTTAGACTGTGAGGATGTCTGATTCACTCCTAAATGTTTGCTTGGGATTGTCCTAGAAATCTCTGATTTTCTTTTTTTCCTTTTTCTTCTAAAGGAAATGATGAGAGGAAAGAACAGAAGGAAAACAAGAGTACAATCTTCAAAGCAGATTTCACCCTGGTGTAATGACATTAGTGGGTGATGATGTAATGGGAAAAGGTTTGGAGCCAATTTCTGGTGCTGAAGGCCCACAAGCAGCTCTATACATCAGCAGGAACTCTAAGTCCTAGGAAGCAATATGATCCTGGAGTTTCTGGAGGGAATTAAAGTGAAGAGTGTTGAATCACAGTTGGAAATGACTAGATTAAAATCTTGAGTCCTAAAAATCCAAGTAAGAACGTTTCAGCTCAGCTCCCATGACATCTTCACTTATCACCATATGCACGTGACCTATACACTATTCTCTTAGATGTACTGAGAGCAAAGAAGTCAAGGTAATCTAGAGAAGTTTAGTTATTTATTTTTACTAATAGATTCTTATGAGGTACTCATGACAATGATGAGAGCGAGAATCTAACCTTTTTTAAAAGGTGCAAATAAAATTTTTCCAGAAATGAAATTAATTATCAAAAAACTTTAAAAACGAATCTAACCTTTTACTGTATGGACCCAAGGAGAGGCCTGATCTTACAGAATCTGCCATGTAAGCTGCTATGGTCAAAGAAGGAAGAGGCATAGTTGCCAGTGTGATACTCTGTATAACTTGCTAATGAGAAGCAGGATTCCTCTGAGTGCAAAGGTCTTTAAGATTTACAAAGCTGGTAACCAGTTTTGACTATCCTCTGATCTCCTCCCACAAATGTTATCAAGGTACATAATTCAAGAAGCATTTTTAAAACCATCTGGGCATAGTCTGCTTTTAAATCTTGAATGGCCCCAACTAAGCATGTGCTGGCGCAATCAGTTCCCAAACATCTGTGCAGTCAATAGTTCATGAATGAATCTTTGGCTGGCTCAGAGCCACACACTGTTGGAGTGGGGGTGCGCACAAAACAAAAGTTAAAAAAATTTTTCTGGAACTGACATACATATTAAAGGTTATTAAGTTTTTAACTTGAGAGACCCATTCTGAATTAGAAAACCATAAATGGATAATGGCAAAAAAATCCAAATCAATAATAATGTTCTTTACATTTAACTGCCTCATAGAACCTTAAAACGGAGCAGGGGGTGCTTTAAGAACCACTCAGGTTCAGCTCCTCTAAAAGATGCTCACAGCTCTACTTCAACCTCTGCCCAGCTCCCTCAATTCATTGAAACACGAGCTCCTCCCCCTACAGTTCTGAGAACCTGGTGCACTGGCTAGGCATTCTTTTCCATCTTTGGACAGCTCTCACTGCTCTTCTTTACATTAAGCTGAATTTACAAACAAAGGATCATTTCAGCTTTGGATGTAGTTACAACTTTTATGATTTTTCCATCCAGAAACCTCTTTTCATAAATTCCTGACTTCAAAAAAACAAAGGTACTGTACTCTCCTCATCAGGGACAGAAGATCTTTTCATGAGGAAAAAGAGAAAATGGTTTGGAGCATGTTTTCTAGCATCTTTGCACAGAAATAATTTGTAGATAATTCTCAGTATCTCTTGGAAGACCATAAATTGTTACTATAAATTCCTAAAAAAGGTGAGTATTTTTATTCAAAAGGCTTTCCTTAAAGCAGATCCAGTCTTTACATGGGGCTTTATAAATTAGACCAAATCTCAAGCAACAGATTTTATGAAAATAAGCTAGTATTCTCAATATTTTCTGACCGTGGCACAACTTAAAATTAAAATAATAAAACCTAATCATAAACAAATTTTGCTCACTAAACACCCATGTTGAAAAACATAAAGTAACTTATCACTTATTTTAATATTACATTAATTGCAACTAAATTGATTTTGCTACAGAAGTAGCCTATTTGTAACATCTACAACCCATGGAAAATATGCCAGGTTCATCTTCTAGAATGATGAGAAAGGAATGGATTTAAAAGTAAGAAAGAGATTTATATCCCAGGATGCTTTTTACTCCATGTTAAATTGCTATTGCTATCATGAGATAAAGCTATTTACATACACTAAGACCAAGCCGCATTAACTGACTCTTCTGAAAAATGGACAATAGTATTTCCCAGATTTAATTCATAATTAATATTAGATTTATCATTCATGTTCATTAATTAGTTTATAAATACCCAAATAAGAGTGCCTGATTAATTATTTAATAAAGACTTAAGAATCAGATAAAGTATTGAATGGTTGTTGCTATAAGAAATCTCAACTCATTATCTTTTAATTTATCTGGTTTTAAACACAGCTTCTTTTCCAAAACTAAAATGGGAAGAATCAAAGGCCACCAGGAAAAGGCCATTTCTCCAATGCTCAAATCAACTGCCATCTCTCCCAGGTCTCTAAATCACCACAAGTGATCACTCCTTCCATGAACCTTCAGAGCTCTTAATCTGTACTTCTTCCTGCCCTCACCGCATTACCTTGTATGATCATTATTTATGTATTTCTTACCACATTTCCCCTTCTGGTTTATAAGCTTCTTGTGGGTAGGACATGAGTATGAGTCATCTCTGGAATCCCTCACAGCACCTAGAACAAAGTCTGATAAATAATTACTTCTGAATGAAGGAGAGTGGTTGCATATGTATTTTCTGAGGAAAAAGAGGCCTCTTGGGAAGCCTGGCTCTGAAATAAGATTTATTGGGACCGCAAATTATTTTTAGGAAGTTCAGAATATATGAGGTTCTCGCTGGGCCTTTAAAGCGTTAGTAGGACTACAATCAGAAAGAAATACACGTGACTTGCTGAAGTGAATTTAAGATAAAATGAAGGAAGAGGACAGACAGACACACATACACATGTCCTGGAAGTTACAAGGCAGACCAGAAGGCTGGAAACATCGGTGTGTACTATTCCACCGCATAAAACTCTTGAAAGTCAGAATCTTCTCAGAAAGGTGACCAGGACAGATGAACAAAGTTTGAAAAATTAATGACAAGTAAGTAGGAGGAGAAAGGGGGTGGGGAATACCTCTGTTTGGCCATCCACTGCCAGGAAGATAAGGAGAAAATCATGCAGAAAATGAGATGATTCGATCAGATCACTCAAGGGCACACAATCTAACTGTCATTCAAATATCCAGTTACTCTTTATCATTCTTGAAGAAAGAAGACTTAAGCAGTTTTCAAAACATCTCAAAAGCAGAGTGCTCCTCCTTTGAGATTCTCCTGGAAGTCTTTCAAGCTCTTGGTTTTGACCAGGGACCATTCTTACCAAATCCTCCCTGAGTGACATGCTGGACATGGAACAGGATGCATCAAAATGATCAAGCTCATAAAATACAAAGAAACATAAGGTTTTACTACAATATCCCCTAGTCTCTAAAACCCTGCGCCTTTAGAGCTAAAGCCTATTTCTTGGCATATACCTCACTCTCTCTACAAAAATCCTTTGTAATATGTCTAAACCCACATATAGCTCTCTAAAGTAACTAAAGCCAAACAAATGTTGTTGGGAAACAATACCTAAATCCCTATCATCGCAACAACTATTCAAGGAAAAAAGACCACAGGAAACTCCCCTAAAATGAAGACCAATCTTTGATCAATGCTGCTTCTTATTAAAATACTAGAGCTGCCCCATTCCAGGTAGTCAAATTTTACTTAAAAATAATGCTCTCACTGTTAAATGTAAGCAAATATGCCTTAGCCCAGTTGTGACTGAAGAACAAATCTAAACACTGGTACCTTCTTTTACCTCAGTGGCCCTCACCATCCAACTTGCAGCCTTTATTTAGGCTGAATGCTGAGAATGTCCCTAATAGTTCCTATGTATCTCCAACTTAATATATATGAAGCATCTCCCTATGTTCAAAGCATATTAACTTCTTCACTTCTTTTCTTGACTTGCATTTTGATCATGGTTTCCTGTCATTAGATACATGATTTTCATTTTGCCCAGTTAGTAGCTCTATCGCACACATTTTATGTTCCAGTACTCAGGTATTTATTGAAGTTAGTTCCAAGCTTCTTTATTTGAGTTGGCTAAAACTGTTGAGATACTATATTTCAAACGGGGAATGAGAGACAACGAGAGATAAAGAAAGAATATTAATATGAATGAATGAAGAAGAAAGCTAACTTGTGCTTGCTATTTTAGATATTCTCTCAAACTACAAAGAAAAGTGAAAACTAAATTTGAGAACTGAAATTTCTGCAACAAAACAATTCCAACATCAAGCTGGTTCTCATGTTTACATAGATGCGCCTAAAACCATTATCAATCACAATGGCTAAAAAGGATTTCAAGCGTTAAGGAGGCATATGACAATTTCAAAAGAAAAATAACACTGTTCTGGAAATAAAAAGACCTTCGTTTGTGAGCTGGCCTGCTGCCGACTAGCTAGTGTCCTTGGGCCAGTCACTGTACTAAGCCACTGCAGATGCAATGTCCACTGAACACATACACCAAAGGGCAAAGAGGGCGTCTGGTATGGAAGGCCTACACTTCACTGCTTGAGGATGCAATAAGTGAATGAATACAAGGCAGGGTGACAAAGAGAGAAAAGAGGGTTCAATTGTCTTTATTTAAGCTCATCTAAGGTTTCTACCGAAGCAAGAAAGCACTAAGCCTAGTGCCAGAAACTTGACTACTTAAGTTCTAAACATAACTGGATACCAGATGGTCATGCTTACTGACAGGTTACTATACAGTACCCCACTACTATAATAATGAATAATGTAGTCTTACTGGAGACCCCTTTCCCTAATCCTGAACAACGCCAAGTTCAGTGTTTGAGGGGGTGTCTGTCTTGAACTCCAAATGGCTAAGTAAGTCTGAAGCCCCTTTTCTAACTGCCTACAGAAGAAACTGTGCTTTCCAAAAGACTATAGGTTGGAACTGGCTGCACACTACTCTTCCTGAAGATCTGTTCACAAAGACACATTTTCAAACTGGCAGCAGAGACACTTCCTTCAGAAACAAAAACATGTTTCTGTTTGCTGTCTACTACAACATAACCTTTCAAACAAGGACTAGATCATAATACAGTGTGTCTGGAAAAAAAGGAAGGTAGAGCAACTTATGGTATGAAACTTAACAGGAAGGCATGACCAGAACATTAAAAAAAAACAAACCTGTTTCTGTGGAATAGAAACGATATGTAAACATATTACTTCACACACTTGTTTCCTCATTCCTTCAATGATGTCCAACTTACATGATATATGTTATATACACAGGCCTGTATGACAGCAACAAAACACTATCAGTATTTTGTATTATGGAGAAAAAAGACCAACAGGTATTTTAGTGAAGTATTCTAAAGGCAAGGGCCCACAAACTACAGCCCCTAAGCCAAATCTGGCTTGCAGCCTGTTTCTATAAATTCACTTTTACTGGAAGACTGCAGCCTCATTCATTTACATTGTCTATGGTTGTTTTCAACGCGGTAACAGTAGAGTTCAAGTGTTACAAAAGAAAGTGTATGACCAACAAGCTAAAAATATTATCTAGCCCTTTACCAAAAAAGGGGATTTGTTAACATAACAATGGGGAAACTGAGTGCCAGAGATTGGAAAGCTTGCAGTAGATTACACAACTGTTAGATGGCTTCCTCACCCATTCAATCTCCAGCCCGCTCCATGCCACAAAAATACCTGTTACTCTCTCTTGACACTCCAACCTAATGAAAGTAAATAAATTTCTGAAGGAAGAATGACAAGTAACTGTTTTTTTCAGACTCTGAGCCTCAAAGAAAATTCTAACACAAGCTGGAGAAAGAATAGTGCTATGTGTGCTCAGTCGTGTCCAACTCTTTGAGACCCCATGGAATGTAGTCTGCCAGGCTCCTCTGTCCATGAGGATACTCCAGGCAAGAATACTGGAGTGGGTTGCCATGTCCTCCCCCAGGGGATCTTCCCAACCGAGGGATGAAACCCAGGTCTCCAGCATTGCAGGTGGGCTCTTTACCTTCTGAGTCACCAGGGAAGTCCACAGTGCCTGTTGTTTAAGCTAAATCATGTTCAAAACAAAGAGTCATTCTGCTTCCTGGATCCCTTCTGAGACTCAGAAACTCTAAGAACAACCTTTCACCCAGTCTCTAGCAGGATCCCGAGTTGACGTATGCCCAGAAGTGAAAAGTGTGATTCTGAAGAATGTTTCAAAGATACCAACTTAAGAGCTTTAGAGTTTTACATAATACTTGTTTCATACATTATCCTCAGTTGATCTCCACTCAGCTCAGGGACAAAGATATCCGTATTATTTCAATTTTACAGATAAGAAAGCCAAGAGTTGGGTATCTTTGTGCTCAAGGTCACATGCAGTAAATGGAGGAGCTGGAAATACAAAAGCTCTAAAACTCTGTTCTTGATTTGGTACAGCTTCTTCATTCTCACTTCATGTTGCTTTAAGGTGCGTGTATATGCAAACTATTTAGAGATATGAGCAATCTCAGCTGTGATCACTGACTCAAATCCTTAACCCAAAAGATCATTTTAATCCACTTGTTCCCAAAATCTCTGTGGCAAACATGGAAGAGAAGATGCTCATGGCACTGCTATCTCCTATCATACAAACATCCTTAATTCTCTGCGTCTCCTTCCTTGCTCCCTCACTCTCTTTTCTATTTTATCATTCCCTCTTGCTTGTCTCTAGGAAAGTCAGTAGCACCTATGAATACTCAGCTGCAAACAGTGGGGGGCAGTAAAGTACAGGGTAAGTACATAAAGAAAAATCTATTGGATTTTCTATTGAAAATCCATTAAAATCCATTTTCTATTTGAAAATCTTTTGGAGGTTCTTGTTCTCTGGCTACTAACTTGTCACTTAACTTCTTGAGGGCTCTGGTCACCTCACAAGGCAGCTGCAGCACACAAATGGGAAACACATGTAAAAAGGCCTTGAAAAATACCAAGCATCATATAAATGTCATATGGCATATCAAAATCACTGCTCAGAGCTAAACAAGTCATCTATCCTGGTCTGACCAGTCTCAAACACAGTACCACACCAAAAGACCAATCTCCCTTACATACAGTAACAAGTAACCCAATTTGCTTCTTTCTCTAATTTAGACTACTTAAGAGTTTCCGGAGTGCAAAGTCAGATGCATAGAAACAAATGCACTGAGAAATCTTCTTCCACTTCTTTTATAAACGTAAAATAACTTAAAGCCCTTTAAAGTTTTAAATTCAGAATGAATATACTAGTTCCAAATAAAGAAATCAAGATAGATATGATTAGGTACGCTCTTAACTTAAATCCTTGGGAATGTCAATGATCAGTAGCTATGCAGGCTCTCTCTCTAGACAAATCCAAAAAAACTAAAATTCTTAGAACATGTCTCCTTGGACACCTCCGACTTCTGTAAGCAGGGAGTATGTGGCTGTTCTGTCTTGTAGAAGGAATCTTGTTTTTTATGTTAGAAGGTGGAGGAGACCTGGAATCTAGGCAGCTTCCCATCCCATCTGGCCCCACCAACCAAGAGAAAGATTCTGTTTCAAGCTCTGAAAAGAGCCCTGGCTGCTTCTACCTCCAAGATCTTGGAGTAAAGGGAACATGTTGTGAAAGTATTAATTTTTGAAACTATCTAATGGATTGAAACCAACTTTTTAAAGTTTTTTTGGGGACTAGCACTGCTAAGGAGCTTGCTTTCACACTATGTACAACTGTAAGAAGTTAAACATACACAGTTACTGATCAGTGATCACTAAATTTTTTTCTCCTCAAGAAACCATTCCTGGCACCCAATAAAATCTATTTCTATAATTAGTGTATTCACTTTCTTCAGACACATTATTATTATTAGGCACATTATTTTTTAAGCCTAAAATTTTCATGCTCCTATTTTCTCTCCAGTTCTTATGTAATTATCTTTTTGTTTCTGGCACATCCTCAAGGAAAACATGGCTTGCACATAGTGGGGACTCCACACACATCTATTAATGAACAAACACAAGCTCCTCAAGAACTATTTTAAGATGCCAGGTACCTTTGACTTCACTCTGGGTTCTTTTCTTTGAAATGTGCATATGGGGAAATCCCTTCTCAAGTACCAAAGCTCAGCTGTGCAGTAACTGTTGTGTAGTAATACAATGGAAAAGTAAAAAAAAGGTGGGGATGGGAAGAAACCTGTTCTACTTTAGAAAATGTTAACACAAATGTTCATAATTATCTAATCACAGACTCCAGTGAAAAACAGAAGATTGTGCTGGTGAATTAATCCATCTAAAAACTGGAGAATTCTCGATTAAAAACTTGGAGGGCATTAAAAGAGTGTCAATAAGAGCTTGGCTTTATTGATTTAGCTGCATGATTCTGCTGATTCACAGACACTAAATTCTGCCCTCTGCTTAGTGTCTTTAGCACTGATTTGAAAGTTAAAAGCAAGCAAGCAAGAAAGAGCATGAGAATAAACAAATCCTCCAGGTCAACCAAACGCTGAATCTGCCACCTCTGTGTATACAGCTGTCAGGAACAGAGAATGTAAAGACCACTTCAAAGGATGCAAAGCAATGGAGATGGTTACGCTAATCGTTTGCACTTGTACATGCTTTACACTTTGTAAAGTAGCTTTCCTCCTTTGCATTATCTAATTTATTCTTCACTACAAACACAAATACTAATATTCCCATCTGACAGATAAAGAATCCAGAAGACTGAGGGACATGTCTTGGGTTATAGGGCAAGTATATGCCAGAGCCAGAACCACGACCCATATGCCCTTATTCTCAGCTCTGTGCTCTTTCATGGCGTGCTCTCCTCCCTCTTTAGAACTGGTAACTCAGCAAAGGACCAAACACTTGAGAACCTATGGATCCTCTCAGCCTGAAACATAAACCCATCAAGCCCTTTATCTTTTAGTTTTCCTGATCATCCTCCTGGAGAATATACCCTAAAAAGCCAAGATGTCAGATTCTTATATATTTCAGAGTAGAAAGTTTAAGGTTTTCAAGCTTGTTAAAGCTGCAGTTGCCCATAAAGACGAGGACTTCGGAATATCTGGTCACCAACCAAGAGTAGACATAAAAAGGTCCAGTAGATCAAGTTCAGTCTCTGGGGGAATGATGATGAGAAGTCACTATCTTTTCACAATAGTTGAGAGGAATAGCCTTAGCCTGCTGCTGCTAAGTCGCTTCAGTCGTGTCCGACTCTGTGCGACCTCATAGACGGCAGCCCACCAGGCTCCCCCGTCCCTGGGATTCTCCAGGCAAGAACACTGGAGTGGGTTGCCATTTCCTTCTCCAACGCATGAAAGTGAAAAGTGAAAGTGAAGTCGCTCAGTCGTGTCTGACTCTTAGCGACCCCATGAACTGCAGCCTACCAGGCTCCTCCGTCCATGGGATTTTCCAGGCAACGGTACTGGAGTGGGGTGCCATTGCCTTCTAGCCCCCACTTACTGGAGCCGCTTCCACTGCTGCACACTTTTAGGAGGAATCACCTGCCATAGCTACACGGGGAACATAGTGGCAATGTTATTTTAATTATGTGGCCATTCCTCTTAGAATCAAAAATCCCTGTTCTAACTACCTAACAGGGATAAAATGAAGATTATAAATCACAGCTAGGAAATACAAGCAGCTGATTATTTAAGAACACAATGACTCATCTAAAAACACTAATCTGTGTGGTTCAAGGTAAGAACTCAAATATAAGAGGTACCCAATACATACCACAGATGTACATTTGCACATCTAAGGAACACTAGAGAACAACTAACACAATTCTCACCTTGTATCTATTTGGAAATCCTTCACCTATTTCTCTGATCTTAGTAAATTTAGATAATTCCCCAACATAATGGCAGTATTCAAACTAGTATGCTATCTATTTGTACTATGTTTCATTCTGAAAAGAAAGAGTTGTGTTCACCTATCTTGTTTGACAAAAACTTTAAAAATCACTCCATGAACTGTAAAGGACTATGTTTCACACAAACATATTACATTACTTAACTACCTTCAAGGGTAGCGTTATGAGCATCTGGCCTGTTAATTACCAGAAGAGAAATAATCATGGAGTTCAGGATATAAACAACGGAGTAAGGTGGCTGGAAACTTACCACTATTCCTCTAATGAAAAGGTTCTTATTGCCTCTGTTAGACTCAGGATAGTTACAACATACCTAGCCTAGAAATCTGCTAAATCCTACAGATGAGGCCATCCTATTCCTGGTAATGTACTGTGTGTGCTGCTCTTCAGTGTTATCATGACCATGTGGATATAAATTACTTGCTAAGTAAATGTTGCCAAATTCCTACTGTGTATTTATGGTTGGCTTCATGCAGAACACTGCCATTGGAGGCTTTACAAAGCTAACAGTGATAAGATTAGGTGGATGCAACTTAGGGAAAAAAGTCTTTGCACTGGATGGAGATGTGTGTGTATACTTAAGAAGTTAAACAAGAAAGCCTGAGGTTATGCATCCACACACATATACATAAACATATATACAACTAATCTCAAAAAGCTACTGCATAACTTTTCAAGGAAATATTTGTACTTTTTCAGAAAAAGTGAAGGCCAGATCATAGGGCAGCATTTCTAATCTTCTTCATATCAAGGCACACACTGAAAATGTTAGTATTACCTTTCTGAATATTTAACCTATGGGCTAATACTGATGGCCTTGCTCACTTGAACCTGTGACAAGATCGTGTATCATGCATGGCACTCCACCATGCTCATTTCTAGATGTCTCAACTTCAGGGTCCAACCTTTCCTGTGTTTCCATCATAGACACAAAGCTTTATTCTTCTGGTCCTCTGTCCATCCTCTCCCTTGATTTTCCATCCATTCCCCAGGTTCAGTTATGATCTTGATGAGCTTAAATTCCAAACATATTTTACCAATTCTGGTATTTCTCCAAAGCTCCAGTCCTGCTTGCTGAACATCTCCAACTGGAAAGCCACCCAGAACTCTTAACTCCTTTTGTCTAAAGTTAAATCTATCTTCTTCTTTCCCCAAACCTGCTCCTTCTAACTTTTCTATTTCCATCCTCCAGTCTCCCAGGCTTGAAATCTGAGTCATCCTAGATTCTGTTCAATTCTAATTAACTGGTAAACTCTGTAATAACAGTGTCCATCTCCTGACCTTTCTTCATATTGCCACTATCTCTACTCAGGTTCTCATCTCTTCCATGGAATAATAAAAATGATGGATAACAGCTAATGCTACTCATTTAGGACTGTGTGCCAAGTATGGTTCTAAGCCTTTTACACTGCTCTTTTACCCTCACAATAATCCTATAGGTTGTGAACCTAGTATGTGAACTCACTGCATAATGTTTACTATTTCTAGGATCCTCTGGTCATTTTTACAATTATATTTAATGAATATTATAAAAGCATAGCTCTGATAATGTTATATCAACCTATCACCCAACATTTCCAATGGTTTACCATTATTAAGGAGAGACAGTTCAAATTTTTCAGCTTCGCAGTCAAGGCCCTCCAATATCTGACCTCAACTCACTTCTGAGACTTCTTTCTTTTGCTACTCCCTCGGGGCTTCCCAGGTGGCATGAGTGGTAAAGAATTCGCCTGCCAATGCAGGAGACATAAGAGACATGAGTTCAATCCCTGGGTCAGGAAGATCCCCTGGGGTAGGGCACGGCAACCCACTCCAGGAGCTTGGCAGGCTACAGTCCATAGGGTCGCAAAAGAGTCGGACACGACTGAAGCCACTTGGGACCGACGGACCTATCCCTAACTCATCTCCTTATGCGCTATGCAGACAAGACCATTTACTGCTCTCAACCCACACTATACCTTTTGAATCATGACCCTGCTCCTCCTGTTCCCCACACCTGAAGTGCTCATGCCCATACCTCCAAGTCCAACACCCAGTTAAAATGCCTTCCCTCATTCCTAAGCCAGAGGGTCTCCCCTCCTCTGAATTCTGTGCCTTTTGCTTGTACTTTCCATATCAGTTTCATACACTTGATATACATACATCATCTGTCTCCCCTACCTGACTGTTAGATCCTGTAGTGTTACAAAAACTACAGTATACACCAATTTTATCTGTATACATTTTCTGAAATCTCCACATAAATGAGACATGCATGCAGGTGAATTAGTGAAAGAAGTATAAAGCATTCAACTTTAGTATTTTCTCACAGGGGCTTTCCCGATGGCTCAAGTGGTAAAGAATCCACCTGCAATGTGGGAGACACAGGAGATGCAGATTTGATCCCTGGGTTGGGAAGATCCCCTGGGGAAGGGAATGGCAACCCACATCAGTATTCTTGCCCCACGAATTCCCTGGACAGAGGGGCCTGGCGAGCTATGGTCTATAGGGTCACAAAGAGCCGGACATGACTGAACTGCTAACACAAATACACACAAGAACTATATAGCATAGGTAGATAAAGGAAAAACTCACTGTGTCTGGATATTTCCAGTTAAGCAGGTTTTCTCTTTAGTTTTCTGTATAACTGAAACTATGGAGACAGACCAAAATGACAGAACTTCCAAGAAAAAGGATAACCAAGTGAATCAGCACTGCTGTTTGCTGTGGTTATTTTTATATATCCTTTCTTCCTCTGAACTAAGGAACACAAGGTCACAAGCTATGTCATGCCACTTTAAAGTTAAACATTTACAAGATTTTTTTTTCCTTTAGTTCTGCCTTACACTAGAATTTATCTTCATTTCTTATCCTTCAATTGCCCTTTTCCACTGCAGAGTATAGAGTTGTAACTTAGTTTACAGTAAATACTCTTACAGAAAAACTTTGGTCAACTACTGAACAGTGGAGTCTGGCTTTTAGATGCCGAGGGGAGAGACAGGAAGATATGGGTGATAATGCAAATAGAATCTAAGTTCTAAAGAGCCAAGCCCAACAGAGGTAGCAGAAAGAACCGATTAAAAAGAAAACTAAGCAGACATGAAGTAGGTATCATCCAGCTGTGTCTACTATAATTTTCAGTCACAGTATACCTCAAGACTTAAATATAACATGAGTTACATTATTCAAGCTCTTGTTCTTCCAACAAACTATATCTTTTGTTCAAATATATGAAGGTAGTTAAAAGAAATCCAGCCACAAAAGGGAAAAATTAAAAATTTTCAAGTACATTATGGTCTACCGGAGAATATATAAAATAAAAACAAAAATCAAACCTACAACTACCCAAACACACATATGCAGGTATACAATACTAATTTTGCTGTCAGTAATGATTAAAGTTGGCGTTGTTAAAATGTTCCTTTGGAAGTATATACACAATGATTTCTATTCAGTCTTGGCAAATGCTTAAAAATATCCTAGGATCTTTGTTTATTACATACTGGCTGGCTTTAAGGAACCACTTGAAGAACCAGGCCCAAACTTGTTTGGGGATTAGCATGTTCTTGAGGTGTGTTAACAATAACAACAAAACTAACTGGCATGCAGGCATTGTATTTGTGTACCTTTACTTCCTTGCAATGAAAAGAATGCATAGAAGAGACCCTGCTCTCTGGGACAGTTCAACCAGGTGGGTACCATTAGCTTCCCAGCTGACTCTCAGCCTTCTGAATAAGAAACTAACTGAGGCCAGAGATCTTCAGATCCCAAAACGACAGTAAGTCTGCTGCCACAGCAGACTTTCTTAACCGACAGACTCCACATGAAGACTTCTGAACGTCTTCCATGGTCCATTTTCTCTCTGTTCCTTCTGTATTCAAACAGCAACCCTGTACAGATGTACCCAAAAGGAAGACAAATATGAAACATAGTAAGTAATAACAACCTAGAGGAATAAAAGAAACATTGAATGAACTGAGCTGGAGTTCAATCTCTGACCACTTACTAAAAAGCTGAAAGACTAAGACAACTAACCTCCCTGGACCTCAACTTTCCCACTTCACAAGAAGGGAATCAGGCTAGATCCCTAAATAATTTTCACTGTGATAACTTAAGAGTATACACACTCTGTATGCATATTTCATTGGGAATAGGGACAGGCAAAAATAATGTCTGTCATGAAGAAGACCATGTATGAGTGATTTGCTCTAAAAGTGCCTTTTGGGTTACTGAAGCCTCCACGAAAGTACACTGCTTCTTTAAAAGGAGATCCCGGTCTTCTTTTAAGAACAAAAAGTTCCCAGTGACCATGATTGCTATCTTCAAACATACACATCCCTGAAACTAGAATTTTATTTGTAGGGTCAATGCCAATTTTGCCAAACCTTATTTCATAAAAATGACTCTTTCGGTGCACAGAAAGGAGGCAGACATCAATGCTGACTGACCATGCCTGAGAGGAAGTGACTTAACAGGACCGGAAATCAAATAGATTATAAACCATCCACCACCACCCACCCCCACCCCGCCCCCCCTGGGGGGGGGGGGCCTAAAAATAGATGACACCAGGCATGTAAAATGGGTGAGAAAGAAAATCCCATGAGTTCCCACCATTTACCCTGGAATTGTATCTTACAATAGGTATTAACTGTGAGAAATTTATTCCCGCATTTATATTTTGATGAGACCAAGTATATTTTTTTAAGTCTTCATCCGAACATTCACTAGCTTACAAGTTTGAAAACTGACATAAAAGAGATCATATGACCACTAAGCAAACGAAAAGTGGCTCCCGTTTACTTTATAAATATTTGGTGCACAAACTAAAAGTGTAACCCCTTCCTGTTAAACATCTGCAACTATTACAACTTACCTGAATTATACTGCAAATCTTAATATACGATTAGAACAGGTTTGCAGTGTTTATTCTGAGAGGTCCCTAAATCTAACAAGGGTTTTAAAAAATCAGCATTCTCATTTCATCTTGCTCTAAGATATCCTTGATTTTTGACAAAAGAGTTAAAATTCTTCCATAGGAATCTTGGTAAAGGAATGTTTGATGGTCTCAATGTCTGTATTACATGGGGTCCTATAAGCATAAACAGGAATATGCAGGTGAAGGCATGTGAAGCCAGTTTACAAAGAGATGTGTCAGGTTTAAACAAACTGTTTTGTAAACATATTAAAATAATAGCATTTTCTTTGATGCCACATCTATCTCCATAAGCATTTAACCCATGTTTGGATTAGTAACAACTAACATTTATGCAGCACTTCACAGTTTACAAAGCACTCTGACATACATGATCTTATTTGAGACTCACCACTAAATAGGAAGGCGCTATTTTTAGGTTCCATTTTTACATGTGAGGAAGCTGACACTAAATGGCTGACTTGCCCAAGCTCACAAAGCTGGTGATAGCAGAACACACCATCTCCTGCTTGTGCTAATACACTATGCTGCCTCAAATACTGTAATCAGAGTTAATAAATATCCAAACCTCAGATCCCATTTAAGCCTCTCCTCTACACATGCACCCACCTCTCAACCTAAGTTATAGTTAGCTCTAGGTCTCTGTGCCTTATGGAAGCAGAGTTTTCTTCATTTCTCTAGGAAACATTTATCTGGCTAAAGTGTTAAATGAGATCATAGTAACACCATTCAACATATACTGGAAAATATCTTAGTCACCAGGGGCTCTGCATAGGCATGTCTATGTGCACTTTCTCAGGCAGTAGGTCAGATTCTCAGGGACCATGACCCTAAAAAGGTTAAGGACCCAGGCTAGAGGTAGTATCTTTCCAAGAAGCTAAATCCACAAAGTTCTTAAGTTAAAAAAGGGTTTTACCTAGGCCTCACACTGTGAGCCACTTACCTTCTGCCTCCCCAGCTCCAGGCCTTCTCCCAGGACCAGTAGGGTCATTCAGTATCTACAACTGTTTTTTAAATCCCATATTAAAAACTGGAGTAACTGGTAACATATAAATCAATGACTTGTAAAAAAACAAATGTAAACTAAAATAACAATCTGTTAAAACATAATCTTTAACACGTACTCCTTTCTCTTAGGACTTAACTTCTCAGAATGACCGTTTGCCTTTTTTTTTTTCCGTAAAGAAGGACTGTTTTCTTACCATAAGCATTCCAATTTCCCAAAAGAAGTTTCACAAACATAACTACTTTGAACTCCTGAAATACCATTCTTCACTAAGAATCCTCTAGATTACATAGAAGACAAGGTAGCATGCAAGGAATTCTGAATGTTAGGCAGTCCACTCAACCATCATACCAGAAGGATTTAAAATTTTTTTGCTGGGGGGAGGGAATGAAGAAGAGTGTGAGAGAAAAATGAACACAGCCTCACTGCTGTATTGCTTGAAAAACTCCTAATCGGAATCTATAACATAACCCTACTAACCACTGGACTTGAACATCAGAAGTACAGCTTCTTTTCATCTTAAATAGAAGCTTTTCGGTCCAAAATCTGCATAAACAAACTTTGTCCTTCAATCTTTCAACTCCTCGGCAGTTTTTCAAGGTCACTTTTCCGAGCAACGACAGAGGCCTGTATCTAGCAACTTTGACTGCTATACCACTCCAATTCCAAGAGCCCAAAACCTAAACCCCCATCAATTCTCTCAGGTAAATCCTTTATTCAAGGGGAAGGCAAACTAGCAGCCTCCAAACTTCTCTAATAGGGTCTGCTCCTTTTCCCTACCCAGAGGCTGAGTGCTGCCGGTTCACTGCTCCATACTAAGTCTGCTGCAGAAATGTTCCAATGACCTTCATTCCATATTTTCAAATAAAGAAAACAAAGAATTGCTTTTTGGAATCAAGTGTCTTACAGATCTTAGTACATAAGATGGAAGATTTCACTAGTCACAAGAACAGGCTGGTTACCGATTAGCCAGCAACCTACATTAGTTTCATATCCCTGAAGGGGGTCGGGGGGGGAACCAAGGGCAAAAGACAGGGCGACTATACCCTTAACTTTCCTATTCACAAACTGTAGGTAAAATTAGGATTTTAAAGATTTCATATAGAAAATGAAAAGCATTCTGCTCACATCATTTTAAGGAACCAAATCAACACCTAACAAAATGTGTGAAACTGGTGGAAAAAGATTTGTTCCTGTCACTGCCAACATAGTGGAGGTGTTTCTAACCGGCATTCTAAGCTAAAATGTGCATTTTAAAACAAAGGCTGTTCATTAACTGGTACTTATTAGAACGCAGAAGCAGACAGGTAAATCAAGAAAGTTATGGGAGAATTTCACACTGGCATGTGGGCCTTTACCATTAGAACCTGCATCCCAGTGCAAATCATATTTTCACACAAATTTAGAACAGCAATGGTGCTACTTCCACCTCTGAAAACACAAATGTCAACAAAGTGCAAGGAAACAGAAAGAGTCTCACAACAACTCAGCTTATTCTATAGGAAAGGTTCAGTGCACTTGAACAAAGGAAAATTATTTGGAAAACAGTTAAGTTTACCGAAAGCAAAGAGAAAGTGCTTTGCTTCTGTGCACCCCTGAAAAATGATTAGCCTTCCTTCACGTACCTGCTCTAGTCAATCCTCAACTAGGAAAAGAAATCCTAGTTGAAGGGCATGCAAAATCTAAACAGAGCAAGGTATTCTAGGTGCACCAAAAGGTATGCATGGAATGTAAAGTGGCCATTTTCTGAAACAGTGCAACTTGTCCACACTCTCTGAAGCTAAACAGTTTCTACCATTTTAACACAAAACAAAGAATTAAACTTACCGGGAACTGCATTAATTTTACATGTAGTTATTTATATCTCCTCGGACAGGGAGAATTTAAGTCACTCCTATCCCTCCCCCCTCAAAAGGACGGAGGAAACAAAAGGCAGCAGGAGATGCAGAAACCTGAGTCTGGAATGTCCACTCCAGTGAAAGCCCGAACAGCTGTCCCCCCACCCCCCCAGCAAACTATTCGCCATTTTTCTTTGTCTTTCAGCTGACCCCTGCCTCAGTGAAAAACTCCGAGGCTCCAATGAAGCCTTGCAGCCTCCTTCCACTTTAACAGTCAAAGGCATTCAATCTAGCATGCTATTTGACACCAAACCTTGCCTCCAGAGTGGTCCCATTGGTTGAGCTGCTTTATCAGCTAAGAACACAAAGCCATGATTGGCTGCTCACGTCATCAGTTACCTCCTTTGCACACTTCCTGTTTTAAAGTTACCTTGAGAAGCAGAACAGGGGTCAGATCCAGACTTCAAACTACAAGGAACTTAAAGCTTCAAAATGCCTGGCAAATGCACAGAGCAGATGCACTAGGGCCACATGTGCTTCCAAAACAGAAGATTCTGAAATTTTAGAAGTGTTCTTAAAATCACCCGAAAGGGTTGTTACAGTTCCCACCCAAAGGATTTCTTATTGGCTGTCAGAGTTCCATTTAAAAAAATTTAAGGTAATTTAACTGCATCTGATTGGCTATCAAAGATGTCTGTAAGATACTGCTACAGGATCCTATGGCAGTAAACCAGAAAAGCAATGTGCACAAGGTTGGAAAGTTGTGGCTTAACTATCTTCAGCTCTCTGCTGAGCATTAACAGAAGAAGAAAAAGAAAACTCGGTGGGCTAAATCCAATGGCTCCAAAGAAAATACAGCTTCTTTAAAGTAACAAAGAGTGATATCCATGGTCTGCATAGAACAGTCTGCAAGATTTCCAAAAAGGCATCTGTCATTATGTCCATGGTAATTTCAAAAGCACACATTAGTACCAGGACAAATCACTTTATTTTGAAATGCAAATGAATCTAAATATAAAAATTCTGTGATAATGTGTGAAGTTAGTGACAGGGACAATGGTATTTTCAGAAAGTCCACCAGGAACCCAAGAGAAAAATATAATGACAAAGGGGGAGAAAACTGGCAAAGAGTGAACATTAGTGAATATACTGTTTAAAACAATATAGTTTGATGGGTTAACTAATTTATTTAGGGTGGTTACAAAATATTGCTGATAAGCTTTCAATATAACAGAGTTTTGATATCAAGAGGATAAACTTTTCTACCACATTTTTTAAGAATAAGCAGCAGGGCTGATGAATTTTAAGTATCGTGGTTACTGAAGACATTCTGGGTACTAAAGTTTACCAGTGGTGGTCAAGGATGTGTTATGGATTACGTGCCCAACTATTTATGTTTTACGAGAAGCCTCCTAATATGGTGAAAATCAGTTACCATTTTTTAAAAGTATTCAAATAGAAACATCTCACTATTACCTGAGTCCTTTAACGATCTCCTTAGATTTACTTCCTCTCATAAAAACAAAATATCTCAGGACTAAACAACACAACTGTTTTGCCAGACAGATGAGATCCTTTCTAGAAATTCCTCAATTTTACATAAGAGGTCATTATAGACATATGCAGAGATCCAGCAGTTTCCTGAAGATGAAGCAAGGCGGACGGTCCAATCACTTTGCCATGCGAAGTTCTCTTAGAGAAAGAGTGAGGTGCAGAGACGTTAAGCAACTGGCCCCCAGCCATTCATCCAGGATTTAAACTCGGGGCCCAACCAGGGTGGTAGCCTTGCCACGGCACTACAGTGCTTACCAAGACGTGAAGCACCCCAGGCCTGAGTCCAAGGAGATCCTCAGGGGTCACATTTACAGTCTTTCATTGGTATCTACGGGAGACTGGTTCCAGGAGCCCCCGCATTTACTAAATGTCAGCTGAGGATGATCGAGCCCTTTATATTAGATGGTGCAATACTGTTGACCCTCTGTATTTGTGAGTTCAGTATACACAGATAGAGGCTGACTGTATGCATAGATAGCATTAGTCATCACATCCAACTTCATTAATTTAAAAATTAGGAATCTGATTGATGTTTAATTTCATCTGTTGGTTAGAGATCCAGTTAAGTATCTGACAAACAGCACTCCATAATTTGATACAAATTTTATTGCTAAACCACTAGAAACATTTAACCAGTAGCAAATCACATGTATAATTTATAAGGACTAGAAACAACTAAATCATTAAAAACATTATACATTAAAATATTAAAGAACTGCATGGCAATTTCACTACAGCATCTAAATAAGGGCATAGTTACGCTAACAGAGTGCACTGTGGGACGATTCCTGAAGCTACACAGAGTTAAGAGGTATTGCAGTTCTTTTCTGAAAAGTTTAGATCCTGAATAGTTACCAACTTTGGAAGAGAAGGCAGAAGGCCAACAGGCCTGTTGTGTGCCTTATTCACACTAGAGCCTCGCTTAACCTCATAAGACTGGGGGTCAGGTCAGCTGCAAGGAAGCAAAAAAGCTGCTTTGAGGGGTGGGAAGCAGAAGAATATGCTTATTCACATCAAAACAACTAAACACCTGGGAATCAGAAACAGCTAGTTTCAAATTCACATTCCTCTACTTAGTAACTGTATGACACTAGACTAACCCTAAGCCTCAGTTTCCTTATCAGTAACATATGGCTATCACCATCTGTATCACTCTAAGAATTAAATGAGCCAGCATATGTAAGGTATACTGTACTGTGTCTGAACAAGCATTTAAAAAAAAAAAAAGGGAAAATACTAAAGGTCACCCAATCTAAATTCCTTGTTTTACATAGGGGTTAAAGTTCAGAAAGGCCTAGCTCCTTAAGGCCCCAAAGCTACTAAGAAAGAATGTCTTTTTTATCTCCAGCATACCCTGCAACCCTGCAGAAAGCAACTCCTGAGCCATAAAGGGCAGTGTAGGAGGACTACCAGCTGCTACTAAAAATCTTCCCCAGCTTTATTCTGGAAATCCACGCTTTTCACCACCAATCCCGGCTGAGGTCTGGTTATTGTTCCAAAAGTCTACCCTCTGACTCTGCTTTTGATGCACCAGATTAAACCAAACATGCCCCTTGATACTTTGTGACGGTCTTTGGCATAGTTTTTATTAGTTCTTGGCAGTTTGCAAGAAAACACTTCAATCCCTATTTCACATCAACAGTCACCTTAGTAGAATTCAAGCCACCAGTGGGGGTTTACCAGGTGGCTCAGTGGTAAAGAATCCACTTGTCAATGCAGGAGACGTGGGTTCCATCCCTGGGTTGGGAATATCCACTGGAGAAGGAAATGGCAACCCACTCCAGTATTCTTGCCTGGGAAATCCCATGGACACAGGAGCTTGGCAGGCTACAGTCCATAGGGTCTCAAAAGAGTCAGACATGACTTAACAACAAGTGGGAAGAGAACTCAAATTACCCTAGAATTTCCATCTGCAGTCTCACTCAGGATAGCTTTCTCTAGCTTATCATTACTGTGGACCAAGAGCCTCTGCAATTCTAACTCACATTCTTCCCCAGTCCTGCATCTCAGGAGCCTCTCACCAGACAATTGCATCATCTTGCCCTAAAAACACCCTAAGATAAAAACCGGTGCATCTGGTTACATGGGTCAAACTTTAATGCTTCCAAAGAAGGCAGGGTGGGAATTGATGCTCTTAGTCAGAAAACTGATTTTAAATCACAATTACCTACTTACCAGCTTTATAACCTTGGCCAAGTTACTTAACCATCTCTGAGATCACTGCCTCAAGTGTAAAATGGAAATTAAAAAAGTAACACCAACTCACAGAAGTGCTAAGGCTTAAATTTGAGATGAGTTACAGCACTCAGCATTAATACCTGGCTTGTGGTAGGTGCTCAGTTAATATTTAAATATACACTTGACTACAGAACCTATCACATACTGAATTACTTTTTACCACATCTCTATTACCAGACAAGGACTTCTTGAAGGCAGCAACTGTGTCTCATTTATATCTACATATATCCTTGGTGCTCAGAACAGAGATATAAATCAAACCCTAACCTGGCCTAAGACTGGTTCCAAATAGGAAAAGGAGTACGTCAAGGCTGTATATTGTCACCCTGTTTATTTAACTTACATGCAGAGTACATCATGAGAAACGCTGGGCTGGATGAAGCACAAGCTGTAATCAAGACTGCCGGGAGAGATATCAATACCCTCAGATATGCACATGACACCACCCTTATGGCAGAAAGTGAAGAAGAACTAAAGAGCCTCTTGATGAAAGTGAAAGAGCAGAGTGAAAAAGTTGGTTTAAAGCTCAACATTCAGAAAATTAAGATAATGGCATCTGGTCCCATCACTTCATGGCAATTAGATGGGGAAACAGTGGCTGACTTTATTTTTTGGGGCTCCAAATTCACTGCAGATGGTGATTGCAGCCACGAAATTAAAAGACACTTGCTCCTTAGAAGAAAAGCTATGACCAACCTAGACAGCATATTAAAAAGCAGACATTACTTTGTCCACAAAGGTCCATCTAGTCAAGGCTATGTTTTTTCCAGTAGTCAAGTGTGGTTGTGAGAGTTGGACTATAAAGAAAGCTGAGAGCCAAAGAATTGATGCTTTTGAACTGTGGTGTTGGAGAAGACTCTTGAGAGTCCCTTGGACTGCAAGGAGATCCAACCAGTAAAGGAAATCAGTCCTGGGTGTTCACTGGAAGAACTGATGTTGAAGCTGAAACTGCAGTATTTTGGCCACCTGATGCTAAGAGCTGACTCATTTGAAAAGACCCTGATGTTGGGAAAGATTGAAGGCAGGAGGAGAAGGGGATGACAGAGGATGAGATGGTTAGACGGCATCACTGACTCAATGGACATGAGTTTGGGTAGACTCCGGGAGTTGGTGATGGACAGGGAAGCCTGGCGTGCTGCGGTTCATGGGCTTGCAAAGAGTCGGAGACGACTGAGTGAATGAACTGAACTGAACCTGGCCATAGTGTCAATGAAATAATAAGGAGTAATGGGGATTGAGGGGAACTGGAGAGTGCACACCTCATCCAAACGGGCAGCTCCTGGGGAAGTGCCTGGTGGTTCAGTGGTTAGGACTTGGCACTTTCACTGCGGGGGGCCCTGGGTTCGATCCAGGGTTGGGGAACTAAGATCCCACAAGCCATGCAGCACAGCCAAAAAAGAGGGGAGGGGAGCAGTTACTACTCAGCTCCAACTGATGAGGGTCATGGGGGAATGCTGGCCCATCGCAGTGACAGCTTCAGATTCAATAAAAGAAGCAAAAGCCAGATCCTGGACACACAAAAAGTTGAAGCTAGCACAACTCCTGATATAGCATCCTGAAGAATGACTAAAGAACCAGAGTCACGGCAGCAGCTGGTCTCAACCACCATGACAATGCCTGCTAAGGAGAGGGTCTTGCTCAGTACCCAGATGACTTGATCTTGGAGGTTACACGGTATTCCAGCAGAAGCAAAAACAGCAGCAAAGAAACTGGGCTCTACAGCAGCCTGAACATTTCATTGATGGCGTCCTGAATTGGCCCCTTTGGACTAGTAAGTAAACCCAGGGTCCCAGGAAATATCAGAGACGAGAACATCTAGAGAAAAATGAACTTTTCATGTGTTGAGATGGGCAAACAAAGCCATTTTCATTTGACTATTAAATTTGTTGTGTGCCTTATTATACACAAAGCTGATGAAATGGACATATATAGCAGTTTTGCACTGATGCTGTTATAGGTTCGTGGGACTGAATTTTTTTTTTTTTTTTTTTTCAAAGAACACCTTTAATCCAAGTAGCCAGAATCAAGCAGCATTAGTATTTTGGGTTATATACTTTTAAAAGCTTTTCTTATGTAAATGAGATATGAGGTTAAGTTAGTTCCCCCAAATTAGATAATCCATAAAGTTTTGTAATCTTTTCATTTAAATAATGTGAATAATTTCCCCTATCAAATAAAGACCTACATCCCTTCTAATAATTGAATGACATTCCACTGAATGGATATAATTTTTAATGAGTCCCATATTAATGGATAATTTCAATGTCTTCAATTTTACTCTTAACCACTGGACCACCAGGGATACCTTCAATTTTAAAATATTGTAACTAGCATCACAGAGAACATCCACTACGCCGATTCCTTGCGTCACTACCCTCATTATCTCTTCCAGAACCCTTGGAACGGCTTCATGAGTAGTATTATTTTGTTTGGTTTAGAAAAAAAGGAAACCCGATTGTTTTAAATGATAAATCTTCACATTTTCAAGTTTAATTTTTTTTTAAAAATTATAAGCAGATCAAAGAAAATTGAGGGCTGCCAGACTGTAACTTCAGACTCTTATTTTTCACCTGACTTGGTCCTGAAAAACTATTAGCTATTTTCCAAATCAAAATCACCTTCAAGTAAAAAAAAAAAAAAAAAAAAGTATGTCAACACATTTTTCAAAAAATCTGACAGATGTTCTGAAGAGAATCTCCAAAGAAGTCCCAGAAACATTCTGAGCAACGGTAACATCATTAGAATAAGGAACATGGTGCTGGTGCTCAGTAAAGGGCTGGTCAACAAACAAATGAATAAAATAAACCTAATAGGTGAGACCACAGGTGGATCATAAATTCTCAATTATTTGTGTTTTAAGAATAAATTATATTCTCCAAAGCATAATGAAGACCAACGGATGGTAAACTACTCTAGAGAGACCAGTGGTTAACGATGCATGGAGAATAACACAGTGCCTGATGAACAGTAAGTGCTCCAAAAGACGGAGACTGCTTCTGTTAATACTGCTACTGGCAATGGGACTAGATGATCTTTGAAATCACATAATCCCTAAGAGTCTATGTTAGTCTGGAAACATGTAAGTTCCCAGAGAAGTCCTTTCCCACTACTGGCCCAGCTAACCTATACAAAGGATTCATTTTTTATTCATAAACTCTTTATACCAGAACTGCTCAACTGGGCTCTACTCCACACCCATCATAACATGAAATGCTGATCAAGTGTTCTCACAAACAGGGTTTCATGGCCCAATAAGTTCAAGAAACACTGCATACTGTATTCTTTCTCTTGAAGAGCTGTACATGAGCACAAACATTCTCAATACTAATTATATAGAAAAGAAATGCCTTTGGCCATTATTTTGTCAAGGATCCTTTTTTCACCCCCAGAGGATACTTACTAGCATTGTGTAAGAACTAATGTTCAGTGAAACAGTTTGGGAAATGCTGCTCTAGGCCAACTTACAAATTTTAGTGGAATGAAAAGAAGACTACAGGCAAGTCTATTCTGACCATCTTCCAAAACGGTTGGGAGTTTTACACACATTATGGCATTTCCTTTTTTCATGACAATGACACTAAATATCACCATAAATAGCAATCCTCTGCCTCTCAAATAATTGCCAACCAAGTATGCTTTGCTTTTAAATAGGCCCCAACTTTGTCATTTGATAATGAGCAAATTCTAAGCTACTTACCTTCAGGGTACAATAATAATTTTTGAGAGACTTAAGAAAAACAAAAATGTTCAACTGTGGAGATAGCATGTACTTTCTTTTTTCTCTTTTAAATGGACAGATCATGCCACAGGTGACGGGATATGTTTTCTTAATACTGGGCAAAGAATCCCACTTCATACAGACACAGCAATGGAAAACTTGCAGCTCCTGAGGACAGGGTTAACAGTAACTAGGGACTCTGAAAACCCTCAGTAACTCTAACAAATGTAAGGCAATGATAAGATATAAAATACTCTACACGCCAGTATAATTTCCTGTGAGTCACTGAAGCACTATTGAAGCATTGCTCAAGATCACTATTTTAGCTTATATTCATGAATGTGTTTAAGAATAATTCTTGAATCTGATTTATAACAATATACTGTCGATTTTAAATGGAGGGTGTTCATTTAAATAGGATATCTTATGTACCTTGAACATAGAGATTTGAACCTTAATTTAAACCTTTTCTACTGGAAACATTCAAATGCAAAGGTTAGACCAGTCCCTCTGTCTAAACTGCACCTTAAGTTTATCCATGAGAAAGCACTTACTGTATAAAAGAAAGTACAATGGATTTAAATGAAACCTGCAGACAAGTAAGAACTTAAACGAAAATGAAAAATGGAAAAATACAACTCCCACGCTGAAAATGAGCACAGAGGTAGCCTTGCGGCTATCAGGTGCATCACAGCTAAAACACGGATAAGTGTGGAAAGGGTAAATGGAGAAGTAAAGAAAGCTGAGCATGGAGACAACTAGAACCAGCAATTAGAACATGGAGAAGTAAAGAAAGCTGAGCGCCGAAGAACTGATGCTCCTGAACTGTGGTGTTGGAGAAGACTCTTGAGAGTCCCTTGGACTGCAAGGAGATCCAACCAGGCCATTCTGAAGGAGATCAGTCCTGAATATTCATTGGAAGGGCTGATCCTGAAGCTGAAACTCCACTACTGTGGCCAACTCATGCGAAGAGTTGTCTCACTGGAAAAGACCTTGATGCTGGGAGGGATTGGGGGCAGGAGGAGAAGGGGACGATGAAGGATAAAATGGTTGGATGGCATCACCTACTCGATGGACATGAGTTTGAGCAAGCTCTGGGAGTTGGTGATGGACAGGGAAGCGAAGCCTGGCGTGCTGCAGTCCATGGGGTCGCAGTGTCAGACATGACTGAGTGACTGAACTGTGGAAAGGGTGCAGCAAATTTTGCAACCTGGCAAAAATTTCTGCAGGCAGGGAGATTTTTTTCCTGAACCATTCTACAATGTTGTCTTTCTGCTTACTTTAAAGAAAATGTTACCCAGGTGACTACAAATCAAGCTGACAGTCCTACTTCAACTATTTCTACAATTAGAAAAAATTTTAAATGAATATAATGCAAGTCTCTTTCTGGACATAATGATAAAACTGGTTGTTCTGATTTTAACAACCATTACTCTTTGGCAAATATGAAAACACTTTCTTCTCATAAGAACCATGACCACTCAGCACCTGGGGATTAACAGAGGGGACTAGGAGACAACCTAACACTGAAACAGGCTTCTCTGGTGGCTCAGAGGGTAAAAGCGTCTGCCTGCAAGGCGGGAGACCTCGGTTCGATCCCTGGGTGGGGAAGATCCCCTGGAGAAGGAAATGGCAGCCCACTCCAATACTCTTGCCTGGAGAACCCCGTGGACGGAGTAGCCTGGTAGGCTACAGCCCATAGGGTCCCAAAGAGTAGGACACGACTGAGTGATTTCACTTTAACACTGAAACAAATGATCCTACAACTTTGTGCATTTGTAAGTAATACTGACCTCACAGCAGTCCACTAGAAATCAGCTCCTAAATCACAACGGCACAACTAAATCAGACTATTTCTTTCATGTCAAATGCTTGCCCCACCCCATCCCCCCACCATGTAGAAATCCTATGGTACATAACAGAGCAGATAATTACAAGCCTCCTCATCAAGGAAGCTCTAATTGGCTGTCAGGCAGATTTTACACTATTCTCAAAAAGAAATTACTGTGTTCTTTCACTCATTAAGGCCCATTCAGTGACAGGCACCTACCATATGCTACTGTATTCATTTTTCATTAAGTACTCTGTAAGACAGGTATTACTATTAACCACAACTTTACATAGGAAGAAACTAAGGCTCAGACAGGTTAAGAATCTGACCCCTAGCTCCACAGAGGGTAAATACCTTACAGAGAAGAATTCTTTCCTAGGTCAGACTCCAAGGTCAGCAGCTACAGCGGCCCTCCCAAAGACACTCTTTCTTTGGCCAAGGTATTTTAAAGCCATTTCCTCCTACAATTAACCTATTAATATTATATTAGGTGCTTTGAGCCTCTGTGGGAAAATACTAAAATGACCTTGTAGCCTTCCTAACTAGTCACAGTACACGCATGCAAAACCAAACAAACAAAATGAAAAGAGAGACTAAGACATCAGATAACTCGCAGTTTGCTTTGGGCACAAGAAACGGAATGGGAAAGTGCTGGCTAAGGAATGTTCTTAGGTTGTATGCCTGAGGCTGGAATGAACCTCAGGAAGGTCATCTGTGACCTTAATAATGTTCTCTGCTACTCTCCCTCCTGTGACTGAGGCACACTTGTCAAAATACAGTAGGTTTCTTAAAAGTCATCTCTGCCATCAAATCAGTGCTTCCACAGGCGAGGGAATGCTGTCCAGCAGAATAAGCAGTGGCCTGGGAATCCAGTGACTAGGAGACTTGGCTCTACCCTGGCACAGAAATGACCTTATCAAGGTCACCACACTTTTCAGGACTTTAGGACAAAGGGGTGTGCCCCAAAGAACCAAAGGCCACTTCCTGAGCTAAGATGCAAGAGTTTTTCTTTTTCCCCTAATATTCTAAGGAGTCACTAGAACACTTTCTAAGAGTAAGGGCACCACTAATTGTGTTAGAATTAAGAGTTATAGACTAGGACTTCCCTGGCGGTCCAGTGGTAGAGTCCGCCTGCCAGTGCAGGGGACATGGGTTTGATCCCTGGTCTAGGAAGATCCCACACGCCATGGGTTACCTAAGCCCCTGCACCACAACTACTGAAACTCCTGAGCCTGCGCACTGAGAGCCCGCACACCGCCACTAGAGAGAAGCCCTCCCATAGCAACAAAAATAAATAACTTTGAAAAAAGTTTCAATTAAAAAAAAAGTTAAAGACTTATGCTTAAATCTGGTCTCTGCCACTTACTTGCTGCGTGATCCTGAGCAAATTATTCAACCCTTCAGTTTCCTTATGTAAAAATTAGGGTGATAGTACCTATCTCACACTATGTGAGGATAAAACATATTATTTAGACCCTTGTTGGTTCAATGTAAAAGCAATGAATAAAAGGCAGCAAGGAAATGGCAACCCACTTCAGTATTCTTGCCTGGAGAATCCCACGGACAGAGAAGCCTGGTGGGCTGTACAGTCCACGGGGTCGCAAAGAGTCGGACACGACTAAACGACTTCACTTCACTTTTCATGACATTCCTGAATTTTACTCATATGGCTTTAGTGGCTCAGTACCTCTGAACTAAGAAATTTCAAAACTGCCTCAAAAAGACACCAACCATGGCTTATCTGGTGGCTCAGATGGTAAAGAATCTGCCTGTCATGCAGGAGACCCAAGTTTGATCCCTGGGTTGGGAAGATCCCCTGGAGAAGAGAGTAGCAACCCACTTCCATATTCTTGCCTGGAGAATACCACGGACAAAGAAGTCTGGTGGGCTATAGTCCATGGGGTCGCAAAGAGCTGGCCATGACTGAGCAACCAGGCATACAGCACACACTATGGCCCTGAGGTAAGAGAGGGGCTCCAGGTTGGACATTTACAATCATACAGCCTCCTCTTTCCCTGGAGAAGGAAATGGCAACCCACTCCAGTACTCTTGCCTGGAGAATTCCAAGAACAGAGGGACCTGGCAGGTACAGTCCATGGGGTCGCAAAGAGTTGGATACGACTGAGCGACTAACACACACACACCAAGTATTAGTATGATTTCTGCTTAGAAGACAAAGCTGATGTTCACAGGTTTTAGTATAAACTCAGACCTCCTGGGAGTTCAAGATTTCTAGGGTAGTTAATTCCAAATGATAACAAGGCCCAGCGATTGGCCATGGGTTAATGTAGAATGTAGGGCTTCCCAGGTGGAGCTAGTGGTAAAGAACCGGCCTCCCAATACAGGAGACTTAAGAGAAGCAGGTTCGATCCCTGGTTCAGGAAGATCCCCTGGAGGGCATAGCAACCCACTCCCGTATTCTTGCCTGGAGAATCCCATAGACAGGAGCCTGGGGGGCTACAGTCCACAGACTCAAAGAGTCAAACATGACTGAAGTGACACAGCGTGTGAGACGTGTGCGCGCGCGCGCGCGCACACACACACACACACACACACACACACACACACACACACACACACACACACACACACACACAATGTAGAAGGTATGGAGGCGAATGCAGAAAGATGTACTGGTGCTGAAGAGCTACCACCAAGAAATGCTTGCTGAATAAAAATGATATATGTATATGCCTGTCCTTGTAAACTTGTCCAGATTTGCTAAAAGAGACTAGGTTATGGATGTCTTAACAGTCTTCATATTTGATTCACTTGATGCCTCAGCCAAATGAAGCTGAGATGACCAATGTACAAATGCATGGCGTCCTATCTGCCCTCATACTTTCGACACTCACCTTCCACACTGCAATGTCATTATAAGCATGAGGGAGGGGACCCTCACCTAATTATATAAGACTTCCAATTCATTTGAAACCTGAATTTAAATGTTTCCTTGAAAAATTGGAATTGCAAATATTCTGTTGTATCCAGTTTTAATTTACATGCCATTGAGGATAAGAATATCCTACAATCACCCCAGTCTGAAGAAGGCACTAGGTTTTTTGATAGGTCCCAATGTTTGGAGACAAATGTGCTAAAGAATGGTGATGTTGGAAAAAGTTCACCAGTGAGCTCTTTATGCTATGTACTTGGTAGTTCCTCACTGCTTGGCATTAATCATTTCCATATATAGAAAGTCGATAGCAACAATATTTTGAAGCCTGGTTTTAAGAATGCAGATTCTTAAACTTTCTGCACATATTTCCCCTATTACCTACCTGGGTTCAGAAAAACTCCGGCAGTTTACTATGTAAATCTCTCCCTTCACAATAGAAACTAAGGGATACAATTTAAACACCTAATTGAAGACACAATATTCTATATGGCTATCATTCTTTAACATTTAACATTTAATGTTAACAATGTTAACATTCTTTAACATTGACTGTTTTGGTCTGAACAGTACAACAAACTCTTATTGTAATTATTCAAATAAATACAAATTCTTATTCAAATTCTCCCACTCAATACATCCCTAACATCCAGAAGTCAAGGAAAAATGATCCACTGTGAAATGTAAAACTACCTGGGAGTTTTGACGTCAGGTTTATGCTGATAGCAAGACACAGCAGGTAACACACGCTTTGACATCAGGTGACTTGAATTTTAATCCCAGCTCAATCACTGAGTAACACTGGAGAAGCTACGTAACCTCTCTGACCTTCAATTTTCTCATCTGCAACATGAGGATGATAATGTCTACTTAACAGGAAATGTGTTAAATGTATTCCAAAATGTCAATCCCCTTCCTCTACTACTTTCCCCTTCTGTCTTGAAATTTTAGTTGCATTCACAAAAAACTGAGAAATGTGAAAATCACAGGAGTTTCTTGAAAACAGAAATGTATCTATCTAAAGTTGAAAGAACCACCTAAAATAGACAAGGAAAAACAAGTTAGAAAAACAGAGGTTTAACAAATGTGTTTCCATGATCTCCAAACCTGAGGAACAAACGTAATACAATCCAAGTTACTACAATTCAAAGAAGAAGGAACATACCCCCAACAAGCTGACTCTTTTTAACAATTCTCAATTTAAAAAAGAACTTTTTGATATATGAAACACACAGAGTTGACAAACCCTGTTACATAAGACAAGATGCAAGATGCTATGCACTAGCTTATTTTCGCTCCAGGCTGCTTATGAAAAAAAATTTTCTTTTAGTGTGTATAAGGGTGGGTGTGCTTTTTAGACATATATAAAAGGAAATAAATGCACCAAGACCCAGGATCCGTCAAGCGCTATTCCACTAAAGAGGAACCTAACAACATCCTTTCAAACAAACAATTGCCAAGTATCTGATATCTGCTATAAACAGTAACTTTGGAAACTTGGAAACTGAGCCGATCTGTAACTTTCCTAGAGCAGTAAAACTACATGTGTGTGTTAGTCACTCAGTTGTGCTGGTCTCTTTGTGACCCCATGGACTGTAGCCCACCAAGCTCCTCTATCCATGGAATTCTCTAGGCAAGAATACTGGAGTGGGTTGCCATTCCGTTCTACAGGGGATCTTCCCAATCCAGGGATCGAACCTGGGTCTCCGTACTGCAGGCAGATTCTTTACTGTCTAAGCCACAAAACTTCTTATAGAACACCTAAAACTAGCAGCAAGGTCCTGAGACCCCATCATCTATAAATAGTCTCTTAATATGATTCCCAAATCTGAAAATGTTTCCCCAAATGCTTCTACTTTTTCACTCCTACAGATCTGTCACTATTAAATGCTGTGCCCCCTAGGCTGGGCATTCTGTTATTAAGAACAAGCACACCTATCCAATAGATTGCCTCCCTCTCAGCCTGATTTGTTTACTTCCTCCTCACACCATAACCACAGCCCCGACCTGGGAACTACGAACTCCAGGGTTTCACCAAAACCTGTATTTCAGCACTGGCACTCTCTAGCAAAATTCCTGATCTGATCCTATTGTTCATCGGATATGTCTCTAGGGCCCTGATGCCCTCTCTTTCTATACCATGCTCTCAGATTTGTCATCTGTGGACATCAGGGTCATTCCCTGTGTTATACTCCAAGTCTAGCACCCCTGGATCTCAAAGATCCTCTTAACCTGTAACTCAGGTTTCAGCGTTTCCAAGCCTGGCACCCTTGTGGCTTACACGCCCCTATCCCAGGCCATGCACGTTCCACGGAGGGCACCTCTGGAATTTGGAGTGCCTCCCACTCCCAGCCACGCATAGGATACTCCTTAAGTACTCGCCAGACATCACCCTCTCTCCCGGCTTAAGGCCTCTAGGCTCGCCCCCAACCTCCACCCCACGCCTGCGCTGTAACTGGTCATCGCCCAGCAGCCCGAAACCAAGACGCCTGCTTCCCCACAGCCTCTGATTCCCTGACAACCCCTAGGCCGGAGCCAGCGCGACCAATAACGTGCCAGGTCCTCGGCCTCCCCGCCACCGACCAATCACGAGCGAGCCCCCCCGCCGTCGCCTTCCGCCAATGGGAGAAAGCCCGCGGGCCGGGCCGACAAGGCGCACGGACCCCACAAGCGCGACGGCGGCGGGCCCAGAGAGAGCACAACATGGCGGTGGGCAGGCCGGACCGAACTACAGCAGTAGCCACGCGAGGGAAGTGAGGTCTCCGCCGAAGGCGGGAAGCGCCGCCCCTCCCCCCGCGGCCGCCGCTCACCTCTCCCCCTCCCTCCCGCGGACGCTCCCGCACACTCACACGCCTCGGCTCAGAAGTCCAGGGAAGAGCAGGAGCCGCCCCCGCGCTCCGGCGGAGTCGGGCAATGCAGAGGCCTGGGCACGACGGAGGGGAGGGGGAAGCGTGCGTCACGGAGAACGGAGCGCGCGCTAAGCCGGGGTACAAACAAGATGGCGGCCACGCCGTTTACACCGTCTCCCCCCGCTTCCCCTCCCCCTTGGCGCCTTGGCTCTTAGTGTTTTTAATGCGCAGAAGCTTAGTTGCTTGAAGTCTCGCGAGAATTGAGAAGGGGCGACGACTTGGTGAGGCTTGAGCCATCTGACCCCGCCCCCTTTAGAGGATCCAGAGGCACCTAGCGGAGTCATAGATAGCGTGTTCAGTCTTTGTGGACCTCTGCTATGGTACGCACGCTTTTGAGTTCTAAGATCTAAGTGAATAGATAGTTTTTTGGGGTGTTTTTTTTTTTTTTAATTTAGGAGGTAACAGCTGGAGGATGGAGGGCGGCATGGAGAATGCCAGATTGAGCGCGCCGTTAAAGAAGACAGCTGCCAGCACTGTAAAAGGGGATTTAAAACTGTAAAGATATACTTCAAAATAAAGAACAGCAGTCTCCTAGAATGGTCACCTTGTAACTTCACGTCTATATGCACATTGTTTTTGTCACTTGAATGCAGAATTAAAACTTGTTTAAAAACAACTGGAAACTGAACTGTAACCAGAATTCGTTTTCATACTTCACCGCTTTCATCTCCACAACTACTTAGTCCGAAGGCATTAGCATTATTTCTGTTTTACTGGTGATGAAGTTGAACCGCCAAAATGTTAAATAACTTAATGAAGGCTCCGCAGCTGGTTAGTGGCGAAACTCAGTTTGAATAGTTCCCAAATCTGTATATAAATACATCAAATATACATTGAGTAGAATCATCCACAATAAAACAGTGTGCACTAGGTTGCAAGCACAAATAAGACTGCTTTTGCTGGTAGTTATCTTGAAGTTTACAAATGACTTTTCTGAGACTTGTTTTGCAGAGGTCCTCAACAATAAAATCAATACACTATTATTATTTCCTTCCTTTGAGTTTATTACCCTAGTGATAAAGTTGTTGAGAATAGTGGAATATAAACCCTTGACTTGAATTCAGGAAAATTGTTCTCAAATCCAGCCTTAATAAATCTCACTTCATGCACTCAATAAATATTTGATGAATAAATAAAATCTAACTAGTTACAAGACAGTTGAATTCACTGAGTCTTGTTGATTTCTTCATCTATAAAGTGATGTAATTCCTACCTCCTGGGAGTGTCCGGGATATTGAATGAAACAGTTTAAGGGAGAGTGGTGCAAAAGTATTTCAAAGTAGCGATAATGATATTTTCAGACATGAGAAATGGCATAAAAATTAAAAACAGACTCAAGAAATAGTGTGTTGAGATAAAGAAGCTTAGCTAATGGGGAAAAGCTAGGTAAGTCTTTCTACAAATATTCATTGAGCAGTTTTTACATATACTATGCTTATGAAAGAGAAGTAAAAATGTTCAGGGGGCAACACAAATTAGTATTATTAGTGATCATTATTATATTTAAGTATTGACAGTAGATGGGCTTCCCTAGTGGCTTAGCAGTAAAGAATCCACCTGCCTATGCAGGAGTCGTGGGTTTGATCCCTGGGTGGGGAAGATCCCCTGGGAGAGGGCATGGCCACCCACTCCAGTGTTCTTGCCTGGGGAAATCCCATGGACACAGGAGCCTGGTGGGCCACTGTCCATGGATCACAAAGAGTTGGGCACGACTTAGTGGCTAAGCAAACATTGACAGTATGTAGGGGCTGTAGCCAATTTCCCTCTGGGAGCATGGAAATCAGGTTGCCCTCAGAATTAAACTAACAAAAATCTACATAGTAGAAGAAATTATCCGAGGACGATAGTAAACATTAAACAACAGCAAGTGTTCAAGCGCTGATCTACCAGGTGTGAAGTCCAGGAAGGGTCCTGGAGATACCTTCTATGCTTGATGTTAAGTTTTCAGTTGCCAGTTTGTGGGTAGTAGGTCCCAGGGGGGCGAGTTATCAGGAGACTTGGAACTGCAGCTATTTACCAACTAGTACGAAAGTATTTCAGTATTTTAACAGTTAATATTTATAACTGGTAACAGTCACACTAATACATACAGCCTGAATATTAGTCCTTGCTATATAGACTGTGGTTATCAATATTCTCTGCCCCTCCTTTGCTAAAACTCTCCCTCAGGGACTTCACTGGTGCTCCAGCAGTTGAGAATCTGCCTGCCAGTGCAGGGGACACAGATTCCATCCCTGGTCTGGGAATATCCCACATGCCATGGAACAGTTAAGCCTGGGTGCCACAAATAAGGACCCCGTGCTTCACAAGAAGAGAAGCCACCACAGTGCGAGGCTGGTAAACCGCAACCAGAGAGTAGCCCCAACTGAAGAAAGCCCTTGTGCAGCCATGAAGACCCAGCACAGCCAATAAACAAACAAAACCCTCCCTATCTGGCCTGTCCCTAGAACTTCTCACCCTAATGTCATCAAGCTTGACTTTGTTTTGGTCAACGAAATGTGAGTAGAAATAGCTTGATCCACTTCTGAGCAGAAATGTATGAGCCATCTCATGATGCCACCGTGTTTTTTTCTCAGTCATGAGAGGATCACGTTCCAAATAGGGCTACTTTTCCAGGTTTGGTCCCAGAATGAAGATGTGCAGAGACACAGCTGACACACATGACATGTAACATAAGAAATAAACCTTTGTCATAAGCTACTGAGATGGTTTTAGTTGTTTGTTATTGCAGCATAACTTAGCTAGCCTAAACTGGCAAACACAGCTCTGAAAGCCAGGTGACTCAGTGGTAAGAATCCGCCTGCCAGTGCAGGAGATTGAAGAGACTTAGGTTCAACCCTGGAGTCTTAAAGATCCCCTGGAGGAGTAAATGGCAACCGCTCCAGTGTTCTTGACTGGGAAATGGTAGAGGAACCTGGCGGGCTACAGTACACTAGTCGCAAACAGTGGGACACGACTGAGCGCACACACACATAACACGTGCACACACTCAGGGGTAAGCCAAGAGCTTATCTACAAACATGATCAAAAATAAACCAAACGGGGATCCAGTTCATATGAGAGGAATCTCAAGGCAGATATGATCGAAATTTAATAGAAGCCTAATCAATCTTGTCAGCCAACCATTCTGTACCATATTTGGAGACTATTCAGTCAAACAATAGTTCTGTATCCTATTTGGAGAGAGATTCCGTGAACTAAGGACTTACTCAGACATGACAACTGAAAACAAGGCAGAGACAAGCACTAATGTTGTCCCTCTAAGCCCTGTCTCAGTCAAACTGACCTGGGCATTAAGATTTTCTTGTCCATGTCATCCCTGCAGTGGGTGAATTATCTCTGGGTGCCTCAGCTAAGAAATGCTTCTTAAGATCAATATGCTTTCCTGGTGTTATTCTGTGCTCACCTAGCAAATGTCCTGTCTCTGGGACAGAATTTAGTGAGCTACCACCTAGAGGATCCCAGTTCTCTTGATAATTGCATTTTTCATTGTAAATTAATCTGCTAGAAACTGGTGTATGTAATTATCCATTTTTGTGAACTGAGAGAATATATGAGCCCTCCTGGGAGATGGTTCCACTCTGTGCTTATTATTAAAACCTGACTTCTGAGTTGGCAAGACCCAGGCCCAGTTCTGAGATGATGGTAGATTCCCTAAAGTGTTAAAACTATAGAGAGACCTCTCTAGAATACCTTAAGCTACACCCCTCTATCTCATTAGATGCCATCTTTGATCTCAAAGAAGAGCAGTAAGTGCTAAAGATATAATTCACATGTTGTGAGAGTTCAAAAAGGAAGAGATTACTTCCACTTAGTATGAAACAATGGGAAGAATTCAGGAAAGATTTGTGAGGATGTGACATTTCAAAAATGTGTAGAATTATGGAAAGAGCATGCCATGTATAGGTGGCCACTAGAGCACGTATAGGAAGCGGGATTGATGGAGGAAATATATAAGATGATGAAAGGAAAGAAGCATCATCTGGAAAAATACATTTTGATCAGATTAAGGCTCTTGGGTTTTATTTTCTGCTAGGGAAACTTAGTGGTGGAAGTCTTGTTTTTATTTACTTTTACCATTTTAATCACTTTTAAGGGGACAGTTTATTGGCATTAAATACATTCACATCATTGTACAACCGTCACCACTATTTGTCTCCAGAATTTTTTCGTCATCCCATGCTGAAACTCTGTGCCCATTAAACAATAACTCCCCATCCTCCCCACCCTCAGCTCCTAGGAAACCCTGTTCTCTTTTCTTCTTTTGAATTTGACTATTCCAAGTATATCATATAAGAGGAATTATATTGGACTGGCCAACAAATTCGTTCAGGCTTTTCCACAAGACGTTATAGAGAAACCCAAACGAACTTTTTGGCCAACCCGATACAATATTTATCCTTTGTGTCTGGCATGTTTCACTTAGCATTGTGTTCAAGTTTTATCCATGTCATATCAGTTCAGTTCAGTTCAGTTCAGTCGCTCAGTCATGTCCGACTCTTTGCGACCCCATGAATAGCAGTATGCCAGGCCTCCCTGTCCATCACCAACTCCCGGAGTTTACTCAAACTCATGTCCATTGAGTCGGTGATGCCATCCAACCATCTCATCCTCTGTCGTCCCCTTCTCCTCCTGCCCCCAATCCCTCCCAGCATCAGGGTCTTTTCCAATGAGTAACTCTTTGCATGAGGTGGCCAAAGTATTGGAGTTTCAGCTTTAGCATCAGTCCTTCCAATGAACACCCAGGACTGATCTCCTTTAGAATGGATTGGTTGGATCTCCTTGCAGTCCAAGGGTCTCTCAAGAGTCTTTTCCAACACCACAGTTCAAAAGCATCAATTTTTCAGCGCTCAGCTTTCTTCACAGTCCAACTCTCACATCCATACATGACCAGTGGAAAATACATAGCCTTGACTAGACAGAACTTTGTTGGCAAAGTAATGTCTCTGCTTTTTAATATACTATCTAGGTTGGTCATAACTTTCCTTCCAAGGAGTAAGCATCTTTTAATTTCATGGCTGCAATCACCATCTGCAGTGATTTTGGAGCCCCAAAAAATAAAGTCAGCCACTGTTTCTGCTGTTTCCCCATCTATTTCCCATGAAATGATGGGACCAGATGCCATGATCTTAGCCATGTCGTATGGCACATATCAAACTTTCATTTCTTTCTTTTTTGGAGGGAGGAAGAGGAGGGTAGAGAAAACACGCATGCTTGAGGAAGGTGCAAAGGCACACAGGGGACAAGGGCCTTGCCACCAGGGCCCTGCTCTATGTCTTGCCTCTCAGTTTCATTTGCTCCCCTCAGCAGCCCAACGTGAAGGCATCAGGGCAAGGACGCCTTCAGAACCAGCAGCCATCAGGCCAAAGAGCACCCCTGGTCTCAGGCCCTGTCATTCTGCTCCTGAATGCTGTTCCTGCCCACACTGCTTAAAGATGTGGACCCGAACCCCTGAGACACTTCCGGAGGACTGGGCCCTCTTGTCGAATAGCCTTTCAGGCAAAGTTTCATCTCTAGTTATGGCTGAATATAGTACTTCATTGTGTGTATATAGCATATTTTGCTTATACATTCATCTGGCGATATGGAGTTTGGGTTGTTTCTGTATTTTGATTATTGCGAATAATGCTGCTATGAAACTTGGTGTACAAATATCTGTTTGAGTTCCTGCTTTTGACTCTTTAGGGTACATATCCAGAAGTGAAATTGCTGGATCAGATGGTAATTCTATGTTTAATTTTTTGAGGAACCACCATACTGTTTTCCACAGCAGCTATACCATTTTACATTCCCAGTGATAGAAGCTTTTACAAATGGGAATGACATGGTCAAAACTGTGTTTAACCACTACATGGGGCTTCCCTAGTGGTGTCTGTGGATAGGAATCTGCCTGCCAATGCTGGGGACGTGGGTTTGATCCCTGCTCCAGGAATATTCCATATGCTGCAGAGCAACCAAGCTCGTGTGCTACAACAACCGAAGCCCTGGCACCTAGAACCTGTGCTCTGCAATAAGAGAGAAGCTGTCGCAATGAGAAGCCCATGCGCTGCAACCAAGAGTTGCCCTGGCTCACTGCAACTAGAGGAAGCCCACGCTCCGCAATGAAGACCCAGTGCTACCAAAACAAACACACAAAATGGCTATCTGGCAGAAATAACAGGATGGAGTGGGGTTGCAGAATGACCAGTTGGAGACTTCCACATAGGACAAGGTCTAACAGGAGCCTGAGCACATCAATAGCAGTGAGCATGGAGGGAGGAAGATACAAATGCAGAGGTGACGTTGCCAATGGAGGACTGAAGGACTTGATTGTTGATCTGCTATTGCGGAGGTGAGGAGCAAGAGACATGAAGGTGTATGGTGTGACTCCTTTCACCCCTGGGAGTAGAGTAGTCTCCAGATGAAGATTTCTGGACTTCTCCAGAGCGTGGCGAGTGGGACATTGTAAGCTCTGGGATGGACACTTATTGTCTTGCCTGCTCAGTACCCATGCCCTTTCCAATGGTAATGACACTGTACTCACAACCCAGCTGCCGAGCTCTGAAATCTATCAGCTACGCTCTGAGATCCATTGCCCTTCACCCCCATGCCTCACTTCCCACAAGCTCACTTCCTGGCCACTGACTGAGCACAGCGGGGATTTTTGGACAGGCCTAGGATCAATGACGCTCTTCTGATGGACGACTTTGGCTCAAGGACTCCTCAGTGACCTCACAAGCTTTCCCTGGAGCTGCACTGCAGTCTAAGGTGCTTCTACCTAGAACTCCTGCCTTCTCTCTTCTTCACTTAGGGTCAGACCTGTCTCACTGTTGAGTGGTCCTCTCCCAGTCTCTCTCAGATCTGGTCCCCCATTGTCTCTCACAGGTGTTTTCCGTATTGAATTTCTTGCATTTAACCCTGTCTTGGGGTCTGTTTTCTGAGGATCTGAACCAAAAAGAGAGGGGGGAGGATGAGCTCACAGCATCTCCTCCGTACCCCATCAGCCATAGGGGTAAGTGTGTGACCCACCCTGAGCAGTCATCATGAGCCCCACACCTTGGTCCAGGGCCTCCTCAGAGTCTCTCTGCATCATTTGGCTCCCGGACCATTAGATGCTTGGTCCCTCTCAACCACAGACATGGCTGACCAGCTCTGAGTGAGGCCTCGCAGTTCCACTGACTGAAGCCAACTAGTTGCAAGCACGGACAGTCTGGCTTCTCTTGCACTTTGCAGACCCTGAGGACACACCACCTCGCAGAGCATGAGATCTGGCTTCCTTAGCAGCTGCTGAAGGGGTCAGTGATGTACAGGAGACATAACCCATACCAGAGATTTAACTGCCCGTGGGGCCAACTATAGGCTTCCCTGGTGGCACAGCTGGTAAAGAATCCAACTGCAATGCAGGAGACCTGGGTTCGATCCCTGGGTTGGGAAGATCCCCTGGAGATGGGAACAGCTACCCACTCCAGTATTCTGGCCTGGAGAATTCCATGGATTGTATAGTCCATGGGGTCACAAAGAGTCAGACACAACTGAGTAACTTTCATTTCAGGGCCAACTGTGATTAATGGAGGAACAATTTACTCTCCCTCCCTTCCTCTGATGGACTGTTTGAAGGTATAGTTTCTCTATAAAAGCAGTCTGTAGGCTCTCTGCACGTCTGAGTGGGTAGAACTGTCCAGAGACTAGATGTGTCTCTTTACAGTTCACTGTAAAGACATAGCAACAAACGTTTCCTTGCATTGCTTGCCATCTTTTCCTGCTTCCCTGTCCCCTCATCCTCACTGCTCTAGCATTATGCATCCCATATAAAGCTTTAGCACTTAATCCCTTCTTCAGGTTTTGTTTTCTAGGAGCCCTTGTTAAGACAGATCACAGTTTCTGAACAGCTGAGCACTTGACTCAAGCCAAGCTAAGCAAAGCCTTCCTAAAGATGTAGAACATAGAGAAACAAGACTTTTCTTCTGTAGGTCTTGAGTCATAAAGATCTGTGGGTGGCTACCACTTCTGCTTTACAGAAAGAGCCTGTCTGAGCACAAAGGCATCACAGAGGAAGGCAGATCTTAGAGAAAGAGAAGGACACAGAGGCCTGACATCCTTTGAGCTCCAAGATTCAATTTTCCCCAATACGTATAACTGTTTTGTTATTTATCTCCCTGAAGACCAGTTTTACCAATTCAAATCAAAGAAAATGTGGTCACCCCTGGATCCCAGGGTACCTCCATTTAAGAGATCAGTCAGATGATTAGATTTTAGTCTCAATTTCAAATTCCTGGGAGAATGAGCTATTGTTTGGATTAGTTTTAGCCAGATGTCTACCCCTGAACCAATCAACATCATTGTGGGGCACAGGGTCACGTATAAATATGACTGTAACCACTGTAAGGCTGTGTATATGGTGTGATAGCAAGTAGGGAGGAAAAGTAGGGGTAGAGAGTTGGGCAGACCAAACAAGGGCTGCCCACTCCTTGAGAATAAATAAGAGGAGAAAGGATAAAGAGAAGGGATCTGAGGACAGAACACCATCTAATCCAATGCTGTCTGCTCTTTATCTAAACCAATACGATCCAGCAGAACTTTCTGCATTGATGGAGGTGTTTTATATCTGTGCCGTTCAGTATAGCAGCCATCAGCCACATGCGGCAGTTCAGCCCTTGAAGACAGTGAATGCAACCGAGCAACTGAATTCTTTGCTTCGTTTTATTTTAAGTTTGAAAAACTATGTAGTTAATGACTATATACTGGACAGGTCAGACCACACTGATGGTCTGCTTGGGAAGAAAGCATGGAGTACTGGATATTGCATGTGCTTTGGAGTCAGTCAGATCTAGGTTTAAGTCTCAATTCTACTTCTTAAAAATTGAACAGATTCCTTAACCCCTCTGAGCTGTAGAAGTGAAAGATGCAAAGGATAATGAATAATACATGATACCAAAAAGAGAGAAAGGGGCAAAAGATCTGCAAAGGGAAAAAAAGTCAGCTGGGTTTAACAATTAGAAGATGCAGTGATTTAAGACAGAAGTATTCAAAGTGTGATGGGGTTAGAGCCAGACCAGCAATTTTCCTGTCTTCTGGACATCTGTTAAATATCTTTCCTCTGGAAGGGGATCCCAGGAAGGGAAAGACAGGGAACAAAAAATTTAATCTTAATCCTGATGGCCATGAGGGGAGCTGAGAACCCAAAGGTATGTCCTGAAGGTAGGGCTCCAAGATCAAGCCAGAAAAACACAATCAGAAACAGTCAGCCAAGGTTCTGGAGCCAAAGACAGGGTTGCATGGACCAAGAGACTAGAAGGAAAGAGCAACTCACAAAATATCCTCATTACATAGCACTTACTGTGTAACTAGATTGTGAACCCTTCAGGGTTCAGAGCCAAGTTCGTCTTGGTATTCCCAACACCTAGTAAGTTCCAGACACAATAGTAGGTGTTTAATTAACATCTGCTAGAATGAATGAATGCAAGTAAGCCAGTCCACTCCTTGGTGCATGGTATTCTCTCTAAAAAATGTTAATTAAATGATCAAAAAGAGGAAACTCTACAATGAGAAGGTGCCAGGGAATCCTTCATGGCCGGGAAGCCCTGTTTGTATGGTCCCTAGCATATCACCTGGCACAGGGGGATTGCTCAACAAGTGGTCACAAGGGTAATGATTATTAGTGGGGGAGTGAGGTTTTGCATAAAGATCAGGGAAAGTCTTGATGATAATAGGAGCTAACCTATATTGATTTCATTTAATCTTTGTCCCACTCAATAAGATAGATCTTATTAGACTAATTTCACAGATGAGGAAACATAAAGAGATGTGATTTATTCACGGTTAGCCAGTTCAGAAACAGCAGAGCTGGGGTTGAACCTGAGCTTCCTTGACTACGGAGTCCAGGCTCCAACAGCAAACATTTGGGAGGCAGGAAGCAGAAGTGTCCAAAGAGGAAATTAAGGAAGGCAGTTCTGGGGTTGAAATTCACTTCTGATTTCTATATGCTTACACAAATTATGATGTTTTTCTCCCTGGAACACCCGTTGCTTGCCTTCTTGGCAAGGTCCTTACCCCTTCTACTGAGTTCACCTCTAGGCTACCCTTCTGTTTCATGTCCCATTCAACCACATCTACTCTGCTTTTACTCAAGGAAGTAGAAGTTGGAATGGGGTCAAGCGGAGTTTTTATTTGTTGGTTTGTTTTAGTTTTAAGAAGGAATCAGTTCAGTTCAGTTCAGTCGCTCAGTCGTGTCCAACTCTTTGAGACCCCATGAATCTCAGCATGCCAGGCCTCCCTGTCCATCACCAACTCCAGAGCAATTTTGTAAACTATGCATTTTCTAGGAGACAGGCAGAAATTGACAATGAAAAAGAGAGAAAAGATCTGCAGAGGTAAGTTTTTGGGGTCCTCGGCAAAGATTGGCTAGAGCTTGGCCTCTGAGCTAGGGCACTGTGTACTTTTCTTCAGAGCAGAGAAAGAGAATATGGGTACAGAAGCAGAAAAGTTAGTAAAGGTTAGGATGCTTAAAATGAAAAGTCAAATTTTGCAGCAACTGATGATGGCATAGTCTAGGACAGTGTTTTTCAAAGTGCAGGTCCTAGCTTATTAGTAGATCATAAAACCACTTAGAAGTTTGCAACCAGCTTTATTTAAAAAAAAAAAAAATGGAATAGCATAGAATTGAAAATTTGAATTAATTGCACATAGCAAGGGTAAATATTGTGAAAACTATTGTGAAACATGTTTCAGTTATTTATTTGGCTAGTAATACATGTGTACTGTAAAATTTATTTCTTATTGAGGGTACAGTACAACATATTTTAAAGCCATTGTTCCAGGATGAGACCATGAGAAGAGTGGCTGATTCCTAGAACTTCCTTTCTCTTCCAGGGTTTTCCATGATGCTTATAAATTGGTCTTTGTAACCAGCAGTTGGCACCCTAAGGTACAAGAGCTTGATCAAGTATGCCAGAGCTTCCTAAGCATGTGGCTTCCATATGTGCCTGAACATTAGTCTCCTAGTCTCCAGGGATACTCTTTCCTCCTGAGAAGAAAATCCTGAGATTCACTCTGATTGGACAGGCTGAGTTCATGCGACCACCCTGAACCAGTCACTCTGGCCAGTGGGATTGACCAGCTCAGCCCTCCTTTTCCCTGATAGAGTCAGCTTCCTGGAAATACTTGAATCCTGAAAAGGAAATCAGGAGCTATTGGAAAGGGGGAAATGGAGAAATGAGATAATCAACTGATGTCCCATACATGTATCCCTTTAAGTGCCAAAATTAGTTGTAAGTTTCAATAGCATTTGTGCTGGTCATTTGCCTGTTTGCTCTGAGCTCTGGTCTAGACTTTTTCATGTTCTGCTCTGTACTGAAGAGTGCCAGGCCCTAAAGGGCCCTGAAACCACATTTCTCAGGCTCCTCTTGCTAGCTGACTTCCTGTCAGATTCAATCAATGGGAAGTACAGGTGGGAAACCGTATGGCTGGAGATGGGATGACTGGAGGAGAAGTGAAAGCATTTTCTTTCTGCATCTGCTGGAGACTCTGGCAGCAGCTGGTGATTCTGGGTTCAGAGACCTTCAATATTTCCAAAAGTGTCAGTGGTACTGAAGAGGTGGCTCTAGGCTCCAGTGACCACTGCATCATTTCAAAAGCAATATCCCAGTAGCATCAGTAGCACTTCTGGATCTAGTAGTACCCTTCCACTTGATCCTCCAGGTCTAGGGATGGTAGAAGCTTCCTGCAGCTACTAATCTCTAGTCTTCTCCACCTTACCCTTTTGCTCCCCCAAGCCAAGCAGTTCTCTGAAATAAACTACCTCTGTTTGAAATTCCAAGCACCTTTTCTGTTTTCTTGTCCTCACCCAGACTGGCATGGGATTGCCCTGGCCATTGAGCTGACTGCCATGATTAATTTCCCAGGTGTGCTGCTTGCAGGTGTCGAGCTGGGTGATGCCACAGAGCAGCAATTAAGCCCCCTGCTGGGACACTGGGACGGGAGCAAGGGGGACCCTGGAGAGAGCCCAGAGAAAGTCTCACGCTCCTTTTGCTTCCTCATCTTTACCTATTAGAACCATGTGATGGAGAACTTACTGCCTGCCTCCCAAGATAACTTGACTCCATGCTGTGGCTGGAAGGGATGGGCTCTGGAATGATGAGGTGGGAATAGAAAAACAAACACAATTGGCAGGGGGCCCAACACGGACAGGTGGGGAAAGGGTGTGCCCTGGCTGCCAATGAGGTTTAGGAAGGGAGGAGGGGTAGGAACTATCACCTCTGCATCCTCTTTTTCAGAGGAGACAAACCCGCAGTTCTCAACGTTTCCTGTGTTACGCTTCCCCAAGTGCTCTTCAATCAAAACAAGAAAACAGACTCTTCCAATGGCATTTATCCTGACTGATACCAGAGGAACTGTTACTGAATCCTTATGTCTTACCTTTACTACTGTGGGTTCCTGTTGCTATCCAGGCCACCAGGGGTTAGTCAAGTCTCTTGAGGGCCTGGAGAAGTGAGATTGTGGATGACTCCTGGAAGCCTCAAAGGAGCAGCTGTGCCCAAAACACCACTTTTCTCAGAGGCACCTTGCCATGGCCAGTAGCATCTTGCAAGATGGTGTTAGGCAAGTCCCACTCAAGTTATGATCCATGATTGGAAACCTCCTAAACCCAGTCAGCCACTAACTTGCTCTGTGATCTTGGGCAAATCACTTAATCAAGTTCAATCTCAACGTTTCCATCTGTTTGTTAAAGAGCAGAAAAGGCTGTCCACTGGTTAGGATTCCGAGCTTCCCCTGCAGGGGGCATGGGTTTGATCCCTGGTCCCACAAGCTGGGTGGCGTGGCAGAAACAAAATTAAAAAGAACAAAGGTATAATTTTTCTAAATTTATTTTTAAAATACATTGGTTTAAGGGGATAGATGGCATGGGAGAAATGATAGGTGCTACCTTTTATCCCTCCTTCTTGCCCATCCTCCCTGGGTTTCTGTATCAAATAAGTCAACAAGCATGAAAAGGCCCTGAAAAGTACAAAGCCCCATAAAAAGGCAAGAAAGTGTTATTATCAACATAGTCGTTAGTGTCGAGGGATGAAGGCAGGGCACAGGCTGAAAGCCAAACAGCTGGAAGGCAGGAGATCTTAACACCAAAAAAGGAAACTTTCTTTGTTCAAATTCTTCCTGGAGTGGTACTTTCTTTGGCGCAGACCTGGCGCTGAAATCCTCTGAAGGCTGACACAGGTCCAGGAAAGTGTTCCGGGGACAGGTAGGGCACCCAGCAGCCAAAAGACACTGGAGAAACACCCAGGCTGGTTCCTCGCTTCTGTGATCCAACGAAGGATGCAGCGGAAGGGAGAGGTTCGGATTCAAAGCCAGCTGTGTGCTGGGCTCCTCCTCCAGGCTCCTCAGCCCGCCACTAAGCTCTCTAGGGACCCAGGGTACCGTGGGCATGCTTAACTAATGCTGAACTCAGTGGTCCACAACCTAAAAACCACTGCATGTTATGTTCAAAGGGAGCATCCATCTGGGGAGGACCTTAAGGATGGTCTAGGCCAACTGAGGCCCAGTGAGGAGCAGAGACTTGCCAAGATAAGTGGAGTCAGACTCATCAGGTGGCCAGGAACGGTAAACCGACCCCTCCGGCTCGGTAAAGGAGCTTCTCTCAAGGACTGGCATCCAAACGCCAGAGGCAGCTCTAGGACTCCCTGCTCACAGCCTCCCGGTCTCTGCACAGTCCTGCTCCTCCCTCCCTCCAGCCGGGCTGCTGCTCACTGCTGGTCCCTGCTCTTCATCTCCGCTCAGGGCTTCGCTGGAGCCTGACCTCCCTACCTCACCTCCCTCTGTCACCTGACAATTTCTTTCTGTTCCTTGGTTCAAGAGAGCCTCTAACTGGCCTGTCTCAGATGACTGTGCTGGGCTATTAGTTAAAGGTCACCAGCTAATCATGAGATGGTAATCCCTGGCTCAGGGCTGGCCCCCATCTGCTACATCTAGAGGTCGGAGGGGCCATATGGTCCAAACCTGAGCCCCACCGGGTCTGTGGTCCCGGCGGCCTTTCCTCAAAGTGGACACTGTGCCATCCCTGGAGCCATGTGACTCGAGCCCAAGGCTCCAGATTTCCTGCCTAGAACTTTTCCCAGACGATTTGTCATTTCTCTCCTTGAGTTACATCACAGACAAGACTTCATTCCTGCTAAATGTCATCCAGGAAGGTCTTCTTCCTCCTCCTTCATCTCTCCCTCCTACTCCTCTTCCCTGCCCGGAGGAACTTATGATATAGTGAAGACAGAGACAGGAAAATAATTAAATTACATCTCTAAGTGTAGGAGGGCTTTAGAAGGAAATATAAACAAAGTCATAATAGCGAACACTTACTGAGTTCCCTGTACCAATCACGCCAGATCACTTTACAAACATTTTTCTCATTTAATCTTTACAGCTCTCCTGTGAAGTTGGTACCACATTTGACACAAGTGAAAACAGGCTCAGAGAGTAGTTCGCAGATAATAAACAGCACAGCAGGACTCTGATGCCAAGGCCTGCTCTGGCAACCATTGTGTTGTGCAGTCTTCACCATGCTGTGAGCACAGAGGACTACCTTGGACTCGGGAGGAGGCAGGGGGAGGACTGTGGAGAGCAGGAGACGTCCAGGAGGAGTTGATGTCTGAACTGAGCCTTGGAGTAGGATGGGGTGGGGAGGTTGCTGTTGTTCAGTCACTAAGCTGTGTCTGACTCTTTGCAACCCCATGGACTGCATGCCAGGCTTCCCTGTCCTTCACTGTCTCCTGGATCTTGCTCAAATTCATGTCCATAGAGTCAGAGATGCTATCTAACCATCTCGTCCTCTGTTGTCCCCTTCTCCTCCTGCCTTCAATCTTTCTCAGCATCAGGGTCTTTTCCAATGAGTCAGCTCTTGGCATCAGGTGGCCAAAGTATTGGAGCTTCAACTTCAGCATCAGTCCTTCCAATGAATATTCAGGGGGCCAGGGGAGGGTCACTGTAAACAGAAGGATCCACATGTGAACAGCACCTGTGTGATCAGGGAAGCAGGTTGCATGCCCCTAAGAGTGAGTGCCTCCCTAAATCTGCACCCTGGGCACCTCTCTTGCCCCACCCTCATCCAAGACCTGGCAGGGAGGGTGCAGTTTGCTGGAAGAGTTTTGAGGAGAAGGATCCAGGAGAAGAAGGTGAATTCAACACAGCCTGAGAGATGCAAGTAGTAGTGTCTGTTTTTCAGCATCTGAAATGGACTCTCAGGGCGCACCAGTAGAGTCCAAAGTGGAAAACCCAAGAAGAATGAGAACCTTTAAGATAACCACGGCAACAACCCTCTCTGCCCAGATTCTCCACACACTTTTCTTCTGCTCACCTTCCACTCTTGCCTTGGATACCACTTCCTCCAGGAAGCATCCCTAGGTCTCCCAGGCTTGCCTTAGGGCACTTGAGTTCCTATTTTGGAATTGCTCTTGCCCTTTCTGTTTTCACACTAGGCTGTGAATTCCCTGAGGACAGGGTTTGGGTCTTTTGACCCTTCCGTCTCCAGCAGAGCATGTGGCTCATAGTAGCTGCTCAGTAACAGAAAGTCAGATGAAAGAATAACAAACAGCCTCCCAGGGGCCTCTGCCAAGTTCAGGCCATGCGGGTTTTTTTCTCTTTGTCTCTGGAGTACTACCAACCTCAGCATTAGGAATCCTACATGTGTTGGAACCAGGAGAGACCTTAAAAATCATTTATTTATCTCCTTCCTCCCATCTTTTCCAGATGGATTGACTGTGTCACAATATTCATGTATTTGCCAACAAGCTCAGTCTTATGTCTCCCAACACAATTTCTTCTCTGAACTCCAGACCTAACCAGGTGCTTCTACAGCTTGTCTTCCAGCTTACTCCAACGTACCTGAACCTGAACACGTCCAGAACTGGACTCAGCATCTCCCCAGCCTGGCCCCGCTCCAGCCTCCCCCACCTAGTAAAGAACATCACCACCATCCCCTGCTGCCAGGGTCACAACGTGGGGAGGTCCCTTGCCACCCCTTATAGCATCCCATCACCCATCAAATTTCAAGGTTAGTAGTTTCTACCGCCTAAATCATAGAATCTCTCCAAGTCCCCTCTGCTGCCTTAGTTTAAATGTCCCATAGCTCTCAATGAACCCCTGTTAAAGTCTCCTCATTAACCCCTCCAAATCTATTATTTCCTTGTTCCAACCCATGATTCCTACAGCCAGAATGATCTTTAAAAAGTGCTGCTGCTGCTGCTAAGTCACTTCAGTCGTGTCCGACTCTGTGCGACCCCATAGACGGCAGCCCACCAGGCTCCCCCATCCCTGGGATTCTCCAGGCAAGAACACTGGAGTGGGTTGCCATGTCCTTCTCCAATGCATGGAAGTGAAAGTGAAGTGAAAGTGAAGTCGTTCAGTCATGCTAGTCTCATGTAATTCTTTGCTGATATACTTACAATGGCTCTCCGTTTAAATAATAATAAGTCTTATTGTTATTATAGTTAATACTTATGGAAAATTTATTATATCCTAGGACCTGTTCTGAGGACTTTACACACAGTGACTCAGTTAATCTTCTTACACAGATAAGAAAACTAAGGCTCAGAGGAGCACCTTCAGAGTTTTTGCATCAATTCCTACCCCATCCTTGACTCTTTGATCTGGTTGACTGCTATTCAAACTTTGGATGGATACCGTGGAGAACATTCTAGGACCTCCCTTTCTAGGTCAGGCCCTCCTCTGACACATATCCCAGCTTGTAATCATTCGCCTGATGTCTGGCACCCAAATTGGCTTTAAATTCTATGTCCTTCCCATTGTTGTGTCCTCACTACTCGACATGGAACAAATGCTTGCTCAATATTTGTTGAATGAATTGATAAAAAGGGTTTTCTTTTTTCAAATTTTATTGAAGTTTTGTTGACTTATGATATTGTGTTAATTTCTGATATACAGCCAAGTGGTTCAGTTGCACATATATACTTTTTCATATTCTTTTCCATTATGAATTTATTAGAGGATACTGAATATAGTTCCTTAAGCTATACAGTAGGACCTCATTATTTACCCATTTGCATATGTAATAGTGAAAGTGTTTTCCATAGGAGGGGGAAGGTGGTCAGATTTGCTGTAGACGGATTTCACGTATGTGAAGGTCTGGAGGTGGTGAGACCCAGTCACTGGATTCAACAGCTGGATTCAGGAGCGAGGATGGCCCTCTGGAGGAGGGGAGTGGCCATGGTGGTGGAGAGCAGACAGGGAACCTGGGGAGCATTAGGAGGTAGGCAGGGCAGGCCCTGAAATTAATTGGATGGAGGTGAGGAAAACAATAGAATGGGAAAGACTAGAGATCTCTTCAAGAAAACTAGAGATACCAAGGGAACATTTCATGCAAAGATGGGCTCAATAAAGGACAGAAATGGTAGGGATCTAACAGAAGATATTAAGAAGAGGTGGCAAGAATACACAGAAGAACTGTACAAAAAAGGTCCTCACGACCCAGATAATCATGATGGTGTGATCACTCATATAGAGCCAGACATCCTGGAATGTGAAGTCAAGTGGGCCTTAGGGAGCATCACTACAAACAAAGCTAGTGGAGGTGATGGAATTCCAGTTGAGCGATTTCAAATCCTGAAAGATGATGCTGTGAAAGTGCTGCACTCAATATGCCAGCAAATATGGAAAACTCAGCAGTGGCCACAGGACTGGAAAAGGTCAGTTTTCATTCCAAGCCCAAAGAAAAGCAATGCCAAAGAATGCTCAAACTACTGCACAGTTGCACTCATCTCACATGCTAGTAAAGTAATGCTTAAAATTCTCCAAGCCAGGCTTCAGCAATATGTGAAACATGAACTTCCAGATGTTCAAGCTGGTTTTAGAAAAGGCAGAGGAACCAGAGATCAAATCGCCAACATCCGCTGGATCATCGAAAAAACAAGAGAGTTCCAAAAAAACATCTATTTCTGCCTTAAGACTATGCCAAAGCCTTTGACTGTGTGGATCACAATAAACTGTGGAAAATTCTGAAAGAGATGGGCATACCAGACCATCTGACCTGCCTCTTGAGAAACCTGTATGCAGGTCAGGAAGCAACAGTTAGAACTAGACATGGAACAACAGACTGGTTCCAAATCGGAAAAGGAGTACATCAAGGCTGTATGTTGTCACCCCGCTTGTTTAACTTATATGCAGAGTACATCATGAGAAACGCTGGACTGGAGGAAGCACAACCTGGAATCAAGATTGCCAGGAGAAATATCAATAACCTCAGATATGCAGATGACATCACCCTTATGGCAGAAAGTGAAGAAGAAGTAAAGAGCCTCTTGATGAAAGTGAAAGAGGAGAGTGAAAAAGTTGGCTTAAAGCTCCACATTCAGAAAACTAACATCATGGCATCCGGTCCCATCACTTCATGGCAGATAGATGGGGAAACAGTGGAAACAGTGGCTGACTTTATTTTTCTGGGCTCCAAAATCACTGCAGATGGTGATTGCAGCCATGAAATTAAAAGACGCTTACTCCTGGGAAGGAAAGTTATGATCAACCTAGACAGCATATTAAAAAGCAGAGACATTACTTTGCCAACAAAGGTCCATCTAGTCAAAGTTATGGTTTTTCCAGTGGCCATGCATGGATGTGAGAGTTGGACTGTAAAGAAAGCTGAGCGCCGAAGAATTGATGCTTTTGAACTATGGTGTTGGAGAAGACTCTTGAGAGTTCCTTGGACTGCAAGGAGATCCAACCACTCCATCCTAAAGGAGATCAGTCCTGGGTGTTCATTGGAAGGACTGATGCTGAAGCTGAAACTCCAATACTTTGGCCACCTGATGTGAAGCGCTGACTCATTGGAAAAGACCCTGATGCTGGGAAAGACTGAGGGCAGGGGGAGAAGGGGACGACAGAGGATAAGATGGTTGGATGGCATCATCGACTCAATGGACATGGGTTTGGGTGGACTCCAGGAGTTGGTGATGGACAGGGAGGCCTGGTGTGCTGCAGTTCATGGGGTTGCAAAGAGTTGGACACAACTGAGCAACTGAACTGAACTGAGGACAAGGGTGAGTCAACATTGACTCCCAGGTTTCTGGTTTAGGCAACCTGCACCTTGACCCCAGGTGGGGAACATCTGGGAGGAACCAGGCAAGCTGGATTGGCAGAGTAGGTGGTCCCTAGACCAAATCAACAGAAATATGGAAAAGTTCTCAAAATCTTTGTGCCCTGAATCTTCTGTGCCCAAACTCTAGCTTGGTCAAGTATACTTGTCCCACCTCATCTCCAGCTATCCCAACAGCTCCTCCCCAAAGCCCCAGTCTTCCTTCTCATAGGATACTTGTAAGTTCTGTTCCACTCCTTCACCTCTCCTTGAAACTCGACAAGATTCAGCTTCAAGGACATCTCTGGGATCCCTCCCCATTCCCTCCACCCCTTCCTGGGGTTAACATGTTCTCTGCTGTTTCCAGGATTCATTGGGTCAGAAATGTTTCTCTGCCTGTCTCTCCTAATGGCTGTTTTTCTCAATTCTAAATTGCCAGCACCTGGGATAAGGCCAGGCTCAAGGTTAATTTAAAAAACAACAACGTTGTTTTATTGGTTTCTCCAAGGACTTATCTTTCTTGCATTAAATGTAGGGCCAAGAGTCAGACCTTGAATCCTGATGGCACCACTTAACAGATTGGACAGGTCACTTTTTTCAAATTCTATTTCCTCATCTGTCAAATGGAGATGATAATACAGTGGACCCACCTAGAAGAGCTGTTTTAAGGGTCAATGGAAATAGTCTATGTTAAGTGTTTAGCACAAGGCCTGGAACATTATTAGCTTCCTCAAAAGATCTAACTCTTATTTACATTAAGAAAAGTCTTCCAGCCTTAACTCCGGCAAGCGGCATGAGCGGAATCGAAGGTTGCAGTTCCTACTGCGGCCACACGAGGGAAGTGGTGAGCAGCCTTGGCACAGACTGGCTCCGCTGTGCGAAGGCACCTGCTGCGGACCCAGATGGCCAGGCTGGGATTTCCGGGGCTTCCCGGCCCCTGAACAGGTGGGCTCTGGCCAGGGTGCCGTGGGAGGAGCCTTCGCGATGTACTCTGCCTTGACTGTCACAGTCACGTCCGTCCCTTCTGCTCATGCCCTTCGCAGCTTGGGGGAGGGGCTGGCAGGCCAGAGAGGCAAGAGAAGAGGGCCTGGAATGTAGGCCTTCCAGTTTGTCTTTCAAGTCTTTCAAACTTGAATATGATCACACTTCTCTACACAAATTTTTACAGTTTTATAATTTTTATAGTCAAATTTATCAATGTACACCCTTTGGCGTACAGGTTTCACCATGCTTAGAAAAATCTTTTCCATTCCATCCCCCCAGATTGTGAAAACATTCACTTATTTTTCTTCTGGTACATTATGGCATTATTATTTAAATATGGGAGCCACCTGGAATTTATATTACCCGTGTAGGGTAAGAACACAGCTTTCTCATATTTTCCCAAGTAACTTGCTTGATAGTCCACCTATTTGTTAAAAGGCCTATACTGAATTTCCTCTCATTTACCTGAAGTTCTACCTTCATCCAACACCAAATTCCCCTGTGTGGTTGTCCATTTCTGCTCTCCATTTTGTTTCACTGATTCCTCTAGGTCTGCTTCAATACCATGCTGCTTTGAATACACTGGCTTTAGAATATGGTTTTTGTTTTATTTATTTTTGGCTCTGCTGGGTCTTTGTGGTTGCTTGGGCTTTTCTCTAGTTGCGGCGAGCAGCAACTACTCTCTAGTTGCGGCGCAAAGGCCTCTCGTTGTGGTGGCTTCTCTGGTTTCAGAGCACGGGCTCCAGAATGAGCTTCAGATGTTTCGGCACATGGGCTCAACAGTTGTGGCTCCCAGGCTCTAGAGCTCAGGCTTAATAGTTGTTGTGCATGGGCCGAGCTGATCTTTACCACTGAGCCACCAGGGAAGCCTCTTAACCATGTTTTAGTATCAGGTAAGGTGCAGGAATTCCCTGGACATCCGGTGGTTAGGACTGGGCAGTTTTACTGCTGAGCACGGCTTCAATCCCCAGTCCAGGGAGTAAGATCCCACAAGCTGCGCAATGCGGAGGGTGGGGGGAATCAGGTAAGGCAAATGCCTTTTCATTCCTTCTTTCTAGCTTTATTTATTTGTCCCTACATGTTTATTCTCCTACATGCACTTAAAGATCAACCTCTATCCCTCCCTCTACCAGCTGCCCAATCATTCTAGAAGCCATTATGGAGCCTTGGAGTCCCTGAAATTATGTAGAAGTGTACATATGCACATTTCTCCAGAAGGAGTGTCCAAGTTTTCATCAGATGTGCAAAGGGACCTCAATTCCCAAGGGAGCCACTGGTTTACATGGCTTTGTGATGGGACACATGGGAGGAGCACAGAGCAATCTGGATTCCTCCCATCTCTTCCACATCGTCACAGACTCTGCTCTCCCTGTCCTTCACCTCCACCATCCCCAGGAGGGTTGTTTTTATTAAAGAATCCCAGTCATTTTCCTTCCCCCTCCCCCTCACCTTTCCATTCCCCAGTCACTTTGTAATCCATGCCCTCAGCTGGGAGACTACTTGCTTTGCCTGCCTTCAGGGAACAGTTAGGAAGGCAAATAGTAATAATACTGGCACCTCTGTAAATCAGTGAACTTAGAACACTGGAGTCCCCCAAAACACTGGAGCAACACTGGAATTGACCAGCTGAGCAACATGAGGCACAGGAAGATGGGACAGACATGACTCTAGGAGGGACTGTATACAGTGTCCTTGAATCCCAGTGCTCGGGGAGCCCACTTGGAAGCTCCAGTTAGGCCGAGGGCAAAGTCCTAGGGCAGGGCTTTTCAGCTTTGGCGTTAGTGACATTTGGGGGTGTCCTGTGCATTGGTAGATGTCTTGCAGCAGCCTTCATTTCTTCTCACTAGATGCCAGTAGCAATCTCAGATGTGAACACCAAAGATGTCTCCAGACACTCTGGAGTTAGGGCGAGCAGAATTACCCTAAGTTGTAAACCACTGCTCTAGAAGAAGAGGAGAGCAGAGGGTGAGGGAGTTAACTTGGGTCTCAGGGCAGGACACTCCTCTCTTACCCTCTGTCTGAAAGGGACACCGTAAAGTCTTTTTCTTCATAGCAGGCACTTGGGCAAGCCTTCTCTCCTCTCTGGGCTTCGGGTTTTGCATCTGTAAACTGGATTTGAAGTTTGTAGATCATTTCCCCCTTCTCTCACCACCCGACATTCCTGGATCTGGTCCACGGTTGACAGGGGTCTCGTGGTGCCAGTAAAGTCCTGGGGGATCCCCCAGAGAGAAGGAAGATGGGAAAGAACAGAAAGACGTAGAGGTGGGAGCGGAGGAGGGGGCGGGAGACAAGCATTAGCAGGAGCTTTCTGGAGAAAAGTAGAGACTTGGGGTGTCCTCTGACCCCGCCCCTTCGAGGCCTTATTAGCGTAGGTCGCCCCCAACCAGGCAAACCGAGACTCTCCAGATTCCCTTAGGCCCCGCCCACCACCATAGGCCCTGCCCCACCGGCCCCGCCCCTTTCAATGGCCCCACCCGCCCCCACCAGGCCCCGCCTCCCTCTTTGCCTCCCGCCAGCCGGGGCTTGGGCTTTGCACCCGGCGGCGGCTGAGAACCGTGGCGGCTGCGGAGCCGGCAGCGCAGGCGGGCGGAGCGGAGGTGCCCGGCCCGGTGGCGGGCAATGCCCCCGTGAGCCTCTCTCGTCGCCCCTCCCCGCCCCGCGCCCCTGCCCCTCGGAGTCCGCCGCGCGCCTGGGACCGGGCCGCGCCTACCGCCGGGTCCGCGGGGCGGGGTCCCGGGGCAGCACCTGCCCCGCCTTGCGGAGTCTCCGGGGCCAGCCGAGACCCCTCCCTGTCTGGACCCCGGCCCCACCTCCGGGTAAGTCGATAGGCCTTGCTTGCCTAGGAATGGATGTGGGGAGGGGATGGCGGAGGTCCGGGGGACCACGGGGCGGGGGAAGGGTCTCTGATGGTGAGGCGCCACGTAGGGACCTAAGTGTTCAGGGTCTAGGGCGGGGGTTTCGGGAAGGATGACAGTGTGTGTAATGACTCGGGTGGGGGCTAAGGTTTGGGAAGGGAACATTAGGTGTTTGGAGAAGCCCGGAAAATGGAGTAGAGGGCCCCAGAGTCTTGAGTTCTTTGCTGATGCTCAGAGCACCTGGGCCCCTGCTCCTCAACAGCATTGCCTTCCATGGCATTTTTGGAAAGTGCTTAAAATCTATCCTGGAAAGGGAGCTGGCAGGCAGCCTGCCTTTCTTTTTGCTGCCTGTGCCCTGGTTGAGAAGCTGGCCACTCTTTCCTCCAATGAGACATCATGGTGGTGCTTAGAGGACCCCCCCACCCCCACCCCATATAAAGAAAAGGGGTAATGCCCACTCCAGCCCTAGCGTGGGGAGAGGGGACTCCTGGGAAGCCAGGAAAGGCAGTTGGTTAATCCATGGTGGGGAATCCAGGGTTCAAGGAGGCTTGGCAAGACCCTTGGTGCACAAACTGGGCATCCTCTCATTCAAGAGGAGGGTGTTTTCACCTCCTGGCCCCAGGATGCCTGGACTTATGCCCATATCACCTTCTCTGGACAACCCATCCTGAGGAGGGGTTTCTTCCCAGCACCCTGGGCCTGGAAACCCAGGGAAGGACCATAGCCCCCGTGGTCCTGGCTGGGGAGAGCAATGCCGTCCCAAGGCCAGAGAACAGGGACGCTGGCTGCCCTGCCACCTGGGGGCTCTCTGGATGTGGCCCTTTGCAGCTGGGGAGCCTGGATGAAGATCACTGTCCAATTCCCGCCCCAGGGGTGTGGTCTGGATGGAGAGAGGAAGGCTGCCACCCTTTTGGTCCAGTCTTCTGCGCATGATGACTTAAGTCTGGGGTCCTTGAATTTGGGGCCTGAAGTGGTGGGGCAAGGGCCTTTTGGGGCCAGGCCTGGTCACCAAGGGGTTAACTAACCAGCCCCACCGTTGCTGCCAGCCACCAATTAGTCTGTCATCAGGCAGCTGCCAACTATCCCTGGGGGCATGTGGGCAGCCTAATGGGGCATTCTCTTGTGGAGGTGAGGCGGGGGGAAGGAAGGGTCTGTGAAATCTGTGCGCAGCCCAAGCTCTGTGTCCTTCAGAGCCTGTTTAGGGCCCACAGACCCCTTCCCCGCCCTCTGTCCGGATGCTTGGCTTAGAGACCTCCAGCCCTGGGGTTCCATACCTACCCTACCCTCTGCAGGGAACGAAGCCCAGAGTCAGGCAAACTTGGCTTCCAACCCAGGCTCTGCCACTTTCTGGCTATGCGCTATTGAGGAAATCACTTCTCTCTGAGCCTCCTTCAGTAAAACATACCCACCTTCTAGATCTGCTGGGAGGAGAAAATGAAATGGTGGATTTGAGCTGCTTAGCACAGAGGCTGGCACTCAGGGGAGCTCAGTAGGTAACTGCTGAACTCCTGAGCAAGCCCAGGGCCAAGGACCCAACGGGACAGGCAGACAGGAGCCCAGGGCTGAGGACTCCGCAGGGACCAAGATCCCATCCCTTGGGGCGTGAGGTCTCAGTGGGCCAGGCACTGTCTCTGCCTGAACTCTCCCTCCCTCCTCGCCCACAGCCACTTCTGGTTCTCTGTATGTACATAATTGGATTTTACTGTGCGGAGCCCAGGGCTGAGCTGCTCCTTTCTGGGCGTGCCCTGTCCCTAACCAGGTGCTAAGCTCTGTGGGGTCTGTCAGGGGTCTGGGTGATGCCTGCAGCTGGAACAGCAGCTGGCCCTTTAAGGAGGGAAGAAAACAATTATCTGGCCCGGGCATTGCATCAGCTGGAGGCTGGAGGGTCCCTGGGGAGGAGGGGGCAGGCTGGTGGTTGATTTCATTAGTGCCATGTGAGAACTCTCACCAGGGTCTCTCCCACTCCCAGGCTGCAGCCTTGTCTGCCCTGGGCAGCAGCCGAAATCCAGCCCCACTGAATCTCCTACCCTACTCCGGGAGCACCACATTCGAGGACTTTGTATACACCCAAGACATGCAGCGGGAGATAGGGAAGTGTCTCCCACACTGGCCTTTTTGCTGATTTGGGGTGCGAAAATGCTTCCTGTATCTGCATTGTGCTGCCAGTTAGGGGTGTCTCCCCTTCTACTGTTTGGCTGACCCGGGGCGTGATTCTCCCCCACTGGCATCTTGTTAACTCAGGGGAGGGGTGCCTTCTGTGCTGGCTTCTCAGTGACAGTGAAGCTGTCTCCTGCCCTGGTGTTTTGCTGATCTGACAAAGGAGATATGCTGCCCGGGCTGTGTGTGAACTGAGGCCACGAGTTAGAAACAGTTGCTCTCTGGCTGGAGGTGAGCTGCCTGGGAACAGTGAGTGAGTCACAGAGGCAGAGAGGACTCCAGGTTCTTGGGTTCAGGACCCACATCCTCCGCTTCAGCCTCTGTTATACTTCAGGACTCAGACGTCTCTGGAAAATAGGAATCATTTACATCCATACTGCCCCACCCCATCTGGAAGATGCTTGGTGAATTCAATGTAACTGGATGAACAGCCCCTAGCCCAGGACTGACAGATGGAGGGTGCAGGCTATGTGATGATTCTCTTGTATTTGTAAATTTGGGCTCCTCACACCTTGAGTTCAGGATGCCTGGACAAGAAAAGGAGGGTTGGGGAGGCGAGGGGGGAAGGGGAGAAAGAGTACAGGGCCCTTCTGCGTCTGTTGCAGGACACCTGATGCACTAACCTCTGTGTGTCGGGCAGCTCCTGCCTCCATGGAGTGGGCGTTCTAGCCAGAGATGGCCCAGAGCAGGTAATAACACATGTGCCATGTGTTGGAAAAAAGAGATGCAGGTAGGCTAGCATGACAAGGAGTTGAGGAGGCAGAGGAGGAGGGAACTGGGTGTGCTAAGGCCTTGATGTTGCAGAAACAGGCCTGGCATGGTGGGGAGGGCAGGAGAGGGGAGGGAGGGGACAGGAGTCAGCACAGTCAGGCCAGACCTCCTGGTCTGTCTAGCAGGACACTAAAGACTTGGGAATTATCCTGAAGCCGATGGCAGCCTCTAAAGATTTCTGAGGCAGAAAGAGCAAGGGCTGATTTCCAGAGCGTGCAGACTGAGGCCTGTGGCCCTCAGGCAGAGCCTTCTTGGGGGTGACCTTCTGCCCTCTCATACCCCTTCCCTGCACAGCAGCCTGGGTGCCCAGGGAGCAAGTTGTTTATGTGATTCATTCTGGGGGGGAGGAGGCCAGTCCCAGTCCCTTCAGCTCTCTCTCTCTGGGCCTTGTTGACGAAGTTTATCTCTTGGGCCCATGTTCTCCCAACCTCCCTGGGGAACCAGAGCATAAGAGGCAGGGCTTTGGCACCAGGCAGGCGTATATTCACATCCCAGCTCTGCAGTACATGGGGGTGGGGAACCTCTGGCAAGGCACACCTGTCTCTGATCTTCAGTATCCTCAGCTGTGTTGATGTTATGTGTCCATAGGAAGGATAAAACAAAATTCCAAATGGAAATCACAAAACCCTTTTGCAATGTCAGTTGGCATTTTAACTCTTGCGTTGAGGCTGACCCCGACTCCAGGGCAGGGGGTGGGGGCAAGGCTGGATTCACCAGTCTGTGGTTGCACAAGGCAACCTGTGCTTGGAAGGACCCCACACTTCATTTAAATATTTAGCTGTCACCATCTTGCAATTCTTAATAATTTTGAGCAAGGGGTCTTGTTTTTCATTTAGCACTGGGCCCTGCGTATTATATGGCCCCACAAACGAGGTTGGAATAGGAAGAGGCAGGGAGCAATACAGACTGCAAATAGTCCCCAAATGGAGGAGGTGTGAGGTGGAGGGCATGACTAACTGTCCCAAGGTGGGTGGGATGTTAATAATAGTAACATTTATTTAGTGCTTACTGTGTGCTAGGTTCTCTGCTAAGCACTTGACATCTTCAAACAGCCCTATGAAATAGGTAGGGAGATTGTATAGATGGTGAGAGTGAGAGTCAGTTTCTTGGCCAAAGTCACACAGCCATCAAGTGACAGAGCTGGGGTTCCAGCCCCAGGATGTCAGATGGAAGAGCACATGCCTGGACCAGGGAAGTCTTCACCAGGATGAGCTGGGTCTGTAGGATAACTCGAAGTTTGCCGAGAAGGAAGGAGGTGTGTGGGGAAGGGAGGGCTGTCTCAGCCGGGAAGTGCCTGTGCCCAGAAGTGATACTTGGCCAGGAGAGATGGAGCTGAAGCCAGATGCTTCCCAGGGTTGAAAGGTGGCCTTTGGATTTCACGGTTCTGATTTTCCAAGCTCAGAGCTTCTGGTCCCTCTGCTCCCAGGCCCTGCTGTGACCACGATTCCTCATAGCTGTCCTGTACCGCCCACTCTTCCCCCACTCCCGGGTAATCTCCTTGACTTGACTTTAATCTCTTCTGGGCTCAAGACCTGTCTGACTGCTTCATGGACCACATTTAGATGGCTCACCGTCAGTCTCAGGTGGACACTCGGGCCCCAGCTCCGCCTGCTGGCACCTGCTCTGCCTCGTGTCCCCAGCTTGTCTCTGCCACCACCAGCCACCCACTTGCTCAAGCTGAAAAGCTGGAAGTCCTCCTGGACACCTCCCTCTCCTTCACCCCCACATTCCACAGCCGGTCCTCAGCAAGTGCTGCTGGTTCTCCTGACTCCCTCCCCATTCCGTCATCTTTCTCTCTGTCCACTGCCCTGCTCCAGCCCAGCCTCAGCTCTCAACCTGGACCACAGTGACGGCCTCCTAAACTGGTCTCCTGACGTTTCTGTTCTTGCCCGGCTTCATTTCATGTTTCACACTGTAGTCAGAGTGATCTTCTAAAGATAAATGTTTGATTCTGTCATTTCCCTGCTTAAGACCCTTCCAAGATTTCCTGGAATAAAAGCCAGACTGACGTAGTCTGCAAGGCTGTAATGAGATCTGGTCCTTGCCTACCTTTTTGGATCGTCTGTACCGTTCGCCCTCTCCCTCGGCTGTTGTCCCCTCATTCTGGAATGCCCTCCCCCTCCTTATCTATCTCCTTCAGATAGGTACCAGCTCGAACATCATTTCTGCAGAGAAGCCTAAACCAGAAACTAAACATCAGCCGCCTCCATAGGACCCTGTACTTCTTCACGACACTCGTCACACCTGACCTGCTTTTCCTCGTCCCTCTTTCTCACTAGACTGTGGGCTCCGTGGGATCAAGAATCTAGTTTTGCCTGGTCCTTGCGCACAGTAGGTAAACAATGAGTTGTTCTATGAATGAAAGGATTAGATGAATCATTGCTGCAGCATCCTAACTGGTCTCTCTGCCTCCAGGCTTGCCTTCTCCAGGCCTTTCCCTGTCCAACCCCAGAGCGATCTTCCCAAAACACAGAACTGACCCTGTCACCCCCTGCTACTTAAAATACTTCAATAGCTCCCCATTGAGGGCAGGAAGTGCCTCAGCTTTTTAGCATGGGATTCAAAGCCCTTTATGATCTGTACCCCCTCCAGCCTCGTCTCCCCTCTTACCCCCTCCCCGCACTTTGAACTCCTGGTCCTCTAACGCATCAGGCTGTTTTGTGCCTCTGTGCCTCTGCCCTTCTAGTTCCCCCTGCCCAGAATGCCTCCCCACCTCTGCTTTGTCTCCCTGGAGAACATCCTTCATTCTTCAAAACCAAGCTTAGCTGCCTCTTTTGCTGTGAAGCCTCCCAGGAACCCTCCCGGCCCTTCCTGAGCCGAGTCCCCCACCCTCAGTCATATCTGCACAGAGTCCACATCTTTTCTTCCTAGTCTCCTGTGAAGCCCAGCTCTTCCGGTGCAGGCACAGTGATTGTTCATCTTTGTGCGTCCAGATTCCAGCTTCCCCCCTGTCCTTAATTAGGTCTGTGCTTATAAACAGAAACCCACTCAAACCAGCCTCAGTAATAAAGAAGAGTTTCTTATGAGGACACAAGGGGTTCCTGGGAACTGAGGACTAGGAAAATCATTAGCTTCTAGAAGGTGAGACCTGTTGGCCAAGAGAAATGGAAGCAACTGATTTCTGTGCCTGTTGACTGCCTTCGCCTTTCTCTTTCCACCTGCTGGGTTTTCTCTGCTTTTCCGGACATGGGGGCCACCTATAGTTCCTGTATTTCATCCTTCAGTTCCAGCTACATTCAGAGATAGAACCCAGGGCTTGGCAGACCCAAGTCCAGACTCCCAGGAGAGGATCTGATTGACTCTGGGGAGGCCAGGTGCCCACCTTGGTCCAATCAACTGCAGCCTGCAGGGAAGGATCACAAAGTCAGACACACAGACACGGCTCTTATCTGTCAGTTATCTGGGCAAGTACTTCAAGAGACATCTGCTATAATCCTTACAGTGCCAGGTGGGCCTGGCCCCAAGCTTTCTATCTGGTGGCATCTGGAGAAAACAGACCTGGGATTTTGACTGTAAGGGGAGTCTTTTCCTGAGGCAGCAGTAGTACCCAGGGCAGGAACTGAAGAACCTGTCAAATGTCATTCAGAGGCCTGAACAGAGAGTTAGGGAGGTGAGACCCTGATTTTCTCACCTCTCTTTAGTGTAGAGAGAAAGGCTTGAGAAGGACATGAGCAGTCAGGACAGTTCTCTCGTCCAGAATCATATTCATCTCCTAGAACTCAACTCGTTTCCTCCCCTCAGTGAAGCACCATGCATGCCTTCATTTCTCGCCATCAGGCATTCTTTACCTGTATCATTTCTAGTCTTTTACTTCCCTAGTAATAAGCAGTTTTTTGAACACTTACTCTGTACCAGACTCTATACACATGCATTATTATTATTTAAAAATTTTTAAAAATTACTTTGGCTCTGCTGGGTCTTTGTTGCTGTTTGGGCTTTTCTCTAGTTGCAGCAAGTGGGAAGTACTCTCTAGTTGCAGTGCATGGGCTTCTCATTGCAGTGGCTTCTCTTGTTGTAGATCATGGGCTGTAGGGTGCAAGGGCTTCAGGAGCTGGGGTGTGTGGCTCAGTAGTTGAGGTTCCTGGGCTCTAGAGCACAGATGCATAGTGGCACATGGACTTAGTTGCTCTTGGGCATGTGGGATCAAACTCCCTAGTGTCTCCTGCCTTGGCAGATAGATTCTTTACCACTGAACCACCAAGGAAGCCCCCACATGTATTATTTCATTTAACCCTCACACCCTATAAGATAGATACTATTATTATCCACATTTAATTTTTTTTTTTTTAGTATTTATTTATTTAGCTGATCCAGGTCTTTGTTGTGGCATGCAGGATCTTCCATCTTCATTGCATCATTTGGGATCTTTAGTTGCAGCCCGTGGGATCTAGTTCCCTGACCAGAATCAAACCCAGACCCCCTGAAACTGGGAGCACAGAGTCTTAGCCATGGACCACCAGGAAAGTCTCTGTTATCCCCATTTTAAAGACCAGGAAACTGAGGTTCAGAGAAGTGACATTTACAGGCTAGGGACAGACAGCAGTGTGTGACTCCCAAGGGAAAGTTCTTAACCGTAGCTCCTTACTCACTTGCCCCTTTGCCTTTCAGGATTGTTTGGGCCTCACAGGCAGACACCAGGTTACTGTGTCTGCTCCCGACTGCCCAGTGTGGGGCCAGCTCAGAGCAAGGGCTCTCAACTATGGGTTGGAAGGATGCAGGCAGGGTAGAAAAAGCATCTGCCTAGGAGTTGAGGGGCTCCTCCGTGTGGACCTACCCCATGTAGCTGTGTGGCTCTGGGAGACTTTTAACTTTTCAGAACCTCATTTTCTCATTCAGAAATGGGCATGGTCATCCCTGCCGTGAGGCTTGTATTAGATAGTAGGTGTAAGAACAGTTCGTAAATAGGAGAGAACCTAGCAATTTTTAAGGATTGTTATTACCAGAATGGAATGTGGCAACAGGGCGCCAGCTGGCCTCTGTGCCACCCAAGCTCCTGCAGGAGGCAGGCAGGCCTAGAGCTTCCTTCCCAACATGGGCCTGCTACCATCAGAGAGAACGGAGAGTAGCTCATGGATGTGTTACTGCCCGCCCTTGGCTTGCATACTGAGAAAACTGGCTCCCTTTCAACTCTGTCAAGTCCACGGTTGTCCCAGGGAGAAGGTGCCATGGTGGTGTGTCTTTGACAACTTTCCAACGTTTGCTGCCCTCCTCTTTAAACAGAGATGTTGGGGATTCCCTGGCAGTCCAGAGGTTAGGACTCAGCCCTTTCTCTGCAGGGATCTGGGTTTGATCCCTGGCTGGGGAACCAAGATCCCGCAAACTATGTGGCATAGTAAAAAAAAACAAACAAAAAAACCCTGCAGAGATCTTGACTGGCAGCTCTGTGTAGCTAAATTTTAATAATATATCTTTGTTTTCACTGTACTTATTTTACTGTCATTTACTATTTATTAAAATTGGTACTGGCTTTCTGCATAGTCATGCAAAATTTCTATGTAAAATAAATGCATTTAAGTTAATAGTGTCAATTTCAAGAAAATAATGAGCCATACAGGGGTATGGAGATTTGGCATAAATCACTGAGGGACACACGGTGTTATGTAGACAGTGCAAGACTGGGAAGTTGTCCAGAGACATCAAGTATGTGGACCTGGATAATCTTTAAGCTCCCTTCCATCTGCCTGGAGAATTTGGGAGTGTCTTATACTGTGCCAGCCTACTCCCTTCTCCTCACACAGTGCCCTGGCATGGGGTGCTTTCAGAGAATCCTGCCATGATTGTCGTGTAGATAGAAGAATGTGGGCCACTGTCCTCCACCTTGCTTGAGAGGGGGACTCCTGGAATTGGGGGTGTCTGGATGGGTGTCCCTTGCCTCTGAGCAGGACTTGGGCACTCCTGGGAGGAACAGGAGCTGCAGACTCCACAGTCCCCCTGACCTCCATGCACAAGACAGGCCTCAAGTCCTCCCAGAGGGCTGGAGTCCCAGACAGGGCTGAGGCCGCGGGTTGAGGGTGAGGCTGTCCCCAAAGCTTAAGGCCCAGACACAGCAAAGCCAGGAGGCTTTGGGGTCTCAAAGGCCCTGTTCTGCTTGCTGTCCCCTTTCCCACCTCTTTGTGCCGCTGAACTCCTGCCCCTGGGGATTGGACAGTGACCTTGAGGGGCCCCTCAGAGGACACAAAGGATGTATCCTTAGGGTTCAAGACCAGGGCCAGGTGGGCAGGGGTAAGTCCTGCCCCCCCCCCCCCATGCTCACAGTGGGAGGGCAGGCCTGGGCTCCAGGAGGGTGGGGGCCTGGGTCCTGTGGGACATGTGCTTGTGTATCCATGGCAAATGTCTGAGGGTCTCTGTGAAGGCATATATTGTGTGTGTGAGAGAGAGAGAGACTTTGTATGTATGTGCGCATGGTGAATGGAGCTCTGAGTGATGGTCTGAGGGTCTCTGTGGGGAGGCTCTGTGCGGTGTGTGTGTGTGTGTGTGTGAGTGGCAGGGTGTCTTCTGTGTGATGTGCTTTTGGGTCTGTGGTGAGTGTGTCTGTGTGTAGTGTGTGTCTGTGAGGCATCTGGTGTGTCTATGTGTATGTGCTGTGTGTCTCGGTTGCTTGCGTGCTGGGTGTGGTGTGTGCCTGTTGTTTTGTGTATGTCCTAATCTTTGTAGAGTGCATGTCTGGCTGTGTGGTGTGTCTGAGTGGCTGCGTGCAAGCATGTGGCAGGCACCTGGGGCTTTGTGCCTCGGAGAGGGTGCGGGGCCGGGGTTGCAGGGCGGGGAGGCGGAGGGCTTTGAGGGCGGTGTCTGTCTGGGCTGGGGCCGCGAGGATTGCTGGCTTCCCTGGGAGGGTCCCCAGGGCAGAAGGCGGGCACAGGCGGCGCCTTCCGGCTCAGAGCGGGCCTGGTAACCGGAGCCCCTTACTCCATGAAATATTGATCCGACCCAGCCGTGGCCCTGACCAAATAGGGCCAGACGAGCAGGGAGCGCGCGGTGGGGGTGGGGGTGGGGGGGGGGGGCGGGGGGAGGGAAGTGGCGGCGCTGTCCGTGGTGCTGCCGCGTCCCTGGCGGGGGCGTCAGCTCTCAGGCTAAAGCGGGGCTGAGAGAGGGAGAGATTTCTCTATCCACCCACATCCGTAGTGGGGCTTCTGCTTCTGAGGCTGAGCTAGGCTGTCCCTATCACCTGCCGGTTCCACCACCCCTTCTAGGAAGGGAGGACAGGGACCAAATGAATATTTGGGGGGATCCAGTATCCCCCAGGGCTAAGGTTTGCCTGGGACAGTCTTAACTTACTGTGGTGTGGTTGTTAGTAGTGTCTCTGCTCACTCTTAGAAAGAGTCCTAATTGGATGATGAATTATGCTGCCCAGCAATAGACTTTGCTCCAAAGACCTTTTCCCCCAGTTGTCTGCTCTGCCCCTGGGCCTTCTGTAGTCGGTGGATGTGCAGGTGCTGTGGGTTGGGGATACTATCTTTCTTGTGCATGGGCTGAGCCAGAATAAGGGCTTGCTGCAACCTGCTGCAACCTGCTGCAACCCAGACCTTCCCCAGGGATTCCAGCTCCCTTCTCCACTAGTCCAAATTCTGCTTTCCATTCAAGCTGCGCTCTTGCTCTGGGCTTCCTTTGCCCTCCTGCATCATGAGCTACGCAGGCCTCTCCTTGGTCTCCATGTCAGGGTGTGGTCAGGTCTTCAGATTGGTCATCCTTGTACTCATAACATTTTATCTGAGTTCTCCTACCCTGACTTGCCGACTTTCCCTCCTTCAGTGGATTTCATTTTCCTCCTCCCCCTACCTGTGGGCATTACTTCTCACTCTTTCCTCACCCTCCTCCAGGCATTCTCCTTCCTTTCCACACCCCCCTTTTCCCTCTGGGGTACACACCCAAATCCTGCCTACCCACTCTGCTCTCCTGAACTCCAGGGAATCTGCTTACCTGCCCAATACCTCCATGGGGGAATTGCAAAATTATCTCAGACTCATCATATCAGAAACGGGCACTCATGTTTCCTTTAAGCCAACTTTTCCCTCCAGGACCACATGCTCTGCTGATGGCACCTGTCAGCCCCCACCTTTCCTGTAAATCATGTTGGATTCTGTTTTTTTCCCTTCCCCCGACTTTGTCCCATCACCAACTCCAGGCAGTCCCCCAAGCCCCTCCACGACTCCTTGCACCCCTTCTCTCTTTCCACCAACACTGTCTGAAGGAGTGCAGCCCTTCTTACATGCCTCCTGACTGCTCCTCCTGCCGTCAGGCTTTCTTCTGATTCTGCACTGTGTCCGATTGATCTCTGTAAAATGTTACATCTAAGCCATGTCAGATTTCACTCCCTTCAGGATTAAAGCCAACCTTCTCAGCCCTGCATTCAGAGCCCTTTCTGGGCTGTTCCCAGCCTACGTTCCCAGCCCTCTCTTCCGCAGCTGCACCCACCTCCTGCTTCAACTGCACTGCTCTGTTCACCAGCCTCTGAACATACCATTCCTCCTCTGGTCCTTCTCAGCTAGTTTCCACCTCTTTCCTCTCCAAATCACACCCATCTCTTGAGGTGTTCTGCAGTGAATTGATCCATGATGCCTGCTCTGGTCTTCCCATCCTAAAGAGTTCACTCCTTCTGCAGAGCAGCCAGGGTATTTTTATCTTTACCTCTTGGTGCTTTGGGTGGTCCTCCAACCAACTGTGGTATCACCTGAGAGCTTGTTTGAAATGCAAAAACTCAAGCTCCACCTTCCTGTAACCCCTGGAATGAGAATCTGTGTTTCAGTCTGATTCCCAGGTGATATCTGTGCCCATTTAAGTTTGAGAAGCTCTGGACTGGTGTGTCCACTGAGGGCAGCATCTTGCTTCTGTTTGGGAGTGGTCTTCAGCCCCAGGGTGTTTTCTAGTCCGATACTTAAGGACCAAGTTTCGCAGGCCCTGTCAGGCAATAACAGCCACATCTGGCCACGAGCTGTGAGAGGGGTTGGGTGATGGAGATGGCCAGGAAGCGTGTGCACTCTGCCTGGATGTTTTCCCCTGAAATCTATGCCCCGCAAGGCCCCAGAGCTCAAGCTGTAAATCTGACTCTAGAAGGCACTCCTGTGACATGAGAAGAAATCAATTAATCAATAAAAAGACAGTGATCAAGAGAGCAGAACTTTTCCCTGTTCACAACACACACGCTGGTGGAAATGTCTGTTATTTTAATGTATGTTTTTAAAAGAAAAATATGTATTTTCACTTTTTCTTTATGAGAGCATTAATACAGTTTCTAACGTAGTAACTCTAGAAAACACAATATGTCACATGAAGGAAATAAAAATGACTCACAATTCTACTATCCAGCTATAAATACCACTTTTTATGTTAATGCTTATTTTAGATCACCATGCATTCATTCAACAAATATTTACAGAGTCCTACTGTGTGCCAGGCACTGGAGGATTCTGGATGCAGAAGATGGCATAGTTTCTCTTTCTAAGCAACACGCAGCCGGGTTGGGGCGGGGGGCGAGGCGGGCATGGTGTGGGAGGCAGGCACTGAACAAGATAAGACAAGACTGCTTCATTTCCTAGGACCAGCTGTAACAAAGTACCACGGAGCAGGTGGCCTAAAACAACAGAAATGTATTGTGTCACAGTTCTGGAGGCTGGAAATCTAAAATCAAGGTGTCAGCAGGGTTGGTGCCTTCCGAGGGAGGCTGTCCTGTGGCTCCCTCCTGGCTTCTGGTGACAGCTGGCAGAGCTTGGTATTCCTTGGCTTGTTGCTCTGTCACCCTAGTCTCTGCCTTCATCGTTACATGGATTCTTTCTGTGGTCTCTCTCTGTCTTCCTATAGCCATGTTCTTATAAGCCCTTCTGGGTGAGGGACCCACCCTCCTTCAGGATGACCTCAGTTTGGCTAACCACATCTGCCATCTGCAGCGACTCTATTTCCAACAAGGTCTGAGGTACCAGGGGTTAGGACTTTAAACTTATCTTTTTTTAGAGGGTGGGCGGAAACAGAGTTCAACCCAGAACAGGCAAAGACAGTATAGGGCCTGGGGGAGCACGACAGGGGGTCTAACCTTGTCTGGAAAGACTCTCCCAGGGTGTGACGTCCAGTCAGGGACCGAGCACTGAGCAGGACTCAGCCAGCAAAGGTTAGGGTTAGAAGTGGGGCTGAGCCAGCGGAGGTGGTGTGACAGACCGCTGCCGGGTCGTCAGAACACAAGGGTGGGGACGGGCTGGAGAAGGGCATTCCAGGCTGACAGGAGGCAAAGGGGTCCTTTTGAGGAATAAAGAGAATGCCGGTGTGGCTGGAATACAGAGGGAGGGCAGGAGTACCAGATGACCTGGGTCACTTCTCTTGTGGGCCTTGTGAGGGGTTTTCACTTTCTCCTGAAGGAAATGGGGAGCCGCGGGAGGCTGTCACGCTGGAGTGATTCATCCTACCTGTGAGCCGGCTCCTCACAAGACTAAGCTGTCTGGAGCTGAGTCGTGCCTCTGCGAACCCAGTTCTGAGGGAAGATGTGTGGCCATGTCCTCAGGAGCCCCCTGGCTGAGAGGACACAAGGCAGCCCCGTCGGAGGAAGGGGGGCCTGGCTGTGCCCCAGCAGCCCCCAGCCCAAGTAGGGAAGACCAGCCTTACCCTCAGGACCCTTGTCCCGAACAGGAGACCGGGCTCGCTCAGCTCTGGGCCTGTCTCACCCTGCGTGTCCCGGAGTCTTCAGAGTCTGGAGGACACAGGTTGGGTCCAGACACCCAACCCCCTGCCCTGCTGTGAGGACTGTGTCTGAGAATGGGTCCAGGGCAAGTGCGTGAACCATGTGGGCCCCTGAGGCCAGAAGCCCCGAGGCTGGGGGAGACCTGAGTCTTGCAGGGGCTGGGTGCTTAGCACCCTGCTCTCCCCAGGCGATGTCTGGCTGTGGCCTTTGTATCAGGACGCAGACTCAACTCCTCCTTTACGACACCCTCAGAGGCCACTCCTTTACTGCGTGTGATGGGAGAGGGCCCCCCCGGCCCAAAGATGCTTGTCCCCCCTTGTCTGGGCTAGGGGGGCCAGGCTGGGTGGAGGAGAAGTGGGTCAGCTGTGTAGCCATGGTGACAGCAGCTGCTCCCTGCCAGCCTCCTCATCTCCTCGCCACAAACCTCATGATGAGATCCTTTGTCCGGCCTGTGGGGATGGGGGCCAGGAGGGTGAGATTGGGGGCCAGAGTGTGTATGAAGTGTGTGTGTGTGTGTGTGTGTGTGTGTGCAGGCTCACACAAGTGCCTGCTCAGAGCTAGTGTGCATGCCTGGCCAAGGGAACCCACAGATCCAGGAAGGACACTTCCTACTTCCCTGCCCACTGAAGGGATGAGGTTCATCCTGCCTCTCTGAGCTGGGCAGGAGCCAGGGGAAGGGGTGTGTGTGTGCGTGCATGTGTGTGTACACAGGTGATTGTGTCTTTAAATGAATATAATTTATATGGGTCTGTATGATGTGTAGTCACACATTTGAAATTCTGTGCCCTGTGTCTCTCACTGTTACGCATAGTGTGTGTGCAAACCTGGTTTGGAGCAGATAAAAGTCATGTAACGAGGAGAAGAGCTGGCAGAGTGCTCCCCTCTCAGGCTGGTGTCCTCCCTGGGCCCAGCTCACCATCCCCGACCATGCACCAGCTCTGTCACCCATCTTTCTCACCCTGCTGAGGGAAAGTAAAGGCTAGAAAGGAGGGACCCCCCCGCCTTCTGCAGATACAGGTTTAAAAAAATCAGTTTTAGCGCATGAACTGGTTCTCATTAGTCGGTAAGACTGTACTGTGTTAAGAGGGATTCTGAGGTTAAGTCTGGCTTCTGACATGGGCACAGATTGGCCTGAGTGGTGTGGTGGGCAAGCCCTAGTGCTGGATCAGGGTTGAGGCAGGGGCCTTAAACCTAGCATCCAGCATCCAATGAGGGGCCAGGAGCTGAGATGCTGGCAGGGAAGATCACAGCATCACATGCTAGCTCCCACCTCAACTGAGAAGTGCAGGGACCCAGGTCTCACACTTATGCTAGACTCTGGGTAGAAGCACCCAGGGTTGCAGTGGGAGGTGATCCTGTTGGTCTCGGAGCCTTCCCATGAAGTGGTTGTACCTGGTATGCAATCCAGACTAATAAGCACCAACACCTATGGAGTCCTTTACTGTTTACAAAGGGCACATTATGCAAAGTAATCATATGATGGCCCAACTGAGCGTGTAGCATGTACCAATCCTTATTTTAGCAATACTTATATTTCATCTAAGAATCCTAAAGCAGGCATTATTATCTGCACTTCAGAGATGAGGAACTGTAGGCTCAGGGAAATTGCCCTGCGTCATACAGCTTGTAAGTGACAGATCTAGGTTTTGAACTAAGTCTGCCTCCAAAGCCTGTGCTTTTTTTTTTTTTTTTGGCTGCAAAGCATTGCAGCATGTGGGAATCTTAGCTCTTTGACCAGGGATTGAATCCACTTCCCCTCGCAGTGGAAGCACAGAGTCTTAACCACTGGACCACCAGGCAAGTCTCAAAGCCTGTGCTTTTCATCACTGTGCTGAGACTTCCCTGGTAGCTCAGTGGTGAAGGAGCCACCTGCCAACATGGGAGACACGGGTTCCATCCCTGGTCTGGGAAGATCTCACATGCCGCTGCCCAACTGAGCCCCTGCACCTCAACTATTGAGCCTGTGCTCCAGAGCCTGGGAACCACAACTGCTGAAGCCTGAGCACCCTAGAGCCCATGCTCTACAAGAGAAGCCAGCACCACGAGAGAGTAGCCCCTGCTTGCTACAACTAGAGCAAAGCCTGTGCAGCCACTGAGACCCAGCGCAGCCAATAAATAGATATATCTATATAAGAACTTTGCTTTAAAAAATAAAAAGCACTGTACACAGATGCTCATTAAGTCATCTGATCTCCAGTCCAGCCCAGAGAGCTGGGCTGGATCCAGGTGGCCAGTAAACTTCATTTTATAGAAGAGGAGATGGAGGTTCAGAGAAGCTGAATGACCTGCTCAGGGTCACACACAGGGGGCGGAGCTGGAGCTGGGAGTCGGGCCCCCGCCCTCCAACACCCTCTCCCCAGTACACACACTCCTGACTGCTGGTTGTGTCACAGAGCATCTGGGGAGGGACACAGACCCCATCAGTCAGGGGGAAGACAGAGGGAGAATAGGATCTAGAACTCGTTAGCATTTGGACCTGGAGGAGTCCCTTGGCATTAGCACCAGCAATTTACCATTGAGGTCCCTAAAAGGTAGGTTAGGGGACCCAGGAGTTTGGACAGTTTTAAAGGAGGAAATAGCATCAAAGAGTTTGAATGACTGGCTCAAGTGCACACACCTATCTCCAGAGTCTGTCTTTTTTTACTCCACAAGCTACTGGAAGCCCTGGAGGACAGGTGTCCTCTCCAGCCCTTCCTCTAAGCTCTCCTTTTTTCTTCCAGACTCTTATCCCATCACCTCCTCCTGGAAGCTACTTTGTCTTCACCTCCTCTCTTGAAAACTGGTGTCTCAGAAGTTAACAGAAGACTTGTGTAAATGCCCTAGGGGTGAGCTGTTGGGAGGGGCGCGGCCCCCTGTGATGGGAACACTACACTCGGATTCATCAGTTCAGTGAGTCGGGGTTTTCTTTAAGGTGAGAGGGGAGGAGGAGACACCTGCCAGGTGATACAGGACCTGGGAGTTAGGAGTCTTGGCTTGGAGGTCTGATTTTGTTGACAGCTTTCTCTGTGACCCTGGGTGTGTCTCCTTCCCATTCTGAGCCTTGATTTCCTCCTCTGCAAAATGAAAGGCTTGGGTTGGAATAGGGAGGCAAATCAGTTTGACCTCATGAGCTGGTTCTCATCAGTTGGTGATGCAGCACTGTGTTAAGAAGAATTCTGAAGCTATGGCCCCAGTGAGAAGGAGAGATGGATTAGTGATGTCTAGGGAGGGGTAGTAAGAGCCTTAGTAACTTGCCATTCCTTCCAGACTAACAGGTCACCACCACTCTGTGACAGATTCCTTGGTATTTTCTGTTGAAAGAGTGAGTAGGTAGTTTCATCTTGGGCTTTTGGGTAGCCTTACCGACACTCACGGGCTTCCCTGGTGGCTCAAATGGTAAAGAATCTGCCTGCAATGTGGGAGATCTGGGTTTGATCCCTGGGTCAGGAAGATCCCCTGTAAAAGGAAATGTCTACCCAACTCCAATATGCTTGCCTAGAGAATTCCATGGACAGGGGAGCCTGGTGGGCTACAGTCCATGGGGCTGCAAAGAGTCAGACATGACTGAGACTAACACTTTCTTCTTTCACTTTCACTGATGCTCAGAGAAGGTTTATTACTTGGTTAGACACATGGTCAAAAGGAGCAAGGGGCCCAGGGTGGCCAGGCAGAAACTTGAGTCCTGCTTTTGTCAGGATTCAGGGGAGGGTGTGGGGAGCCTTTAGGGTACTGAGACCCCAGGACAGATCCAACACCGAAGGCTGGAAAGAAAACACTCCTTCCTTGGGGAACTTGGAAGGTATATGCTGGCATGGAGCTTGGCAGGTATGGTAGACAGTGGGAAGGGACCCCTGGAGGGGATGTCCAAGCTGTCACTATAGAGTCTTCAGGAGGGAGAACTTTAGAGTGATTCTTCCATGACCTGGCAAGATCATGGGAGGGTTTCCTTCCATCAGGAGCCATGACCTGCGTTAGAAAAGGGGCAGTCCTGCTCGGAGGCAGGGCGTTGTTGCAGTGACTTTTGCAGACATTCCTTTAGTCATCTCTTAGGACCACCAATGTGTGAAATGCTGTGTGCTGGCCCCTCTCCACTCTGCTCCCATCTCCACCTGCTGCCTTGTTCCCATCCTGTGCTCTGATGATTTGGGGGGCTGCTCTGAGCAGCACTGCCTTCCTCATAGAGGCCAGGTACTTGGCTCCGACTGGCTGTCTGTCTTGAGCTAGACTGGCTGCCCAAGAAGCAACCGGAGCTCTCATTCTGAGCCTGCTGCAGCCTTGTGTGTGGAAAGGACTCAAGAGTTAGACTTTATCCGACCCTTTCGGTTTACACACAGATGAGGAACCCAGGCCCAGAGAAGGTCACACAAAGAATCTGTATATACATTATCATCCCACCTCCTGATTCTGAACTCTCCCAGCTGCCCTGCCCTGGACTTGGGACCAGAGGTCAGGCCCTGAGACCCTGGGCCCTCCAAAACATTCAGCAGCTCTCCCGGGCAGTTAAAGATGAGAACGCGGCTGTGGATGGTGCAGAGTCCTGGATGTCAAACCATCTGCTTGTTGGTTCCATTCATTATTCATGAGGAAACATGAGCCCCTGGGTTGGCAGGATTAAGAATTTTGTCCCTTACCCTCTTTCTTCTCTTCCCCTGTGGCACCCAGGAAGCACTTGCTTCTCCAGCTGTGGTCTGAGTGGTGTTTCTGCTGCCCCTCAGATGCTCATTGCCAACCTGGGAACCTGGGCCAGAGCAGGTTTTTGGATCACAGATACTTTGCCTGGGGTTTTCTCAGCCTGGAGATACAGGACAAACCTGTGTAGGAGGGCTGGGCTCCCCTCTTTGGGTGGGCTCTGGGGCGAAAAGGCAGGGGCTGCTGAGCGTATCTGTCTCTTTGTGAGAACAAAAGACCCAGAACAGGAGTCCAGGCCTGGCTACTTCTTAGCTGAGTTGGATGGGCGAGGCCTTCAGTTCTCTGAGACTCATTTTTCTCATCTGTGACATGGAGATAACTGCGCATGTAACAGAAATACCCTAAGGAGTAAATTAGGTTTATGCTGTAGCCAGTTCAAAGTATCAGATAAGCCCTTTCCCGCCGTCCACCAGAAGACCATGCAGATACCAAACAAACACACAGACTGGCACTAGAATTGGAAACTAAAGAGGTCATCGTAGACCCAAGTCCAGGGGGACTTTCCATTAGCTGCGAGGTTGATGGGGGATGGATGGAGAAATACAATCCGAGACTCTGCAGACATCACAGGGCCAGCGAGAACAGGCCAGACAGCCACAAAGAAGGCAAGACGCGGCTTTGACTCATCCCTACTGTCAGCCCTCATTCGCCAGGCCGACAGGAGCCGACCAGGAGCGCAGGCAGCCCTGCTCGGCTGTCTGGGCCTGTCTTGCTATCTGCCTGGAGTGATGCCTTTCCTTCCCACCCCCGTTTCCCCTCCCCTTTCTGTGTCCTTTTGAAAAATCAGATTCCCTCGGGATGACAGGGCCCTGGAAGGGGGACGCCGCCCTGGGGGCCAGGACCTCACTGGGGAGGGCCAGGTGCAGCGCCCACCTGCAGCCGTCCCTTCTGAACCCTGCCCAGGCCTCGGACTTCGAGGATGACCGCAGGAGACCCCACGTCCACACTAAACAGAGCCCTGGGCGCCTGCAGTCCTGCTCCCAGAGTAGTTCCCAGTGCCCCCCGTCCTCTTTCCTAGCTCTCATCGGAACTGCCACTAAACAGTGAGTTGCATAACTAGTTGTTCACTGTCTGTCTTCTCCCCCAAACCGGAGGCTCTGGCAGGGCCGGACGCATTTGGCCCGGCTCATTACTGCGTTGTTGGCACTCAGCGTAGGCCCAGGAGTTTTAGGGGCTTACTTTTTTCTTAATTATCTTCTCAGAGAAAAGATATTTTTCTCAGGTATATTATTAAATAAAGTGATGACCCTTAGCATGAATATGACTAATAGTTCAAACTTGGGATCACTTGTGGTGACCATTTTGTAATGTATAGAACCACCAAATCACTATGTTCTGTCCCTGGATCTAACATAGTGCTGTAGGCCTTTATGATTCCATGTGAAAAAATGAATAGGTAAAAAATTTTAAATTGCTTTGGTTATTTTAGGACATAGTCTTACCAATTTCTACAAGAAGCCCTGTTAGAATATTGATTGGGATCACACTGAAACTATAGGTCAATTTAGGGATAACTGACTTTCTTTTTTGGGGGGATAGTTTTTAAAATTTAAGTATAGTCGATGTACAGTATTATATGTTATAGGTATACAATATAATAATTGACAGTTTTGAAAAGCAATACTCCATTTGGGCTTCCCTGGTAGCTAAGACTGCAGAGAATCTGCGTGAAATACAGGAGACCCAGGTTCAATCCCTGGGGTGGGACGATCCCCTGGAGAAGGGAATGGCAACCCACTCCAATATATAGTTACTGTGAGTGAAGTCGCTCAGTCGCATCTGACTCTTTGCAACCCCATGGACTGTAGCCTACAAGGCTCCTCCATCCATGGAATTTCTGAGGCAAGAGTACTGGAGTGGGTTGCCATTTCCTTCTCCAGGGGATCTTCCCAACCCAGGGATCGAACCCAGGTCTCCTGCATAGTAGGCAGATGCTTTACCATCTGATACACCAGGGAAGCCCAAAGAGAACATCAATATGTCATGGTGGTTGTTGTTTAGTCGCTAAGTTGTGTCTGACTGTTTTGCAACCCCATGGACTGTAGTCCACCAGGCTCCTCTGTCCATGGAATTCTCCAGATAAGAATACTGGAGTGGGTTGCCATTTCCTTCTCAAGGGGATTTTTCCCAACACAGGGATTGAACCTGCCTCCCCTGCTTGGCAGGCGGATGCTTTACCACTGAGCCATCAGAGAAACCCAGTTACTATGAATTGTTGGCTACATTCCCTTTGAATATTTGTTGAATGCAGCATTAGAGAGTAAATTTGTCGACTTTGGAAAGGAATTTGGCAATGTATTCCGAGAATCAGAAATATGTTTATGCTGTCGGTGTTAGGTAGGATGCTTCTGGATGTAACAGAGAAACCCGATTCAAGCTGGCTTAAGCAATGGGAAGCACATTGTCTCACATAACTGGAAAGCCAGAGAAGGCGGGTTCCAGGGAGGCGTCTCTGTGCCGTACCACCCTCAGCAGCACTGGTTTCATCCTAGGCTGGGCTGTGTCTCAGGGAGAGGCCTTGGGGAAGGGAAAAGAGAGACACACAGAAGGAGAAGCACCCACCTCTCTTGTAAGCCTGGAATCCAAATCTTCCCCTTAAATCAGATTGAACCAACTTAGTCACATGCCCACCCTTGGACCAGTAAGAATAACCAAGGTGAATGCCGCTCACTGATTGTTTTAAACAGATCAAGATCTGCCTCTGAAACAAAGGATGGGGTGGATAAAACCAGCACGCTGCCAGGAAGCAGGAAGGGAGAAGCTACCAGCGGCATTCACACTCGATAGCCCAGTCACTTCATTTCCAGGAGCTGATCCTAAGGAAATAAGCAGATAAAAATCAGTGTACAAAGATCCTTATTGCAGTGCTGTTTAAAAGACAGGAGAGAAAGGGAAAGGGAGAGAGATGAGAAAGTTGGACTTGATCTAAGCAGTAACTGTATTGAAGTGTTTTAATTATACTGCCCCCATACAATGGAACATTTAAACATTTCTAAAAAGTGTTGATGACATTGGGACGGTCTTGTGATATAACATTAAGTGAAAAATAGCAGGATAGAAAATTGTATTGGCAGGATGAGTTGTTATTTTTTTAAACGTGTAGAAAAGAGACTGGGAGGAAATAGGTTAAAATGTCTGTCGTGGCCGCCTCCCAGTCATGCAATTAAGGGTGATTTTTCCTGCTTCTTTACACTTTTCTGTCCCACTCCCTTCAAGCAGGAGGACCCCTTCGGCAGTCTGCCCGGCTGGAGCCACATTTGTTCTCTCTTCTCTCATTACTGGCTGTGAAAACAACAGTCACGCCTGCTGAATATTTACGCTTTGCCTGACACGGTTCCAGGCACTTTCATCTGAGCTAATTTAATCCTTCCAACAATCCTATGAGGTAAGTGCTTCCGTTTCTCATTTTGCTGAGATGCTCACTGAAACCCCGAGATGTTTGGTCACGAGTTCACACAGCTAGTATGTAGAGGCCCTTGGAATTCAAGAGTGGGTCACATGCCTGCACAGCCTCCACCTTCCCTGCCAAACCAGGTCGCTTGTCGGGGCAGCCACACGCTGATGAGAACAATCGCATTGATGGAGCCAGATTCTGTGCACACCCTTTACATGGATCTGTTCATTTAATCCTCGCGACCTCAGAGAGGCTGAGTGCCTTGCCCAGGGTCACACAGCTAGGAAGGGCTGGGGCCGAGGTCGAGTGGCCCGGGGTCTGATGTGGGACCCCTTTCTCTCTGCCCCTCCCACCGCAGGGTTGCCTGAGGTCCTGCCGCCCCGTGGACCATGTTTAACGGGGAGTCAGGTCCGGCCTCGGCTGCGGCCTCAAGGAACGTGGTGCGGAGCTCCAGCATCAGTGGGGAAATCTGTGGGTCCCAGCAGGCCGGGGACGGCGCCGGGACCAGCACTGCCAAGAAGCGACGCAGCAGCCTCGGGGCCAAGATGGTGGCCATCGTGGGCCTGACCCAGTGGAGCAAGAGCACGCTCCAGCTCCCCCAGGCTGGTGAGGCCGTGGGGCACCCCACGCTGGGGGTGGGGGGGCACCTCACCTTGCAGTCACAGGGCGCCCAGGGGCTGTCCTCGTGGGTGTACACTCCCACCCCCACAAACGCTTAATGTCGCAGTACTATACACCAGTGTGTTCTGAGTCCAGTCTGTGTCCTGACCCACTGACTCCTCATGTGCCTCTCTGAGATAGGTACTGAAGCACAGAGAAGGGAAGTAAGACGCCCTAATCTGCATAGCTGGTAGGTGGTGGAGCCTGGATTCAAGCCCCAGCATCGGGCTTCTGAGCTCATGCTCCCAACCTTTATACTCTGCCGCCTCTATCTACAGACTTACCCACTAATCAGCAATTATTCATTATACAGCCGTTGTGCTCCTAACACCATGCTCAGACACGGCCACTTCACGGACACATCCAGGAGATGCAGTCTCACCTGTAATGTCTGAGTTTCTTAAGTACAAATAGCCGCACATGTATGTTACAATCCTCAAGAGAGACACACACGTAAAGATACGTGCCCTGCATAGTCACGTGGCTAGCACACGCAGTCGCTCAAAAAAGCTACCCCTAGTGCCAGGAGAACACAAGACATCCTTTCACACTAAACATGATCACAATAAAACCAGCTGTGCAAATCATACACAGTCCTCTGTACACAGATGCACAGACCCAGATTGTGGAAGCACAGTAACATATATGTACCCTCAGTGGCCCGTGGTCACAGAAACACATCACATATGTGTACACACATACCTCACAAAGCTACATTCACACACTACCTTAATAGCTACCTCCTGATAAATACATTATGCTTTCCCAAACAGCTGGTTATAGAATCCCACTTATGCCCCAGACTGGCGGGTGACCCACCTCGTCACACACAGTCAGCCCTGGAGCTCACGTCACAGAGGAGCCAGCCTGCCCTCCCCACCAGGACCTCCTCCCTTGGTGGCATCAACCCAGACACCAGCTGGTTTTGTTTTAAAATCTCTTCCTGCTTATTTTGCTCAGAGTAACAACTTCCCTAAGAAACCTTCAAATAGGCAGCTGGATGGGGGTGGTGAGGGGGTGCGGGCGCCAGAGGATCTGGGGAGAATGCTCCTCGAGACTCCCGGTTGGGGCTGGGGGTGGGGGGATTTTTCCAGGCCTTAAAATAGATTTTTACAAAGCCCTCCACAGGAGCATGTGGGATGGTCTTTTCCAGCAATCAAGCTGCGATATGATTTCTGGCTCAAAGAAATGCCAGACGAGGAGGGGGCTTGAGATTATTATCAGCATCCCTGGACGGGCATGGCCCCTGTGAATGTGCCTGACACTAAGAGAGTTGGGGAGATGGGGATCTAAGAATCTAGGAGTTGGTCTAGGACAGGACCAAGGGGTTGGGAGACTAGACTAGGACAGTGGAGGGGATATTGGGCCCCAGGAGTCTGACTTTAGGAAACCAAGCCCTGCTGATCTCTGACTGAATCAGCTGACTCAGCTTTAGACCCAAAGGTCTCTTCATGCCCAGATGATTTGGAGAGACACTGTTCCAAGGCCAGGGCAAGTGCCTGAGTCACTGAGAGACATGTCAGTGATATGCCTGGCACTGTCCACCTACCCAGACTCCACAGTCAGCAGGCAGGGATTGGAGCAGACACCAGGATGACCTCCAGCCTTGTGGAGAAACGATCAATGACGGGGCTTCTGGATCACTTGTCTCTGCACAGTGCAAGGGCACGGCTGGAGGCCTGGGGGGCCAGGGGAATTGCCCACTGCCCTTTTAACTGAAGGCCTCTGAATCATCCAGTTGCCAAATGTCAGAGCAGAAAGGGGCCCTGGAGACCCTCTGGTCCGTTGTACTCATTTCATTGATGAGGCATCTGAGCCTGGAAAAGATAAGGACTTTAAATTGACCTTCAGAGAGACACCCTGTCATTTACTACCTGGGCAGCTTAGGCAAGCTACTTCACCTCTGTGAGCCCACTTCCTCATTTATAGCATGAGGACAATAATACATGCCTTGCTGAGTTGTCCAGGGGACTGAATGAGATAGGATAGGTAGAGGTACCCCCACCTCTTGCCTGACACATAGTAGATACTTGGTAAATTGTTGGTTATTATTACTGATGGTCACACAGTAGGGCCAAAAAAGAAGTGACTTCTTTAGCCACCCCTTGCTTGTAGCATACTCCCCTCCCATCTACAGTTCCTTGTCCCTGTTTTTTTTCTCCCAGGCCTTGGGGTTGCCAGTGTCCCAGTTTAGAGCCCATCCTCCTGGATGGGACAGTCTGACCCCAGAAGGAGGTATGGGGCTGATCACTGTGGACACTGGCCCGGAAGCTCTGTTCTGGGTTAAGATCCTAGCAGTGTGACCCTGCTGTCCCTGCTGCGATGGCCCAGTTCTCTGAAGGGCAGGGCTGTGTAAAGTGGGGACAAATCCCTCTCTGGGACCCAGTTATTTGGGTTCTGGGTCTGCCCATCCCAGGATCTTCCATACCTCTCATTGACTTGAGCCTCGCCCATTCCCTCCTCTTCATTTCAAAGCCTGGATGATTGCACCAGCCTCCCCTCTAGTTCCTCTGCTTTTTGCATGTTCCTTCCATTTTATTTTCCTCATGTTGCCCTAGAATGGCCTTCCAAAGACTCACCCTGAAACTTTAGAGGATTAGTCCTGGCTCTTACTTGAGGGACGTTGAGAAACTCACTTTCCCACTGGGCCTCTGTTTCTTCTTCTGTAAAATGGAGCTTCCTTCTAGATCTAACATTCTTTAGGTTGTGGGAGCAGAGAGGAAAGTGGGGTCAGAGTTTTGGGTTTCCAGGACACAAGTGGGCTCTGGTCTGGCCTTCAGCTGGGTCCACACAGGGCCATCTTTGGCTGTTCTTGCCTTTGATCAAACAGAGCTTCTCTTTTCAGTACCAAGGACAGCTGCTGCCTCGCTCTGGGCTCTGGACTCTGGACCAGGGGTGGGGCAAGGGCTCAGGATCATTCCAGGAGATCCCCTGGGGAGTGCTGTTGGAGGCTGACTTCCTCTTCCTTGTTTGTGGTGGGATAGATGGGATGGCTTCTGGAGTCTGTTGGTCCCCAAGGACCACAGAATTGTTGCAAACAACTTGGTCCAATTCTCTAGGGAGAAAGACTACGTAAAGTTACTTCCTAGATCAACAGGGTTCAGATACTGGACTGGTGTGAAACCAGTAGAGGAATTTTCTCTGAGGTTGCAAGACCTTCCTCCCCACCCAGAGACATAGAACTTAATCTCTGCTGAATCATATCTCAAACCAATGTGGAGTTGGTGGAGGGGAGTGAAAAATAGCACATCAGTGGACTGGGAGTCAGTGGGCCTAGGTCTCACTCAGTTCTATGAGTGCCTGGACTTTAGGGTCCCCATCTGTGAAATGACAGGGGCATTTCAGGATTCTGTAACTCCCCTAAGCAGTGGTTCACTGTAGGTCGGGCAGCTCAAAGAAAGTAAACTTTCTTCAAATAGGTCAAAGCTTTTCCAAGCTCTAGAAGTGGGGGGTTTGGAGTCATGAGTAGTAAGGCTCTGACTTCAGCTCAGGGTATATGTTGGGGGAATTTGAGGAGAAGGAAGATAAAGTGCGGCCCCCACAGACCCTTCTGTCTTCTAACTGGATTAGAGGGGCTGTGGCAGTTAGGACCAAGGGACAGGGCAAGTCTCCCCCACCTACAATGATTGCCCAGTCCCGTGTGGTGGAACACACACCATTTTTTGGATTTGCATCTATATATATGATTGAGCAGATGGGTTCAACTCCTAGTGCTGTGGTGTGAAGGTCACGTGCATGTGGCAAACTATGTCGTGTGTACATATGACAAAGACTTGGTAGGACCATTTGTGACTGTGTGACTGATGTATGAACATAACACATGACCTTGTGTGTGAGATCACTGTATCAATATGTGTGATTGTTGGCACTCTGTGTATGTATGCCTGAGTGAAAGAAATGCATGAGCTAATATGACTCTATGTGAATATGTGTGTATGTAAGAAACACAGACACTTTGATGATCTTATTGATTCCTGCATAGTAGCTATTCCAATATCCCAGAAGCTAGGTAGGTTTCAGAGAAGACATTCCTCCTTACCAGCACCCCGACTCCCAGTCTCCCATCCCACTCACTAGTGATGCTGCCCCTCTCAGCCTTTCTTCTCCCAATGGGACTTCCTGAAAAATAAGTAGGGCGAAGCAGGAGGATAAAGTCCCTGTTTTTCCCAGGCTGGGGTCTTGAATATCCTTTCCCAACCCACTGCTGGGTGTGAGTGGAAATTGCCAGGGTGACCAGCTCCACTTTCCCCATGCTTCTGTGCTGCCTGCCTCACCCTGGTCTCTCCCCATCCCTATAAGCAACTCCGCTCTTAATTTGCCTGGGCCTCTAACCAGTGACAGCAGAAGGTTCCTTTGGTACCGTCCCTCTCAGAGTGACACCACTTCCTTCCCCATCAAGATCCTCAGGCATACAAGCTCCAGGAGGGGAAGTCCCTGCAAACCCACAAGCTGTCTTCTGCCCCCTCACTGCCCTAGCCCTGCGCCCAGGAGGAGAGAGTGTCTAGAGGGACCACACTGCAATGCTGAGGAGGTTGCCGTGGAAACCAGGCAGGATGGTACGCTGCTCAGAGAAGCAAAGTGTCCCATGTTCCTTGCAAGACAAAAGAGAGGGGTTAGAGATGTAGAGCACCCCCCTCCCCAGACAGGAGGTAAAGAGACACTGGGGGTAAGCTCTCAACACACAGGTTCTGAGGTTCTTCCTCAAGCCAAAATCAGTTCAGGTCAACCTAGCAGTCTCTCTCTGACTTCTTTCTCTAGTGGCCTTTCCACACACAACCCCCTCCACATTCAGAGCCACATTGACAGTGGGTGGTTAGTTTGCCCGTGACCAGAGTTCATGTGGATTTTTTTATAGGACCTGTGAAGGTTTCACAGAGGTGGTTTGTGACCTCTGGGGGTGATAGGGTTCATGAGAGTATTTGGAAAAGGAAAAACAAATCTGAGGATTCTGGAGAAGGCAAACTTTCCAGAAGAAGAAACTTAACCCTTTGGGGCAAGGGCTGAGATTGAGTGGGAAGGTGTGGGTCAGGGGATCCTGGTGAGGATGAGGCTGAGGGACAAGGGCTGAACTCGGCTGACTCCCCACCCATAGCCCCAACATCTCCACTCTGCCTTCAGCCACCCTTCTCATCTGCTTTGCGTCACTGCGCTGAGCAGGACCAGGGGTCAGGCTGTGGGCTGGCTCTAGAGGTCATCTCAGCATTGCCCCTGCCTCCAGTCAGAGCCCTGCCTATCCTGCCCCCTCCCAAGAGGTTGACTTCAGCAGTGATCTCAGCGAAGCCTCATCAGCGATCTGACCTTCTTCCCTCTCTCTGCTTCGGGGGGGGGTCACAGAAGGGGCCACCAAGAAACTGCGCAGCAACATCCGGCGGAGCACGGAGACGGGCGTTGCCGTGGAGATGCGGAGTCGGGTCCCTCGCCAGGGCAGCCGGGAGTCCACAGATGGGAGCACCAACAGCAATAGCTCCGATGGCACGTGCGTTCAGCCCACCCCTGCCGTGTCCCCACCCTCCACCTGGGTCCTCTGGTCACCGGCGCAGGGCTGGAAAATCTGGTTGGGTTTGCAGGCCAGATATCTGAGTTCTTCTGTACTCCTGCCTCCCTTGGTCCCCAACCCCTGGACACCAGCTGCCTGGGCCCCAGTCTTCCTATTGCTCCTGGCCGCTGTTCCCCATCAGAATACTCCAGTGGCCCAAGAGCGGCCCATCCCTTTGGGATGTTTCATGCCTCCCACCTCCCAGGACTCACCCACCTTTCCACTCCAGAGGAGAGAGCTAGAAAGGAAAATGGGCTCCTAAAATCTTTTAAATGCAAAGCAGCTGGTACAGCGCAGATGAATGGCATTCTCACAGGTGGACTTACTTGGAGCTTAGAGAAGGAATTTGGACTAGATTGGTGTTTTTTCAAACTGGGTGGTGACTCACAGGCAGGAAGTCAAATCGGTTTAGTGGGTCAAAACCAACATTAGGAAAGGAAATAGAAAATTCAGGTATAAACTATGGAGGAAGGAAGAGTTACCTTGTGAGCTTCTTTTTGTATATATAGATGCACATAGTTCTATGACGTTAAATGTATTTCTTACATATACATATGGGTTGCAGTCAAAAATTTGAAAGTCTCTGGGTTAGATATTCCATTGATCTCTTCAAATCTATGAAATGATGGATATATGACTAAGATTTTCTGAATCAGCTTCATTAAGGCTCAATACTTTCAGAATTCTATGGCCCTATTATTTGAGATTCTATGATCACGTCTCAGTACTATGCCTGCTTCTGTGAATGCGAGTAGCTGCTTGAACTTGTCTTACCATATGCAAGGCATTGCTGGCTCTTCAGATCAGGGCCTCTTATTCTGCAATCTACCAGCCACTATCAGGCCCGAAAGAGTGTCTCAGTCAGTACAGTAGCCCTCAGGGATGTTGGTGCTCCCAGTCTCTCCATTTTATACGTGGAGAAACTGAGGCACAGGAAGAGGGTATGGCACCTTCCCAAGGTCACAGCTATAAAGTGATAGTGAAGTCAGGTTTTGAATTAAGGACATTTGACCCCAAAATCTTTGTTCACAATCTCAGCACTGTCTATACTAAGCTCCTGAAATTCTGTGACCTCAAGAGTTATATTTCCTTTTGTTGTTATCCTTTCTCTTTTTTAAAAAACTGAAGTATAGTTGATTTACAATATTATGTTTCAGGTATATAGAAAAGTGATTTGGTGATGTTTATGTATATGTCTATATTATTTTTATGACTCTTTTCCATGATAGTTTATTACAAGATATTGAATGTAGTGCTCTGTTTATATTTTAATAGAGTAGGGTATATCTGTTAATCCCATATGGAGGCAATTTATGCCTCCATCCCTCCCTCTGGTAACCATTATGTTTGTTTTCTGTGTCTGTTTCTGTTTTGTAAATAAGTTCATTTGTACTATTTTTTTAGATCCCATGAATAAGTGATATCATATGGCATCTGTCTTTCCCTGTCTCACTTAGTTCACTTAGTATGATAATCTTCAGGTCCATCCATGTTGCTACAAATGGCATTGTTTCATTCTTTTTTATGGCTGAGTAGTATCCCATTGTATGGGGATATATTATATATATATATATATTTATATTTATATATATATACATGGATAAATATATATATTTATGGATACATAATACACCCACTTTCTTTATCCATTCATTTGTTTTGGACATTTTGATTGTTTCCACATCTTGGCTATTGTGAATAGTACTGCTTATGAACATTGGGATCATGCCTACTTTTTTTTTGACATATACACTCTATATTTATTTATTCACTTTATTATTTATTTTTGGCTGCACTGGGTCTTTGTTGCTGTGTGCGGGCTTTCTGTAGTTGCGGTGCAAGGGCTTCTCACTGCAGTGGCTTCTCTGGACACAGGCTGTAGGCACATGGGGTTCAGTAACTGCAGCAGAGGGGCTCATTAGTCGTGACTCTCGGACCCTAGAGCATAACAGGCCTCAGTAGTTGTGGTGCATGGGCTTAGTTGCTCTGCAGCTTGTGGACCAGGGATCGAACCTGCGTCTCCTGCATTGGCAGGCGGGTTCCTAGCCACTGCGCCACCAGGGAGGTCCATCACGCCCGCTTTTGATACTGTGTGGGATGGGTGCCTAGCCTTGGGAATACTGAGTTAAAAGGTGTTCTAGTGTTCTTGTTGTGATGAGAAGTATTTCATCATATATATATATATATTCATAAGGCATGTTCAGTAAACTCCCTCTGGGCCATTGATATGTCTGAGACCTAAGAAGTTGAAATAACTTAGCAAACCTGCAAGGTAACTTTTGGTTCTACTGAGGTGATGACTTTTATAACCAGCCTGTGTTTTACAGATCTGTGGAGTTTTGAGGCAAGTACATGAATTGAGACTGTCAGCTATTCATTTAGCCTTTTCAGATCCCACTATCCAAAAAATGTGATGTTGGACTACTGCTAACTCTGGCCAATACAAATGGATGGACCTCAAAGCCCCTTTCTAGGGAGTGGAGGCTGATCCTGGCAAGGGAGAGACACAGGCCCTTCTGATAAGTGTATTCAGCCTTTCTCCCCTTCCTGCCTGTCTCTGACCAAAAGGGACTCAGGCCAAAGGGTCCAACAGGGGATTGCTTCTGGGACAGCCTTTTCTCTCTCGAGGCAGGAGCCTGGGCTGTCCTACGAGATCTGGGAATATCCTGTGGTCCATTATAGCCTCTGGGCAGTTCTGGACCAGCCCTCCCTCACCTGTCCTTTCTCTTCTGGCCACACCCAGAACATCTGGGCTTGAGGACATGCAAAAATAGCACATTTCCTATGATGATCACACCAGCAGTGGCAATAACTACTGCCGATTGTTTCCTGTCTGGAACTTCTCCTGTTCCCTCTGCCCTAATCCTCACCATCGTCCTGTATGAGTTGAGTGTTTTGTAGGCAAGGCAAGTCTCCTACCTCTTGGAGCCTCCGTTTTCTCATCTGTAAAACTGGATTATAGCTCCTGCCACCCACAGTGGTTGTGCAGATGAAACCATACCCATTTGGAGCATGTAGTACACTGTTGGCATCTGGCCAACTTTCAATCACTGTCAGTTTTTCTCATTACTATTTCCACCCACAGCCGTGGACCACCCCCCCCCCCCCCCCCCATCACTTGTCATTAATCTCAACCCTGTAATTGTGTTATTTTGGTCTCAGTTGCTGTTTAGGGCGCCACCTAACATTCCTGACTTGGATTTCAAACTCATAGTCAACTCAACCTCTGTTTTTGGAACTTGCTCCAGGCATTGAAATATCTGACCTTTGTCTCTGGTTCTTGGCATTAACACCCCCGGTGAGGACACAAATTATCTAGCAAGTCCTGCCTTTTCAGGGTCACCTTAGAAATCCTAGCGCTTGAAGATTTAATATCATGATGGTTAGTCTCTTTGCTCAAGTGACATCAAAGTCTTTTTCTGTAATGTGCAGATGAACAGTTCTGTTCGTCCCCAGTCACAGTGGTATACTTTCAGTATATCCAGGGGAGACTGGGGGCACAGAGGGAGTACACAGTGCCCCAGGGGCAGGGCTACTGCCTCCCGCCACCCAGATACCCTCACATACCCCTCTGCCCCCTTCTCCAGGTTCATCTTCCCCACCACCCGGCTTGGGGCCGAAAGCCAGTTCAGCGATTTCCTGGATGGGCTGGGACCAGCCCAGATTGTGGGGCGACAGACGCTGGCAACACCGCCAATGGGTGAGTCTTTTTCTTTTATTTATTATTTATTTTAATCTTGGCTGTGCCGGGTCTTCATTGCTACACGTGGGCTTTCTCTGGTTGCAGCCAGTGAGGGCAGCTCTCTAGTGGTAGTGCTCGGACTTATTGCAGTGGCTTCCCTTGTTAGGGAGCACAGGCTCTAAGGCTCTCAGGCTTCCATTGTTGTGGAGCATGGGCTTAGTTGCCCCGAGGCAAGTGGAGTCTTCCTGCACAAGGGATTGAACCCATGTCCCCTGCATTGGCAGGCAGATTCTTAACCATTGGACCATCAGGGAAGTCCTGGGTGAGTCTTCTTAAGGGCAGGATGAGTAGGGCAGTGGCAGCCACGCAGCAGAACAGGTGAGCTCAGCGGGGGCCCCACATGATGCAATACAAGCCGCAGAAAGGAGCCCTCTCTCTGGCTCTTATGCCAGTGAGGAGGCGTCAGCACAGCGAGCCTCAGTCCCTCCCACAGCAGAGAGGAGAAGGGTTCCAGCCTTTCTCTGCTGGCCACACTGCAGCAGCTTTTCTGGCACATTCCCTCCCTCACATCACCACTCTCACCCACTATCTCACCGCCTACTATGTGACCGGCAGTGCTGCTGCTGCTGCTGCTAAGTCGCGTCAGTCGTGTCCGACTGTGTGCGACCCCAGAGACGGCAGCCCACCAGGCTCCTCCGTCCCTGGGATTCTCCAGGCAAGAATACTGGAATGGATTGCCATTTCCTTCTCCAGTGCGTGAAAGTGAAAAGTGAAAGGGAAGTCGCTCAGTCGTGTCCAACTCTTCGAGACCCCATGGACTGCAGTCCACCAGGCTCCTCCGTCCATGGGATTTTCCAGGCAGGAGTACGACCGGCAGTGCTAGTGTCAGGCATAAGATTATCGTGGCATCGACGTCCACGGATTTTGCTCTGTCACTGATTCTTTGTGGGATCTTGGGCAAGCCACGTCCCTTCTGTGAACCTCGGTATGGTCATCTGTAAGATGGGAATAATAATGCCTGCCTTAGTTCTGCAATCTGAAGACAATTTTTTGAGTCCCTGTGTGATGCTTGCATGAAATATTACATTTATGCCTTAGAAACTGTGTCTTATTTGACTTGTTACTTCTAACAGTGCCTGGCACCTAGAAGCCTTTTAGTAATTTTCTTATCCCTCCTCTCTGTAGCTAGCAAGTACTCCCTACGGTCTATTCTTGGTCCTCTTAGCTGCAATTCTGGCTCCTTCCCCTTCTCTCTCCCTCAGATTCTGGCTGTGTTGGCTTCAAGCAGCAGCTCCCAGGCTAGCTTCCCTAGAGATGCCCGCTCGCCTCCACCCCTCCCTCCCCATCAGTCTGACCTGAGCAGTGTCTGACCCAGACGTCTGCACTCAGCCCTCACATAGACAGTGTCTAACCTTCGACCTCGCAGCAAATGAGAAAGTTGAGTGCAGACAGTGCCCTGCTGTGACCATGCAGTGGAGCTGACATTCCATTCCGGGCCAGGACTCCTCCCACTGCACTGCCCTGTCTTCCTGGAAACGGCTCACACAGGAGCCTTTGTCTACTGGAAGAGGGTCCATAGGGACCCTCAGAGGGTAAGTGGCAGTTCCCATCTGGCTCCTGGGTGGGATTTGGCTAATTCCCAGTCCTTGCTTTCAGGCTTTTAAGGGCCTGGAGAGTCTGCTTTTTCCAGCTCTAGGCCCAGCCAAGGACTGGGAGGTGGTGAGAAAAACCAGCCACTTGCACAAGGCTTATGCGCCATCGCAGCCTGGAACACTCGTGTATGGCGCCCCCTGGTGTCCTAAATTGGGAAGGACAGGTTTGCATTGGCTCTCCTTGTTGAGGATGTTACAGTGAGAGTTAAGATTAATTAATTTCTGAGACCTCCCCTCCCCCATTCCCCATGGGGAGGTCAGGAATAGCTAGAGGGAGAGGGATGAATTGCAGGATGTCTCCTGAAAGTCATAAGTCCCCATCTTCCAAAGTGTGCAAATACACAGTGGCATAATGGTTCAGACTCTAAAATGAGTGGCTGAACCCAAAGTCTGGCCCATTTTAGTTTTTCTGCATTAGGCTTATGATTCTGAACCCCCTTTTTTTGGCCATGCAGCATGCAGGATTTTAATTCCCTGACCAGGAATCAAACCTGTGCCTCTGCAGTGGAAGCAGAGTCTTAACCACTGGACTGCCAGAGAATTCCCTGTCTACCCTTCTGAAGGACATCCCAAGTGACTAGCAAAGATGGGCACAATAAAGGACAGAAATGGTATGGACTTAACAGAAGCAGAAGATATTAAGAAGAGGTGGCAAGAATATACAGAATACAAAAAAGATATTAATGACCCAGCGAAACAATGGAAACAGTGACAGACTTTATTTTCTTGGGCTCCAAAATCACTGCAGATGGTGACCACAACCATAAAATTAAAAGACGCTTGCTCCTTGGAAGAAAAGCTATGACAAACCTAGACAGTGTATTAAAAAGCAGAGACATTACTTTGCAAACAAAGGTCCATCTAGTCAAAGCCATGGTTTTTCCAGTAGTCATGTATGGATGTGAGAGTTGGACCATAAAGAAGGCTGAATACTGAAGAACTGATGCTTTTGAGCTGGGTGTTGGAAAAGACTCTTGAGAATTCCTTGGATTGCAAGGAGATCAAATCAGTCAATCCTAAAGGAAATCAATCCTTGATATTCGTTGGAAGGGCTGATGCTGAAGCTGAAGCTCCAGTACTTTGGCCACCTGATGCCAAGAGCCAACTCATTAGAAAAGTCCCTAATGCTGGGAAAGATTGAAGGCAGGAGAAGCGGATTACAGAGGATGAGATGGTTGGATGGTATCACTGACTCAAGGAACGTGAGTTTGAGCAAGCTCCAGGAGATGGGGAAGGACAGGGAAGCCTGGCATGCTGCAGTCCATGGGTTGCAAAGAGTCAGACATGACTGAGCAACTGAACAACAACTCTGTACTCCTGGGACATCTGCTGCCTTCCCCCATCTTTTATCAAGGGTGGGAACAGGCCCTCATTTCTAGGGCGTGCCTCATGGCCCGGGCAGTCTTGTATCTCGTCACCTCTCCAAACTGATATTAAGTATCTGTTTGATGTTTATTTAGGGGAGTAGCTGATGGCTGCTGTGTAGAAGGTGAAGACATCTATTGAGCACACAGCCTCTCCTGTTTTCCTGATACAGAAGTCTGTCCCCAAACTTGCTATTCCGCTCAGTGAAACAGGCCCCCTCCCTTCTCCCAACCCAGCTTTCCTTTGTGATTCCCTAAGCAGGGCCCTGGAGGGTCAGGCCCCCACCCCACCCCAAGGGCCCTATCAAAACATTTCTCAACTGCTTTAAATTGGCCTCTGGAGAGCAGCTCCAGCGCATGCAGTTTTTGTCTGTCTTGAGCCCTTTCAGCGCTGGAGCATCCTCTGCAGACTGCATGCTGTGGGCCGGCCTGCCCCTTGGGCTGACTCTGCCTCGACTGTCCTCCTTCTCCCTTGCAGGGGATGTACACATTGCCATCATGGACCGGAGTGGCCAGCTGGAGGTGGAAGTGATTGAGGCTCGGGGCCTGACCCCCAAACCCGGCTCCAAATCCCTCCCAGGTGAGGCAGAGTAGCTGGGATGAGGGATCTTGGAAATGGGGTCCTGCCAGGGAGGGATTCACAGCTGAGCTCTGGGTCTAGCAAGTCCTGGCTCCCCATTGGCCTAATCAGTATTCTCAACAGTGGAGTCATGGATGGCCTGGAAGGCCAGTGAGGGGGCGGAATGGGAGGAGAGGATGGAGGAGTTGGTATTCGAGTCCATCTTGTCCACCTGCTGTCCACTGGTCAGCTCCTCCTGCTCACCCTGCTCCCCTCCAGGATCACGTGGAAGTTAGGGGATGGGGTAGGCCACAGCAGTTTCCCCGGGACCCCTCCTCATCATGCTCTCTTCCATCCCTCAGCCACCTATATCAAGGTTTACCTACTTGAGAACGGGGCCTGCTTGGCCAAGAAGAAGACAAAGGTGGCCAAGAAGACCTGTGACCCCCTGTACCAGCAGGCTCTGCTCTTCGACGAGGGACCCCAGGGCAAGGTGCTGCAGGTGAGCATCTCACGGCCAGGGGGCGGGGCAACTCTCAAAGACTGCAGACTGTCATTTTAAATGTATTTATGGTTTATCCTGTGCCAACACCTTTATACCCTCTACCCATTTTTTGTTACAACCTAGTGAGGTGTTATTGCCTCCTGTTGATTCATAAGGAAACCAAGGTTTGGGGGGATAACTCGATTGCCCCCAGGTTGCACAGCTGGTAGGTAGAGGCAGGTTTTATTTTTTAAGATTTTTTTTTTTATGTGGACCATTTTTAAAGTCTTTATTGAATTTGTTACAATATTGCTTCTGTCTTATGTTTTGGTTTTTTTGGCCAAGACATGTGTGGTATCTTAACTCCCCAGTCAGGGATCTAACCTGCACTTCTTGCATTAGAAAGCAGATTCTTAACCACTGGGCCACCAGGGAAGTCCCCTAGAAGCAGAGTTTGACCACCGCCTTCTTCCACCTGGTGGTAATGTTTATCATCCCATTGTGATCCAGCAACACAGTGGGAGCTGTGGCCCAGGTCCTGGACTCGGCCTGCTTCCCTCTCTGGAAGCCTGTCATCCTGGATGCTAGGAGGCTCTGGAAGTCAGGCCCAGTTTCTAATCCCAGCTGTGCCGTGTATCTTTGGGTTAGTTATTCACTCTGAGCTACATTTCCTTTTTGTGGAAATAATAATCCATACAGCACCTCTACCTAGATGGTTGTAACAACGGAGAGAATATATATAAAGTCTGTACACCATAATGCATACCATAAGTGCTTAATAAGCCTGGCACACCACAAGTACTTAATAAGTTGTTGCCTGAAGTCCGTCTGAGTTCTGCCTCTCGCAGTCCCATCTGTGCCCTGGCTCAGCTCCTCTCGCTTCCTCCCACCGGTAGGTGATCGTCTGGGGAGACTACGGCCGCATGGACCACAAGTGCTTCATGGGCATGGCCCAGATCATGCTGGACGAGCTGGACCTGAGTGCTGCAGTCACCGGCTGGTACAAACTCTTCCCCACGTCCTCCGTGGCAGACTCTACGCTCGGCTCCCTCACCAGACGCCTGTCCCAGTCCTCGCTGGAGAGTGCCACCAGCCCCTCGTGCTCCTAAGGACCTCTGGGAGAGGCCGGGCTGCGATGTGAGAAGGGGTGTGGCCGCCTCCCACCTCCTCCCCCCTGTACATAGTCCTCACGTCTTTCTGGCCCCCTTGCCCTGCTGCATGCCCGTTGGCTACTGGGCCTAGCCCAGCTGTCTTTGGAGTCTCTAGTGCGTGCACGTGTGCGTGTGCGTGTGTGTGTGTGTGTGTCTGTGTGTCTGTGTGTGACCATGTTAGATCTATTCATTTGTCTGGGTGTAGTCGGTCTTGGTGACTATATGGGCTGAAACCCATGTCTCTCGGTGTCTCGTGGTAAAGAAACCCAAAGGAGAATTGTGAGGCCAGGACTCCCCCACCCCCACTCCCCTGCCGAATCCAGGGGTGGAAGTGGGGGACACGGCCCTTGGTTCCTCCCGCCTGCCCCGGGCTCAGGGCAGAGCCCGCGTGTTCCCCGCCGTACCTGTCCTTGGTGGTCCTCTGCTTAGTTTTCTGTCTTGTCCTTTGTTCCACCTCTGCCTCTCCCAGCACTGCTGCTCTTTTTTGAGGAATGTAGCATCCATTGCAGCTGGCCACACTGAGGCCCCTCTGGGAACCCTGACACCACTCCTCTCCACCGAGCTCTCCAGCCGCTCTTCCTCCTGAATGCACCCACAGCATATAGCAGCTCACCTAGGGCCCTGGCCAGGGCCCCGGGGAGCAGAAAGTGCTGGGGAGCTGCGGGCTTGGAGATCACTTTCTCCCTCCAGCTGACACCTCCCGCTTCCTAAAAGTGAGATCCGAGGGGGTGTCAGTTCCCAGGGCTGCAGGCCAGGTACCTTGGCAGGAAGTGCTGGTGCCTCCTCTTGCATTGTTCACCTCCGGTCTCCCTTTAAGCCTCCTCGCTTCCGACATGCCAAAGGAGCCCTCCCAGTGGACCCCAGGAGGTGCGGACTGGATGGTCTTGACCTGCAAGAGGTTGGCCTCATAGGGGATGTTGTCTACCAGGGTGGGCAGCCCCCGACAGCACCCGTGTCCTTTCCAGGCCCTGAGGGTGGCCCTGTGCCCCTCGGGGCTCATCCTGAAGGGGCCTGGCTTATTGAGGGGCCACGGAGGGTGCAGCTGCTGGCAGGAAGGAGGAGGGCTGGGACTGACTTGCTCTAAGAATCCTGTCCGACCTTCAGGGATTAGCTGCATGAAGCTGACTATTAGGGGCTCTATTTTCTTTCTTTCTTTTTTTTTTTTTTGCTCATTTCTAGACCAGCGTCTGTGTTTGAGAGCTCAGACTTACTGAAGCTCCAGCCTCTGGGCTCCCGCACAGCCTGGTTCTACACTCTATAGACCGTGACAGTCACCAGCTCTGTACAAGCAATACTCACCCCCTCGGCCTCCCCGCCTCCCACGCTCTGCCGCTGCCCTCCGGAGAGTGGCCCGGCCTGCTCTTGACGCCGCTCCTGTCTCTGCTGTCTTTCCACCTTTGTCTGGTTGGAGCTTCCCAAAGCCACTCAAACCCTGACCTGATTGGACAGCTGGGCCCCTGGGGGTGGGCACCAGGGCCTGGACTGGACCTTGTGAGATGCCGGCTGGGAATCCTGAAGTCTGGCTCAGGAGCCCAAATCTGTCCCTCTGCTTCCTCGGGTCTAGTGTGAAAGGCAAGAGGTTGCCCAGAAGATGGACATGGCAGCCCTCAGGTCCATGACTGCAGGGGAGAAAGAGGTAGCAGGAGGGGTCAAGGTCTGGGGCCCCCGCCCCTTCCCCAGACATCACCCCCGAGCACGGCATAACTCTCACCTGCGTACGTGGGGGGAGCTGTGGAGAGGTGCTTGGACTCCATTCATCACCAAAGCCAGGTGGACATGGGGATGGATGCTGAGGCGGGGATGTGGAGACAGAGGCTCTCTGAGACAGACCGTTCTCCACTGAGGGGTTTCCTTTTCTGGCAGGATCCGCATTGGGCTAAAGCCAGGGCCTGACCACCTCCCTCCCAAGAAAACTGCCCATGGACAAAATGTGGGTGAGGGCAACAAGAACTAACAAAACGAGCGCCTGGGCTGACTTGCCGGAGCCGGACAGGAACTGTTGTGTTTGTGGAGAGAGGAGATAGCTGGGTTGAGTTTTCTGTTTCTCAGAATTTCTCCCCTGGCATTGGGATTGGGTAATGCATTTCCCATGGCAAAGGGCTCTGTGGTCTTGGATCCTGGGGTGGGGAGAGGGAGGAAACTCGCTTGCAGAAGAGTATTTGTATGTCCTGTGGGTGATGCAGAGCCATCACCCTCAGAATGGTGTGCAAATACTCGATAGCTTTGGAGTGGTGGGGTTATTCGTGACCCATAGGTTCGTGTAGATCTTTCCTGATGTGGCATGGAGCGGTGACACCCAGACTGTGCGGTCACCCCCAGGAAACGAGAACTATCAGAGAGGGTGTCACCCTTCTTCCCCTAGGGACCCAGGAAGACAAAAGATGGGGAGCTACCAGCTGAGGCTCTGCTGGGGAGTCAAAGGCTGCTGGCCCCTTGCCTCCGGGGAAGGTTGGCTAGGGGGCACATACTAGCCAGAGGGATGGCCTGACCTGTCCTAGAGGTCGGACACTCACTAATGGGAAGTCATTCCCCACCCAAGTCGACCTTAGGGGATTACCTTTAACCCTTTGTACCAAATCAAGTTAATCCAGTTACCCCACCTGGATTTTCTCCCATGAGAATGAAGTCTAGTGAGGCTCCATGTACATGTGGTGGTGAGCGGCTGGACTTACGGGTCTGTCTGGGCCTCCTGGATGCAGGGGCTTGTCTGAGAGGCTGCTCTGGAGCAAGCCTGTCCCAGTGGAGGAGGGAGCAGTGTGACTGCTGGCCTTTCCTGGAGCGGGGAGCATCCATCCCTTGAGGAGGGCACGGTGGGGAGGGGAGGAACATGATTCCTCCCAGGCACTGTTAGATGCAGTGTCACAGCTCCACGTGCCCGCTCCTCACCCCAGGGGACCCTGGGGCTGATGACAGGCTGGGCTTTTTGTCACTCCATCTCCCTCTGCTCAGGCAGGTTTCATGGAAGACGTGGCACAGACAGCCCTGCAGCGCTGCCGGGCTGTGGGCAGGAACCATGATATGATTCAGAGCATCTGTCTTCATGTTTCTGCCGTGTTCAATCTGTCCCACTTCCTTCACAGACTCCTTTCCTAAAGGGATGGCTGTGATGGGCCTTTGGTATGAATCAGACTCCAGCGAATGGGGCCAAGTCTTGGTTCTTCCCTGAAGGATCACATCCCTTTTGTCAAACCATCTCCCGAACTACTCCCCACCCAGTCTCTCGCCTGACCCAGCACTCTTAGGAAAGGAGGCTCTCCGTATGCAGCAAGCCCAGGCATTGCCAGCATTTCAGGGGGCCGAGAGAGAGGGTTACTCCTCTCGCTCACCACTCATGGGATCACTGGTTCTTCCGGGGGCCTAACACCCACCAGGGCCAGCATGCCTGAGTTCTTCTTTACTGCCAGCCTTGAGTAGAGCCTCCCGCCCCCTTTAAAGACGCTAGAGCCCTGCAAGGGCACTTCTTTGGAAATGAAATGTAGCACAATCTTAGACTGCATTACCAGGAGCCCTGGCACGTGACCAGGGTCCTTGTTCCACGCCCTGCAGCCCAGGAGAAGCTGGGCTCCCACCCCCACCCCCCAGCCAGGGCTCCAGAGCTCCTGATGACCTCCAAGTCCCCATCTTCTTCAGCCCAGAAAGCAGCAGGGCTTCAGAAAGGTTGCTCTTCTGCTTCTTTGGTTGCTTCCTGCACTGTGTAACCCTGTGGACAAATTGCTGCCTTTGCTCATCGGTGGAGAGGGTCGGGGGGGGGGGGGGGGGGCGGGTGCGTGTCCTTCAGGACCAGGAGGCCATCCGGCCAGCAGGGTATCTGCAGTGGCTGCCAGGAGGGGGAGAGGTCTGCTGCCCGCCGGCTCCTTTCTCTCTCCCTCTCTCTTCCTCTCCCCGGAGTTTTCTTCTCCAATATCCTGACCCAGAAAGAGGTTCCTTAAAATGCTGCTTCCTGTACTGGACTACCGTTCACCTGCATGATCAGGGAGGAGATAGGAACGTAGACTCGTCCCCTACCTTCTCCCTCGAGTCTGCTTTTCACTCAGGTCAGAAGAGATTGGGGCAAAACAAAAACAGTCGTGACTGAAGGGCAAGCGTGCCCCACCTGATCCGGTGAGGCCTGATGGGAACTGGATCGGCCTGGGCTGGCTGGGCAAGGGTTATTTTGAAAGAGTGCCTGAGCATCTCAGAGTGATGTCAGTGATGCCAAAGAGAGCAACTTGGCCTCCTCGGGCAGCAGCTTTGCCAGCTGAGCCTCACACATGCGGCTCGGGTGTCGGCATGCCCCATGGTGGGACCTTGTTCTCTGACAAAGGGCTTAATCTTTCCATGTAGCAAAGCAACTTCCTCTCCCCCCAACCCTGAGCTCAGGCCTTTGTGGGCCCAGTAAGGCTGTGCCTGTGAGGGAAACTTGCATTCTCCCAGGGGCCCAGACTGGCTCGGGGAGGATGCTCGCCACAAAGCATGCGTGTTACTGCTCCAGGAGAACCTCCCCACATTCTGGTTGTAAACTTGGCCAGCAAGGACAGGAGCCTTCAGCCTCCCAGACAGTTCACACTAATGCCAGGAAGGTCCTTGGGCCTGGGTTCCAGAGAGCTTGGCAAACAGAAATGGGCCCTGGGAATCCCAAAGGCAACAGAACATCCACCCCAAAGGTCAATGGCCTGGACAGCCGGCTACAGAGAATCCAAGGCTGTTATATACAGAGAAACTGTGACTTTATGCAAGTCTCCTCCCTTTTCTGGGTCTCAGCTTCCTCATCTGCAAAACCAGAGCATTTGCTAGTTATTCCATGGTTCCCTCCAGGTTTTAAAAGTCTGATCTGGAGCTGATGAGGATTATGAGCCTGATATACCCGGCACCTGGTCCCACAGGCTGGTTCCTTCCAGCCCTGGGGGCAGGTCCTCACCCATCCACGCCCAGATGCTGCTTCTGACAAGAACTCTGGGAATCCTAGCGGACTCTGCTCCTTCCCCCTCCTCGTGGTTTATTGTTCTCTTCCTCTTATGTGGTGAGATAATTAAGGGTTGTCTGCAACGGACAATGTCCAAGGTGCTGACGCGAGGTTACAGCCTCAGCTGCATCCTGCGTAGGTCAGTATCCCCACCAGCAGACGATGCTGGGTCGGGCCTGGTCTCTGCTTCTAGAACGGGATCAGTGGGAGAATCTTAAAAGAAGAGGCTCTCTGATGGGAGGAGAGAGGGAACTTATTTCCCTTCAAAGTATTTTGCTTCTTGAATAAAAAAAATATATATATCACTCTTCTCCAGAATGCCTTTTGCAGACACCATCTTAACAGGCAGAGTGGCTGCTGCTTCCTTAGGAAAAGCTGGCTTGATTGTTTCATCCACTCCTTGAGAATGTAAATTCACAGGAGGCAGGAACCCCTTTTTTAGAATTTCCAAATGCATCCTGCAAAGAGAGAGCGGATAGGGACTGACAAGCACACTGTTTAGATAAGCAATTAGCCTTTTACATTTTCTATATGCAGCATCTTCCCAAACTCGTTGTGGCTCCCAGGTGGCAGGTGGATGGCTGGGAAGGACTACCGGCTGTTTCTTACAACATTCTTGCCAATTCCCTTGAGGAGAAAATCCTTCACATGGCTTCTGCATGTACAGTATTTGGGCAGCAAAAAAAAAAAAATTATTAAAGTCAGTTTGAAAATGGTTTCACGTGTTGTTTTCTGAAGATGGTTCTTAATTCTAGGAGAGAGAAAACAGTTCCAGGGGACTGAAACAAGGAAGAGGAAGATGCCTTGGCTGAGAAGCAGGAGAGAAAAGTACATCTCAGAAAAAGCCCTGAAAGGTCTGACCTGGGCATCTGGGAAATCCATTGTCACAGTATGTCACTGGGCCATGGAGTCTGACCACTTCAGGCAGCTTCCTGGCTCTGTCTCCCAGGATCCCTGCTTACAGGCTCTCAAAGCCTTCTATTCCCACATAGTCCACAAGGGATGCCCAGAACCAAATAGAGGGAAAGGTGAGACGGAGCTGAGGCCACTGCCCTTGACCCACTGCTGCTTTCTGAGCACTTGGGTCCAGAAGCTCTGCTCAGGCATGTGGCTGGGGCAGTCTCGCTCGCTCAGCCACACCGGATACAAGCAGTAAGCATAGCTGTTGACCTCCAGTGCTGTGACCCCTGGAATACCCCTTTCTTTCCTTGCCTCAAGGAAGGATATAGTCACTTCTGGGCAGTGCCACTGTCCTCTTAGGACTGGATCGGGGGGTATGGAAGATGGATAAAGTATAGCAATGTCACAGCACATACTTGCCAGGGGAAAGGCTGACACCTGCCTACCAAGAGCCTTTCCGAGTAAACTCCACTGCTTTGGCTCTGGCCCTTGACCTTGCAGTTCCACTGGGCACCATCTCTTGTTGGAAGGCTCATGAGACGTATATCTAAGCTCTGGTGCTCCCCCAGCATCCTGTTTTTTCTTTCTTTCCCACTTCTGCTCTCTGAGACATCTCATACACTCTCATGGGTTTTAAGAACTTCCATGCTTCTAGCCAGTAAAAAAAAAAAAAAAAAATTTTTTTTTAAAAGAGAGTCAGTAAAATTAAGAAAAGAGGGACAGACAACAAAACTGAGATCCATAGAGACATTCTGAAAGAGGTTCTTCAAAGAGAAGGAAAATGGTACACACTTCATAGGGTTATTGGGGGAATTCAGTGAGGTAATACGTTTAAAGTGCTCAGAACAGTGCCTGGCACATAGCATTTACTATGTTTGCTGTTGTAAAGAAAATGATGGAATGGCTGAAATGTAAGAAAGAAATGTGAGCAAAGAAATAAGATTAGTAACTATTAACATAGAGATTATAAAACTAATAATCCTTACTTTTTTAAATTAAAGTCATGAACTAAAATACTAGAGAATGATAGCACATAAATTGGTCCTTGGAATGTTCTTGGAGGTGAAAGATACTGAATAACTTCAATCTTCCTTAAGTATCCATTCTAAAATCTAGAGTAAATACTAAGAAAATACAAATAGAATCAAATATATTAAAAAATCCTACATATAAACTATGAAGTTTAGTAGTGTATTAAAAATGATATAATCATGATCACCTGGGCTTCCCAGGTGGTGCTAGAGGTAAAGAATCTGCCTGCCAATGCAGGAGACATGGGTTCAATCCCTGGGTTGGGAGGATCCCCTGGAGTAGAAGAGAGCATCCCATTCCAGTATTCTTGCCTGGAAAAGTCCATGGGCAGAGGAGCCTGATGGGCTACAGTCCATGGGGCTGCAAAGAGTTGGACACAACTGAGCACACACATGCGCGCGATCAGCTGGCATTTATCCCAGAATATAAGGGTGATTCAATAGAAAATTTCACTGTGATTCACCACATCAATAGACTAACAGAGAGAAATAATTATCCTAATGCAGAAAAAGCATTTTGTAAGGTTTAATCGTATTTGTAATAAAACTACTGGCAACTTCCTTGCTTTGATAAGAGACCACTCTAATGGCAGAAACCGAAGAGGAACTAAAGAACCTCTTAATGAGAGTGAAGGAGGAGAGTGAAAAGGCTGGCTTAAACTAAATATTAAAAAAACTAAGATCATGGCGTATGGCCCCATTACTTCATGGTAAATAGAAGGGGAAAAGGTGGAAGTAGTGACAGATTTCCTCTTCTTGGACTCTAAAATCACTACAGATCATGACTGCAGCCATGAAAGCAGAAGATGATTGCTTCTTGGCAAGAAAGTGATGACAAACCTAGACGATGTGTTGAAAAGCAGAGACATTACTCTGCTGACAAAGATCCATATAGTCAAGGCTATGGTCTTCCCAGTGGTCATGTATGATTGTGAGAGCTGGACCCTAAAGAAGGCAGAGTGCCAAAGAATCGGTGCCTTCAAACTGTGGTATTGGAGAAGACTCCGACAGTCCATTGGAGACTCCCAAACTGTCAAGCAAGGAGATCAAACCAGTCAATCTTAAAAGAAATTAACCCTGAATACTCGTTGGAAGGACTGAATGCTGAAACTGAAGCTCCAGTATTTTGGTCACCTGATGCGAACAGTCGACTCATTGGAAAAGTCCCTGATGCTGGGAAAGATTGAGGGCAGAAGGAGAAGAGGGCATCAGAGCATGACACAGCTGGATGGCATCACTGATGCAATGGACATGAACTTGGGCAAACTCCAGGAGACAGTGAGGGACAGGAAGGCCTGGTATGTTGCTGTCCATGGGATCACAAAGAGTCAGACATGAATGGGCGACTGAACAACAACATAAAAACCTGTAATAAATGTTATGTTAATGAAAACATTTAATGTATTCTCTTTAAGATCAACAGAAGAAGAATCAATGATGTTTCTTGGACCCGGCAGAGAACTGATATTGGAAGGCAAACTGCTACCTTGAAATCTGGAGAGCACACACAGAGAATTAGAGCTAGTCTATGATTACCAGGGGAACCGGCTGGAGCCAAAACCTGATGGGAACACTTCAATGTTAATACTAACAAATTTCTGGAGGCTGTGTGTGAGCTACTTTGGGTATGATCAACAATTGGAGGCTGGGAAGGGTGCATACGTTTATGGGCTTTTTTTCTAGGCACCCAAAGTAGCCATGAAATTAAAAGACGCTTACTCCTTGGAAGGAAAGTTATGACCAACCTAGACAGCATATTAAAAAGCATAGACATTACTTTGCCAACAAAGCTCCATCTAGTCAAGGCTATGGTTTTTCCAGTGGTCATGTATGGATGTGAGAGTTGGACTGTGAAGAAAGCTGAGTGCCGAAAAATTGATGCTTTTGAACTGTGCTGTTGGAGAAGACTCTTGAGAGTCCCTTGGACTGCAAGGAGATCCAACCAGTCCATCCTAAAGGAGATCAGTCCTGGGTGTTCATTGGAAGGACTGATGCTGAAGCTGAAACTCCAATACTTTGGCCACCTCATGCGAAGAGTTGACTCATTGGAAAAGACCCTGATGCTGGGAGGGGTTGGGGGCAGGAGGAGAAGGGGATGACAGAGGATGAGATGGCTGAATGGCATCACCGATTCGATGGACATGAGTTTGAGTAAACTCCGGGAGTTGGTGATGGACAGGGAGGCCTGGCGTGCTGCGATTCATGGGGTCACAAAGAGTTGGACACGACTGAGTGACTGAACTGAACTGAACTGAAAGTAGAGATCTGAGAAAAACCTAGTGGTCTTTTTCAGGGAGAGGGTAAAAGTTCTGAAAAACATCCAGAGTCTCCTCCATGACAAAGGTCTACTGTCCAGGGAAAACACTGAAATGATTCATTGGAAAAGACCTTGATGCTGAGAAAGATTGAAGGCAGGAGAAAGAAGGGAACAACAGAGGATGAGATGGTTGCATGGCATCACCGACTTCATGGACATGAGTTTGAGCAAGTTCTGAGAGTTGGTGATGGACAGGGAAGCCTGGTGTGCTGCAGTCCATAGGGTTGCAAAGAGTCAGATGTGACTGAACTGAACTGACCCAACCCTGGAGGAGGGCATTTTCCCTACTCAGGGGCCCCCTAGATTTCCTCTCTCACCTAAGAGGAGATGAAAAGCTCAAAAAACACTTATGAAAGTCATGACACAGGAAATGGACCCATTAAAAAAATGAGGTGCAATCATATTATAGAAGGCTTCCTCTGCCCCACAACTTATCCCCTACAAACAGGGATCTAATGGCTTACAGTTGAAATAGCTACAAGACACAGCCTATTAGTGAAGCCCCAAATCAAGAGGGGAGATTAAAAACTGGTCACCAGCGGAATTTGAAAAATCTATGACACCTATGTGCATGAGACCATTTAACCGTCTCATCCTCTGTTGTTCCCTTCTCCTCCTGCCTTCAATCTTTCCCAACATCAGGGTCTTTTCAAATGAGTCAGCTCTTCGCATCAGATGGCCGAAATACTGGGGTTTCAGCTTTAACATCAGTCCTTCCAATGAACACCCGGGACCGACTTCCCCTAGCATGGACTGGTTGAATCTCCTCTCAGTCCAAGGGACTCTCAAGAGCTTTCTCCAACACCACAGTTGTACAGGAATCCTGTACAAAGCCATAAAAACAAAAAAAAAAAAAAAAAAAGAGGAAGGATTGAAAAAAAGATAAAGCTATTATTTATAGATAATTTGATTACTACCTTATTAAGAAGAACAATTATTAGAACTCACGAGAATATTCAGCAGCACGGTTGCTGGATACAAGATCACGCTACCAAAATCAGTTGCATTTTTTTTTCTGTAACAGCTATAACCAGTAAACGTGAGATATTATCCACAATAGCAATTCAAATTACTAAATAATAATTAAAAATACATAAGACCTCTATAGAGCGAATTTTCAAATTCTTAAGAGTTGATGATCTGAATAAATGGACATTCCCTGTTCTTAGATAAGGCAGTTTAATATAAAGATATTAAGTTTCCAAGTTGATCTGTAAACTCAACACAAGCTAAAAATTTCAGTTGGTATGTTAAGTAAACTTACTCTGCAACTTATGTGCAATAATATAAGCCTATTAATGGTTAGATCAACTTCTGTTTAAAGAAAACTCAAGGATTGGCATGTAATATATCTAGGAAATTAATATATGATGAGAGGGGTACCTTAAAACAATGAGGAAAAGTGGATTGTTTAAAATATGTATTAGAGACACTTTCACTATTTGGACAAAAAAAGAAAGAAATCCCTGCTGTTGGGTTGCACTCCACAGACTTGCAAGCCTTGTAGCTGCCTAGCCTGCAGAGGGAAGAGCAGTCTGGAGACAGCACCAGAATCAGCAGCAGTTTATTGGACAGGGGATATCACACATCCAAAGCAAAAGATCCTGGAGTGACCCCCCACTGTGCACGACTAGCAGGACATGGCAGCAATCTTCGCTACCTGAGCAGAGAGGGAGGCTACCACCTATGGGGGAATGACGTGATCAGTTACCAGGGAGACTGGCTGGGGCAGGAGGCAAGCACGTAGGCAGTTACTGATTAAGCCCTATAATTAAGAGGATTGAATAGTCATGTGAGTGAGGCAGGCTCTGGTGGAGCGGGGGGCATATACAGAGAGCAAGAGAACAGCCATCTTGGGTGGTCTGACCATATACCACACCTATATACCTTGCTGGACCCTTATAATCTTGGTCCAGCTCTCTTCCATGATATCCCTGGGGTCAGGTATGTAGAGGTGCTCTGCAACCAAATACCAAGAAGGCCATACAGACACCAGCAACTAGAGGGCATCAAGAGTAAGATACCTGCTACACTAAAAACAGGGATTGCCAAGAGGTGGGCAATTTTAGAGCCAGGCACTTGGCATGCAGGACAGGAAGAAGGTGAGAGTCGTCAGTCGTCCCTACATGGTCACATTAGCTGGGTCACTCTTGCATGGAAAATCGCTGCAGACCTAGCAGTCTGACTCATTTTGCAGTGAAGTCACCATTATCACGCAGTCCGTGAACAGATTCCCTCCACTCAGGCTAGGGAGGAAATGTGAGATGTTTAACAGGCACAGTACAGGGGAGATCATGACCATTATACAAAATGAAAACAGAAACTGCATTCTGACGTGTTTTTCCTGGCCTGAGATACCATATCACCTGTCCACCTCTTGGAGAAGGAAATGGCAACCCACTCCAGTATTCTTGCCTGGAGAATCCCGTGGACAGAGGAGCCTGGTGGGCTGCTATCCATGGAGATGCACAGAGTCAGACACGACTGAAGTGACTTAGCATGCATGCATACATTGGAGAAAGAAATGGCCACCCACTCCAATATTCTTGCCTGGAGAATCCCAGGGACAGAGAGCCTGGTGGTCTGCCGTCTATGGGGTCCTACAGAGTTGGACATGACTGAAGCAACTTAGCAGCAGCAGCAGCCTCAGTCCACCTCTGTCCCCATAGCTAGTACCCAATCCTGGAGAGGTGATATAACAATGGCACAGAGTTAATAGAATGGGGAGGGGGGGGATCTTTCCCTAGTCGGGTTCCGGATTAATAACCTTAGTCATCTTGGGTGGGGCTGGGAAGAAGATAGGTGAAATCTCTAAGTCCCTTTCTTTCTTTTTTTTTTCCTAAGTCCTTTTCTAATTCTACTCCTCATCCGGTGGCAGACCCAAACCACCAGGAGCTAACTTGACAGTCCAAGGGCCATTTTATAATGTTTCCCTGGGGGCAGATCCTATGATAGCAAAAAGTGAGCTACAATCCTGACCAACAGTTGGCAACAGTCCTTCGGTAGTAAACAGTTGAACTCAGATGGTGTTGACTAGTTTCCTCTGGGTTCACATGGCATTCACAATCACTCCTGGGATGTCCAGTTATAGTTTGTAGGACTTGAGTTAGCCTCCTGGCCCATAGATTGAGAGCAGGATTCCTGTCTCAGTGGTGGTTCTGTCCCCTTCCCTAGCTGGGACCAGAAGTCCAAGGGGCCTCTTATTTTGCCATTGCCAAAGGCCTTAACCAAACCCTTCTGAGTAACTGGCCATGTCTGCTTCACAAGCCTGTCCCTATCCCTGAGTTAATAATCCTAAAGTCTGTGTCAGTACTCGTTTAGGCGTGGTGGGTCAGGGGTATGCTTGTATTTTGTAGATAATCCAGGTCTTTGCACTTTGTCTGTATTCACCAGCCATCCCGGTGCAATCAGATGAGTCACAAGCATGGGGCTTCTACTTTTTAACTGGAAAGAGACTCTGAGGTTGAGAAAATATCAGCAATGTAAAGAAAGAGAAAGACATCTCTTCATGTCGTCAGCTGCCGTCGAGCCCCTAGCTAATGGATGGCTATATCAGGATCACCCCACAAGGTTCCATTCCCCATCCTTATTTCCTCTTGACATCTCGGCACTCACAGGAGTTCTCTCAGCCTCCTGACTGGTTCACCTATTGTTGGGCTGCACCCCGCAGGCCTATAAACCTTGTAGTTGCTCAGCCTCAAGATGAAGGAAAGGGCCTGGAGATAGTAACAGAGACAGCAGCAGCTTATCAGACAGGGAAATCTGACACGTCTGAAGTACCGCACCGTGGCTGGCCGGCAGGCAGGCCGGCCACAGAAGCAACCTTTGCTCCTCAGGGAAGAGAGAAGCTACCGTTTACAGTGGGAACTGAAGTCAGGTTGGCTTCTCAGCTACCAGGGAAACCCGTGGCTGGAGCAGGAGGCAAGCACGTAGGCAGTTACTGATTAAGCCCTATAATTAAAAGGACCGGATAGTCATGTGAGTGAAGCAGGCCCTGGTGGAGCAGGGGGTATACAGAGAGCCCTAGAACAGCCACCTCGAGTGACCTGACCATATACCCACCTAAACCAGGACACAAAGATAAACCCTAGATGGTTCAGTAGACCCAAAAATGAAAGGTGAAATATAAAGTTAATGGGAGAAAAATGTAAGATAAATAGTTCTGTGAAAGAAAAGCAAGGAAGAACTTTGAATATTTCAAAAGCACAAACCATATTTTGAAAGCTGTGTAATGTGATTACATTAAAAGTAAACATTTCTATTTAATGAATGGCACCACGGACGGAAGTTGATAAACAGATTAAAGAATGGGAATTTACAATGCCAAAAAATGTCATGGGACTAACAGCTATAGAATATACAAGGAAGTCCTGCAAATCAACAATAAATAGGTAATGACTTCCATGGGAAGATGGGCAAAGGAAACAAACAGGCAAACTCCAAAAGTTGATAAGCCTATGAAAATAGCCTCAGAATCATTATAATCAGAGATACACAAATTAAAGAAATAATGAGATATCACTTCGTACTAATAATAATTGGTAAAAATTAGAAAACTGATAATGCCAAAGGACATCAAGGACATGGAGGTATAATTGGTGTAGCCATTTTGAAGAGCAAGCTGACATTACCTGGTCTAATTATATGCAGATCCTATGACCTATACCTTTGTATATATCTCCATTAAAGGCACATGTACAAGGAATATTCATCATGACATTATTTGTGGTAAAGTGTGGCTGGTAGAATAGTGAACCCCCTGAAGATGCCCACATCCTAATGCCCAGAACCTGTGACTATGTTAATTTGCATGACAGAAGGGACTTTGCAGATATGACAAAATTAAGGACTTTGGGACAGGGAGATTAGCCTGCATTATATGGATAGGCCCAGTCTAATGATCTGGGTCTTAAAAATGGAAAACTTACCAGCTGTGGTCAAAAGGAGATGTGATTGCAGAAGGATGGATAGAGACGTAGTGTGACAAAAATTAAAACCTGAAGATACAGATAGTTAATCATACTCTGTTTATGGGCTGGAAGGCACTATATTGTGAAGATATCAATTCCTCCCAAATTTACCTCTAGAATCAGTGCATTTTCAGTAAAAATCCCAACAGGTTTTCTCTGAAGAAATTGGCATGCTGATACTAAAATTTATTTGGAAATGCAAAAGACCTTGAATAGCTAAAGGAATTTCGAAAAGGAACAGCTGGGTTGGAAGATTCTATCATCTGATTACAAGACTGATTATAAAGTAACAATGTTATTGGAATAGAGGTAGATCAATGGAATAGAACACTATGGAAATAGTTTTTGACAAAGGTGCCAAAGTCATTCAATAATCTATACAAATGGTGATGCAATAACTGGATACTGGAATGGAAAATATGAACCCTTCATGATATACACAAAAATTAACTCAAAATGGTTCATAGATCTAAATATAAAAGTTAAAATTATAAAACTTCTACAAGAAAATACAGGAAAAAATATCTTCACAACTTTATGGTAGACAGCAATTTCTTAGAACATAAAAACCAGTAACCCTAAAATAAAAATCAAAAGATAAATCAGATTTCATCAATATTAAAATTTCTTCTCTTTGAAATATACCATTATGACTCATAATAAGATGACAACTTAATAAGACAAAGTAAAAAAAATGGGCAAAAGACAAACAGATGGGTCACAAAAGAAGTTATACAAATTGCCAATTTGATGGAAACATAAAATGGTATAATCACTTTGGAAAACAGTTTGACAATTCCTTTAAACTTTCTTATACACTTACCCCAAGACCCAGCAATTCCACTTCTAGCTGTTTATCAGGAAAACTGAAAGGCTATGTCTACCCAAAGACAAAAATGCTTATGGCAACTTTATTCATAATAGCCCCACATTGGAAACAACACAAATGCCTAATGTAGCTGTCAGGAGTTGATATTAAAAAAAATAGAAACCACATAGTTACTTGAACAAGGGAATGTTAACGTTAAAAATTATTAACTCTTCAAGTGTTAGAGAAGGTGATAAGAGAGATATACAGAATATTCTAAAGCTGAAGGAGTGTCCAAGAAAGAAACAAATTGAAAAGACAACCTCTCCTTCAAGATGGGACTCAAAACTTGTTGGAAAACATGTGTTGTGATATGAGGTGTGCTTGGAGCCCAGGCCAGGCTTGATTCATAGCCTCCAGGCCAGTAGGAAACATCCCTCTGGGGTACTGATGGCAGAGACTGCCAGGGAGACCTTGAAGAGTCCAGGTCAGGAACCTACTTGCAGGCTGAGTGGTGAAGGCTTTAGGACACTTGTGCCCATGTCTGGAGAAAACAGCCTTCCAGGGTGCTGCTGGGTGGAGGCTGGCAGGTGGGTGCACAGGGAAGTCAGAAGCCTGCTCATCACTGGGATGATGCTGAGGACCACAGAGCCCACTGTGGGAGGCTCTAGTGAGGTGGGCACAAGCTGTGAGTTCACAGGCATGTTCTGGACACACAGCTGGAGCAGAACGTTAATAGATGCTGGCCAGGCATCAGCCTCTGGGAGTAGGGCAATTGCAAGAAGAGAAACAGAGCACACGAGAGCCAGGAAAAGCTTCTTCCTGCAGTGTCCCTCCATCGCCATCTACTGACACAGCTTAATATTGTTCTCACCGTGAAGGAGAAATCCGTAAAGGGGGCTATCCAGCTATCAGAGAGCAGGTAATGAAGGGTAGATTTGGAATGAGAGGCAACAAACTGACAACAGTCATATCTCGCAACATGTGCCATGGAGAAGCAATTCATGGCAAATCAATGTAGCAGGATACCACTCAGCACCAAATAGAATGAATCAGTGGTATGTGCAATAGCACAGAAGGATGGTAAAACAGTACCCTGAAAGAAAGACACCAAACACAAAGAGTAAATGTTGTTATACGAAATTCTAGACCACATGAAACTCAACTATAGGGAAAAATGTCAATCAGCGTTGCCTGAGGATTTGGAGTGACTGGTAATTTTTTAAACATTTTATTTATTTATCTGTATCAGATCTTAGTTATATTTTAAAGGGACTTGGTGTTCTCACTGCTGAGGGCCCAGTTCAACCACTGGTCAGGCTTCTCACTGTGGCCAAAAAATAACAATAAAAATTTATAAATTAATTTAAACAAATAAAGAAATATATTCAGCAAAAACAAGATTGGGAGCTGACTGTGGCTCAGATCACGAAGTCCTTATTGCCAAATTCAGACTTAAATTGAACAAAGTAGGGAAAACCACTAGACTATTCAGGTATGACCTAAATCAAATCCCTTATGATTATAAGGGGAAGTGACAAATAGAGTCAAGGGATTAGATCTGATAGATAAGAGTGCCTAAAGAACTATGGATGGAGGTTCATGACAGTGTATACAAGGTGGTGATCAAGACCATCCCCAAGAAAGAGAAATGCAAAAAGGCAAAATGGTTGTCTGAGGAGACGTCACAAATAGCTGTGAAAAGAAGATAAACGAAAGGCAAAGGAGAAAAGTAAAGATATACCCATTCGAATGCAGAGCTCCAAAAGAATAGCAAGGAGAGATAAGAAAGCCTTCCTCAGTAATCTATGCAAAGAAATAGAGGAAAACAATAGAATGGGAAAGACTAGAGATCTCTTCAAGAAAATCAGAGATACCAAGGGAATATTTCATGAAAAGATGGGCACAATAAAGGACAGAAATGGTATGGACCTAACAGAAGCAGAAGATATTAAGAAGAGGTGGCAAGGATACACAGAAGAATTTATACAAAAAAGATCTTCACAACCCAGATGATCACAATGATATGATCAGTCACCTAGAGCCAGACATCCTGGAATGCAAAGTCAAGTGGCCTTAGGAAGCATCACTATGAACAAAGCTAGTGGAGGTGATGGAATTCCAGCTGAGCTATTT